>NC_140594.1:946739714-947339714 GCF_964204655.1 Triturus cristatus | reverse complement strand
TTCGAACTGAACAGAAATAAAACGAGCACCACGCAGAGTGAAAACATCTCCTCAAGTCCTCCAGTAGGTACTGTGGGGGATTTTAATCTCCTTTGTGACCTGCAGCAGCTTCATGAGGAGGGTCGAATTCAGGATTCATCACAAAGTGATCCTTTGCCTGTTACCAACAAACCAGGTGTGACTCCTTTCAAACCCAAGTCCACTTTCAATCCCATCATGGTCCATGATAACATAGAAATTTTCAATGAAAGAGTAACTTGCCAATTGAAATCTTTGCACAAATCAGTCAATAGTGCTCAGCAATCCCAACAACATTGGAACCATGGATATGGACAACTCATGAAGAAAATCCAAAAGGATGATAACATCATCGTCCGCCAATCGGACAAAGGAGGCAACGTGGTGCTATGGCCAAGACAATTGTATGTGGAAGAGGCCCTATTACACCTAAATGACAGAGCTTGTTACAAGAGAACAGAGTGGAAGGTGGTAAAAGCAGCTTGGAATGACTTCTACAATATGTTGTTGGCTTGGAAGAGTGCAGGCCTCCTCAGCATTGAGGAATTGAAGTTTTTAAAGGTCAATCACCCGATCATGCCGGTTTTCTACCTGATCCCCAAAATACATAAAAATGCAGCCAAACCGCCGGGAAGACCCATCATTTCGGCAAGGGGGAGTATTTTGGAAAAGACCTCATTGTACATTGATTTTTTCTTACAGAAATATGTGAGGAGATTACCTTCGTACATACAGGACACCAATGACTTTCTGAGAAAAATCAGTGGTATCAAGTGGCAGGAGGATTTCTGGCTGATTACATTGGATGTAACCGCCCTTTATACCAGTATACATCATCAAGATGGTATCAAGGCGGTGGAACACTTTCTTAAAACTGAACCGATCTACATGATGGACCATTGCAAAATGATATCAGCTATGATCAACATCTGCCTCAATAATAACTATTTTTTATTTCAGAATATTGTATTCCAGCAACTGAGAGGCGTAGCAATGGGGGCTTGCTTTTCCCCAAGCTACGCGTGCTTGCACATGGGCATGTGGGAGGAGCAAGTCCTTCACAAGGAATATAGTGATGTCATGGCCAACAACATCGTTGCCTGGCATCGCTATATTGATGATCTCTTCGTGGTCTGGAAGGGTTCTAAAACTTCAGCCTGTGACTTTATTCAAGCCATCAACATGAATCAACTTAATTTACAGTTTACAGCTGTTTTGAGTCAGAATCAAGTCAACTTTCTTGATGTGGAGGTCTTTATCTCCGAAGGGAGACTCCACACCAAGCTGTATCGAAAAGCAACTGCGGGCAACACCGTGTTGCATGCACTTAGCCACCATCCTGACCATCTTATACGCAGCATCCCATATGGGGAGATGCTGCGCATAAAACGGATCTGTAGCACAGATGAACACTGCAGGGTTGCTCAGGAACATAGCAAGCTTAGGTTTCTTGCCAGGGGATACTCCCCCACTATTCTTGACAAGGCAATATCCCGGACTAGGGCTCTAGTCAGGGATCAAATCCTAGGTATCAACACTATAGGTTCGAGCCATGAGAGCATCCCCAGTCCAGCTCCTGCCCAGGATGACACATCCAGACTGATTGTAACCTACAGTCGCCAGCACAACAACTTGCGCAAAATTATAAAGAAAAACTGGTCATTGATCCAACTAGACCCGGTGATAGGCAATAGTATAGCGAAGAATCCTGCCATCACTTTTCGCAAGGCGCGTTCTATGAGTAACATGCTGGTCAAGAGTAGTCCGGAGCTCAAGAGTAATGCAAGCAATTGGCTGCAGGCCAGCAAGGGCTTCATTAAATGTTCCACTTGCAAGGCTTGTACATTGGGCAAAAGTACGTCCAATTACATCTCTCCTTTTTCCTGCACTCCCTGTAAAATATCTAAAAAACTCACTTGCAAGACCGATTTTGCAGTGTATGTGCTGGAGTGCACGTGTGGCCTGCAATATGTTGGGAGTACCAAATTGCAGGCACACAAACGTATACTCCAGCACATGAGAGCCATCATTAATCATGATGCTTCTTACCCAGTAGCCAGGCATTTTGGTGAAAAGCACAACAGTAACCTAGAGAACCTTAGCTACTTTGTCATCGATACGATACCTCCACTTAGGCGTGGTGGTGACAGGGAAGCAATGCTTAGGAGATTGGAGACTAGATATATCCTTGAGCTAGACTCGAAGGCACCTAATGGGTTGAATTCGAGTGAGGACTTTCATACCTGGCTGTAATAACTCTGGTTTGCTGTCTGCCATTGACGTACTCTGGGTTACCTATTTTCAATATGTTTTTCTGCAGTTTTCAACATGTATTTAATTTCGTTTTCCCTCCTGAGTATACAGATTATTATGTCAGCTTTATCCATCTGGCTGTCATGTATTTTATAAATTTGTCGTTTTTTCTTTTCTTTTACGTCTCCTCCTCTACACTAATTAGCACTTTCACACGGAACAATTTTGTATATATATTTTTTTAGATTGATCAGACCATCACTCTGTGCATTCTCTCATATGCATTGGGTTTCTAATTGTTTTTCCTATGACTCGATGAATTGAGGCAAGATTATGATTGAGTATAACCGGATTGATCCAGTTATTATTAGTTTTTGCCTTTGGTATGCAGGTATTGGTTAACCAGGGAGTTCTTTGGTGAAACCGATATAAGCTATAATTTATAGATCGATTCATTAGATCGATTTATGCTGCACAAAATGTCTCATCAGTCGTTTAATTTTAAATTTCTTTGGCCAGTGCACATGTTGTTAAAAGTATTTGACTTGTATTCGTGGCTTTAGAATTAATTGGAATATGAATCACAAGATGAATTAATGCATACAATTGTTTGCGCATTTGTACAGATGTATTTTACACATTATGTTTTCTATGTCTATTGTGATGATGTCATGATTAACCTTTGCACTTGCACTTTAAAAGCTCTGGCTTCACGAGACAGCGTCATGTGATCAAGGCCTCTGGAAGGCCGAAACGCGTCATGGCAGCTATTGGGTTTTTGATTTAATAAAAACCACTAAGCACTTACTCTGGGTCCATGTTCGTCTCTTGCATTTGAATGCTGTGCGGTTGGTGAGGCGATTCCTTGTGGCATATATATATATATATATATATATATATATATATATATATATATATATATATATATATATATATATATATATATATATATATATATATATATATATATATTATCTACTGGCGGTCGCCAGTAGATAGTTATAGTTAGGACCCTGTTTCCATAGGAAATCCGCAACATTCTATTTGGAATAACTTTGGCGCCGGTCGATGAATCCTCGCGAAATTTTCAAAATAGGTGGGGCGCTACGCTCCGCTCCTACCCTGAAAGTCTCGGGGGGATTCGTCAAGCGGGGGCTGAGAAAAAAGGGGGGTCCCAAAACGCGTTTTTCCCATGCATTTTTCCATAGGACCTTTAGACACAGCTACAGCCCGAACGGCTGAACAGAGTTACTTGAAATTTGGCAGAGAGGTAGTCCTCAGGTCAAGGAAGTGCCTTTTGTAGGTCTGGTGTAAATCTGTTCAGTAGTTCCTGAGAAAATAGCATTTAAATCAATATATATATGTGGGCGGAGCCTAACCACACATCTCATCCTGAGATCTGATTGGCTGTAAGCACTTCATCCAAGAAGTGTTGGCAGCCATCTTGGGACCAATATACATGATAGCACCTCATTAAAAAGCATTGCAGTTAATAGAAGGTTTTAAGACTTTAGTTACATTATAAATCATTTGTTGATGGTACCATACTCATTTTAGGAATTGTGGTGTGTTCTAAGGTGATTTCACCATGTGAAAAAGCCTTCTGCTGGGATATCATGATTGAGAGAAAAATATTTTCTCATGCTTTTACCACAGAGGTTTGGAAGGTGATCTATAAGCTAAACTGAGAGCTTATTTTCTGTAAATTCACATTATCTTTCTCAGTCATGTGAGAATGAAGTCTGACATTCTCAGTAAAACATATACATCCAACAAGGGCAGAGACTGTCAGTTGATTCCTTTGTGTTCTACTGCAGCTTTCCAGAGTGTTCCAAAGAACTACTAGAGCGCTAACCGTCCTACTTATGATAAATGTATGGCACACCTGAAGCCATCTTGCTTGGATTAAAGTGGTAACTCTTAAAACATTTAATTTAAAAAGGAACAAAATGAGGGGGTTCATTTTTCCATAAAAAGTATGATTAGTGCTGCAGAAAGAAAAATTGGGGCACATTTTGAGTGACTTCTCAAATCCTCTTCTATTTCATTAAAAAATTCTGACATGCAGACTGAAACATGCACTTTCAATACCAGCAGCAGTTTTCCCTGGTGAGCAGTAGCTTTACTACAGTGATCTAATGAGCAAAAAGAGTGCTAACATTCTGATTTTATGGCAAATGTGTGACACATTTGAATGCCTTCTTGATGGAATCAAAGTAAAAAACTGAAAGTATTTCCTACTGAGGAGACTGCAGTAAATGAGGAAATTAGGAAACTTCATAACAAATAAGTCTCCCAAGATGGCCACCAGAGACAAAAGAGCCCAAATGTAGCCCAAATATCACCCAGATGTAGCCCAAGTATAGCCCAATGACAGAATGTCCAAGAATGTTCTTAAAAACAACTAGAGCACTTACTGTCT
Organism: Triturus cristatus; assembly: GCF_964204655.1. Lineage (NCBI taxonomy): Eukaryota > Metazoa > Chordata > Amphibia > Caudata > Salamandridae > Triturus > Triturus cristatus. The sequence continues at coordinate 947,335,021 of NC_140594.1, read as the reverse complement.
TCATTATGACAAAAGTATGGCACACCTGAAACCATCTTGATTGGAATAAACTGGTAACACTTAAAACATTTAATTTAAAAAGGAACACAATGAGGGGGTTCATTTTGCCATAGAAATTATGATTAATGCTGAAGAAAGAAAATGAGGGCACATTTTGAGTGACTTCTCAAATCCTCTTCTATTTCATTAAAAAATTCTGACATGCAGACTGAAACATGCACTTTTAATACCAGGAGCAGACTTCCATGGTGAACAGTAGTTTTACTACAGTGATCTAATGAGCAACTAGATTGCTAACATTCAGAATTTATGGCAAATGTGTGACATATCTGAATACCTTCATGATGGAATCAAAGTAAAAAACTGAAAGCATTTCCGACTGAGGAGACTGCAGTACATGAGGAAATTAGGAAACTTCATAACAAATAAATCTCCCAAGATGGCCACCGGAGACAAAAGATCCCAAATGTAGCCCAAAATCACCCAGATATAGCCCAAATATAGCCCAATGACAGAAGTGTGCAAAACACTTATTATTTTGTGTTTTTGCAGTGTTATATAGTGCAGACTTGTCAGGTATTGGAGTGCTTTACATGAGCATTGGTTACATCACACAAGAACAAATTCATTTTGGTTGTAGACATGGGGAGACTAAGTGATTTGACCAGAATCACAGAATGTCGAGCTGAAGCAGAAACTTCAACCTGGTTCCCCAGTTGCAAAGTCTGCAGTTCTGGAAGTAACACCACATCCTCTCCCCTAAGTGCAACATTTAATCAAGTTGTCAACTAGATAAAAAAACATAAAGATAACAAATAATTTAAAAGTGCTTTGTCGCTATTTGAAAACTCAGAAAATATGTCCTTATTTTAGTCTTTTAGAGCACTAACCATAATTTTGATGCCAATAAGACCCTCTCATATATGTAATTTCTAAAGGAATGCTCTAGGTATTACAGTTTTGATTACATCAAGATGATGTCAGGCGTTCCACACTTTTGTAATAAATATAGAATGTTAGCAATCTAGTTGTTCATTAGGATACTGTTGAGAGGCAGAGGCCAGGGGCACGGACTCTGAAAATTGAAGCCAGGTAGGAGGGTGCAAAGGCAACAATTTAACCACACTGAGCAGGCAGGAAGGGCCGTGGAAGCACAACAGACTATGGAGGGCAGTGGAAAGGGGGGCAGGGGCAACAAACCAACAATACAGGACTTGCAAGAGAGGCTGTTGGAGGGAAGATCTATTACGGGTCAAGGAAGCTAGGGGCGGTCCCCAGAGCCCCGGGAGCCACCACAGAACTGAGCAGGAGAGTGAGTCAGGGACAAAAGGGGCACCTTAATTTGAGCCGGGGTGCCTAGGAACGCTTGCTCCAAAAATGAAGAAAACAGACATATGAGACATGGAATTGGAGGCAGAATACAATGGCAGTTTAATGAGAAGATGCAACTTCAAAGAAACCGCAGAATAGAGACATAAAGTACAAAATACAGAATCCAGATAATCATACAGCTGTCATGATATTCTCTGTATCTCAATTAATGGACTGACAGAGAGAGAGAGAAAACACATCTATAAATGCATCATGAGAAACAAGTTACACCAAGGAAAATGTTACCTAGGAACACTCACATTTACTCTTAGAGCAAGCATTCCTGCAATTACAATACAACATCTTTTAAATGCAAAAGTAAAGAGAACAATGGTTAAACATAACATGACATTTCATATAGGTAAAATAGAATAAGATACTTCAAGCAAAGCAGAGCAAGACATTTTAAGCAAAGGAAGACAAGAGCTCCCAGTTCTTGGGGAAAACCTGCACAGCCTGTTAACCTACATACAGACGGCAAGGTTGTCCGTTGATATCTGTGGGTGCTCCCTTTTTATATCATTTTGTGGGCTCCTTTGCACGCTACATCTACCTACGTATGCTACCCAAAAGCTTTGTCTGCAGATTTTACCAGACATTTCGTCATTTACCCACTTAATGCTGACAATGGACTGGGTGAAAAGGTCAGTCTCTCAGGCCAATCGCTTATCGTAAGTTCCATAGAGCAAGCAGAAAATAATGGGTATTGTACAGAAATTCAATATATTCATGTATAAAATCTCCTCAGTTCTCCTAACTTGATGCTCTGCGGTTGCCACTTCCTTAAAAGCGGGAAACCTGCCCAGGAAGCAAGTACCAGTCCAGGATGCAGCCTACTGTATGTCGACAGCTTCAGGGGGATGTTGAACTTTGATACCGAGCACGGAGCACTCGGGTAGGGTGGGGGCTACTAGTTTGGAGCAGAAGGCCTCGCAGACCTGCCTTCAGACTGCTATACACTAAAATTGCAGAGCTATGGTCAATTTAACAAAGAGGCCTACATATTGAACAGAAGGGCCTACACAGGGGTTTTATGCTGGCTGAGTGGTAAGGATGTCTCAGGATAATTATATAGCAACACAGGACCCGCTGGTCAATTTAATACGGCCTACAAATGCGGCTGGCAGGGCAAGGACAAGGGTCTCATACTTCAGGTGTGGACAGAACGGGCCAGGGGCCCCCTGTGATACAAAATCTACCCTCCTTCAAGGCTGTGGCAATGTAATAGACCATTGTGGGCAGAAGGAAGAGGCAATGGTAGTACAACCATACATGCCAACAGACCCGATTCAGCCAGGAAACGTCCAATGTTTTTAAGCTCAAATGGGCTTTATTTGATCTGTCTCCTGTCTACAATATCCTCTTTTTCAATGTAACTCAAAGGGGAAAATCAATACCCCAGTTTTTTTTCAAAATCTCCCTCTTATCAAGTTCAAAATGTTCGCAAGTATGGTACATTGGATCATGGAAGGAAATGGGATAGGGACATGGACTTGGATAACAGAGGACAGGAGAGACATGGAGAGGTGCACCAAACTGACCCTGCAGGGCAGGCATCAGGGTTTGCAGCAGCACAATACACCACACAGGGCATGCAGGACGGGAGTGCAGCACAACAATCCATAGAAAGCAAGAGGGAGGGGACAGGACCATGCACATGGACAACAGAGAACAGAGGGGCAAGAGGCAATGGTAGCTAGCTGACCATAATGGACAGACAGGAGAGAAGGCTGCAGCATAACAGACCATAAAGGTCAGGAGGGACGGATCAGGGGCATTACAATGGAACAGACAAGCCAGGAGGGAGGGAGTAGGGGTCTGCACATGTAAACAGAGGGCTGGGGGCAAGGGGGCAGGGCAGGAGCAGCAAGATAGCCATGGAGGTCAGGCAGGATGGGCACTAGAAGCAAGACACAACATGAAGAGCAACAGTGAGACTGTGATGGCATACACACAGACCATGGAGGGAAGGTGGGAGGGGGTCAGGGGCAGCTAACTGACCACACAGGGAAGGTGGGAGGGGCCATGGCAGCACAGAAGACCATGCATGGCAAGTGGGAGGGTTAGTGGCAGCACAATGGCTATGATGGGCAAGGAGGAGGGTGCAGGGGCATGCACAAAGGACGATGGAGGATAGAAGGGAGGGTTAGGACCTGTGCACAGACAAGAAAGTTCAGGGGAAGGGGCCTCACAACAGACCACACGGGGCAGGCAGGAGGAGCAGTTGCAGCACAACAGACCAGGGAGGGCAGAAGGGTGTGGCAGTACAATGGACCATGTAGGACAGGAGGAAGAGGATAGAGGCATGGCATGTGGACAGGCAGGGTGGAGGTGGCAGGGACAGGTTACAGTCATCTGACAATGCTAGGCAGGTGGGAGGGGAGTGGCAGCTCAACAGAACACTCAGAGTAGATAGGAGTGGCAGGTCCATGGGACATGGTGGGCAAAAAGGATGGAGCAGGGGCATGCACAAAGACATCGGAGGGCAGGGGGAAGGAGAATAGGGGCAGCAAGCTAAGCACAGAGTTTAAGCAGGAGGTCAATGATGGGGCATAGAATTGGGCAATGGAGGGCAGGAGGAGTGGACTGGTACATCATACTAAATTGAGGGCAGTGGCAGCACATCAGACCATGCATGGCAGGAGGGAGGAGGCTAGTCCATGGATTCACACAACAGAGGATAGGGAGGAGGGGGATGGGGCAGCAAGCTAACTGTTCAGAGAAGGCGGGTATTAGAAACGTTATTGTTTTTAAAACATTTTGTCTGTGCAAACTACTTAAAATATGAACAAGTATGCAGCATAATCTCACTTTTATTCAGGAAGAAGAAGACGTTAGTGACTGTGACTCCGGGCTCACTTGGCAAAAACACCCCCTGACCCTCCACCCCCTATCGCAAAATGTAATGCCCTTGAAAAGGGTAGGTGAACACAGTGTTATATAGAACATAGTCCTGAGAGCACGATTGAAAATGAAAACTAGATATAGTGTATGGTATAAACTATGCACCAAAAAGTGTGATATAAGATGAACCAGGCGTGAAATATAATATGCAATACATTGTGCGCAGTGACAGATTCATTGGAGAGCGCGAGATAGCACAGGCACTAGCGCGTGCTATGCGATATGCGCCTTGGAGTGTAATATGCACAGGGCAGTGTTGTGTAACCTAACTAGTCTCTAAAGTTGTAATATAAAATATGTGCTGGGGAGTGTAACGTTGCACATGCACTGTGACAAAGATATGGATCCCAAATTGTAATATGTATGGCATAGCACTGTGCGTTATAACATAGGCATCGAGGAAGGCACGTTTGATGGGGCAATATAACCCGTGCGAAGACAAGTGTGGCATGACATATTCACGGGGTGGTGTTACAGTGCACATGGGCTAGAGAGTGTCATAGCATATGCACTAGCTAGTGGAATACAACACAGAGGTGTGTGGCACTCGGCAGGCAATGGTGGGTGTAACACAGCATTGGGCTCTGTCAGGAGCGCGCTGTGACTCGCAAGTGATGTTCGTCCCCTTTCCAGAGAGTAAAATAAAAAGTATTACACATCCGGCAGTGGATGTGTGTTTTATTAACCGTGAGGGGGGTTTCTTGCATAGTTTTGGTCGAATTTTTGTCGAATCCCCTTTGAATGGCTTGGTGTGCATGTGTATTAAATGTGCCCGTCAATAGCTACCCATGTTTGTATAAATAAACGACAAGGGTGTCTACCGGGATTAGGCACGGTAGAGCATCAGACATGTCAGAGCTTCACTAGTGGTGTAAATACATTCCACGTGGATTAATTGCATGCATAGTCGCCTTTTAATGAATATCACGCAAATCGTCATGGTGATAGGTACGTACGGTTTGTCCAGCATGTCCTAGGTGTGTCTATAAATATATATTTTTTAAAAATAATAAAAAACAGTGGCCGGCCCTGGGGATTGGGGTCAAAAAAATATAATTAGGAGACAGGCCCTGGGGGATGGGGTCATCAGGGCCAATAAATTAGAATAAGAAGGGGAACCACACAGCCCCCCTTCTTAAAAAAATAAAATAAATAAAAGACTGGCATTGTGCCGGAGGCCATGCCCCCTCCGTGCAGCACTCTGCAAACGCGCCCCCAACAGGCATCTCCAGTATGCGCCAGGGAGCTGCGCTGCAGACAGGTGTTCTGAGGCCAAGCCCCTTTTTACACCTCTCTGCAACGCAGCTCTGTGGCGCTTACTGGAGGTACCTAGTGGTCTAGTGTGACCCTAGGGACCCTTAGGATTCAAGGGGACTTAATCTCTCAACTTAGAACAGCCACAGGGCGCGTTTACACAGTGGTTAAGGGAGGGGACGGGGCCTGAGGTGACGTGTGCAAACACGCACCATGGCACGTTTTAAATTGGGGATATAATTTCCCTTCAATACTGAGGGCCCCTGGGGGCTAACTAGCCCACCAAGTGCTTCCAGTAAGCGCCACTGAGCTGCATTGCAGAGAGGTGGTCCAGGCTGTGCCACTTTTTACACCTCTCTGCAACGCAGCTCTGTGGCACTTACTGGAGGTACCTAGTGGGCTAGTTGGACCCTAGGGACCCTCAGGATTCAAATGAACTTAATCTCCCAACTAAAAACGGACACAGGGCGTGTTTACACAATGGTGAAAGGAGGGGACGGGGCCTGAGTTAACGTGTGCAAAAACGCCCCGTGGCCTGTTTTAAGAGGTAGTTTTAATCCCCATGCCCTAATATATACTAGGGGCTTATAGAGGAGTGTAAAGATCCACTTCCAACAACAGAGTAGTGATGATGGAGATCTTTATTAGTAGCAAGTAAAGGAAGCACCTCCAGCTATTCTTCCAGCATTACAATACTGACCTTCCCTTCAAAGATCAACATTCTAATCCACAACAAGTTCTACATTCCATTACAGGAAGAACTCTACACATCTCCCTCCTTACATTTTTCTTTATAAATAAATAAACAATAAATAAATAAATAAATAAAATGAATAGACATTCTGTTATACATCTAATACAACACAATGGAAGAACATTAATCCCCCATATTCACATTTGGGGTATTACATTTGGAAACATTTCCTACGCTCCAGGCAGAACCATCAGTCATAATGAGAATGTCCTTTTTCACCATTTTGATTTGTATCGGTTGTGAGAACTTGCTTTCACCCTTAGTAACAATACCTCCACGTTTTATGACCACCCAATCACCAACCACAAAATGATGATCCTTGACACTCTTCTTGATATTATAATACCTTGCAGCAGCATGTTGTTGTTCCTTCACATCATTCTTCACTGCCTCACGATCTACCCACACACACTCTCTATTCTTAAGCCAACCTGGAACCTCCTTCATGCCAGGTTCCCGTCCCTTAAGAGAGACAAAAGGTGACACCCCTGTCACTGAATGTGGTGTAACCCTGTATGACCAAACTAATTTCTTGAGTTCCTCTGACCACATTAAGCCATTAGAAATAGAGAGTTGAATATTATCCATAATCAAACGATTAATTCGTTCAACCAACCCATTGGCCTGAGGTCTGAATAATGCAACCCTCTCATGGTTGATACCCATTCCACAGAGGAATTCCTGCATCCTTTTGGAAACCAACTGAACCCCATTATCCGACACAAGTGTCTTGGGAATCCCCTCATTTATAAATATTCTTTCCATGAACCCAATTACTTTTTCAGTTTCAATGCACTCAGTACTTTCAACAACAAACCATTTAGAGTGATAATCTACCAAAACCATCAAGAATTTGTTACGTGACCCCAGTTTGACAATGGGACCTAAAAAGTCAATCGCTACCTTCTCCCACGGACGTGTAGGAAACTCTGGACACGCTAATGGCGGTTGCCTTATGACTTTCGTCTTGTCACTTCTTGCACAGGCATAACAATCTTTGACCACACTTTCAATATCACTGTCCATACCTGGCCACCAAAATGACTGTCGAACTCGTCTCTTGGCCATGTTCCTGCCCAGATGTCCCTCATGAGCTATGTTCACAATCTTACCTCTTAGACTAACTGGTGGTACTAACTGGCTTCTCCTCCATAACTTCCCTTCGCTCAAACTCAATTCTGATGCAACATTCCAATAACCTTTGAAACGACTATCTTGTGCATGATCATCTTTCCATCCTGTTGACACACAATCCATAACAGCTTGTAAAGTCACATCATTCAACATACCAGACTCCCATTCTTCCTTATCAAACGCTTGCTGAACATTACACTTAATTACTTCTACACTATCTTCTGAATCTGCATCTACAATATCAGCTGGTAATCTGGACAAGCAATCTGCTACCACATTTTTCAATCCCTTCACATATTCCATCTCAAAATTGTATTCTATAACCGACAGAATCCACCTTGAGATCCTTGGCGTGACATTACCTTCTAAGCCTCTCCCTCCTTTAAACAGATGTATCAAAGGTTTGTGATCAGTACGGACCTTGAAGGGTAAACCCCAAACAAAGTAGCGGAAATGCTTAATTCCCCAACAGCAAGCTAAAGCTTCTTTCTCGATCACTGAGTATGAGGCTTCAGCACCCTGCAACCTCCTGGATGCAAACCCAATAATTCTTTCCTCTCCATTGTACACTTGAGCTAGAACAGCTCCAACTCCAACTGCACTCGCATCAGTTGTAATAATTGTTTTCGCATTAACATTGAAATGACCAAGCGTAGGAGCATGGAGTATACAGCACTTTACCGATTTAAAAGCTTCATCACACTTTTCATTCCAATTAAACACAACACCACTTTTCATCAACAGTCTGAGAGGTTCTACTATTTCTGTGAATCCTTTCACAAACTTGGAACAATATTCTGCCAACCCCAAAAAAGATTTCAATTGTTCCTTACTAAGTGGAATGGGGGCCTCACTAATAGCTGAAACAATACTCTTTTTAGGTCTAATCCCTGCCTCAGATATTTCATGACCTAAATATGTCACCATTTTCCTCTTAAGTTGACATTTTTCCTTTTTAATTGTAAGCCCATGTTTTTCCATCCTTCTCAAAACCTCTTCAATTACCTTATCGTGATGCTCATCATTTTTCCCTACAACTAACACATCGTCTTGGAAGAACAGCACGTTGTCCAACCCAGAAAACACTTGCTGCATAACCCTTTGAAACACCGCTGCAGCGGATGCCAAACCAAATGGCATCCTGCAATAGCGAAAGGCTCCCAATGGTGTCACAAATGACGTGAGATGCCTTGATTCCTTGCAAAGATCAATTTGGTGATACGCTGATGACATGTCTATCACACTGAAAACAGCTCCACCCCCCATTGCAGTCAACATCTCAGATATATTAGGTAGCGGCTGTCTATCTACCCATATGTTACGATTCAAATCACGCAAGTCCACACACAAACGAATTTTATTTCCTTCCTTGGGAGCAACCACAATGGGCGCCAACCATTCCGAGGCCTCAATGGGCTCAATAATCCCTTGACTCAACAACTTGTCCAATTCATCCTGGAGAGGCCCTCTCATCAAGTGAGGAACATTTCTAACTTTATGGACAATTGGTATGGCGTTCTTTTTCAAGATGATCTTATGAGAAAAATCCACTAGCTTCCCTAATTTGTCAGTGAAAACACCAGGGAATCTATCCATCAGATTCGTTCCATAATTACCCACATCGTGAACAAAGGTGGATATAACTGGTTCATTGGCATTAGGATTTAACATTATCCCCAGATCTTTTTGGTGACGCCAACCAAGCAAATTTGAACCCTGTTTTGTCAAATAAACACGCCCATAAATTTTCTTTTCTTCAAAGCTTATTAACATCCACTTGAAGCCCAATATTTCTATTGTCCTCCCCCCATAACCTACAGCTTTGATGTCTGGACTATCCCACTCTTCTACATTACTCTTTTCTCCCCACACTTCAAGGTACATGTCCCTAGATAAAAGCGTGTATAGGCTTCCGGAATCAATTAACATTTTCACATTGTTCATGTCTAGACAAATAATAGAATGAGGCTTTTCTAACTTACCCGTGCTCTCCATGGGAATTCCCATATTGTTGACAACATTACAATCTCCTTCCGCAGGAAAGGACAAACCATCTACACATAACATTAGCTCTTGGACACTTTCACAGGTATCGTCAACCTCTTGTACATATTGGGTTTTGGCATTGCACACTTTGGCAAGATGACCTCTTCTCCCACATGCTCTACAAATAGTATTTCTAGCCATGCACCTAGTACTTGAAGCTATATGGCCAGGAGCCCCACATCGATAACATTTAACATTACGAGTGAATGCTGTAATTGCCATACTTCTTGGGCGTGTGTACACAGGTATTCCCTTATTTTCATGAAACGTATCTACTTGTTTACCTACTGGCCTAGGTTCCGTCTTCCCCAAGCTTTTTACAGTTTTAGTTTCATCAACATATGCATGTATTTCCGATCCCTTAGAATTTAAATCTTTTGATATCACTTCTTTTGGTGCAACTGAGCTACTACATTTCTCCATTTCTTTCATCCAAAGATCTGTGTGCTCAAGCCCTTTAGCTATCTGTATGGCTTCTTCTAAGGTACAATCTTTGATAAGAAGTTTCTCGCGTACTCTCTTATTATTTGTACATCTCACAATTTGGTCACGTATGAGTGAATCTGCTAATGTTTCAAAGCGACAGGTTAAAGAAAGCCCCCTCAAAGCACCCACATATGTTGCTATATCTTCATCTGGTTTTTGTATACGACAAAAAAATTTATGCCTTTCTAGTACCACATTGATCTTAGCGACAAACCTCACTTCTAGCATCTGCATACTCATTTCATAGACATTAGATGGTTGATCATCAACCATCCCTAGAGAAATTTCAGGCAGATCTTCATACAAGCGTCGCCCTTCAACACCCAGGTGATGAAGCAGGATAGCTTGTTTGCGCACTGGACCATACTTGTCTGCTCCAGTTGCTAGGATATACGTTAAAAATAATTTTTTCCATTCTTTCCAAAGAATGGGAGGATCTCCAGGAGTGAGAAGAAAAGAAGGAGGGGTCGCTAACCCTTGGTCAGCCATGGCTGATAAGACCAGTCGTACTCTTATTAATCTGTACTTTAAATTATTGTCAGTCAAAATCCAAATCCAATAACCTGTGGAAGAATAATTAGTAATAAATAATTAACAATAAATAAATACTGGCCAAACGCTGTGGAATTTTGGTAATCCTCTTGTGGAGTGAAAAACGAGACGAAATCCCGGTTGGGCACCTTCCCAACTCTCCAAAATGGCCGCTGTACGTGCTATGCGTGGTGCGCGTCGTTTTCTACTGGCAGTTGGGCACAGTAAACCAAGAAATAAACCTTCCCAACTCTCTAAAATGGCCGCTGTACGTGCTATGCGTGGTGCGCGTCGTTTTCTACTGGCAGTTGGGCACAGTAAATAAGGAAATAAGAATCGTCATTATCATCTCCCCTCGCACGCTTGGAACGCAGATGCAACTTTGAAAAATGACGATCGCTTGGTGAAATGACGGTTAGTTGGCGATCTCTCAGTTACGATAGTAACAATGTTTTACCAATGAAAACGGTGGTAGATAGCAAGCGCGTTATCGATAAAGTTAAAAATAAACTAATCCTTTGATTTAGTAGGCGCGTGCATTTATTCCAATTTTCCTGAAGTCAAATATGGCCAAGTTCAACAACGCATGCACACAGAATTAAATCCTTCCCGAAAGAAGAGAGTTGTCCAATTCACAGTGTTCCGCACACACGCACGATTTACTTCCAAAAAAATAATTTCCTTTCTCCACAGAAAGTCACAGTCAAATAAGCAGGCGAAAGTCTAGCAAAGCAAGAAATTACCAAAATGCTGAAAACGCAAAGTGTAGAAGTAGAAGAAATCTTGAATTCCAACAAGATGCAGGTATATCCAAACCTGATATCTTGAACACATATCCAAGGAAACACAGCTTTCGAAGCAGTGGGTTCTTCTTAAACCGAAATTAATCCAGGGGTGGAGGTACTTGCTGTCTGCCCCCTGCGCAGCATGAGTCCATCGTCGCCAATGTAAAGATCCACTTCCAACAACAGAGTAGTGATGATGGAGATCTTTATTAGTAGCAAGTAAAGGAAGCACCTCCAGCTATTCTTCCAGCATTACAATACTGACCTTCCCTTCAAAGATCAACATTCTAATCCACAACAAGTTCTACATTCCATTACAGGAAGAACTCTACAAGGAGGTAAGGCTAATCACAGGGGGACCCCAACGCATAATGTTCCCTAGTGTATGTAGGTGTTTTCGCTGTATTCTAAGTGTCTTTTAACATAGCACTGGCTCTAGGACTGGTTAGTCAGACTCAATTACCACCAGTATCCGTCTGAAAAAGTTGAGGGTACAGGATGATTTTGCAACAAGGCTTCTTTCTGCTCTTCTTTTTGTTCTTTCTGCACGTTATCCTTCTTCCTGCACTTATCTTCGTATTTGAGGACTTCTGTTGCTTCTTTCTGCACTTCTTTTGTTTCTTTCTGTGCATTTTTTCTTCTTTCTTCACATGTCCTATCTCTGTAGGCATAGTTAGAAATTAGCATTTAAAAAACCTTTGAAATTAACAGAAAAAACCATAGGTTTCAGGCACGTTATAGTTAGGAATTAGCATTTAAAAAACCTCAGAAATTCACTGAAAAAACCATAGGTTTCAGGGGTGTTATAGTTAGCTGGACTTTTCACTTGTACAAAACCATTGAAATTCTCCCGTTATAGTTAGTTCAGCTAACTATAACTCGCGCGCCCGCAATGCACTGCTGATGACGTCACATATTACATCACTCATGACATGGTCAGTGACATCACTCATGACATCACTGATGACATCTCAAATGACATCACTGATGACATCATCCTTGTGATAGAGTGGCAGACCTCCTCTCACCCTAATATAACCTTTGATACACACATTCAAAAATAGAGACTAAAATTTTCAAAACAATGGACATACCAATACCAGTTACAACAACCTCTTCAGTAATTCTAAGATCCACATACACATCCACTCATTCACCAACAGTCCAATACAGTCACTCATACATGTACTCACTCATCATATGTACTCATACACCTATACATCCTGTTACACAATGCCACTCATCCATAGAGTTACTCACACACATAGTCACTCATGCTAATAAAGAATCAAACATACATTTACTTGCATATACAGTTATACACACACCACCACACTTACTTCTACGGAAACTTACACATACTTAGTCTTTTAAACAATCACTTATAGAAACACATACTTATTCATACAGGAACTCTTTCAATCTCTCACTCTCACATATACTCACATATATACAGCAATAGTCACATATACTAGTTTAAAACATATGTAGTTACTCATAAAGACACTATTGAGACAGTCATTCACTCACTAACACACCCATACACACACTCATCCACCCATACAGTCCTGCACACATACTGTGTTCAACACATACAAACAGTGAGTCACTCATTCATGCACCTATGCACTACGTAATACCCCCCACCGAACCATGCAGACACTCCGACTGATACTCAAAAAACCAACTAATAACCTATATAGACACCCATGTAGCTACTCACCAACCCATGCAGCCACTTATACACAAAGTGAGAGACTGATACAGATATTTACATATTTAAACATTACTCACTAAGCCATGTATTCACTAAGATACACTTAATCAGTCAGTTACACAATCAATTTTTCAAAAACAAATCATCCATTTAGACACTTATATACCCATTTATTCTTCCATCGACCTTGAGATATACATATATAAAACATATTTAATTTTCAGAATAACACACATTCACTGGATGATGTCATCAGTGATGTCATTTGAGATGTCATCAGTGATGTCATGAGTGATGTCACTGACCATGTCATGAGTGATGTAATATGTGACGTCATCAGCAGTGCATTGCGGGCGCGCGAGTTATAGTTAGCTGAACTAACTATAACGGGGGAATTTCAATGGTTTTGTACAAGTGAAAAGTCCAGCTAACTATAACACCCCTGAAACCTATGGTTTTTTCAGTGAATATATATATATATATATATTACCTACTGGCGGTCGCCAGTAGGTAGTTATAGTTAGGACCACGTTTCCATAGGAAAACCTCAACATTCTATTTTGAATAACTTTGGCGCCGGTCGACGAATCCTCGCGAATTTCTCAAAATAGGTGGGGCGCTACGCTCCGCTCCTACCCTGAAAGTCTCGGGGGGATCCGTTAAGCGGGGGCTGAGATAAAAGGGGGGTCCCAAAACGCGTTTTTCCCATGCATTTTTCCATAGGACCTTTAGAACGAGCTACAGCCCGAACGGCTGAACAGAATTACTCAAAATTTGGCAGAGAGGTAGTCCCTAGGTCAAGGAAGTGCCTTTTGTAGGTTTGGTGTAAATCTGTTCAGTAGATTCTGAGAAAATAGCCTTTAAATCAATATATATATCTGAGCCCGCTTACGGTACGCTTACCGTACGCTTACGGTAAGCGTACGGTGGCGTGCGCGAGCGCGATTCTGATTGGCTCTTAGATCTTAGTAAACATTCGAATCAGCCGAAACCAGGAAGCGGCGGCCGCCATTTTGTGTATTTCACTCTGAAAAAAAAGAGTGAAAACAAGGAAAGGGGGCAATGAGGAGAGTTACAGACCCCCTAACATTTGTAAGGGGGTCAAAGAAGGACAGAAAAGTACAAAGAAAACATTTATTGATTTTAAAAAAAATCACGGGGTACGCGTACGGTAAGCTTACGGTAAGCGTACGGTAGGAAAAAAAAAAAAAAAAATGAAAATCAGATTTAAGTGTTTAGATATTAGGGGGCTCTAAAAAGAGCCGTTGTGTTTATGAAATGATTTTTTAGTGGTACCTACAAGTAAGTACCGATGCAGAGTCTAAGGTTCAAGAGGAAGACTCTGTTCCCTTCATCATTGAAGTGCACACCATCTCCTCTATAAATGTCTTGCATGTCATAACGCAAGTTGTTGTGGTAAATGGCACCCATACCATAGTCACGGAGGAAAGCAGAAACAGATTTGTTGACGTGCTTTCTTGCTTTGTCATCGCACCGCGTGCCCACCGTGCGTGCACGGCACTAACTGCGTAAAGTGGGCGCGCGGTGCGCGAAGCGCACCGCGTGCTCACTGTGCACGCACGGTGCGCGAAGCGCACCGTGCGCGCACGGAACGAACTGCGTTAAGTGGGCGCGCACGCCACGAATGGCGTAAAGTAACTTAGCATTTAAAAAACCGTACAAATTCACTGAAAAAACCATAGGTTTCACACACGTTATAGTTAGGAATTAGCATTTAAAAAACCTTGCAAATTCACTGAAAAAACCATAGGTTTCACACATGTTATAGTTAGCGGAAATTTTACTGATAAAAAACCAATGAAATTCCCCCGTTATAGTTAGTGCAGGCAACTATAACTCACGCGACCGCAATCTTCTGCTGATGACATATGTGTCTTTATGAAAAAAAAATATTTGTAATATATGTATAGCTAAAAATGTATGGAAGAAGACATGGGCAAATAAGTGTCTAAATACAGTATTAGCATCAGCAGAGGATTGCGGTCGCGTGAGTTATAGTTGCCTGCACTAACTATAACGGGGGAATTTCATTGGTTTTTTATCAGTAAAATTTCCGCTAACTATAACATGTGTGAAACCTATGGTTTTTTCAGTGAATATATATATATATATATATATACATATATATATATATATATATATATATATATATATAATGGCAGGAAGTGGTGGGAACCAAAGGACACTTTCGGAATGCATTGATGTCTATATGATAAGCAGGATGCCTGCTAACACAGCACAGTTTCTCCTATTTCCAAATGGAACACTAGAGTGGAGTATATGGAGCAAGGGTAACAGTTTAAAAAAAAAGCTGATCGGGCATGAGTCTCATTCGTCTGTGGTTATTAAAATGTTGTTCTTCACCTCGATGGTCACAGTCTCAGCAAGGTAGTAGAGATGGGAGCCCTTCTAATGGGCTTGCAGTGAGTGGTTTTGGTCTATATGATCTTGTAGTGCAGTGCCACAAATCTCTGACATTTTGACCTTGAAATGAATGTGGGGAGGGTGATAATTGAGTAATTCGTCAATATCTGGTGAGACCACTGTTAGGCAGTAGGATTTAGCAAATTGAAAGGCTGGAGGAGAATACATTTTTGGAAAGGAAATAATTAACTATGTTGCTGATACCTTTTAAAGCTTGGGACTGAAGGATTTGATAACAGAGGGTAGGATTGTGCCTTCTTCATTTGTTGTGGATTTGCAACATTTACAAATGTTGGTGAAATCTCTAAGGGTAATGGCAAGGGGGTAAGTCATTTAAATACAATTAGAAAAGTGCTTTGGGATGAGACATTTATGGTTAAAACATATCACAAGCCTTCAAGGGTAATTTTGAAGAAAATAAAGGTCCAGATGTAGTTTAGGCAAGGATTCACAGATGGGTGACTAGACTATACCTTCAATGTAGAATATATATTTCTGGCATCGGCAATGTAGCAGTTAACTGCTTAGCAAGGATGGTACCGGTAAAGAAAGAACTAGTGTGTCCTTCAGAGATTGAAAGATATTATGAATATGTGTGCGTAGTTACCAATGGAGCCATTAGTGAAGGAGACTGGAGATAGGAATTACTAAAACCTTTACAGAAAGGGCAAGTGAGGATGCCAGAGAAATAAAGTGTGTGTTGACTTAAAGTTGTACTGAACAATAAAGGTGTGCCAGCACAAGAAGAAAGTAGATGTGCTCCATATCTTTGTAAACAAGGAGCATTTCTGCTCTCTCCTTTACTTTACTTACTGTTCTGCACGAAAACTTAGTAAATGCACTACCCCAAGTCTTAAAACTTACATAAAGAGTTCTTGACTACCAAAATCTCTCTATGAAAATCCAAGATCTAGGAGAATTCTTAAATGTCTAACAACTCTCCTGGGGCCACTCAATTTAACCCCCAGGGGGTAGAGGGTGACTTTTATAAAAAAAGATTAGTGTGGCTACTGTGGGCAGTGCCACACAATATTTGGGAACATGTTTGTGCTACCTCCGTACTCTCAGGGGCACCACAAGCCGACTATAAACATTTTAAAATGCCATTGCAAGGGCTTATGGGGCGCACACCATTTAATAGTACTCATGAATATATAAATATGTACATGTAGGCAGGTGGATACCTGTGATGATATCCTCCTACCAGTCAGTCCATACATCTAGCGTACACTAAACCCTAAGACCATGATAACCTCCCCACATATACTAGACAAATATAAGGGGGTGTAGTGATCAAAAAGCAAAAATGCTGGCTTTGTCAGGGTGTCACTCCATTTATAAAAACAGAAACATACTTTAACAGATGAATGGAACACCTTTAAAATTCGGTTGTATGACAGAAGCATGCATGGCTAAACCACACGTGCCTCTAGAATGCAGCCCCAACAACGAATGTGTCTTAACAACGCATTTCTTTACCACGCATGCCTTCACCACACAAAGGGATATGCATGGTAAAAATCCCCCCCCCCCGCCCTGAGACCTAAAAACCTGGCCCCGCGTACTAAAAATGACCCCAGACCCGCCCTTGAACTCTAAAACTGCCGCCATTCCTGAAAACTGTACTTTACCCCCCACCCTGAGCCCTAAAACTCTCCCCCACATTCTAAAACCATCCCAGACTGAGCCCCCCACCCTGGGCCCTAAAATAGCCCACAACCCTGAAAACCTTCCCTTCCCTTCCCCAGCCCTGCCTCAGCCCTAAATCTCAGCCCCCACATCCTAAAAACGTCCCCTACCCCAGCCCCCTCAGCCTGAGCCCTCAAAACTGACCCCCACCCTTCAAAAACTACCCTGACCTACTTGCCCTGAGACCTAAAACCTAGCCCTCTGCCCTAAAAACAACCTCAACCCCCAAACCCTAAAAACTACACCCACCCCTAAAATCTACCCCAACTCACCCAAAACCTAGCCGCAGTCCCACTTACCAAACCTCATCCTGGAGCTTCCTCTCCCAATCCTTCCTCTTCCTGTGACCGCCCATCCATGCACCTAGACCACACACTGCCTTAACCACGCATATGCGTGGTAAAGGCAAGCGTGGTTCAGCTTGCGGGGATACCTCACCCAGCGCTGCGAATGTCGTTTCCCTTAAAATTCTTGTGATAGTACCACCTAAAAATAACATCTTTTAGAACGTGTAAGGATTCATGCTAACCTGGTGATAATCATTATCACATTCCCATAATCTTCATTAAGTCATATAGAGCAAAATGTACAAAAGTGTCTGTTTGCGATCTCCAAATAGTGATTAAGTGGGAATCCCTATTTAGAAATTGCAAAATGATATGTACAAAAGTAAGTATTCTGCTATTAGAGATTTCATCAAATTTGCAATCGCAATTAGGAACTTTCCCATTTGGAAATTGCACTGATGTGATTTCCAAATAGGAAATCACAATTTGGAAAAGTCATATTTTGGATGCAGATTGATGATATAAGAACAAGGAAGTTTAGACATGCAGGGTGTGGTCACAACTCATAAGCTTAGGTAGGTGCTGGAAGGAAGGTGCGCTTCTGTATGATTACTTGCAGCGACATTTACATTGCCTACAACACCATTTCTAAGGCTGATGGGGATAAGGACCTTGGCAGCAGGAAGAGGAAAATTCAATTTTCTGATAAACAGCTGGAGCTTTTGACTAAGGAAAGTTCAGCACACACACACCAGTTGTTTGGCAAATCATCTTTTTCTGTACCCGAGGCCCAGAAAACAAAAATATGTAACAGCATCCTAGAAAAAGTGAACTCTCTTGGTGCCACATAGAGGACCATACCAAAAATAAGTAATTGCTAGTATGGCCTAAGATCCTGTACAAAGGAGAAGGTGACCAGCAGGATGCCTGATGCTTTTGGCACAGGTGGTGGTCGCTCCAAACATCCTCCTCCCACTCCTATGGAATCATGTATTGAGGCGGTACTTGAACCTTAAAGTGTGGTGGGAGTGTCAGACATTGGCACCTCCAATCCTGCGGGCTCCAGCCAAGGTACATTTTCCACAACATATTGTTTATTAGTCTTCAAGTACAATATATTAGCTACAAAAGTCCATTAAAAAGTTTGCTGTAATTTGTCAATGCATTATGGGATTTGCAGTACAGCCAAGTTATACAGTGTAGTATATGTTCATGTATAAACTACATATAGCTATATATAATCTTCATGTCAAAAACACATACATCATATTGTAATCCTTACACAAACTTAGTAACCATTTATTTACAATAACTATGTTCATAAATTTCCACCAATCACACCCAGGACATGTCTGAAAACATTGAGCCTGATGAAGTAATTGACACACAATTGGAAATTGATGACAGCACAATTCCTACATCCATAAGTCAAACTCCAACTACTAGGAGAGCAAATGTGGCGCTGCTGTCAGACTTTGAGGAAGGTGATGAAGAGCAATCATAAGGCAGGAATACAGCTTCATCTGTGCACAGGACTCACAGACAATGTAGGGTTCAACAACGTACAGTTCACAATGATGATGTCTATGAGGACATGTCAGACAATTCATAATTGTTTGGTGGGCTTGAGAAATCAATTGCCACAGTACAGCACCTGCAAGTCAAACAGATAAAAACTGTGAATAGGCATCTGCAAAGCATGTCATGTTCAATGGTGAAATTGCAGAAAGGTTGAGAGCGTTGGATTGTTGGCATGGAAAAGGAGCAACTTATGCAAAGCCAAAGGCACAAGTAGCACATGGCACGCTATGACGCACTTACAAAGTCAATAAATGGAAGGGCAGTAGCAGCCACCACCACTCTTGCCAGGAAAACTGTGAACATTCAAAATGACATAGGCAATGCTGCTAAGATGTAGCAGGTGGTCTGGTCCAAGTGACCGTAACTCTGGAGAGCATTCATACACATAACCTGGCAGTCCCCAACATATTATTACCACCTGAAAGCAAAGACGGCTCTAGCCTTAGTGGCATTTCTGTGCCAGATGGATGCTGTACAAGGTGAACACGCCAATACACATCTGACACAGATATATCCCAAACTCCACAGCCAAGTCCTTCTGAAAATGAGACCAACACCAGAGGGTGTGAAAACTAACTTTTGTATGTACTCAGATGTATGTTACGAGATTGTTATATTTGTGTGCTCAAACTTTTTTCTTAGTTTAAGCAGAGACAACCTATAAGGATACAGTTGATGATAGAGAATTACAACACTTAATTACAACCTGAATAAAAGGTTATCTTTCAGTATTGGAAAAACATTACCATTATATGTGTTGGTTATTTCTTAAATATGGTCATCAATCTTACCATAAAAATAGTTGTTTGTGAGCTCTGTGCACCGTGCTCGACCCTCTGCTGCACATGTCCTGTCCTGTTGAATCTGTAGTGGTGGTAGCTCATCAGCTGCGTTTGATTCTGGGTCTGTATTGATGTTGTGAAGACACTTCCTCATGGTAATGTTGTGAAGAATAGCACATGTGGCTGTGATTTTGCAACAGGTCTCTGGTCTGTAAAGTAGTGCTCCACCAGGCTTATGTAGGCATCTAAAACGTGATTTCAGTATTCCAAAAGTACCTTCACTTTTATTGCATTGTGCCCTGATGTACTGCCTTTCACTTCTGGTTCTTGCATTCAAGTATGGTGTTAGAGTCCAAGGGCGCGATGTATATGTACCTTTTCCTTAAATAATATGAGAAGGAAAAATGTGAATATTTTACAAACAGTCTATTGTGTACTGTATAAATTGAGTTTGTTATCCTCTTACCATGTAAAAAACCTTTGCCAAATGGTTATTTATTCCACTGTGGCGAAACCTAAAGCAGTCATGTGGGCTGCCTGGGTATCCGACTACAAGCTCAGTTATGATGCATGAACATTGAACACTACTTGAACATTGAACACTACTTGAGCATTGAGTGAATGGGTGATGTTCCTACTTCTATAAATTAATTCCTTTGCAGAGAGGAGACATATGGCAATATGTGTACCATTAACATAACCAATGACATTTTGGAAACTGTGCTTCCCGATAAACATTAGTTTTGTGTGTTGTAAATCTAGGAGAGTGTTTGGCAAAAACCCATTTGGTTCAATTTACCAACCAAGATGTCCAAAAAAACACGTATAAACCTAGAAAATGCACTTTGAGACACTCTCCTTGAGACTGCTATAACTGCCTGGTAACTCCCTGAATCAAAAAGGTGTAGACAACACAATACCTGCACTTGTGTTGGGATTGCATTGCTTCTAACTATTGGAGTTTGTAGATGAGGATGTAACTCTGCAATTTAACTCAAAATTACCTCACTACTTAGTCTATACTTTTCACGTATTTTATCTTCAGTCTTTTCAAACAGGATGACACTCACCATAAATATCCTCTCCTGTCTCCTTCTCTGCCTACCAGTCAAAATCCTCATCTTTGTTGCTAAGATAAACAGAGCTGCAATTTTGAAAGAGCCAGATGCATTTTAGGTGATTTTTTATAGTTTACACCTGACTCCCACCTGAAACACATTAAAGGTATTTTCATTTTCTAACCGGCCATTTTGCAACGGTGAACAACCTTTACAACGCAACTGTTACAACGCACTACACTTACAACGAAATTTTTACAACGCAACATCCACTACAACGCATTCCATTACATAGCATGACACTACAACACATGTTTAAAAACTACCTTTACAACGCATTCCATTACATCGCATACTACCTTTACAACGCATACCATTACAACGCAATCCAACACTTACCCTACTGTTGCACCCCCTGGAGTTAGAATAGTAATTTTTACCCCTATACTATGCGTTGTAATGGTATGTGTTGTAAAGGTAGTATGCGATGTAATGGAATGCGTTGTAAAGGTAGTTTTTAAACATGCGTTGTAGTGTCATGCTATGTAATGGAATGCTTTGTAGTGGATGTTGCGTTGTAAAAAATGCGTTGTAAGTGCATGCGTTGTAAAAGTGTGCGTTGTAACGACATACATCCTTTTGCAACTAATCGTAATTAGGAAATCTTTTGTACATAGAGTTATCCAATCGCTTTTGGTATAACTAATTTGCAATTTCCAATTCCAAAATACAAAAAAATGCGATTCCTTTCGTACATACGAGTACACCATGGCTGCATACATATGACCCTCAATGCATTAGTATAATTATCAATAAAGCATTTCAAGCTTACTAAAATATGAGCTTTCATTTTATAATAAACATACTGCAGCCTTAGAACCAAGCCACAAAAATGTCAACATCCTAGAACTCCTCAACAAACATCAAAGCTCTACAAATACTGAAAACAGTATGAAAACTCTCCTGAGGTCACCAAATTGACCTTCTACGGCACTTAGGGTGACCTCATAAACAAAACATTAGAGGGCCTCCTGCGGTGAATGCCACACTTTTGGCAGCCCTACAAACATGTAGGAACATACTAGTGGTGCTCCTTCCCTCTCTAGGGCACCACAAGCTGAATATGCAAATTATCAATCTCATTTGCAAGGGCTTATAGGGTGCATTGCTTTATACTGTGCATTAATTTACAAATATATACAAGTAAACAGGTGAAAATAGCTCTGGTGATAGCGTCCTAACAGTTCACACCGGTAGCAAACCCAGAACCTTTAGACCATGATAAGCTCATAAATAATAGAGAAAAAATAAGCAGAGTTTGTAATCAAATGGCAGGCCTACTAGCTTTGTCAGGTGTCACCACATTCATAAAAGCAGAAACATACCCTAACGGACCACTTCAACACCACTTAAACCACTATGCATTATTGCACCTTACAATGACATTAATTAGTACTTGCAATAACTTACTATTTACTTGGTGATAATCAATAAAAATACTCCAACTATCTTTCACAAAACATATGAAAAATGATTCCACAAAGATGTAGGAACACACTTGTGAGATCCCTGCCCTCCCTGGGGCACTACAAGCAGAATATGCAAATTATCAATAATCATTGCAAGGGCTTATGGGGCGCACTAATTAATATTGCAAATTAGTTTACAAATATGTACAAGCAGGAGGAAATATCTATGGTGACACCCTCGTAATAGTCCACACACCTAGCAAGCTTTGAACTCTAAGATCTTGATACCCATACATATAATAGATAACATTATGAGGTGTGTAGCTATCAATAGGCAGATCTACTGGCTTTGTCAGAGAGTCACCACATTCAGATTAGCAGAAACATAATTTAACATGCCACTTCAACACCATTAAAACGGCTGGGAATTATACCAATCTTACAATAACAGTAATAAGAACTTGCAATTACTGACTGCTAGCTTGGTGAAAACCAATGAAACATTCCCATGACATGCTTGGGGTGCTCATGCCCTCTCTGGAGCATCACAAGCAGAATATGTGGAATATGCAGGGGTGCCGAAGGAGCTGACCAGTGATGTACTTCTTGGTCCCCGAGGAAACGGGTGCGCCCAGAGACAGATATTGAACGAGATCAATGGCACCAAGTAATTTCAGTATCATCTCTGCCTCTGGTGGGCTGTTTTGAACCCTTTTAGTGTCATTTTGTTCCTGGCGGCCTGCTCTAGCCACCAGGAGGGGTCTCTTCAGGCCTCCTGCTCCCTGCCAATTGCCCGTTGGTCAGGGTGTGCTCACCCTGCCATCTTACGTAGCCTTTCATATTTATTTTCAAGAGTCTTGTTATGGCACCATATTTGCCTATGTACTTTAAAAGGGCCAATCAGAGCATATCTAGATATCAACAGTCCATATATATTTGACTTTTTTCCAGTGTTAACCCCTTCATGCCCAAAACTGAGACCTTTTTAAATGCTAATTTGTCAAAAACAGCAAAATTGATTAATAAAAAAATTGCAAAAAGTATGCTTTGTGAGAAAAGTTCTATTTTTTGCCAAATTTGGTGTAATTCAGTTCAGCCACTTTTTCTATATTGGAGAGTAACATTTCCTATTGGAATAAACATAGGAAATCACACTTTTGGGACCCCATCTTTCTTGGCTCTTGCCTGATCAGCGCAAACATTCCACTAAGGAGTTGATGTGAATGTTTTTTATAGGTTTCATGCAGATTTGTTAAATGGCACCAAAGTTATTAGCAACACTCTGGTCTGGCTATAACTAACTATACCTAACTATATCTGCACAGTGGCTACCAAATCAGTGTCATGTTTTAGAGTTTCGATATTAACTGATAGTTGCGGTTAGGTCAGAGTTTCCAATAAACCGAAAGCTGGTTTTTTTTCTGCTAATAGCTTTAGAGCACTGGGGCATCACAAGCAGAATATGCAAGTCATGAATAGCCCTCACAGGGGCTTACGGGTCATTCCAGGCCGCAGAGGATCCTATCATCCGTCCATTTATGCAGACATATAAGTCAAGTTCGCAAAACTAAATGGACTCCTGGACCCATGATGGAACTTCTGTCTGGCTCATGCATTCATGACCAGTTTCAGAACTCAAGAGGGTTGGCAGACCATTGCTGACACCCTGTCGTTGGTTCATCAATTTGGGACAAGGAATGCAAACTTAGAAGGAGCTCATGCACCCTTTTAAGGCTCCATGAGTCCTGCAGGGCACATAAACACAAATAAGGCATACTTATTATATGTAATACTGTAAAATAAAAAGAAACTAAAACTGACAGAGCCATCTAGTAAATCAAGGTTAAGGACAGGATTTGGTTGCAGGGTCTGTGGGAAGGCCAGGCACTGTGTCCAAAGTCCACTGTGCATGACTGACGGTTGTGCATAGCTTGGTTTGGCCACCTGAGCAAGGGTTGGGGCTGCAGGGGCTAGCTACCTTGTATAGGTTGAGCCAAAGGATGTGCAGCAGGGGCTAGCCACCCATTGTAAGTTGGGCACAGCAGGGGTGAGTCGCCTGGGGAAGGTTTGGCACAGGGCCAGGCCAAATGAAAGGCCCAGTGCCAACTTAAGCTGCTCATTATTAAAGGCTGTTAACAGCAGGGAATTGCCACCTGCAGTAGAGTAGGCGCATGGACAGGGTTTGTTGGGTTAGTATAAATAGGTTGGCCAGACATATGATTTAAATAAAAAAGAAATGTATTTTTTATTTTATACAAATTTGTTTATACATACAAATATTAGTATCTTCACAACTGAGATTGGCAGAGCAATTTACATTGACATGGTAGTGAAATCCAGACAATGGTACATAGTTGGGTCTGGTGGCACAGAGGACTAAAGCAGCCACTGCAGGGGCCTGTGTTTGACCTCATGGTCACAGGTTTAAATCCCGGCAGGTCCACTCAGCCTTTCATCCATCTGAAGTCGATAAAATGAGTACCATTGAGTTGGGGAACAATAAACATCTGTTATTCAGTGCCAAGACTTCTACGGGTAATCATGCGCTTTACAAATACACCTGTTATGTTATGATAGATATTTTAACATATTGAAATCAATCGGCCCGTTGAAGCTTGTTGTGACACATTCACACCAATAGTAAAACAGATACTACAGCCAATAGTGCAACAGTTACTACAGTTGACATGTAAATCACCACAAAGTGTTCTTTCAAGGCTAGTTAATTTTAACTGAGAGGATAAGTAGTGTGCAACCAAATAGATGTTATTTAAAGAGAGTACCTTGAAAAGGGTATTTTGTGTAGTTATTTGTCCTAAAGGTATGGTAAAGGTACGAAAGCCTGTGTAACCTGAGCTGAGGAACTATAGTGTGCATAGAAGCACCAAGATAAGTGCATGGCCTGGCTGCAGGCCTATGGCTGCGCATATCGAGTTTGGCTGCTGGGTCTGCACCTGACCACAGATGGGCTGACAACCTACTTTTCTGCAGTCTTTTATCATTTGTTTTTTAAAATTATTTTGGGGGGGGGTCGAGGTTCCTCACTTCCATTCCTGAAGCCTGCAGAAATCAGGGCCCAAGAAAGGCCAGAGAGTCCTCTTTGGTTCCCTGAAATCGAGCAACAAGACCAACATGGCTTCATAAGTCCTGTCAGTTTATGAACCCAGCTCCTGAGTCTGTGGAACTTGGGAGGGGGCTAATAAGGGTCCAGGAGTCATAGCCTGGGATCCATGGACCCAGAAACTGGGCTCACGTTCATGAGAACTTTCCTTAAGGATCATGGACCCTAGGCAATTTCTGTGCATATTTCGGACCCCCTCCCTCCCAATCGGGCTTGGGTGTCAGGATGTACTCTCTCCGCCACCTTGTGTTCCCTTTTAATTTTATTTTCAGGATACAGAAACCAAGTTCTGTGTCCAGTAATGGCAGCTGCAAAAGAAATTTCACAGTTGCAGGCAGCCAATCAGAGCCTTTCGAACTTGCAGTCTTGACACCAGGTCTGTAAACTCGAAATGGACAATGTTAGAAACAATACCCTAGTTCAATCACATTTTTTTTTATTTGGCCTCATGAACTGTCCATGAACCAGGATATGAGAACAGGTCACTCACTAAGGGTCTGATTAACAAACTGAACTTTTAAGTACACTTTGAATAAGTTTACTACTTTTCGGTATTCACAACAAACTGCAATTTTTGTAGTAACTTACACTTTTGTATGAACTTATATTTTTGTAGTAAGTCCAGTACTATAGATGGCCAACCACTGCAACTGAAAGCCTCTCTCTTAAAAAATAAAGAAGGTAGGACAAAAAATTGGGGAAAGCGTGTCAATCAGCATTTATCCCACTACCTGGAAATCAATAATTTGCTGCATCCAAGTCAGTCTGGTTTTCGCCCCCGTTGCAGCACGGAAACAGCGCTAGTGGAGGTGGTTGAGTACATCAGGGCTACTTTAGATGTCTGGGGCAGGGTTGTGCTGATATGTTGGATTTATCAACAGAATTCAACACAATACCCCACTCAACACTCCTGCCACGTCTCCAGACTTTCGGGATCAGGCGGTAGACGTGGAAATGGCTGGCTTCTTTCCTGGAAGGTAGAGGTCAAGAGGTTTGGTGTCCACCGTTTGCGTCGGGGTCTTGTGATCTACAGGTGGGAGTGCCACAGGGTTCTGCCTTGAGACCCAAGTTATTCAATATATACCTCACTCATCTGGTGTTCTAGGCAGAGACTATGGGTGCAAAAATAGTTTCATATGCGGATGACACCCTGTTACTTTTTAGGGAGGAAGTACTCCCTGACGAAAAAATCAGAACTTGTTTGTCGGATATTTTTCAGTGGCTATCTCACCACCAGCTTAAGTGTAATGTGAGCAAAACGTAGCTACTTTTTTTGGTACAAGATCAGACGAGCCATGGCAGTCCTTTTGGCCGGAGGATGCTCCCCCTCCAATAAGTCACACTAGCTCTGTTAAAAATCTTGGGATTAAGTTTGATGGTGGGCTCTATTTTCTGGCACAGGTTAATGCAGTAGTAGAGACTTGTTTTGGTCTGCTGCAAGTGCTGAGGACGTTCCTCCATTTTCTGTCTCTCTCTGCTAGGAAACTGGTAGACCAAGCTCTGATAACATCTAGACTTGACTATGGCAATGCACTGTACCTGGGCCTACCTGATTACTTAATCAGTGAGCTGCAGGTGGTCCAAAATGCTGCAGCCCGAGCGCTTCTCTGCTTGCCTCTGAGAAATTAGGTATCCCCCTATCTTAGAGAGCTGCATTGGCTTCCTATTAGCAAGAGGATTCTTTCAAGACCTTGCTATTGATCCACAGAGCTCTTCATCAGTCTGGCACAGGGTGTACCTGAGAGCAAGAGTTAGTTTTTATGCTCCCTCCAGGTGTCTGCGCTCACCAACCTTTTTCTGGCCAAAACCCAAGGATTCATAGGTCCAGAAGGGGGAGCAGGTCCTTCTCATTTTTTGGGATCCTCTCTTTGGAATACATTTCCTTTGGAGTTACGCTGCATCTCATCCACACTACAGTTCCAGAAGAAGTTGAAATCATGGCCTTTTTTTGCATGATTTATGTTGCTTCTCTCAGTTTCTCCCCACTGGTAATGCAGAGCGCCAGGACACTCCTCGCAGTAACAGTACACTTTAGAAATGCCTTTTACATTACATTACTTAATATAAAAAGTTCACCTACAGGAAACCTAGCAGCAGTGATTCTAAAGGATGTCTAGGCAACAGTCAAAGAGTAGTGTGTTTATGTCCTTTCTGAATACAGCTTCTGGTGGGCTACTTGTTAGGGGGAGTGCATACCACATCTTCGAGGCCAGAAGAACAAAAGATCTTCCTTATCTTCTGGCCTTGTGAATGCGGGAAAGTTGGAGCAGTTTGAGTTTTGTTGGATCTTAGTGATCTCTCCTGGACGCAAGGTTTGAAGCTGGGCCTGAGATAGAGTGGGCCCTTGTAGGAGTAGGCCCTAAACGCAAGGATGACTGCCTTGAACTCAATCCATTTTTCAATGGGAGCCAGACGGCGTTCTGGATGATTTGAAGACACTGAATCAGAAACGTAGGCAACCCCAGGTACAAGGTGTTGGCGTAGTCCAACATGGAGGTGATCAAGGCATGAACTATCATTTTGCAAAACTCCATGGTGATCAAATGCAGCATCCTTCTTAAAGATTTAAATGTAAAGAAGCAGGTGGAGGAGTGCGACTTGATTTGGGCCTCAAAGGTAATGTCGGAGTCAAACTTCACCCCAAGGGATTTCTTACCATGTGTGTCGTAAAGGAGGGGAACCCATTGCTGTAGGACGCTACAGGCTTGGTTTGGGTGAGGTCTTAGTGCCTTAAAAGTATCTCAGTTTTATTTGAGTTAAACATAAAACAGTGAGAGTCCATACAGTCAACAATTGAATTGATACAGACCTTGAAGGCGCCCATGGTAATAGGTGCTTTTTCCTGAAAGGCCAGAAGGAGTTCGGTATCATCTCACTCCCCAAGACTTGACCAATTTCACCAGTGGTTCCAGATATATATTATAATGTGTGGGCCTAAGAGCCAAGCCCTGGGGGACTCCACACTCTAATGGTTTAGCAACAGGAGTAAAAGGTGGAATGAAGACTGCTTGCAAGCTTTCATTAATGAAGGATTTCAACCAAAGCAGGGCTTGGTTCCTAATACCGATCTTTTCTTTTTTCTCTGATTTTTAAATTTTTTTATTTTATTTATTCATTACATTTTCCAACGGACTACAAAGAACCAGAAAGAAAGCAATCTAACAGGTATAGCACAGTACATATTGACAAATGGATGCAAAGTTCATGTCATAGGGCATATAAATACGCTCGACTATCAGTTTTACATTAATCAGGGCATCAGAATATGATACAAATACAAAGACATTGCCATAAACAGGCATAAGAACCCATTTCACAAAGAACCATACCTCAGGACTTTGAGTCTGATTCTGCTAATGTAGACATCTTAGATCAATGTAGGGGGACTAGACCTGCACCTCTCTTACCTCGCCCGTTAAGGCAAGTCACTCCCCAATGTGTATGCTTGCAAGCGTACGGCCGTACACATTATCAACCAGAATTTTCCTTTCTGTACACTATCAGTGGCTCACAAATGTCTCTAGAGCGGGATGGCAACGGAAGGAGGTCAGCGTAGGCAGTAAATGGATCCTTACAGTATATAAAATCAGAGTATGTGTCACGACTTTTAATACACTCAGCCAGGACATTAAGAATATCATCACAAAATACTGGGGCCTGGTCTCAACAGAGATAGGCATCACAAAGGATCCTATTTTTGCATTCAAGAGAGGAAAAAACATTAAAGACACAGTGGTTAAGGCATACTTAGAACCCCCCAAAACACCAGACATCAGGAGTCTACTGAGTTTTCCTCCACTAGTGGGTCACCATAGATGCGGCCACTGCAAGACTTACCGTCAGACAGTCGTAGGCCCTTCATTTATGCATGACTGTAGGACTTACAACCTTTCCCGACACACGAATTGTAACAGTACTAATGTGATATATGCCATCAAATGCCCCTGCGACATGATTTACGTAGGGCAGACCACACAGATGGTAAAGGCCAGAGTACTGCAGCATACGAGCAGGATTAGGTGCAATGTACAAGGGACCTCCTTGGTTGACCATTTTAACACTAAGAGCCATAGCCCAGACAGTCTGAATTGGTGGGTGATAGAGAAGATACAACCACACCCCAGAGGCGGCTCGATTGCTTCTGTTCTCAACCTGCAGGAGTGTAAATGGATCCATTCTCTGGACACGGTTAGCACAGGTTTGAATGAACTTGAAGAAACATCCAGACAAATGGGTCAACTTTAATCATGGCCACTGTAACCTAACCTATTCGTTTTTAAAGACAGTGTCATGTTTTCATGCCTATGACTCAACAGCTAGATGTACTGCATCATGGGATACCATTTCTCATGGCATCCCACACATAGCCAATGTTCGTATGACCCATTGTAACCAGCAGGCTCCTTAATTATATGTTCATCCATTGTTGATGGGGCTTTTGGCTGCGCTATGCACCGCCTTATGTGACCGCTGACCCTAATGATTAATCACTGCTACTGTTTTTGAAAGGATGTGCCATATGCGTGGAATGTAATCTTGTGATGGTGATTTACAATTTTCAGAATGTACTAGCATAACAGTGAGCACCTCATTTATCTACTTCAATGTGAATTTGGCAGGTTGCCCCCTTGACCACAATATTGATTATTCGTGGTCCCTACGGTCCTTGTTCAATTTTGCAGTTTTGACTTATGTAGAGATAATGGGGACTCATGACCCAACTCTTCATCCCCATATGTGGAATGTAACCTTGATGGTGATTTGAAATTTTCATAAATAATGAAGCATATTAATTGGCTAATTCAATTTAAATATGGAATATAACCTTGATGGTGGTTTTAATTTTTAATTTGCAATGTTTCATAATGGATGAAGCATAACAATTGGCTAATTCAATGTAAATTTGGCAGGTTGACCCATCGACCCCAATAATTGTGAATGTTTTTCCATTGTCCAACTCTACTTCCCCTTTAACCTTTAATTCCTTTTCTTTATGAGAAGTATGATTCTTTCACCCAAGACGATTAGTCTCTGTGGCCATTTTCCACACCCCCCCCCCGCAAGATTGACAGATCGATTGCAGACAGCATCAGCATCAGCATCTAGCTGCTGCGAGCGAGGTTGTGATTGCGCAATCGGCGCTGTGTGTCCTCGTGCACGCCGATGTCCATCCTTCTGTTTAATCACAAGGCGTGCTCGGCTCTTCAGGACTGAAGGAGCCTCTATCCATATCCACGGTAAGCCCGCACGCTGACCTTCCTGGATCCTTGACAATTCCGTTAAGTTACCGGATTTACCCCTCTGACCTTAAATATTTAATGTATTACTTTCCAGGACGTCTGCCTGGTATGGAGATTAACCTGTTCGGAATAGTCCCCTCCACACACTAGTGTTGGAACAATTTTCCTTCTGCTATTAAGCCGCACTGCTAGTGTGGTTATTAATTTTAACCCACCTTGCACATCGTACTTAGGTACTTAACACGGGCCTTTGTATTACTTGATTTTTAGACTCACATCCACTTCCCCCATGGAGTCTAACCAATACCGATTGATTTCTAGACCATTTCGAAAGCCAATACTCATGTCGGGACTCCATCCATTACCCAGGGTGAGTTACGGTCCCTTGCCTACTCACTTTTTAGTTAGGCTCTGGTGTACAACCCCTTAAACAATGTCTCCCCACTCATAGGCTGTCCACCTGTCCTGAAGAAGACCCGCAGCGACACACTCCTCATGTGTCGTTTGGGTCGAAACGTCGACGCTTAATACTGTGGTTCAGCCTCCACATACTCTCTGGGCTCGACGGAAAGCATCTTAGCCACCACCAGAGAGAATCACTAATTTATTGAGCTGACCCCATTTAGATCCATATATAATTGTATATAATTTCACTAATTGTATATACACCTTGTCACCAGCACTTGCACCCATGTCACTTTAAATACACTTGTCACCACCTTACTTTGTTTTCACCTGGACAGCCTTGCAAATATGTCTACCCATGTTCTGATTGTAAATATCCAATAACAAAAATTGTTTGCAAAATATCTTTGTGTTCTCTTTTTCTTATAGGGGTGTTTCAAATTGTTTTTGCTTTGTCACGCGCTACTGAGTTATTCTCCCTTAAATTGATTGAACATAAATATTTGTTTGCACTTTCTGTTGATTTTTTCTTGATACACAAAGCAATTGTTGTTCTCCGACAGAGCCATTGTAACTTTTTGTGTACTCACCCAGTTACTCCATTGTATAATACCTTAATAGCCAGGTGCGGCATGTAAGAGGGGGACGGAAACAGTAGGTGGCGTAATGAGCCTACACACTAAGATAATAAAGCTCCATGACGGGAGCTTCAAACACTCCCCTGGAGAATGGCTGTGTCAGGACCTTCCATCCCATTCTAGGCTGTTTTTTGCCCCATGCCAGTTTGATGAGCAAGGATCGGAGCGTATTAAAAAAGGTTCGGCCAGGATTATAAGGTATATTAATAAACAGATATAGGAGCTTGGGCAGAATGTTCATCTACATCAATGCCACTCTTCCAGCCAGGGAGAGCGGCAATGTGACCCATCTATCTATTCAGGAACGTATAGTTTCAGTCGTTGTGCCATAGTTGGCACGGAGGGTTCTTTCTCTGTCTTTGTTGATGACCACCCAAAAATATTTTATTTTCTGAACGCACCAGCTCAGCGGGAAATCAGGGGCAAATTGTGGAGTGAGTGGAAATATCTGGGACTTATTCCAGTTTAGTTTTATTCCCGATATGTCCCCAAATTTTATGAATTCCCGAAGGATCGGATTGAGGCTAGAGCTGGGGTCGTGCAGATAGAGGGTAATACCTATATGTGTGCAAAAGGTTTCCCCTAAATGCTTTTAGGTCCAAGAGGAGGGGAGAAAGACAAATGAAGAAAAAGAACCTCTTATCTGACCTATCTTATTTGTGCTGTGTTAATCACTTATACTTTACAAAGACCCCAGAATACAAGATTATTTCAAAAACATTTTCATTCTTTTTATTGTTTTCTTTTTTTTAAATATAAATAGCAAAGCATTCATGTATGCTCTTTTAGCATGTAATTTATATACAGATCATACATTGCTACAACAATGTTTCCACATAGTTGAATTTCATAAACACTTATAAATTCAGAAGGCAAAACAGTTTAAAAGACCTGTGAGAAAGAACCCCCAAAGGAAATAAAGCATAAACCATCACAATAGCATTCTCACCTATCAGTCACTCTTACATACCATCAGACAATCTACACAGAAAAAAGAAAAGATTACTTTGTTTGTTAAAAACACAAACCAACTCTGGTGTGAGATCCTACTTAGGTTCTAATTCAATAAGTAGATTTTGAGTAGTTCTGAGATAATATAATCGGGACGTTGAGATTGAATTCTTCTATTGATCTCCCAGATGTATGGTTGGTACTCCCGGTAGAGGGTAATTCCGTCAACATATAGTGATATCAGTATATGACGAGAGGGATATTGAATAGCATATTCCCTATGGTGTTGCCTAATTTTGGCAGCTAAGGGTTCGATGGATAGGGCAAAAAGCAGCGGGCATTCCTGCTGCGTGCCCCTCGTAATGGCGATGGGGTCGGAGTAGAGCCCGTTGACTTGTACTATTTCCTCGGGCTGGGTGTATAGCAGCTTTATCCACCCCAGAAAAGGTTGGGGGAGACCCATTCTACTCAGTATAGCGAACATGTATCCCCACTCAAGGGAATCAAATGCTTTTGTGGCATCCCAGAAAATTCCCACTGCAGAAACATCCGGGTCAATGTCATGCAGTAACGCAAATGTAGTTCTCAAATTGTGTGAAGTGGCCCTTCCTGGTACGAATCCAGCCTGATCCGGGAGGACCAACTCATCAATTAGTAATGATAACCTGTTGGCTATGACCTTGGCCAGAATTTTGGTGTCACAATTAATTAGCGACAGCGGCCTATATGCAATGCAGTTGTCGGCTTCTTTACCCGGTTTAAGCAATTTTTGAGCTTCTCCTCAAGATGACATAAAAGACTGTATCAAATGCCGAGGAGAGGCCAAAGAGCATTACAAAAACAGGCATGTTTGTATCAAAGTTTTCTTTAATGTATTTTGAGACTTCAAGCAGGGCATTCTCTGCCCACACGAAATCAGGATTAGGAATCGTGGAGCAGATTATTCGACTCAAGAAAATGTGATACCTGTCTGTTAACATTTTTCTTGAATAGTTTGACAACCGTTGGCAGCAACTAAATTGGTCTAATATTGCAGAGAACTCTAAGGTCAGCCGATGGCTTCCTAAGTAGGGGGAGCAGCAAAGCTTGTTTCCAGCTGAGCGGAACCAGGGCTTATTCTAGGGTTTTATTTAGTAGTCTGTTCAGAATAGGGTTAACAACAGGGGAAGCCGATTTAAGAACAGTTGGAGGGCAGAGATCCAGGGGGATCCCGATGTACAATTTGCAAGGTCAGCAGCTGATTCCTCTAAGGTTATGGAAAGTAATTTAGAAAGTGACAGGAAAGGATAGGGGTGGGACGATGCTCCTGGGGTGATGGGACCCTGAGCCGGGAAATGGACAGAAATGTTTTGCATTTTTTTTAAAAAGAAATCATAGAGGCCTTCACATAACTCCAAGGAAGGAGAGAGGGTGTTTCTTATTGCATTGAAGGAGACATAAGAGTTGACCAGAATAACAACTCCTGCGATTTGTATGCTGCCTCTGAGATAGGTGTGGCAATAAAGCTTTTTTGGGCAGTCCGAATAGCTGCCTGATATTTTTTAAGAGCAGCCTGGTAACTAGCTTTTGCGCCCTTATCATATTTGGATCTCCATTACCTTTTTAACCTTTTGCATACTGATTTCTCTGACTTGAGAGCATCAGAGAACAATGGCCTTGAGGATTTAAGCCGTTTCGAGGAGTGACATTTTAAAGGAGCAATAGTGTCTATAGCATCCGCTAACCAGTTATTAAAGTCAGATGTGTCCTACACTATGTCCCCTGACTCAAGACAGGGAGTGTACTGGAGCAAATCCATAGATTGGGAGTCAGAGATTTTATGTAAGGGTTTCGATGAGGTCTTGGTCAATCCTTGGGTACCACAGGGAGCTGAGGATAATACCTTAAAAGGGACCATTACGTTGTCATACCAATTAAGTTCCAGGGCTGGTTGTAACACTACTGTCAAAGGATTTGCTAGAATGAGGTCTAATGTATGGCTAGCTTTATGTGTGCGCATGTTTATGAGTTGGTCAAGGTTGAAACCGTCCAAAAAAGACAGAATTTGCTGTGCAGGTTTATAGTAAGGGTCCTCCACGTGAAGGTTAAAGTCACCTAAAACCATAAAGTTGGCATTAAGCGAGAATAGTTGGTGAACTGCATCAGTAAGAAGCTGTAGGGAGTCAGTGGAGGTATCAGGAGTCCGATAGATAAGGGTGCCTCATAATGAGAAGGTAGGGGCTGAAATAATGGTGAGGACAACCCTTAAATATTGTTAATATTAGCCAATTTCGACACAGAGCAGGAGTAGGGAGATCTATGTATAATGGCCACTCCGCCCCGCTTTTGTCGGCTGTGTCGAAATGCTTAATAGAGAAGTCTGTGGGAATTGCCAAAGCAATATCAGCAGCTGAGCTGACTTTTATCCAAGTTTCAGTAAGAAACATCAATTCCCAGTTGTTTTCAGTAAGCAAGTTAAAGATGTCTAGTGCATGTCTGGGTAAGGAGTGACCGTTTATCAGGCACGCAGAAAAGGAGATTCCTGGTGGGATAAGAAAACAGTCACCAGACACACCATGTGGCCCTAAACCGTGATCCATGTCTTGTAATGAGCAGCATGGTTTAGGGGCCCCTACCCAGGGCATTTAAATCCCACTCCAGTTTTGTCCACCCTGATTTTACATTTAAGTTCTCAAGATAACATGCATAAAGCTAAAAATTCATTTCTCCTGTAGGTAAGGTCATGTGAGTTAAGGCAGGGCTTACTGGCAGCATGGGGGGCTTCGGGGGGCAGCCGACTGCAGGGAGGTCCCCCCCCGAGCGGTTTGGGAGGGGTTTGTGTGGGGGGGGTGCTGGCCTCGCGCCGGCCATTTTGCGTTTGGGCTTCCTTTTTTATAGCCCAAAAGTAGCCCAACTATAAAGCTTTTGGGCTCCTGCTCCCAGCCACCATTTTAGGTTCGGTGACCTGGTGGCTGGGAGCTTGGCTGTTAGTGTTTTTTGAGGTCACCTGGCCGTCGCGACCTACGCGACAGGCCTCGGGTGGCGTGGCGGCGGCCGCCTGCACTTCGCCAAAGCGGCAGAGGATTGTACCGGTAAGTGAGCGGGGCCGCCCGCGTTTTAAAAAGGCGGCCCCTGCTCAAGTCTCGCATTTTTCGTTGGGAGCATCTGGGGAGGCGGGCGGTGCGGGCGGGGAGGGCCGGGAGGTGTGGTGCACCGGGAAGGAGGCTGGGGGTGTAGAGGTGTGTGCGGAGAGTTCTTCTTCCTCCCCCGCTGCGAGAGGCAAGCACGGGGGGGGTCGGGGCATTAAGCGGCGCTCGGCATCGCTGCCTGGGGCTCCGCGGGAGGCATTTGTTGATACTCAGAGTGCTGGAAGGGGGTTTTTCAGAGCAGCGGGAGCCGGGGGCATTTTGCGCAAGGGCAGT
This sequence comes from Triturus cristatus, assembly GCF_964204655.1. Taxonomy (NCBI): domain Eukaryota; kingdom Metazoa; phylum Chordata; class Amphibia; order Caudata; family Salamandridae; genus Triturus; species Triturus cristatus. The sequence goes on along the minus strand of NC_140594.1, from coordinate 947,298,972 downwards.
GACGGTTTGTACCGTTCCCATTTTGCACGCGATGTCGGGGAGTGCGGAACCAGTGCAGGGAACCCAATTGGCTCCAGAGCATTAGCGAGTGTTGCGAAGGGGGAGTTCTCTGTTGGTATGGGGGCACAAGGCAGGCATGTGGGGCTGATTTGGGGTCGGAGGTGGCAGGAGGTCCTGGGGATGGTGGGCTTGATAGCCCGTTACTGTTTTCTTCACCTTTATCTTTCAAAGGAGAGAAAGGGTCTGTTGGGGAGAGTTCTGGTGAGGAGGGTGAATGGGCTCAGGTGGGGGGTGGCATTCCCAGCATGATGTAGCTTCAATTATAGATTTTGGGAGTGTGGGGGCATCAGTCTCTCCGCTTAGGGTGGGTCTGCTGTCCTCGGTCAAGGGAAGGGAACGTCAGAAGTTAGCAAGGTCGGGGGGGGCGTTGGTTCGGGTGAAGAAAGTTTAGCCTTTGGGGTTTGGAGCCGGCTGGGGGAGGGGCCCGGATTGGGAGGGTTTGGACATTTTCCCTTCATGGGCGGAAGGGGTTCGGGGCCTTGGTGAAGGGGACTCGTTGGGGGGTCTCGGGTTAAGGGGCGTGAAGGGGGTGTAGGTCAAATTTCTGGGGCTGGGGTTGGAGCTCGAGGAAGGGAGCGGGCAGGGTCAGGAGGTTCTCTGGTTCGCGGGGGAGGATGGGGTGGTGTCGCCTTCTCCGGTCGGTATGGGTTTTTCCGATGTTGCTAGAAGTAGTCGGCATAGGGAGACTTTTCGGAGTAGTTTAGGGGCAGAGGTGGCAGATAGTTTCCAGGGACCCAGCACACCAGTCCAACATTTTTCTTTACAGGTTAGGAAGTGTAGCAGCGCAGCGGACTCGGCAGGGCGAGGTGCGGCCCAGTTACGCCGAGGAGAAGGGAGGGTGAGGCCTGGCGTGGCACATTCCATACCAGCAGGGGATCCCGTCGCGGCCAGCACACGAAAGTCCGGCGCGACTTCGTTGGCCCCAACGTACGGCAGGTCACGGTGGTCGGCATTTACACAGGAAATGGATTGTCAGGCCAGTCAACGGTTGGGGGAGAACCGGCGTGTACGGTCGGCTCCCCCGCAAAGTGGACATTTAGGGGCCGCTGGGGCCAGTTTGAGTCATGCAGGGTCCGGTAAGGCCCGGGTGGTTGAATTTGCTAAAGAGGTGTTGCAGGCGGAGGAGCCAATTTTGCTGGACTATGAGAAGGATAGTCCTGAGGAAGGGGAATTGCTGGATTATGAGGAGGGGGGGCCTCCTCATGTGTCTCGTAGTTTTTTGCAGATCTCGGGAGCGGTTCCCCACAAGCAGCCAGTGGTGGTAAGAGCCAAAGGAGAGTGCGGCCCATCGGCGAGGGCGCTTCCTACAAGAGTTTCTCAGGAGAGGTTGGCACGGCGATCGGAGTCCATCCGAGCATCCTCTTTAGAGCCAGGTGAGATCGCTACAACACAGGCCAAACCTAAAATGGTGTCTGTGGGGACAGGGGGGGAGGGGAGTGGGGAGGTGTCGGAGGGGAGATTGTACAAAGGAAAGTATTTAAAAGACACAGGGGTAGGCACAGGGGATGGTGGAGTAGTGCTGGATACTACAGTCGAGAGTGGGACCAACACGGACGTAGTGGGTGGTAAAGAGCCCTTGGTAAGTAAAGAATTAAAAATTAAGAAGCTCCCTTATATGGGGGTGACAAAGCCTTTAGGTGCACATTTGATGCTGGCAACTAAAGAGCGCATATGGAAAGGGGAATACGTGGAGATTTTGAAACTTCTTCATAGGGAAGTGAGGTCTAAAGAAGGTTCTAAAGAGGAGGAATATGAACTAGCCAAGCGCCCTAAAGTACCGTTGACAATTGAGAATTGGACAGCGGCATTTTTGATTTACGCAGCGTTTACTGCGAGAAGTTTCCTGAGCGCCGCATGGCTATTTTTAAGTATATGAATGTCATACGGAAGGCCCAAATTACGGGTAGCGGTTTTGCATGGGCACAGTATGATGAAGAGTTCCGGGCGCGGATGGCATGGGACTCTGAAGCAAAATGGGGAGAGTTGGACAATCATTTGTGGCAGCATACAATGGGGGCGGCCCCTGGGGGTAAGACCATTTTCACAGCTAGTGGTTTGCCTTTAGTTTATTGGCCCTTTCAGGGGAAGCCCACCCGGGGCGGGGTGGGAGGCGACACAAACTGGATTTGGTGCATGCTGGGATTTCAACAAGGGTTTATGCACACGGGAATTTTGCAAGTACCGCCATGAGTGCTCTAAGTGTGGGAAAAGACATCCCCTTGTTAATTGTTGGGGCGTCAGACCGCCAGGCGGACAGCAAGGGCAGCAGTCGGGTGTAGGGATGTCTGGCAACGTACAGCAATCTCAGGGTGGAAGGGGGGGAAGGGGAGCACAGGGTTCTGGGCCAAAGGGCTCTTACAATTAGATTGGCGCAGCTTGAGGACGCATTGCGGGGTTATGAGAATTTGGGGGCAAGACAGACACTTTTGGATGGTTTTCGGTGGAGTTTTCATTTGGGTTACCAGGGACCATGACTCAGGAGGTGGGCGGATAATTTGAAATCCGCGTCAGAGCATAGCACGGTTGTGCAGGAGAAACTGAGCAAGGAAGTGCACGAGGGGAGGATGGCAGGCCCTTTTGATGATTGGCCGGTTCACAATTTGATCATTTCCCCTATTGGGGTGGTGCCTAAAAAAGAGGAAGGGCAGTTCCGACTGATTCAGCATTTGTCATGGCCAGAAGGGTCGTCGGTAAATGACTTTATTGATGAAGAAGCTGCATCAGTGTCATATTCCTCAGTTGACGTGGCTATGTCACTTGTAGTGACCGCGGGCGCAACTGCAGACATGGCAAAGTGTGATTTCAAGTCAGCCTTTAGGTTGCTTCCGGTCCACCCAGATGACTGGCCTTTGTTGGGGATACATTTTGAGGGCAAATGGTATGTGGACAAGGCTTTACCGATGGGCTGCTCTGTGTCATGTGCTCTATTTGAATTCTTCAGCACTTTCCTCAAGTGGTATTTCACGCAACGCACAGGTCACAATTTGTTCACACATTATTTGGATGATTTCTTTTTTGTCGATTCCCCGGGCTCCGTGGAGTGCCAGAGTGCTCTGGACACTTTCCACGAGCTCATGGAGGAGCTGGGGGTGCCATTGGCACCGGAAAAGACAATGGGGCCAGCTACAGCTTTATCCTTTTTAGGTCTCGGGACCATCCGGTCGGCAGACCGGAAGTCCGGAGATTTAATGTCTTTGAGAAGAGGGGCTTGCACCCGCCCCTCTTCTCTCCTGTTCTCCATTGGCTGGCCTCTTAAATGCTGGCCAGCCACTGGAGAAGAGGTCCAGTCACTCCGATTATGCCCCGTCCTTTTCGGATCGGGGGGCGTGTTTTTTAAAGAAAGTCTCGTTCTCTCCTCCAGCCAATGGCTGGAGGAGAGAAAAGACAAACACGCCCCCGAATCCGAATCCGCCACTGCCTTTCTCCGAGGCATTTCTTCTTGACCTCGGAGAAAGGCGGTGGTGTGCTTGTCCTCTCCCCCTGTGTTTAAATGCTGGTTCTGCAGCCTTCACGTAGCTCTGCTGGTCGGTTTCAGCACCTTTCACCGAGATCTGCTTTATGCGCCGGTTCTGGCGCTCAGCTGCTGGTTCTGCAGCCTTCACGGAGCTCTGCACCTTTCATTGGGATGTGCTCTGCGTGCAGGAGAGGTAGCGGGACTTTGTCCGGGGGAGCTTTGCCGCCATATGGCACCCGCTGCCCTGCGCGTGTTTGTGTGCCAAAGGGCTCTGAGAGGGAAGGTTACTCAGCTGTTTTGGGTAGCTGGCAGGGGGCGGGCAGGCAGCCCTGTGTGGCTGGACATCAGGGTGTGGGGTGGGCGGATCGCACACCGAGGCCTTTGTGGATTCTGGACGGCCTAATTCAAACAACAGACCGAGTTCTTAGAAATGCAGGCCCCACAGGAGGTCGACCCTAATCCCTGCACTCGGAGAGCTCGGTCACAGCCTGTGTGTTTATCAGACTGTTCTGCCAACCTGCCCCTCCTCTCTGTTTTCTCTGCTCGGCGAAGTAAACAACCCCTCGTTCGCTTGGATGCTAACACACACACTACCACGTAGGAGTGTGAAACGTACCAGGAAGATACCTCAGTGGGTAATGCGGCTGTTGCAGAGATGTCCGTAAAACTGCAGGTTTGAATCACGGTTAGGTTGAAAACTGTGCTTAGCGCCTACTGAGGAGAGTGTTTGCGTGACTCGTGAGTCACAGGTTCCAATCCCAGCAGGCCTTTCCTCCGGCCGAGGCCAGGAGAAGCAGTGGTGTTTCTCTTCCCCTCAGCGCTCACCCGGGCACCGCAGGGCTGAGCTGGGCACTGCCCTCTGGGATACGCGGGAAGGACTCAAGGCAGGCACCGAGGCCTTCACAGCCCAACTCTCCCTGAGTCCGCCGGGTCTTCCTGCTAGTGCTGTACCCCCCAGATGCTGGTGATATAGTTCCGCAGGATAAAGCGCTTGCTGGGTGCTGAGATTTGTGTATCATTCAGTGGTCTGCAGGTTTGGTCACGGAGGGGTTGAGCAAACGCTCGCCCTTGCAAGTTGTTTGAAATTATTGCTGTTAAGTTGAGTAGCAATAACTTGTTACTTATAGCTCCTCAAACCACACGCGACGACAGTAAGCACTACACAAGCGCCGTGTTATTATTCAGCGGGTCACAAATGCATCAGCTTTTGCTCTGGAATGCAGCCAATACGATATTTTTCATCAGCACATGTACACGGTATTAATTAAGCAATAACAAAAAGATTCAGGTCTGAGTGCAGGGGTTTGAGCCTGTGAGCTTCAAAATCTAAACAGACCCCGCCATTAGGTGCATTGACCCACAGAGGTATCTCCATTTGAATTTAACACGTGTCTTGTAAATTGCAGTGTTCAAAGGCTCCCGTGACAGCTACACAAACTAATTCGCTAGCTCACTGGGATGGGTCCCTCCTCCTGTACATTAAACAAGTCTCGGCAGCAAGCACATTATCCCTCCGGGCTATATTAGAAGTGTCAATAGCAATTAAACATGGATTTTCCTAACTGGTGACTTTATCATTTGTGGACAATACATGACATAGAGGGCAGGAGGGTGGCGCAGCAGAGCAGCAGGCTGGGCAGGGGGCCCCGGGGCCACAGGGTCGCCGGTCGTGAGCTGCCTGTCCGGGATTCCCGGTCCGGGCTCTGTCCCCGGGGTCCGCTGGAGGGTAGCCGGTGAATGCATTCCAGCGGGGGGCGCCCGGCCAGGGTCCGGGGGCTGCTGTGGGCTCCGCGGTGCCGGACACCTCTGGGACCCCGGATGCTGCAGAGCCGTGGGGCAGCACCTCCGCCGCAGTCAGGCAGGCAGCGAGCTGTCCACCTCAGCGCACTCCTGTCTCCTTCTCTCTCACCCCTCCCGTCTACTCTCTCCTGCCCACTCACTCGCTGTTCATCTCATGCTCCCTCTCCTGGAGTCTGTGCCCCCTCTCTGCTCCCACCTCTCTACTCCTCCCCCCACCCCCTTTACTTCCTCATCTCCGTCTCCAGGGACCGGGCGCGCAACACCAATTGGACTCAAAGGGCTTCATTCCCCCCACCCCGTGTGTGGCAGCCCGGGATGAGACAGCTTCCCAGTGCCCACACAGCCGCACCCGAGCACTTCACAGGTCTTTGAAAGACCATTTGCATGTTAATGAGGCCTCGCTGGTGTTTCACCCCTTCTAAGAGCCCCTGCAGCTCCACTCTGCCTATTGCTTCAAGATTCAGGCCAGCACCCCCCCCCCCACCCCCCCGCGAAAAAATGTCTTAGTCCCCCCCCTCGAAATTGGGCTCTAGTTGCGCCTCTGTGTGCAACCAGACCTCTTGCACGGTCTGGGAGACACAACCTAACACATTGCTTTTATAAGTGTTCCCCTTAACTTAATTGTTTTGTTCGGTGTTGATTTTTTCTTCTCCCTGTCACATAATAATAAAATGCACGATACAACTGAAATGCTTGTGACAAAACATCACCAGTAAAACAGTCCGATGTTATTATTTTTAATTTCACAATATTTATTGCAAGCATATAGTGGATTGGTCAGGTAGCTGCCTGTTTTCTCTTTTTGTTTTTGTGCCGCTTGCAAAATATCCATTGCGACAGCTTGCCAAGTCCAGATACATTGGGTTTGCCAATGCTTGTTTGTAGTTACTGTGACATGCGCACAAAGCACTGCATAACAAGCATTTACAATGCAACGGTCTCGGCATTGTTAAAGTTAGAGCTATTGGCATTGCTCATGACATTATTTTTGTTTGTTTTTGTTTTTAACAATGCCGTTTCTTTAAATGTTTTAAAAACAAACACATAAACAAAAATAATGTCATGAGCAATGCCAATAGCTCTAACTTTACCAATGCCGAGACCATTGCATTGTAAATGCTTGTTGGGTATTGAGATTGATTCTGTGGCAATGCAGGCTTGTCTGCCGGAAGACAAAAAATGCAAAATGCTGGCTTTGCTAGACAGAATGTTGTCCGAACAGAAGGTGATGGTGAGGGACATTCAAGTGTTACTGGGTCATCTTAATTTTGCATGCAGGGTTGTCAGGGCAGGTAGGACTTTTTGTAGGCGCCTGGGCCTTGCATTTGGCAGGACAGCATTTACCTCACCATCACGTGTGCTTGTCGGCAGGGGTGAAGGAGGACTTGCGCATCTGGTCTGTTTTCTTGCACTCATTTAATGGAGTGCCACTGGCTAGGGATGAGGATTTACAGTGGGATGTCCACATGTTTTCGGATGAAGCAGGCAGTGATGGTTTTGGCATTTACTGGCAGGGACGGTGATGTGCAGAGAAGTGGACGCAGGATTGGAAGAATGGGGGGAGGAGCATTGCTTTTTTGGAGCTCTTCCCGCTCTTGGTGGCTTTGACCATTTAGGGCAAGGAACTGGAGCATAAGAAGGTGCTGTTCCGGGTGGATAACATGGCAGTGGTTGAAATCGTCAACAGGCAGTCAGCCAGAGATGAGCAGATTTTGAAGTTGTTGAGAGTGTTTGTTCTGGGCTGTCTGCGATATGACATTTCATTCAGGGCTTTGCACGTTCCGGGTGTGGACAATGACATAGCGGATGCTTTGCCTCGTTCGCAGTTGGGGAGATTCCATGGGCTGGCCAAGGAGCCGGACAGGACACCGACCCGATCCCGGAGCACCTCTGGTATGTAGGCAACGTAGGGTATTTCAACTGGTGGTAGGTTCCCTGTCCGTTTCCACGCACGCAGCATATGCACTGGCGTGGAGGGAATTTTTGGCATCTGGAGCTCACAGGAGGGAGGAGTCTTGGTGCCGTTCTGAGGATGTTGTGCAGTTTATCTTAGACCTCATTGAGAAAGGCTTGTCTAGGGTTACTATTGCCGGGAAATTGGCGGGTATTTCTTTCATGGGTAAGCTCCTTTGGGGATATTCCCCTTCTGCTGGGGAAGTGGGGAGGAGGAGGATGCTCGAGGGCTGGGCTAGGGAGTGGGGAGGTGTTCCTCTGTCTCGCTCACCTATTTCTTGGCAGACGTTAGCACGTTTGTTGGAGATTTTACCTGCGGTTTGCAAGGTTGATTTTGAGGTTTCGTTGTTTGCCACCCTTATGGTGTTCAGGTTCTTTGGGGCTTTTCGGGTTTCTGAGCTCCTTGGGACTAAATCTAAGCGGGGCATTTGCTGGCAGGAGGTGTTTTTCTCAGACAAAGGATTGAACATTTGGCTGTCCAGTTCAAAAACTGATCAGAGGGGCATGGGTAAGGGTGTGTGGTTGGAAGCAGGAACTCCCAGCTGTACTTGTCCGCTGCATTTGGCAAGGCAATGGAAGATTCTGTCGGGGGGGGGGGTTGGGAGTGATTTGGTTTTCAAACATCTTGATGGATCCCGGGTAACAGATTATCAGCTGCGTATGGTTTTGCGCAAAGGGCTGCAGAAGATTGGGTTGGACGGGGCACAGTTTGGGACTCATTCTTTCAGGATAGGGGCAGCGACTGAGGCTCACAACCGGGGTTGGTCCCAGGGTGACATTATGCGGCTAGGGTGCTGGTCGTCAGACTGTTTTCATAAATATGTGAGAGTTAACGTAGGGGAAGCGCATGCGTTTACCCCCCTTTTGTGAGTCTCATTTTGTTTTCTCTTTTCAGGTTCTGTGGCTGGGCCCCATTCGAAGGAGTTCACGGTGTGGATTGTAGGGCATTCATTAATCAAATGGGCACATGTTCAGTCGTGCAAAAGTTGTTTCGGGGGTATGTTGGGGTTCAATGAGCATCTTTTTCGAATCATTTGGAAGGGAAAAGGGGGAATGCTATGGAGGGACCTTATTCCGTGTTTGAATAATGCTATGGTGAGGGGCCAGTGCCCGGATATTTAGTTGATACATTTGGGCGAGAATGATCTCTGTGGTGTGAAAGGTGTGGAATTACTTCGAGCAATGAAAAGGGATTTGGCCCTGCTGAAAGAGCGCTGGTCGGGATGCCATGTTTTGTGGACGGAATTGGTCCCGCGGAGGGTTTGGAGAGGGGCTTTGAACCCCAGAGCTATTGACAGGGCACGGAGGAAGGCGAATGCTGAGATTTCTAGATTTTGCCGCAGTCTGGGCTTTGGGAGAGTGACTCACAAGGAAATCCGTTTTGAGGCGGTGGAGTTTTTTCGGGATGATGGAGTGCATTTATCCAGGATTGGTATGGATCTATATTTGCTTGAAATTAGGGAGGTTTTGTCCAGATGCGTGAACGTCCAAGGTCATGGTCAAGGAGTTTAAAAGTTTTTTCTCTGTTGGGGGGCAGAAAGAAGGGTGGGCAGTTTTTACCCACGCCTTCTTTCTGGGTGGCGGGGGTTATTTGAATTTTTACAGTTTTGCCGGAGGTTGGTTGATTAATTTGTTGAGTTGGGTTATCGACAGGGAAAGGATAGGTTGGTTAATTTTAGTTTGGTTACACAGGTTGGGTGATTGATAACAGTTAAGGGGCAGGCAGGGGAGTTTGTTTAACGGAAGGGTTGTATTTAGAGGTTTATATGGGGTTATACGGTAATGTAATGTTTGATATTGTTGTAATGTTGTAATGTACGGGCGGGGGCGGGTTCGAAGAAATTTAGGGGAGGGGGCGGGGTGTGGGGTTAGGTATATGGTTTATTTACTGAGATTTAGTTTTGGAAGGCTTTTGCCAAGGTTTTAAATTGTTATGTGCACCTGTTCCAATAAAAGCGGCCTTTTTCACACAAATTCTTGGTCCGTGGTCTGCTTCCCCCCCACCCCTCCCTCCAAAAGCTGGTGCAGGCTGCGTTCTAGACGTGGACGGGCACAAACGTGCTTGCCTTTGGCACGCCTTTGGTGTACCAGCCGCGCATACGCTCCACAAATCCAATGTGCGTCCGCAGCAATAGTTGACTGGTGTCTGGCCTCAGAAAAAACTAGAGGGCACCTGATGGGAATGCTACGTCTCCTAGGAATGCGGAAGTGTAGTCTGAAAAAGGTAGATGTGCGGCGCAAGCGAAGCTGAAGAGACAGACTGCAAGTATTTGGCAGGATGATTTCTGCCAATGCACAATTCTCCCCCAGATGTGCAAAAAACGGCCAAGGTGCTTAAATTAACACAAGGGTATGGTTTTAAATGCTGGCACAATTCCCCCGTATCATGTGGACTGACGTAGCAGCGTATCCTCCCACAGTACAGATTCCATTTTAAAAATGCATGCAACAAGGAACAAAATCTATTTTTTTAAATATGCATAAAACAAGGAGCAGTTCAATTTTTAAAAGACACAGCGATTTAAAAGAAGTCTGGGCAAACTAACCGCTGCACATCCCCAGCATTGCTTTAATGTTATAATATCTCACCCGCAAAAAGATTAGAGCGGATTTGAAGGAAATGGTGGCTCTGCTACGCTTTGAAGGAATTCTGAAGCGTAGTCTGAAAAAGTGCGATGTGCAGCCCAAGGGAAGCTAAAGAGACAGAGTTCAAATATTTAGCAGGATGATTTCTGCCAATGTGCAATTCTCCCCGAATGTGCAAAAAACTGCTAAATCGCTCAAATTAACAAAAGCAAACAGTTTTAAATGCTGATGCAATGCCCCCATAACATGTGGCCTGAAGTAGCAGTGTATACCCCAACAGTACGGATTAAACATTTAAAATATGCAAACAAAAAGAAACACATTTTTTTTTTTTTAAATATGCATAAAACAAGGAACGCTTCAATTTTTAAAAGTCACTGAGCGATTTAAAAGAAATGCAGGCAAACTAATCCCTGCGGGTCCGCAGCATTGGTTGACTGATATAATGTCTGGCCCCAGAAAAGACTAGCGAGCGCCTGAAGGAAATGGTCAAAAAGCTTAATAGAGAAGTCTGTGGGGATTGCCAAAGCAATAACAGCAGCCCGAGCTGTCTTTTAACCAAGCTTCAGTAAGAAACATCAATTCCCAGTGGATCTCAGCAAGCAAATTAAAGAAGTCTAGGGCATGTCTGGGTAAGGAGTGACAGTCTATCAAGTACGCCGAAAAGGAGACTCCAATGTGCGGCCCAAGCGAAGCTAAAGAAACAGAGTTCAAGTATTTAGCAGGATGATTTCTGCCAATACGCAATTGGGGAATATGGGGAGCAGCACAGACCACTGACACCGAAATAGTGTGAAAAAGGCCGCTTTATTGAAACAGGTGCACATCACAATTAAAAGGCCCTTGGCCTGATGCCTTACAAAACTACAACCTCACTATACAAACTGTTACCTATGTTACACTACCCCCACCCCTAAGGTCCCCCACACAACATTTAAAACCTGCAATTCAGTACCTCCTACTGTGACCTTTTAACTTTGACCTTTACCCTTTCAACCCTACTGTGACCTTTTATCCTTTGAACTTTACCCTTTCACCTTTCAACCTTAACCTTTACGACTATTAACCTGTAACTAACCTAACTTCCTAAAGGACCTTAAAGATCCTACCTTGTGAACTTCTCTACTCATTCCCTTTCAGCCTGGACTGCCTCAATAACGAATAAACTTGGCTAAAACATGCCAACTTGACTGCCAACTGCCACCCAGAAAAAGGGGGGTGGGGAAACTTCCCCTTTTTCTGCCCCCCAAAAACCTAGGTACCGTCAGAGCCTCCGCAAGGGAAACCGGCACCAGACACAATTCGGCTCATGAGAAAAAGGGAACAACCCCCTAACAATACCTCTGAGTCATAAGATAAAGCCAGCCGCATGAACCTCGTGAAAAGACGTACTGACACCATAGACCCTTTCCATGCCTTGCTATTACCTCCATGTGTACAGCCCCCATGCCACACCCCCCATGGCCCGAACTCAACCCACCTAGCACCGCTTGACCATTGGCGTAACTCACCTGTATTTAAATTCCTAACCCCTACCCCCCCTGCCACCAATAACCTATATTAAAAGGGTAGCGACTACCTCCCCCCCAGGCCCCTTTCTCCTATACGATCCCATGTGCAAACGATACTGAGCGGATCCCAAGATACACAGAGTCTGCACCTCTTTTCTTGCTGGTCTTCCCATATTACCAAAGAATCCTCCAGTATAGAAACAGACCCACCGGAGACCTCCAACTAGAGCCGAACCTGAAAAACAACAATAACGTTTCAGCAAACAAAATATCTTATCAACACTTCCTGTACACATTGCTAACAGAATTCCATGTACTTCTCACCCAAGACCTCATGTCTGCCATGCTCCGACCCCAAGGCAAGCCTACCAAGACCTTGTGTGTCTGCTGCTCCCCAGCAGTACGGAGAACAGTGGAAATGTCGCCCCATTGCCCATCGTTGTGCCATAACCAGCCTCTGCTCGGTGTCACATTTCTCACAGGGAAGTGCCTCACGTCCCAGGGCAACATAAAAACTAGATACCTACGCTCTACATCTGCCAAGACCTCTCCAATCTGTCGTAGAGTTGCAAAAAAACTGTACGAATGCATTCCTCCGGCGGCTTCCCCTAAACTGACCCCTTTTAACCAGAACAATTCATATCCTAAAAATATCCCCCTAAAACCTCTCCAATAAGCTGGACAAGAACAACCACTATAGTGTTTTCCAGAGCCACACACGCGTAACCTATCGAATAACCTCTGCACATATGCCCCAGTCTCCGGCATCAAAGAGGGGATCCCACTCCTAAAATCCCCCACCCCAACCCCGACAACCTGTACCCCACTTGTCTGCCAACGGGGAGTATCGCTGCCCCAAAAACTACCCTCGGCTGCGGACCTTTCCGCTGTCCCGCGTACTAGCGACTATCCCTGTCCAAGCGGCTGCCAAAGAAACTGTACCCATCTTCAATCTTCACTCTGGTCTTTTATCTCCCTTGCTCCCTGCTAAGCAGGGCAGCACCGCAAGACTTGTAACCGAGTATATCTTACAGGAACTCACCCAACTGTGAGCCGGAGAAAGCATTTGCGATATCCTAGCCCTCCCCCGACGCATGACACTCTGTTAACATGCCATCGAATTTCGACCTGCGCATACCAACCCGGCAACAAATTCAGCCCCCTATAGGGACCCACTGACCACCCTTTTTATAACGGGCCCCTAAGCCAGGCCCTGGCTATCCCAATCACTGTCCCGCACCTTTTGGCAGCCCATGGAAACGGGCTTGGTAGATCTAACTCCTTGCTAAGTATGCCCCCTTGGCCACGGTATTAATTATAATGCCCATGGGTGGCAGCACCGTACTGGGACCAGCTGCTTTCCTTGTTGCCCCAAAAAATTCTGTGAGTGTGCCCCTGAGCTCCCAGCACTGTGCAGCCTCCTCTGGCAGTCCTTGGAACCGGCTTATCCTCTCTAATCCCTACCCGTACACAGGACCTCCATGGCCACTGTATCATGCCAGTACCGTTCTGGGCCACTTGACTGAAATGTTGCCAAGAGTACCCCAAATATCAACACAAACTCCTCCAGCATGTGCTATTGCCGTTCTGGGTCACCTGTCTGCTGTGTTGCCAATGGTACCCCTAAGGTCCACACTGAGCTCCTCGAGCATGCCCAGCAACCTCTGGTAGCCTTTGGAACCAGTGCTAAAGCCGTTGTGGGCCATGTATCTAAAAAGTTGCCAATGGTGCCGCAAAGGTCAACTCCGAGCTCCTCTAGCCTGTACTAGTGCAGTTCATGTGCTAGTGCCGTTCTGGGCCATGTATCTTTTAGGTTGCCAATGGTACCTCAAAGGTCAACTCAGAGCTCCTCAAGTATGTGCCAGGGCCGCTCTGGGCCACGTATCTTTTAGGTTGCGAATGGTACCTTTATAGGTCAACTCCAAGCTCCTCGAGCATGTGTAGAGCTGTACTGGGCTACTAGTCTTTTATGTTGCCAATGTTACCCAAAGGTCAACTCTGCCCAAGCATGTTTAGCTTCCCTGGCAGCCCTCGGAACTAAATGTGTTTGCTCTATCACCATTAGTAACCAGGCCACCATGGCCTCAGGCTCCATCTCACTGTCCTGTATTGACAGCCCCCGACCTGGGTCCAGCTGTCTGCTCTGGTGCCCAATGCACACCAAATCACCTATGATTCCCATTTGTATTTGCTTTATCAACGCCATTACCATGCCACCGTGGCCACACGATGCATCTCAATGGCCTACGATGACAGCCGCAAAACGTGTGCAGCTGTGTACTTGTGTGCTCCCATGTACCCCAAATCACCCCTGATCCCCAATCGTGTCGGCTGTATCACTATAGTAAACAGGCCTCACTGTGCACATAATGGCACTAATGCCAAAGGAAACCCCCAAGACCCACCTGAACGCCCCAAAATATCCAGCCTACCTGTGCAAACCGGCCACCCCACAATGAAAACTTAAGCAACACAGGCCTCCTCCAGTGCGACACTTCCAATCGAGCTACCCCCTGCTTAATACCCTTGGATGGAAAACCAATGCTGACTCTTCCATGCCTGAGAATCCCCCGACCATGCATGAGCAGTTTCCCTTAACCCCCTGGTCATTGACGTAATTTTTTTGATAATATACCTCCACACTCCAAAGTATTGAAAGGTCCCAGTTACTAGGTGTATTAGACGTTGCTCCCCACACGCCTGATTGTGTTGCTGTGTCCCTGCAGACTTCCGCCATTATAATTGGTAATAGAAGGTGTACCCCCGGGGCCTTTAAGCCTGCAGGCCTACCTACAAAATCCTTGGTGTGCCTTCCGGTATTAAGGCTCCCGCCAGCACCAACAGTATCAGCTTTTCTCTTTAATTGCAAGCCCATGCAGTATACCCACAGCTACGGGCCCTTCCCGTAGTGTAAACCGATGGTCCCCAGCTCAGCATTCTCCTACCCTCATACCTTAACCCCATCTTGAACTCTTGTGCCGAAGCTCCTCCCTCAATTACACCCGACACCCAAATTATGCTGCTGCGCTTTTACCTGGTGCTAGAACCGGTGTCCATTCTGGAGCCCGCCCTTTGTATCCTTTTGTTCTCCTCTTGTTGGGTTCTCCTCTGCTGTCCTGATGCCACTGTCCTTTCTGTTGCCGCTTGCCTGCTGAATGAACCTGGAAAATGTCATGAACAAATTGGTGAGATCCCCCCCCCCCCACCCTGGTGCAGATCGGAGCTTCTGAATCCCCTCTACTTCCACGGACGGAGTGATCTCACAGTCACACACGCATACACAAATCACACGCTGGTGGGGCCCATTTCACCATCATTCATCCTACCACTCTTATCCGTGCCATGTATAAGGGGAAACACACCTTTTAATACCTATCCAATCTGCCTGTACTTTGAGGTCAATGGCATCTACTAAGTTGCTTTTAAATCTAGCGAAATATTTCGAAGAATACACAAATAAATTCAATAAACATGACCAGAAATAATCACCCGACACAGAGATTCAAACAGAATTATTTGTTTATCTAAAATTGTAAGAAAAGCCAATTAAATGCAAATTCATTTCTCTCATATTTACCTATTCTGTCTCAATGTCAGTTTCTAAGTCAGAACCGGTCCTCTGTAGAAGAATTAGAGTTTCCTGCCGTCTTGTAGAGTCACCGTCCTCTCCGTCAGCATAGGGACCTCGGATCATCAGTTCGGGAAGAAGTGGCGCTAGACCTCTCTAGCCTACTAATATTTATACCAAAATTTACATTCTATAAAGTTACAATTCTTTGTTCAGAACGGATGAATGGCGGAAATAATGTCATCTTGGTACATTTGCGATATTGTGCGAGATTTTCTCACACATAGATTGTCCCAAATAATGAATAGAAAAATTGAATGTCCATGACTAATTCGATACATCTACGGATGTTTTATAAGATAATTTGTATCCCAATGGTGGGATCAACAGTTCATAAGTTCAGTTTTCATTTTCGCAACAATCTTCATGTTCAGGGGTTCTTGGCAACCATCCTGGATTTGTCGTCATGATCATGGCTTTTCAGTTTTGTCGAGTGGGCAAGGTCACAGGCAGCGCGAAGCATCCTTGCAAAAGTTTCCATCAACTCAAATGCAGGCTGTGGGTGGTAGCCATTTTGTGGTAGGCCACATTGGCCAACTTAAATGAAATAAGACATAAAACAAAATTACTGCACGGAAATGATTAAACAGTGTTATTCCCCTGCTAATACCCTTATGTGTATGTATTTATCTAGCCATTTGCAACATCAAAATCCATTAATGCATATTAATTATAAGCGCAAACACAATAACATCACATAAGCAACATCGATTTCTGTCAGTTTGCTCACCAACTTAGTTCACTTATTATTTTAGCCATGCAATAGCATTCCCACGTGTAATTCTTTTGTTAATAAGGTTGGTTAGACAACATTTGACAAACTTTTAATAATTAATAATTAATCAGTAGTACTTTTAGTTATAACATGCGAAAATGAAACAGGTATTCGGTTTTAAAGTAAAAACCCTGCTCCATCAATCCCCCCTTTGGTGATATCTAATCACCACAAAAATCAAAACCCCAAATATCAATTTAGTTTTCCCCTTTTGGAAGAATTCAAAATATCTTCTTGTTCATGTTTTTAAACCCTTGTTTCCATCTCATCTTCCTTTTTAGTTTCTATATACATGCTTTCTCTTAGCTCTTCTAATTCTATTTCTTGTAGATCTGTTTCTGGTTTCTTTTGTCTCCTATTAACATTTTCTTTTGTGATTTTCTTTTTATTTCTTCTATATCTACAACACATACATCCTAATCTAAGGATCAATAATGCAACAATTACACATGTTAATGGAAATAATATCTTACCAAAAATGGTACTACCTATTTTAGCTACAAAATTCTTAATAGCAATCATTTTATTAGCCATTCTAGTCCAGATACTTTAAGCTTCCAGTGGTACTAATTCTTCATGCAAATCAGTAATATTTTTGATATAAACCTTTAGATCTTTACTTTCGTCAGGAATGTAAGTGCAACAATTTTGAACTTTCAACATTCCACAGACTCCACCCTCTTTTGCCAAAAGAATGTCAAGGGCAAGTCGATTTTGCATCGCCATAGCACGCAAAGCAACCATTTCTGTATTAACCAAAAGAAAGCCTCCAGCGGTGCTTGTTGACAAGCGATCCACCACTGTTGACAGCTTCCGAAGGCCAAATGCATTTAAAGAAATTCCCACTGCTGGAATTAAAGCTCCAAAAATATTTCCTACAATTTCTGTCCATGTTTCTCTTCTATAGCGTGTTAATAGATTAGTTTGTTCAGCATCATCTACTCTATCTATGTGAAAAATCTTTGGAAAGACCATGCCAAAATAACATGTACCAAACCAATGGTCAGGCAAACGGTAATAAGCCTTGTTCCCACAAATATAATACACTCCCGGGAAAACTGGATCTTCTCCTCCTCTAAATCCCCATCCGGTTGCAATAAAGTATGTATCATGGCACTCACTAGTGCCTATAAAATAATAATCATATTGGGATCTCTTCCTGGTAATGCACAGTTTGCCTTTCTGTGGGGCATCTATAGCCATAGTTGGACTGGCTCCATTTTTCAACTCCTTTTCTTTCTCAATATCCCACATTGTCTCACTCATTGTATGCCCTTCTGCTTTCTTGTGCATGTTCAACCTTCTTCTCTCCACCATAGCTAGAAAATTCTTCTCTTCTCCCTTCAAACTGCAAGTTAAATTGTTTCTAAAAACATATTCTAAGGTTAATTCTTTGGTTTCTAAAAAAATCTCTCCTAAAGTGTTAGCTTCTTTTGCAGGATTCAGGGCTTTATTCATAGGCAGTTGCCCATGAATATTATCTACTTTAGACATATTATAATCTAATTTCCCTAATTGATAAAATATACTAATTAGCACACTACAGGAAATTCCATACGTAGCCGGAAGATGATGATAAGTCACTCCTTCCGAAACAGAGGCAGGTAATTGCATGCAAACATAGCAATCCCTTACTTCCATTGTCTTTACGTACTCATACAACAATTTAGAAAAAACATTGCTAGTAAAAATCATTAATTGACCTATCCTTATGTATATGTATATTGCTAGTTCTAGTCGGTACTATTTTCGATGAACTTTTCCCTATATTAGTTTTGTTCTCAGTATGACCTTCTAAAGTGTCTATAGTGACTCTAAATGAAATCAGTAGAGCAAGCACGCTCCAAAGCAGCATTAATAAACCTGTACAGCAGCAGCACATCTTGCACCATCTTTTCAGAAAGGTACATCTACTTTTATTATTCTCAGTGTTAGCCATTTTGTTAATTTGACCGTGTCTTTTGACTTAGCCTCTTCTACTCCTCTACCGAACTTTTAAGGGCAGCAAGTACCCAACAGATTTTTACAATCTACTAGTTTTAATATTGCTTCTTTTCTTCTCCCCTCCAAGTGATTTTCCTTGGATTTACTCAATTTGGATTTTCATCACTTTTCACTGTCTTTTCATCATCATCAAACTGTATCAGGTCCTGAACATCCGTCTCTTCTCCAATGTCGGATAACTCTCAGGATTCCCACAGCTTCTTCTTCTTCAGCAACCTCCTTCAGCAAAGCCTCCTCTGGACTTCCTTGGCTGTCCGCCTCTTCTCCTTGTTCAGGCAGTGCCACATACGTCCATTCCGGTGACTTGTACCTCTGGTTTGGTTTCCTTATTCTTTTAGTTCTCTCAGGTATCTTTGTTTCTTCTTCTTTAGTTGGATTTTGACTTGACACTTCGTTCACTTGTTCAGCTTTCGAAGAGTTAACTCGTGTCAGTCTGTACCTCAGTCTCTTTATCTTATTTGGCCAGAGATCACCTTTAGCATTTCTCTTTTGTCTTCCCTCTTTATTGTTTCTTTCTCCAAGCCAAGTTATCTTTCTCAGAACTCGTCCTCCATGTATATCATTGTCACTTTCATCGGACTCTGTCTCAGTTGCCTCTTGTTCATTAACAGTTTTCTTTTCCCCAACAACTTCCTTTTCTCCAACAGTCTCTTTTTCCACCAATTGAGATTTCCCTACTTCTGTCCCTCCTCGGGTCTCCGACACGCAATCTTCTTGCTGTCTACTTGTCCCTTCACCTGGCTTGTTGTTGCTTTTCTCCCTACCCCTCCTCGGGGTTTTTCCGCAATCTGTCCCTCACTGTCTTTGTCTGTCCCTTTTTCTTCAATATTTATCTCAGGTGGAACTTGTCCAATTTCCTCATGTGATTCAGGTGTCTCTTCTGTTGGAATGTTCTTTTCTTTTCTTTCTTTCTTTTTGTGTTGGTCACTGTCAATTAGAACCTCAGGTAATTCTTCTGAGTCTGAACTTGCTTCTGCAGTTTGCACTGTTCTCTTCAGAACCTCTTCTGGTGGGATGAAAATTTCCCTTGACTCACTTTCCCCACTTTCAGGATTCTTTTTCCTTCTTACTGTCTCACTGTCTGCATCATCACTGGAATCTGATTCTTCAAAGTATTCTTTTCCAGTACCATCTCTTGGATTTGGAACTCTCATTGTGTGACTTGCATGTATCCAATTTTTCACTCCAGCACACTTCACAGCAGTCGTTGTGGTCAAGATGACTTGTCTTGGCCTTCCCCACCTTGGAACCAGGCAATTCCTTCTTCTGTGGACTTTTATCCTTACCCAGTCCCCTGGGCTCAGATCATGGGCTGGTTTCTTTTCAAGTGTGGTGGCGTCTTCTCCAACCTGGTGAAACACAGAATGAACTGCGTCAGCCAGGCCTTTACAGTAATCCAAAATCATGGCATCAGTTATTGTCATCAACTTGTTGACTGGTACAAATGCATGTCTCATTGCACGTCCCATGATAATTTCATGTGGACTCAAACCTATCGTTCTGTCTGGAGTAGACCTAATGGTCATCAGGACTAGAGGCAAGACATCGGGCCATTTCATTCCTGTGGCTAAGCACATTTTGCCAATTCTGTTTTTTATGGTACCATTCATTTGTTCAACCACACCAGAAGCCTCTGGTCGGTAAGCACAATGTAGCTTCTGCTGTACACTCAATGCTTCACAAATTAGACCCATGATTTCATTATAAAAATGTCCTCCTCTGTCTGATTCAATGGTTACTGGGAACCCGTACCTTGGGATGAACTCTCTTAACAGTAATTTGGCCACTGTTATCCCATCATTTCTTCTTCTTGGATATGCTTCCACCCACCTGGAGAACAAACAGACCACCACCAGGACATACCTCAATCTGTTGACTGGGGGCATTTCAATGAAGTCTATCTGCATTCTTGTGAAGGGTCCTCCCTCCCTGCCTATTGTTCCTAGGCTCACCACTGTTTTCTTTCCAGGATTCAATTGCTGACATATCAGACATCTCTGGCAGAGACTTTCTGCTATTAGTCTGAACTTTGGACTGTACCAGGTTTGCTTAAAGGCTCTTATCATAGCATCCCTCCCCAGGTGTCCTTGGCCATGGTACAGCCTTGCCATTGTTGATAGCATGCTATTTGGCATGACTGGTCTTCCATCCCTATAGACCCACACATGATCTTTCTCTCTAGGTGCACAACCTGCTTTCACCCAATCTCTAATTTCTTCATCTCCTGCCTCATCCTGTAGCTGTTTTACTTCCTCCCATGTTCCCACCTCATTAGTAAACATTAAGGAACAAGAAGATATTTCTCTCTCTTTGCTCCGGTTAATGGAATGATTGTTTCTTGCACAGTATTGTGCTATGTCATTAGCAAATTTATTACCCACAGTAACAAAATCATCACCATGACCATGAGCAGCACATTTTACAACTGCTAGTTCTTTAGGCAGCTGTATTGCCTCTAGCAGCTTTCCAACCACTTCAGCATTCTTTATGGGAGTTCCACTTGAGGTCAGGAAACCTCTTTGTAGCCATAGCTGGCCAAAATCATGGACAACTCCGAAGCCATACTGGCTATCAGTCATCACAGTTACTCTCACACTCCTCCCAATCTTGCAGGCTTTTGTCAGTGCCACCAATTCTGCCACCTGAGCGGATTGAACTCCTTTCAAGGGTGATGCTTCCACAACTTCCGAGACTTTACACACAGCATATGCTGCACTCAACACTCCTTCATCTGTTCTCAGACAAGATCCATCCACAAACAACACATGATCACTTTCAGGCAGTGGCAGATCTCTTATGTCTGGCCTTGGCTTTGTACAGTAATCAAGTACATCCAGGCAGTCATGATCAACGTCATTTCTCACTCCCACACATTCAGCATCAGGCAACAGTGTCGCTGGATTCACATTCACACATCTCTCCAGGCTTACATTGGTTGCACCAAGAATGACTTTCTCATATTTAGTCAGCCAACTATGAGACATGAACTGTGTCCGGCTCCTTGTTTAAAGAATTGCCACATCATGAGGTACAAATACCCTTACAGGGTATCCCATTATGATTCCCTCACTTTGTTCCAGACTTTTGCAGGTAGCAGCTACTGCTTTCAGGCAACCTGGTAAACCCACAGCTACTGGGTCAAGAGTTGCTGCGAAATAGGCAATTGGCCTCGTCAGACATCCATGTTTCTGGATTAACACTGAAAGTGCACATCCATTTCTCTCACTACAATACAGCTCAAATTCCTTTTCATAATCAGGCATTCCTAGGGCAGGAGCTTCACATAGTCTGTCTTTTAACTCTCTGAATGCAGGCATTTCTTCTGGGTTTAGTTCCAATGGGTCTTTCACCTCACTTTTGGTCAATTTAATCAATGGTTTGGCAATCAGGGAAAAGTTACTTATCCACTGACGACAGTAACCCACCATTCCCAGGAACATTCTCACCTCTCTTTGTGTCATTGGGGCTCTCATTCCTCTAATGATTTTGATCCTGTCAATGGTCACTTTTCTCAGGCCTTTCTCAATATTATGTCCCAAATACTGGACTTCTTTCTTACAGAACTGCAATTTGGCTGGAGATACTTTTAACCCTCCATCTGTCAAGTGATTCAGTAATGCAATGGTGTCTACTTCACAAGCTTCATGTGTTTTTGATGCCACAAGTAGGTCATCAATATACTGGACCAAGACCGAATTTTCAGGCATTGTCAGACTTTCCAAAGATTTCTTTAGCAATTGATTGAATATTGAAGGGCTCACTGTATACCCCTGTGGAATTCGGCACCATGCCAAAATCCGTTCTCCAAATCTAAAAGAAAATATTGGCTGGCTGTCATGATGCAATGGGATTGAAAAGAAAGCATGACATAAATCAATTACTGTATACCATTCTGCATCATGAATCTGATACAAAATCACTGATGGATTTGGCACAATATGACAACATGACACAACAATCTTGTTAATTTTTCTCAAATCCTGTACTATTCTGAACTTTCCATTAGATTTCTTCAGTCCCATTATTGGTGAATTACATGGGCTGCTCAATATTTCTCTTAACACCCCCTGCTGAATCATCTTTTCAATTATGGGTGTTATTCCTTCAATTATTTCAGGTGTCAGTCTGTATTGCGGTATGTTTGGGTAAACCACTCCCTCTTTTACAGTAATCTTTACTGGATCTACATTTCTCATCAGACCCACATCTTCTCCAGTAAAATCCCAAACTGCTGCTTTCACTGTCTGTTTCAATTCTGGGGGTAATGCATCTGGATTCAATATTGCATATGTTCCCAAAGCCTCACATTCCCTGTTATCCATGGTCATTCTGTATAGAACATCCTCATCAGGTGTCTCAAAGGTTATTCCATCTGGAGTACAGAAAATAGTGCAATTCATCTTGATTAGCAGATCCCTGCCTAGCAAGTTCACAGGACTTGTGTCACACACCACAAATCGGTGCATGTCTGAAAATGTCCCTATTCTAACCCTTACTGGTTCAGTAAGTAGAGTTTTAATCTGTGTGTTGGACACACCAACCACTTGGATTGCTTCGTCCGAGAGAGGAAGATTCTTTATATCAGCTGACCTGACAGTTGATCTCGTGGCCCCTGTGTCAACTAGAAAAGTGACACTTTCACCATTAATTTTCCCATCTACAAAAGGCCCTGCCTGGTCTATTTCTAGAGTTGCGCCAAGTACGCACCCCTCTTCCTCTCTTCGGCAACGTCAGAAGTCTCCCTCGGAGTCGCTTCCCTCATTTTTCAGCCAGTACTGAGAAACTGCGCTTGCGCGTTTTGGTTTGATTACCTGTTCTTCATCGTAGAATCCCGACACTTGGCTGTACTTCTGAGATCCTCTTCTCTGTGGTAAGGGTGGTTTTGGCACCTGATTCTGCTGCTTATCAGCCTTCTTCTGTTGCCGATGCTGACCACACCCCTCACTCTGCATCTGTGAATTCAATGATGGATTATCATCATTAGTAGACGGTGGATTCTTACACTCGGATTTCCAGTGCCCCAATTTTCCACAGTTGTGGCATGGGAACTTTTTCTTGGCTTCCTCGATGTTCCCCTTTCCTTTTCCTGGACCAAACCTGGGTTTATTTCCTGGGTTATTTGCCTGTTCAACCAACTGAGCTTCCTGTCTTTCTGCAACTTTCACTTGTGCCCACATTGCCTTTTCTTTTAGCTTCCTCTGCTTTGCCTCAATCTCATCACTGAAGTATTTTGCATGTCTCAGAATCTCATCAATCTTCTTACTCTGCCAGTCTACGGTGTGCTGCCTTATCATTTCACTGATTTCCGGCCGCAAACCGTACACAAATCTATATACAAAATGGCTCAGGTCCTTGTCACCCAGATGTTCATCTCCACTGATCTGTTTGAAAGCTAATATTAATCTTTCCTAATATGCATGGACAGATTCCTTCAATTCTTGATGTGTTCGATCTATTTTAACCCAATCGGTTTCCTTGGGAGGTACCTTATTTTTCAAGAAGGCCATAACCTGCTCATACTTCTTCATTACCTCCGGGTCTGGAGCTCCTGTTTTTGGATCTCTCGGGTATTCCTTAGTGGGCCAGTCTATGACTATTTTACATTCTGCCCACAGGTCTGCTGGTACAATTATATCAAACAGACTATTCAGGTCAATCCACAGTACTTTTGACAGCTTTACAAATCTGTCGACCTGTCTGTACCACTCAACGGGCTTTTCCCTTAGTCGAGGGAAATCATTTGTAAATGATAAAATATCCTGTCTGGTCCATGGGACATGTACGTACCCACCTCCTGGAATCTCTCTCATGGGGTAAGCTGTCACTGCCTTCTCTTTTTCTTTCAGGGGGAATGCCGAGTAAGCTCTATCTGCCCCATCCTCTCGCTTTCGGTAGCATCTGTCTTTCCATCTTTCTACATCTACCCATTTCTTCAGCAAAGCAATCATTTCCTTAATCTGTCCTGTTCGGCCTGCATTGTTCAGATTCTCAATGTCCTTATCTGTAAAATCCACTCGGTAAGGCCTTTGTAAAGCTTTTACCTCATCCATGTCAATTCCCAATTCACTGGCTAATCCTTTTAATCTACCATGTATGTTCTTTGCTTTCCATGTAATACTCTTACACAGGAAGAGGATCTCCCCTTCCTGATAATTTTTCAGTGTTTCTGTAGGAATTGTTCCTACTATCATCTCTTCCATTTCCATACGTAGCCTAGCTACATCAATTCCCTGTGATTCCTTTTCTTTTCTCTGTAAAGTTTTCAGCCAATCATTCAAATCTTCAGCAGTTATCACAGATTTTTCTGCAGCCCCTGGTTCTGTCACTCTTTGTGGTTCTAAAATTGATCCTCTGTTCTCTTCCACACATCCAGAATTCAAACTTGAGTTAGTTTGCACACTCAATTCTCCTCCACATATGGTATGTCTCCACTGATTTTCTCCTGTTCTCCCCTGTGTTTCTCCTGCTGTCATTTCTGCCTGCTCCGGAGGAACAATCAATCTATTGCTCACATATGGTACTGTCAAACCATTCTCACCCATCCTCTGCTTGTCAAAAATTGGCATAACCGGGCCTATTGCCACAGGCACTGTAACTGCCTCAAGATTTTTAGTTAGTTCTCTGATTTTCTTTGTCAGTTCAAAGGTAGTTCTTGCTAGTTCTCTGGTCTTTTCATCCTCAAGTTCATTCTCCTTTTCTATCTCTCTTTCTCTCTCTCTCTCTCTCTCTCTCTCTTTCTCTCTCTCTATCTCTTTCTCTATCTCTCTCTCTTTCTCTTTCCGCCAGAGAACAACTGCTTTTCAACCCAGGGGTGGTACCCTCTGTCTTAATAATCCGCAAGGTGTCTCTCATCGGGGTCACTACTGTTTCTACCTCTGGTTCTCGTCTATACGGAGGTGGTCTTTTATAGAGCATGTCCTCCAAGACATCATCATCAGACTCGTTTGCCCCATATCTCCTGGGTTCTATATTATGTTCTTTTTCTGTACATTTCCTCCCTCCTGATTCCTCTGCCGTTCTAACAGGATATAATCCCTCGGTCATACTGGCATCACGCCACCTTCTCATTCGGTCATGATGGGTTTCGCGATCATACTTTCGCCCAAACATGTACCTGTAACTACCCCCACCCCTCTGCTTTTCTCGTTCATGCATTTCATCTTCCCATTCAGTCAATGCCTCGAACTGCGTCGGCATAGGCCGAGGCTCTAGATTCATCATCCGTTCCCGTAAATTCCTCAGTATGGCCAGATTAAATGAGCCATGTTCCGGAAAAGCTAAAACCCCATCTTCCCTTGTATACTTCACCCAGTTATCCAACCAAATACAGGTATGATACCCATACTTTGCAACCATCAAGGATGCCGGGGTTCTTATCGGGGGCAATAACTGTCCTTCCCTAGTCACAATATCTTTATCCTTGTCGAACCAGTTCTTTACTTTACTAAGCAAGGATTTTTTTTTCTTTTCCTCAGCGTGGTAGTACATTTTCTTATTTTTCCCAAGCTGCTTGTCCTTTCTACAGCTGTACGATCTCCTGTCCAATTGCAGCGCGACTCACACTAACGCACCAATCCTGGAGCGTCTATGTCACTGACTCAGTCCGCGAATCCCAGCGCGACTCACACTAACGCACCAATCCTGGATCGTCTACGTCACTGACACAGTCTGCGAATCCCAGCGCGACTCACACCAACGCACCAATCCTGGAGCGTCTACGTCACCCTGTATGTCTCCCAATCCTAGCGCGGCGTATACTAGCACACCAATCACCGTACTTCCACTGTTCTAACCCACTGTCCAATCACAGCGCAGTTTCCCTGACGTCAGCAGTCGCTGCAGTCGCTTCTGCTCCTGTCTCCTGTCCTTCTCGTCTACCCCTCCTTTACAAGACTACTCGGTAGACTTTGTTTCAACTTCTACGAGTCTGTTAGTTACAACATACAAACATCTCCATTGTCTGCTTCGCTAGCCACAGAACAGCAAAAGACCTTTCCCACGAGAATTCTGCCTTTCCCGAGAGCAGCGCTTACCTCTGCCCTACTACAGAATCGTTACTTCCGTTGATAAAGTAGCACATCCCTCTACTTTACCCTTCTAACAAGCACCAATTAACTGTTTTCTCCGGAATGTTCCTAAGAGTTTCACAATTAACCAGAATGCCTTCTCATTCACGCACTTTCATACCAGAAAATGTAGTTCATTCACACAGAATTCTGTCTTTCCCGAGAACAGCGAACAGTCTGTCCTACTACAGAATTATATCACACGTTAACAAAGCAGCGCTTACCTCTGCCCTGTCCTTCTAACAAGCTCCGAGAATACCTATTACCTCTCTAGTGGTAAGCTTTAACGGAATGCCATACGGATCCCTGAGACCTAATACCAGAGCTTCACAGATAACCTTCGCTATCATACACACCTCTCCCACACCGAAAATACGTTTCTAATGGCAACACACGGCGATGCTACCTCTTCGAACCCAGACAATGCGACGCGCAACTTCAATTGTCACACGTTTTCCCCTGTCTGCATACAGGGCCAACAATCCCGCCTTTTTCCGAGAGCAACACTCCCTCTGCTCTACTACGGAACTGTCACCGACTCCCTACGTCCCAGAAGCCGTTCACAATACATAAAACTCAACACAACTCCAACATATAGTGTTAGTACAAATTTCAATCAATAATCAACAAGCCTATATACACGCAATTTCACCAGACCAAGACAATAGTAAACCATCAGTCTGCTACCAAGAAACTGGTGCAGATCGGAGCTTCTGAATCCCCTCTACTTCCACGGACTGAGTGATCTCACAGTCACACACGCATACACACATCACACGCTGGTGGGGCCCATTTCACCAACATTCATCCTACCACTCTTATCCGTGCTATGTATAAGGGGAAACACACCTTTTAATACCTATCCAATCTGCCTGTACTTTGAGGTCAATGGCATCTACTTAGTTGCTTTTAAATCTAGCGAAATATTTCAAAGAATACACAAATAAATTCAATAAACATGACCAGAAATAATCACCCGACACAGAGATTCAAACAGAATTATTTGTTTATCTAAAATTGTAAGAAAAGCCAATTAAATGCAAATTCATTTCTCTCATATTTACCTATTCTGTCTAAATGTCAGATCCTAAGTCAGAACCGGTCCTCTGTAGAAGAATTAGAGTTTCCTGCCGTCTTGTAGAGTCACCGTCCTCTCCGTCAGCATAGGGACCTCGGATCATCAGTTCGGGAAGAAGTGGCGCTAGACCTCTCTAGCCTACTAATATTTATACCAAAATGTACATTCTATAAAGTTACAATTCTTTGTTCAGAACGGATGAATGGCGGAAATAATGTCATCTTGGTACATTTGCGATATTGTGCGAGATTTTCTCACACATAGATTGTCCCAAATAATGAATAGAAAAATTGAATGTCCATGACTAATTCGATACATCTACGGATGTTTTATAAGATAATTTGTATCCCAATGGTGGGATCAACAGTTCATAAGTTCAGTTTTCATTTTCGCAACAATTTTCATGTTCAGGGGTTCTTGGCAACCATCCTGGATTTGTCGTCATGATCATGGCTTTTCAGTTTTGTCGAGTGGGCAAGGTCACAGGCAGCGCGAAGCTTCCTTGCAAAAGTTTCCATCAACTCAAATGCAGGCTGTGGGTGGTAGCCATTTTGTGGTAGGCCACATTGGCCAACTTAAATTAAATAAGACATAAAACAAAATTACTGCACGGAAATGATTAAACAGTGTTATTCCCCTGCTAATACCCTTATGTGTTTGTATTTATCTAGCCATTTGCAACATCAAAAGCCATTAATGCATATTAATTATAAGCGCAAACACAATAACATCACATAAGTAACATCGATTTCTGTCAGTTTGCTCACCAACTTAGTTCACTTATTATTTTAGCCATGCAATAGCATTCCCACGTGTAATTCTTTTGTTAATAAGGTTGGTTAGACAACATTTGACAAACTTTTAATAATTAATAATTAATCAGTAGTACTTTTAGTTATAACATGCGAAAATGAAACAGGTATTCGGTTTTAAAGTAAAAACCCTGCTCCATTACCAATGGTCCCCAGCTCAGCATTCTCCTACCCTCATACCTTAACCCCATCTTGAACTCTCGTGCTGAAGCTCCTCCCTCAATTACACCCGACACCCAAATTATGCTGCTGCATTTTTACCTGGTGCTAGAACCGGTGTCCATTCTGGAGCCCGCCCTTTGTATCCTTTTGTTCTCCTCCTGTTGGGTTCTCCTCTGCTGTCCTGATGCCACTGTCCTTTCTGTTGCCGCTTGCCTGCTGAATGAACCTGGAAAATGTCATGAACAAATTGGTGAGATCCCCCCACCCCACTTCAGTACCTCCACCAAATTATCTTCAACTTAACACTCCCTGGGGTTGGGTTGTGATATTCCATGTATCCGACTCCATGTGCGGCAGCATTTTCCGCCTACCCTTGTGCTTAACTGCACATCCTTATAATATATTGACAGCAACAACAGGAACCGAACGCTTATCTTTTGAACCTGTGACCCAAAACGGCACACCACTTACCATTTGTGCCATAACTCCCTCCAAAGTGCTCCACCTTTATCCGTATACCCTTGTGCCTACATTGAAAAACCATACCATAACCTTCTGGCCGTACCATACCCTATAAGCTGCTTTCCGAGTCATTTTCTGCCAGGGGGAGTACTGCCCCCTTGGCCTGGTGCACTGCTGAAGCCGTACAGGGCCTATGTGGGGCAGTGATCTTGTGGTCCACAACCTTCCAGCCGTACCATACCCTAAAAGCTGCTTTCCGAGTTGATGTCCGCCAGGAGGAGTACTGTCCCCCTTGTCCTGGTGCACCGCCGAAGCTGTACGGGGCCTACATGGGGCTGTGATCTTGTGGTCCCCTGACGCACCAGCCTGGCCGTACTGTGCCCAGCCTTCTCTTCACCACGGGGTAATGGAACCGTACAGTGCCCTCCCGTGTCGGGAAAGCTGCAGAAGTGATCCCGCTGCAAATATGTGCTCCGGTGTGCTGGTCTCTGCCTGAATCTCGATCTGTCCCTTTCCCGGCCTACCATTCGGAAAAACCTACCCCCCTCCTAAAATACCTTAAACTTCCCTTCGCGCTCGCGCTAATTATATGCCTACTTCCTCTTCCCTATGCCATCCTGGTATCGTGCTGCTCCCAGAACAATCCCAATGTACCCGGACCTACTGTTACCTAACTAACCCTCCAAAAGGGGCATCCAGGTAAGTGCCCCGGGAGTGGGCGAGGAAATGCCACTCCGCTCCGAGGAAAAGCTAGGGAGCTGACCCCCTTACATGATATGTTGTAATGCCCTGAGTAATGAGATATGCGTGACATGCCGACACATCACCATGGCCACATCTCTGCCAGCCAGGAAATTAAAGAAAAAGGGGCAGAGAATCTTCAGCCCCCCACCCCGAAAGGCCCCAACCTCTGCTTGCTGTAGCTCACCGAGATTAAATCTGAAAAGGAAGAGTGGGGGCAGAATCAAGCGTGAAACTTGGGTTCAAAGGGGTCCCGCCCCCACTCCGTCAAGGGTGTCAGCCTGGGCAGAGGCAGCTGCCCGGGGCCAAGCACAGCCAAACCCCACTACTGCACTGGTCCCAAAAAGACCATCTACTTGTAAGGAGGCATTGTTGCTTTTCACCCCTTCTTAGAACCACTGCCTCTAAACGCTGTATGGTGATGGAAGAATCAAACACCCCCCGAAATTTTCGTAGCCCCGGCACAAAATTTGTCTTCAGATGCGCCTCTGGGAGCCCGAAAAAGGCTGCTCCCCCTCTACCCTTGCCCGGGAAATTCTCTCCCCTCCCCCCATACCCCAAGGCCTCAAACACCTTCATACGCTCCTAAAAAGGGGGCATGCGGGCAACAGGGGGGGCCTGTGCCAAAATACCCGCATCAGGTTCGCTCTCCGAAGACGAGAGCAACCCGATTCTAACCTGTGGTGGAGTACCGACGATGGTCACGCAAGTCGCCGCAGTGACGAGGCTCTCCTCCCTGTGGAGTTCTCCCGCATCACACGCAAGCTGCCGCAGCGACGAGGTTCTCCTCCCTATGGTATTCTCCCGCCCTCATCGACACCCAGCAAATGACAGGTCGCCCGACTGTAAAAGAAGCAGTGACGGACAGGCACGGCCAACGTGAGGGTGCCGTGACAAGAAAGGGAAAGCAAAAAAACCCTCACTAACTAAAATCAGGAACAAACTATGTTCTGCCTACGACCAGCCACCGTGAACACCACAAAATGGTGGCTGGTTATGCCAAAATGGCGACATAAATATCCCTTGGGCTGTAAAATAGCCCAACCAGCCCAATAAGCCCAAAGGGGGCGGAGCAGACGCCTTAGCCGCTCCCATTCCCAAACATCCCAGGGACAGACCTCCCTACGCTCGGCTGCTCCCCAAGACCCCCTTCTCCCCAGATGAGCAAACAACTGCCACAGCGCTCAAATTAACAAAAGCGAACGGAAGTAAATGCTGACGCAATGCACTTGTAACATGTGGCCTGAAGTAGCAGCGTATCCCCCAACAGTACAGATTCAATTTTTGAAATATGCATACAAAAAGGAACAAATTTAGTTTTTTACAAATATGCATAACATAAGGAACAGTTCCATTTTTTTAAAAGACACAGAGCGATTTAAAAGAAGTGCGGGCAAGCTAATCGCTGCAGGTCCACAGCATCGGTTAACTGACATAGTGTCTGGCCTCAGAAAAGAAAAGAGCGCACCTAAAGGAAATGGCGGCTCTGCTACCCTCCAAGGAATTGTAGAAGTGTCGTCTGAAAAAGTGCGATATGCTTCCAAGCAAAGCTAAAGAGACCGAGTGCAAGTATTTGGCAGGATGATATCTGGCAATGCGCAATTCTCCTCCAAATGTGGCAAAAAAACCTGCCAAGGTGATCAAATTAACACAAGCGAATGCTTTAAATGCTGACGCAATGCCCCCGTAACAAATGGACCGAAGAAGTAGTGTATTCCCCCACAGTACAGCTTCAATTTTTTAAATATGGATACAAGGAACAAATTCAGTTTTTTTAAAATATGCATAGAACAAGGAAAAGTTCAATTTTAAAAGACCCAGAGCGATTTAAAAGAAGTGCGGGCAAACTAACCGTATATATTTTTTTATTAATTATTTTATAAATAAATAATAAATGTGTACTATTTTATAATTAAATAATACATTTGTATTAATATATATTGTGTATGTATATTATATTACATTAATTTATATTTATTTATTTCATTAATTATTTTTAATAATTTAATTGAACAATATTTTCTGTGGAATTTTATTTTAAGCCCCTAAGGGTGTTCCAATAGCAGTGGTTGTCCATGGTTAGTGCTGGGCTTACTACAAAAGTGTACATCACTGCAAAAGTGTAAGTTAAAGTTACTAAAAAGGAGCAGTTTGTGAATATCGAAAAGTAGTAAACTTACACAAAAGTGTAAGTTACCTTTGTGAATCAGGCCCTCACAATCCAAATACCTCTAAATGTTAACTCTGTGAAACCCACTGTACAATTTTTTATAACAGTAATTTCTCGAAGACTACTAAATGGATTTACACCAAACCAAGGGAGGGTACTCTGCTGAGTACAGGTCTAGTTTCATACCAAGTTTATTTAGCCCTTTTTCTGCAGCAGAGAGCAAAGCTGAAATGGAAAACCACTTTTTTTATCCCGCCGCATTTTAATTACCACTCCCCATGTAGGTCTGCATGAAGCTTGCCATGCTCAACCTAAAATAGATCAACTTTTTGGGGGGAATGTCCTGCGAATTTGTGAAATTGCACTAAAGTTATTTGCAAAACAAAAAAGGATTCAAATTGGAAACTCGAAGGTAACAAGAACAACAGATTTGCTATCACTATGATATATGATAAATCATTTGAAATGCAGCTATCTATCCTGGTCCATTTCTTATGTAAAGTGAGCTCTAGATTCAGAGTGAGTATCAGCGTTAGACACGGATATGTACATTTTACACAGCAGGCATCTCTTCAGTAAAGGTTGTATGACAGAAGCATGCATGGCGGAACCACGTGTACCTCTACAACGTGGTTGCAAAATCGAATGCGTCGTAAACACGCATTCCTTTACCACACATGCCATTACCACGCATGCCTTTACAATGAATTTTGTTGTAAGGGCATGTTTGCTAAAGGGACATCCATGGTAAATTACCACAACCTGACCACCCCTCCCCACCCTAAGCCCTAAAATCCTATACCCATACCTCAGCCCCCCGCACTGAGCCCTAAACCGTCCTCGCCCTGCCCTTGAAACTATCCCTTCCCCTCCACCCACCATGAGGCCTAAAACCATGCCCCTACCAAAAAGTACCCAGGCCATAGCCCCTAGCCCCTCCCCCCCTGAGGCCTAAAAGGTACCCCCGCCCTGCCCTTAAAACTACCCCGATCCCCCCACTCTGAGCCCTAAAATCCAGAACCCTTTTAAAAAGACTACCTCGACCCCCCTACCCTAAGCCCTAAAACTGCACCCCACCCCGGCCCCAGCACTTAAAAATACCGAGCCCCTTCTCCCCGCACTGAGCCCTAAAACACTGCCCCTTCAAAAAACTACCCCACCCCTGCCCCACCCCATTCCCTAAAACCAACCCCACCACTAAAAACTACCCCCAAACCTGGCCCCAGTCCAACGTACCTGTTTGCCTCCAGAACCTCATGTTCCTAGGCTTCCTGTTCCTGTCCCCGCCCATCCGGGCACTAGACCGCTGTCTGCCTTAACCACACGTGGTTCTGGCAAGTGTTTTTATACTTGCGGGTAAATTATATGCTTGGCTCAGCCCGCATTGTAAAGGTTGTTTCCCCTTCGGTAAAACAATAATATCTGGAATAAAAAGGACACGTGATTGACAAGGAAAAGTAGTGAAAGTGTGTTTAGAGCACAGGTTGAGCTAGATAGTAGGATTTTGTGGTGCAGCAGCAGGAAGAAAAATAAGCCTACAATGTGATGCTTACCACCTTATTTGTTAACTGTCAATGCCTACAATTCTACAAAAACAACACAGCAGTTTGGATTAAAATTTCAAAGGTGATATTCAGAAAATGATGTCAGGCTGCGTCTGGTTCTAGCCTTACATTATATTTGCAAGGGATATCCTTTTCCTTTTCAATATTGATGAGGTGCGTGCCATGCCTCATTAGGCACCTGTGAGCCGTGCAACCAATATACAAAGCTTACAAAAAAAACACTTGGCATCTGGCTCATCATTATGATTAAAGTAGAATAGCGGGGCCGTAAGACAAGCATTACAGGTTCGAGGTGCCCAAAGCTCTTCAGAGCAGTACTTGCTCCATCAACGGATTCAGACTTGTGTTATTTCCACAAAAATGTACATTTTTTAATCTTCATGCATTTTTAAAGATACAGAACAAATTAAGAATCGAATTTCTGCATGGCACGTGTCCTATGCTGTCACATGGACAGTGGGTTTGGCAATCATAGTCCCAGGCTAGCAGTGCTTAATTTGTCAAAGAATGAGTGCCGGTGCCCAAAGCTCTCCTCAGAAGCCTGTGGCTGACACGACTAAATAAATACCGAGGTTGCATTGTCTGGAATCCAACTGATGCCTCTTTATTCCACTAACAGACTCTCCTTGCCTCTTTACCACGCTCTTGAAGGTTCCTGCTTTTTCCTTTCATAATGATTCTTCTGTCCTTCTCTTCCGCCTTCGTTCCCCTTTGTGAGTGTTCCCTCTCTTGCCTTCGTTAACTGTGTGATGAGGAAAATAAGAACCGATCCCCAAAAAGAAGTGCCATTGGCCCCATGGCAACAACCAGGCTCAAAATAAGCACTGAGGCTAAGACAGGGCAAATGTGGTGCCTCAAGGGTTCCAGTGATAGTCATGTGATAGGTGGGCACCCAGTAACACAACTCCCTTAGTTATGTACGGACATCAAACGTGAGGTGGTGGCAAAAACTCAGAAAGTGTAGAAGAGAACATGCCTCAATGGGAATTTAGAGGCAGACACAGTCACCTTACAACAAACTGGCTAGTGACAGTGAGTACCTGATGCCTCTGATTGGACAACTCTCTGGAAACTAGCTCGAGGAAGTGAAGTCTATGCATCCAATCAAAATATAATGAAACAACTCCTAATTTATGAGGGCAGGCAAAAAAGGTAAGAAATGCTAAATAACGGCATCAGGCAGTCAGACATGGAGGGGCTGCATTACAATGCACAATAGGTGTGGGACAGAGACATTCGGACTTCTTCACAAACTGCATTTTGTAGTACATTTTGTAGTACTACCTAAGCACTGCAAAATGCTATTCACAAACCTTGAAGTGTAAATCACCACCTCCACCGCTTTCCTACTGGGAGATCCCCACTCATGTAAGTGTACTACTAGGAGGTAAATGTGGGAGGGGTTAGGTGGAGTACCTACAAAAAGGGGCATACTTACTACTAGACAGGATGATTTTACCGAGGAGTAGTGCACTGTTTAGGTAGGATTATAGAGGGGTTTAAAGAGGGACCTGCACTGACCCACAAAAGAGTAGTCCCATTTCTTTTCACAAATTGCACTTGTAAAGTTACCACAGCCAAAAA
The DNA here is from genome assembly GCF_964204655.1 of Triturus cristatus. NCBI lineage: Eukaryota > Metazoa > Chordata > Amphibia > Caudata > Salamandridae > Triturus > Triturus cristatus. The sequence goes on along the minus strand of NC_140594.1, from coordinate 947,264,561 downwards.
TTCACCCAGAACAGTAGTAAATTAATCCAGCTCAGCATTACACATGACCAACCACTGGGCTGCAACATCCTCCCATAGAAAGTAAAGATGGTAGGGACTTAATTTAAAACCCTATAGGAATTGATGTATCTACTGTTTCTATTTTTGCAGTGTTTGCATTATTAACTTGTACTAAAAAATTTGCTTCCACCGCCTATTTCAGGGGGTGGAGATATGAAAGTCTTCATTTTTGCTTAGCTGTAAACTCACATTTGTGAATAGCCAAAAGCACAAAAGTTACTCAAAAGTGTAAGGGTAAACTTACACATGTAAATTACTCACAAGTGTAAGATACATTTGAGAAGTGCCCTAAATGTGTGTAATGCCCGACCCTTTTCTACCACCTATATAATTACGTGTCAACCATAAGGTGCTTAATATTGCAGTTTTAGCATTTGTATTGGTGCAAACCGAGGAATAATATTAGATCACTTGAGAGCACTCACTTACAAACATCTGAAGAATGAAAGGCTGACTACGACATTGTGGAATACAAAATTATGAGGTTCAGGAAGCATCTTATGTCACTAGCATACACACATTTGCCGTACCTTCCAACCAGTATGATTTTCCTGCTGCACCCTACTGTACTGTTATTTACTATGATAACATATGATAGGATGATTTCCATGTTATATGAAAGCACCAAGACACTCACAAACAAAACAGCTTGCACTACTGCTACCTGCTTCTGCTACCTTGATCCAAACTGGGTACTTAATGGAGACATGTACACCACTGAAGGTGCTTTAGTTCTTCTCTGTGCAAGGGGTAGCTTTTGTAAATGTGGTTTCTGTTTTGAGTGTGCTCCTGTGCTTGCTCAGCATATAGCTTTTTTGTAATTGTTCTGTGCATGTGAAAGATGCTTGCACGGGTGCTGCACATCCTGAAACTTTCTGTGTGTGCGAAGGTGTGCTGCTTCTATTAGCACTTAGCATTCTGCTATGCTATTGCCCATTGCACTTGTTATGTGGGTGTGTGGAAGACTTACCCTGCTACTGATATTGTTATATCTTTTATGTCTTGGACGGCAGATTTCACGAAGGCATGCACATGTTTGTAGCACCAAGGAGGAGGAGAGAGCAAGGGGTGTTTGATGGTGAAAACCCCTTGGAAGGTGTATGTACGAGGCTTGAGAGTAATCATTGGGATTGAGGCAGGTGAGTTGCTAATATTGTGTTTGCATTCATATAGCATTTAGTGCCCCTGATAATGTGTTGAAATGCTTTGTGGTGATTAGAACACTACTCCAGAACCCTAGGTTAATGGCTAATCCAGTGGTCATTGGTTACTGGGATTAGTTTTGTGCTCTCAAGGAAACCATTCCATACATTTACTCTAGTTTTGGGGTAGTTTAAATACAGGAGCTCGGTTCAATCAATAGTGGGAAGTATGTGAGTTCATGCAGATGGTTGGTTGGCTGAATAGATAACATAGAAAGATTAGGTATTAGGCTGCAGGGATATGGCTTCTAAGAAGGAGACATTGTGATCTAAGTTGCAGAAATTCAATAATAAAGAATAAGACAGACAGTTATGCAAAATAAAGTGGGATATACTAGAGAGAGGAGGCATGCATAGAATGGAAAGTAAAGAGAAGATCATTTCATAAAAGAAAGGAGAAAACAACAATCCATAATTTTAAGCCAATGGCAATTTTTCATGCATGGTTTTAGGAAGATAATGCGAAGAAGCTTTTTGATATAACTTGCAGTCTAATGATGAAACACTGTACAAAGAAATAACAACTTTTGCATCTGAGATAGTGAATTGTATTGTAGCATTTCCATAGCACTTAGTGCCACTGTGTGGGGCCCTGCAGCTCTTATCCACACCGATACCACTGGAGGAGCACAATTTAGACTCCATCACGTACACCTTGAAATGCGCAATTTGGAATTCCCATTGGAGATTCTATCTACTGTTAATGTGTGCAAACATATTAACGCATTAACACAATTTAACTACTGCAAAACTGATGTTTTATAAACGTGTGTACTAATGTTCAGTTTAACATGAAGACATGTATTTTGTATTAACGTTGCATTTATGCCTTAAGTTTCATTTGCATATATTTTGAAAGTCATATTTGAAAGTATAAACATGTACGCTTTAACTCACTTAGTATTTCTTCTTGAGTTATATGTGCACAAGTATAACCATGTATTTGAAGTGCACATTAAATGCTTAGTTAAAGTTAGCACAACTAAACTTAATTCTGAAATGTTTTTTGCTCTGCCTGGCTGTTCCTTTCCTTTGCAGGGGCATCTTGAAGGTTTCATTAGCTAGAGAAAAGGAGTATTGTTGTCTGTATTGGTTCCTTGATAGTAAGGTCTGAGAAGAGAAATGTTGGCAAGAAATGTGAAGACCTAATGAGCAGATTTAGCCTCCCATTCATTGTGTATCAGGAATGGAGGGATGTGCAAGGTTGCGGCAACTGTCCAAGTTCTGTGGAATGGGAAAGTCGGGTAATGTTGCAAATGCACAACATGAGGATGGAGATGATTGCTCACTGCAGCGGTGGGAAGAGATACGATTGCTGTGCCCACACTCTTAGGAGTTAAGGCAGATTTCCTTAGACTTTGAGGGGTATAGACCTCACTGCTTCCTTTATTCTTGCAAGTGTGAAGCTTTATGCTAAACGTTTATTTCAATCCTTAAAGTCTTCTACTTGGGTCTATACTATGCTGACACCTTCTCGAATTTCCACATTTCCTTGAGTCCTTATTCTACAAACCATCTTTATTCTAAGTTTAGAGCTTGATTAGATTACTTTAGAACATATTCATGTTTATGAGAGAGAATCAAATTTTCTTTAAGAAACACCTATTTCTATGTCTCAGTTTTTGTATTGCTGTGCCTGTGGTTATTTCATATCTGAATATACTGAAACTGAACCAGTTGTGATATTTCAGCTTGCCAGCTGTAATTCTATATCTCTTTAATATTGCCTTGACATGCATATATACCGATTTGATTATCTATTAGTAATAAAACTACTTATCTTCAATTCATGGTCCTGATTGTGGGGCCAAATGGCCTTTACGAAATTTGAATTGCTTTATTATTGTTAACTCCCTTTGTGTCTATCATCTTAAAAAAAATCCATCAGATGAGAGATTGCAAATCACGCTCATGCGTGCCCTCACTACTCTAAACTATATAGGTGTTGTTAGAAGTGTGTTGTGTTTGTTTTGAGCTTACAAGGAACATGATTCCATGCCTTGTGTGATGACCACTGAATTGTGGTTATTGTTAATGGGATGTAGCGCTTGGCAGTGCAATAGAGTAAGTATGTGAGAGAGACATGCATTTTTATAGTTTATGGTTTGTTAGGGGAACTGACAATCTATGCTGCTCCCTTTATCATGTTGGTAATTTTTCTTTGTGTTATCAATCCGATTTCCTATGCTGGTTCTGGCAGGAGGTTGTCCAATCTGTGATCTTAGCGATCTGGTAGAGGTGTGAAGGAGTGAGTGGGAGTACAAGATCTTCCCAGATAGACTGTATTGCAGTTCTTCTTTATATAACTACCATTATGCGATCTCAGTTATTGAGATTTGGCAAGATGTAGAGTGTTGTAAACATCCTTTTTTCATAATAGGATGTTGGTGTTCAGGTTATTTGGCAAAACTGAACCTACAAGGCGAACTATGGTATAGTCCTCCTGTGACAAGCAATGTGTGGCAGATCATTCTTCACAGACCTGCATGGTAAGTAGGCCTGGGCAGTGAACTCTGCTCTGTTTGCAGAGTTTTCAACACTCCGCGGAGCACTTGGAGTTCTGAAAAACTCTGCACTTTCCTCCCTTGCGCTCTCCAAAGTCAAGTTGGCGAGCTAGGAAAATCCCCCTCCCGGCGAGATTTCTCAACTCGGGTGGTCAGATTTCTCAACGCTGGTGGTCGCAGATGGCTGCAACTGCTCACATTGAGAAACGTTCCGTTCACGTTCAGAAAGCTGCCACTCAGATAGAATGGCAAGAAAAGAAGTGGAACCCTCTTGCACTGCACATGGTGTCTTTTGCGCTGATTTTACAGTGGGGGACAAACACCCGGTTCTGAAAATCAACGCGAATGGCATGACCAAACGCACTCCACCGCTTGCGGAACGCCGTTTTGCGGTGGCGGGGTTTTTAGGTTACTTTGTGGAGTTACTCCGTGAACTCTGCCCTGGCCTAGTGGTTAGTATTGAGTGGTTAGTTAGGTGTGCTAGCATAGCCTGTATCTGTGCCCTCCAGTAGCCAGTGAGATTTTGCAAATTCTTTCATACATTATATGTGTGGCTCATTGAAAATGAGTCATCAGGTAGTTAAGTGGTAAATAGTGTCCTATGGTGACACAGATTAAATAAGATTGAGACCACAAGGACGGTCATAAAGAATAGTTACTGTCCTCCATCTTGTGGTTATAGGTAGAGTGGGTTGACCATTGTATTTGAACAGGGTGTTGATGACTCAGGGAGACTGTCTACTCCCTGTGGAACTGGGGGTGAGAGGTGCCTAGGGTAGCTCTCTGCCTTGTTAATATATTGGTGATGTCTACCCAGAGTGGTAGTGTTAGAAATGGGGGTCTCTAGTTGGCAATGGCTGGCCACTGTCCAAGTAGGGACCCTTCTTCCTAAGTCAGAGTAAGCAGCCTACACCCTTTGACAACCCCTGCTCAACCCTGTGGTAACGTAGCACGAGCAGCTAGGCTTATCTCAGAGGCAGTGTGTGAAGCATTTATGACCATACACAGTAATATAATGAGGAACACTACAAATGGACACCACTCAAGTAGTTATGAAAAATAGGTATTTTTATAAAGACTTAATCACAAGACCAATAACAGTAAAAATCCACAATACTATAAAAATATAATTACTTTAGAAATGCTGCAAGGAAAAATAGTTCAGGATGCGCAAAATGATTTTTAGTTCAAGGCAGGGGTCTCTGCGACCCTTTTACTCACAAAGTATCTGGTTCCTGGAGCAAAGCAACAAAAAGAAATTCCCTCACGCTAACCAGCGATGCGTTGAATCCTTACCGCAAGGGAGGATGATGCGCTGGGTTGCGGGTAGGACAAAGCGACAAACTTCCTCACGCTAAGCCGGTGATGCGATGAAATCCTTGCCGCGAAGGGAGGATGATGCACCGAGCCTGTTGCGTGTGCGATCTTGCTGCGTTGACAAAGATGGCGCTCCGCGAGGAAGCGACGATCCGGATTCGATGCGGGGAAAATGGCGAACGCTCGGCGTCCGTGCTGCGATGATCCTGTTGCGATGATTTCCAGATAGCGGGCGTTTTCAGGCCCGCAGACAGGTGCTGCGACGATCTTCGGATAGCGGGCGTTTTCAGGCCCACAGACAGGTGCTGCGACGATCTTCGGGGTTAGCGAGCACTCGGCGACAGCGGAGCGGCGATTTTTGTTCACGCTCACCAGCTGCAGCGGCTCGCTAACGGAGGTTAGCAACGATTTTTAGCGCTCTCTTCTCAGCAGTAGAACTAGAGGCCCTGGACACACAGGAGCCTCACCTGCACATAGTAATCCTCGCTGGGAGGAAACAGGAGGCTGATGGTGGAGTCTGATGTGCCTGAGACTCCAGCAGGAGGCTAGCTCTCTCCTAGCCCTTGGGTGATTGCTGTAGCACAAAAATAAAAGTCCAATCAAAGTTCTTTTCCTCTTCTTGAAGTCCAGTAGTAACCGCTGCAGGCGAGTCCCAGAAACAGCACACAAGCACAAGGACAGTCCTTCTCCTGCAGATTCTCGTAGTCCCACGGACAGAGGTTCTTCTTGTTATCCAGGAGCAATACAATTGGTAGGGGTTTGTGCACAAATATTTATACCCCCAAAGTCTTTGTTCTTAGGGGTCCCAAGTCTCTGAACCCAGCCAGAACCAGTTCTGCCCAGCCCTGGAGCACTTTGTTGATCAGGCTGCATCCTTCCTTTAAGAAAGAGGGGGTCTGCCTCAGACGCACAGTGGGAGGTGGAGCCAGCGTTCACCTTGCCAGGCACAGTCCTATTCAAGTAAAGGAGCTACCCCTCCCCTCACACCAAGGCAGGTCGCTCTATTCAACCCAGGTCTGACTCAGCCTGCCCTGTCCCTCCAAAACCAGACAGCCAATACACATCATAGCAGAGCAAACTGGAAGGCTTAGGCAATAAAGTACCTATACTGTAAAAGTGGTAGTTTCAAACACAGGATATAAAAATAACCTTCACTATAAGATGTATTTTAATATTCTGAGCTCAGGCATACTAGATTCGTTTTTCTACCATGTTCTGTGGGTCAGTTAGGTCTATAGAATGTAATAGCCCAGACCTCCCATTCTGGCCTATGGAGAACAGGTAGCCTTACAGTAGTGAAAAACGAAATGGGGTGTAATTCACTACTAGGACATGCTACATAAATCAGGGCATGTCCTACCTTACACATACAATGCGCCCTATTATAAGGGGGGCTTACAAGATGCCAAGGGAAGGTTTAGGGGCTGGGAAGTGGGTGCACTTCACAGCCAAGATGGCAGTTCTGGACTGCACGCAGACACTGCAGTGGCAGGTCTGAGACACACTTTACAAGCTGCTCGTGTGGGTGGCACAAACCAATGCTGCAGGCCCACCAGCAGCATTCGGTTTACCAGCCCTGGGCACACACAGGCCACGCTACTAGGGACTAACAGGTAAACCAAATAAGCCAATCATGGATGTACCAATTCATATGTCATCTTTACAAAGGGAGCATTCTCGCTGTGGCACTGAATGGCAGTGGCACAGCGCCCAGAGCATCTATAACCAGCAAAAACAGAGGAGACACAGCAAAAAAATGGAAGGGAGACTCACGCCAATGGTGCCAGGTCTAACAGGTAGGATCCTAAAGCCCAGTAGGTGGGCTGTAGCTAGGAGTGATAGTCACTTAAGGCCTAGCAGGTGGCTGCGCCCAGAGGTGATGGTCCCCTAGGCTCCAGCACCAGCAATCCTCACACTGTTATTGTATATGAAGATTTGTAGTGAAATAGGATAATCCCCTAGAGCCCGATAGAAGTTATCCCCTGTGGAGGTGAGTAGCTGCTTACCTGATGGTCTATAGGTACAGAGACAAAGTTTATGTTCCTAGGCCCTTTTCTATGCCCTCCCAGGCCTAGACCTGGATGCCTGAGCTGAAAGTTTTAAATGATCTGCTTAACTAGGAAGGAAAGCCCTAGGTGTCAGCCACCTGGCTCGAATTGCAGCCCTGGGTGTCACAGACTGGGCAGCCAAACGCTTGGCCTATTTTAAAACCACAGCACACGTTTACCCAGTAGAGCCCTGGTGCTACAAAACTCTACTTGTCTTGGAAGGAACAAAGAGTAACAATTGACCAGAAACACATTCTAAACACAATGCACTCAGATGTAATTTAAAATAAACTCCAGAATGTTCAACACACAAGCCTTAGGAGGCGCTAAGAATTAAGGATCCTTTCTGGTGTACCTGCTTTCTCAAGTTTGGGCATGCAATGTTTGTAGATCAGTCTGCTCTACTGGAAGGAGACTGGGTTGCAACCCTGTCTGTATTTCCACTGATACTCCTGATGTTGTAAATTGGGAGGTATGAGAGAAGGGCTATCTAGACAGAACATGTTGAGCCTCTTTTCTTGGCTTTTATTGCTTATTGTGCTCTGGTGCTTGTAAGACTCCAGTTTCTAATGTTCACAAAATTATTGTTGACTACGGGCTGAAAATTGCCCAGCCAGGAACCTAATCCAAGTATTACAGCAGGCCCACAGTACTACGTTCATGGCTTTAAATAGAATTCTGTATTGTATTCTTCTCAGCACCGAAGCCACATTTTCCATCAACCTTAATTCTATCAACACCAAGTGAACTTTGATAATGGTGTTGACGGGTGGTCCAGATTCAGCCTCTCAGCTCACTGTAGGAGTGACATTGCCAGCAATGATACTGCTGACTCCAGAAAAGAACACTACAAGCAAGGAAATAAATGAGGTATACAAGGATGAAGCTATTATGTTTGAGGTGATATCAGTTTGAGATAGTATTTTCAGTCCTCAACTCTTTATCACTTCTAGGTTTTTCATTGTTGGTACTGGGTGGGTCACTGACCTCAGCCATATGTCGCAAGCCCAGATGGTTTCATCTCTATAGTCATGAGTTTTTTAAAAGTCTCGTACATCCAACATCTTACCTGATGGGCGCATAGTAGAAACTTTGGAGTTCCATTGTTTCAGTAATAATTTTCAAATACTCCATGTTTTGATTCCATCTACTGAACTGACCAACAATACAGCGCAAAGGTGTCAAGGTACACTAGATTTCAAAATCAGAAAGGCCTCTTCTTCAGTCACTACTCAAAACAGATCTGAATTTCAGTACAGTATTGAACTTGTTTGATAGTTCAAAATATTTTATTGAGTAGCATTCAACAACAGCAAAGACATACAGAATAAAGTACTATAACTGTAAGTATAAGAGGGATATCATTATAATATAGTAAAAAAATCATTAACTTACATAAAAGTATAGAAATATGAAAAGCAACAAACTAGTATAAAAAAAGAAAAGAAAAAAACAGCAAGAGCTACTAGTTGAAATTGAAAATAAATCAAAACATTCTATATATTATGGAGCATTCAGGTTATTAATATGGGAGTCAAGAGTATACCTTATGGTATTTGTAGGCATGGGAGCGATCGGGACAGGCAATAATAAAGATAACTAACCACGTATAAGTAAAATTATCCGGTCCCACCAAGCATGAAACCAGAGTAAATTAGCATCCTTCCAATTAGATGTGATTGATTTTGCAGCTGAAGAGATTGGAAAGACAAACAATTTACAGTCAGTAAGGGAAAGCGCATAGGGAAGTGCATATGACTTACATATAATTGGTAGTGAGTGAAAATGGGAGGTGAAAACTGAAACTTTTAACATTTAACTTTTTGGATACCCAAAGATACTAGTACATTTTCATTACCTTCACATGATTTCACTACTGGTCAGGTTATTTAGGTCAAAGATCATTTGTGGTGTTTTCCCGGGTAGAAATCCAAAACACTGATCATTGCCTACAATTTCTGTTTGTTGAAGAAGTAGCTGATGGCTGTCGCAGAGCCACAGCTTTCTTGGGATGGAGCTCCGAACCACCCTATATGTTTAAATATGGAAGAACAAAAGATATAAGCAGGTTCCACTGGCCAGTAGATGTGGAAGTGTGTAGAGAAGGATTGTATGGAACTGGATTGTGGGTGAAATCTCCCTTAGAGGTAAGGGCAAGAGCCAACATGTCTATTTTGTAAAATATTACTGGAGACTCTGCATTTTTCTCCAACATACAAGAAGACACAGCTGGAAGCAAACTTCAGGTGCGGATTATGAAAAACAGGCAAAGGAAAATAGGGAAAAGCAACCAGAGAAGGCCCCGTTTTAGTGCGGTGGGCCAAATGAGAGAGGTAATCGAGAGTGTAGTCCTCAGTGACATTTTTTAAGTGTTCCCTATTTGTTTTTGTTTTTTAATATAAGGGCCTGGGAAGCTTTGTCTGATAGGTTACTTGTTATTTTTAATGAGCATTTTCAAAGTGTTTAAAGATGTTTTATTGCTGCCAATAAGGAGCTTATTCACAAAGGCAAATATACATGTGCATATTTACTCGTGTACATCTACTTCTCCACCTAGGTGTAAACCTACACTCTTTAGCTAATCGATATTTTCAAGTATATAATTACACCCAGGTGACATGTCTAAATCCTCTCAAATCAAGGGATATAGCTCATATGGCATGATTATATGTGTACAGTTGCTACTAGTAACTGTGCACAAGTAGGTGGAGATCTCCTTCACATTGGCAGAGATCTTACTATGAGAAAGTATTGGAAAAAATATTGAAGTTGTAGATGTAAATTAGTTTAAAATATTGATTATTAACTTAGAATAAATTAACTAAAATCTTACAGTAGATTAACTCATCAAGCTAAATAGATGTTAATTGATTAATTAATTAAAATACATCTTTTTAATTTATAAATAATAACCTTTAAAAAATTGCCACTCACTAGAAATTTAATTTTTTTATATTTAGTCAATTGTGCTAAAGGTTGTGCGGAATCTATCAAAACAATTTTTTATTAAAGTGTAAAAGTTTAATTGAATTTTTTAAAATTAAGTTTGATACATTTTCAAATATTTAAATAACGAATATTCACACATCATTGTTAACATACACACCTAAACACAGACACACACACATTCACGCATATCAAGATAAGTTAATACATTTATACTTAGTTTCTATGAAGGGTTATTTTATGTCTCTGTTTGAGTGCCCATGTGTAGTGTGTTACATACTCCAAGGCTCGTCCATGTGGAGTGTGTTACATACTCCAAGGCTCGGATAGAGTACAGTTGAGCCTGTTTTGTTATCTTAAGCAATGTAGTAACATAAGAAGTGTACTTTGTGAAAAGCAATGGTTTTATTCTTGCCTGGGTGTGTGTTTGTATTAGAATTTCCTTCCCCAACCACCTCCCTAAACCACTCTTTAAATTTCTCTAAAGCCCTCCCATTTAGCAGTAAGTATAGCCCATTTTCTAGCCAATCCCTCTGGTTCCTCCCACATATACCACTAAAATGTATACTTATATGTGCAGAGACCCCAGCACTGAAATAATAGGAGAAGCAGATGCCTCCAGCTGTGGGTTTATGAATAGCATTTTGTAGTATGTGGATAGTAATACTGTAGTACTGCTTTATGTACTACAAAATGCACTTTGTGAATAGCTCCATAAGTGTTGAAATGAAGCAAGAGAAAAATCAGCCAAGAAAAACAAAATCAGAAGCAAAGCTATACACAACAAAACATGCAACAGAATTAGATGCTTGTACAAAATGGGTTCAGGTCATATCAATTTCGAATAAAGTGAATGAATGACTTCATTATGTTTACAAAACAGACCTTTTCCAATATTGTGTAGCAAAGCACCTAAGAGATATCACCCTAATCTTTGTTTTGACCTCTTTCATAATTGGCTCTTAGTGTATTTCATAGGACTGGCTCAATTCTTTCACACTGCATATTGAATATAACCTGCTCCTCAAACAGACGTATTTCTAATTTGTATGGGAGTGATATGTTGTCTCCTCCTGGAGCAAGAGATTATGTGAAATGGGGTCCTGAAACAGCTTTTGTCAGGAGAGAAGGTTTATACAGACAGCCACATGCAGACCCCTTCTGTTTAATGTCATGGAACAGGATTTCCCAGAATATGCACCTGCAAGCATATCATGACAAATCTAATTATTATTTGGGGATGAAGCTGTAGCAAGAAAAGCCTGAGATTTCAGTCATTACTTTACTATCCATTTGAAAATCTCTGTATGAAGCACAGCTTAATTATAAATGGAGGTAAATCTAAAATTGGTTGTTTGGTGGTGCTACTGTTAAAAGCAGATTTCTTGGAAAGGACAAAGATGGAAATGTTACAGTTTGTTTGGGATCTGTTTACATTTAACTATAAATATAGAAGAAATTCAGTGAACTCGTCTATCTAAGCACTTAAAGTGAAGGTTGTTGCAGGATCATAATAAATAACAGAAATATGGGCTGGCAAACAAGATGTTATGAAGTGTAAGTTCTGTACCCTGCTGAAAATAATGTTGCCTTCTACTTCATTATAAGTGCATTATACCCCATGGCACTTGTAGTAAGGCAGAAGATTTATTCGCACCATTTGTGACGTAGTACCTTGAAGCGAATACGAATGACACCGTTTAGAGTTGGTTGCATCCAAGATATTTATTGGTAGGTACAGAGAGCCATCCAGGCTGGCAGCATCTACGGCACAAGCAGCAACAGCCACAGAAGGAACACTCGTGGCAAGAAGCACCTGTCAACATTCCAGGTAACATCACACATAAGGCTCTGCCAGCATCACCACACCTCCCCCTTTTTAATAAAAGAACACTAAAAATAAAAACTCCTCGTCTGAAGAAAAATATTAAGGTAAATAATACAGAACAGAAAAATGTTCGGCATTTTAGTAAACACAAAGAGTATAGGAAATGAAGCAATTAAACATAATCATGTAATTTACTAGGTCTGACACGAACCCTAGTGCTTTTCCTGTTAGCTCTCTCACGCCCATCCAAACTGGAGGAAACAGAAGGAACACCACCCCCCTGGAAAACACACTTGTCAGTGTTAATCGCCTTGGATGAATCCCTAGCAACACGAGAAGTGTTCCACCAGTTCCCATTGGATAATTTCACTGCATTCTTGCGTACTTCTACAACTTTTAAGATTCCAAAAACTTGGAAAGGCATTTTCTAACAGAGATCCGATTTTTTATTCTGACCCAATCCCCTACATTAAGCCTGTGATTTTCTCTCCTGACAGTAGACTCACAATTCTTTGACCCAACTTCAACAGACTTCTTATTTGCTGCCTCCCACGCACACTTCATATCACAACCTTGATAAAAAGTCTTAACCATCCAAAACGGGTAAACCCGAGTAGAAGCTTTTCTCCCCCTCATGAGTTCAAAAGGACTAAAAGGGGTGGCAACATGAGGTGAAGTGTGGTAAGATCAAACTAAATCCTTTAAGGCTTGAGAAACACAAGACTTAGTCCTAAAAGCTGCCTGTACACATTCCACAACAACTCTGTTAAATCGTTCCGCTTTGCCATTGCTTTGAGTATGATAAAGAGGAGTTCTGATATGCTTAATGCCACAGTTGTGTAAAAACAAATTCATTTCTTGTGAAACAAATTGTATGCCATTATCTGTCAAAATCTCTTCAGGATAACCTTCTCTAAGAAAAATCTTATTCAAACAACTAATAACACTCTTAGAATTTGGAATACTGATAGGCTCAACTTCAACCCACCAAGAAAGATGATCCACAAGCACCAGAAAATATCTCATATTAGCCGGCAGAATGTGGAAAGGTCCAATAAAGTCCATCCCTAATCTCTGCCAAACTCTTCCAGGCGGAGACACAGGAGATTCAACCACACCTTCCAAAACTCCGGAGGAACCAATTTATCACCCATCGAAGTAGTGTCACCTTCAAGATGCTCACCCACGCCCACAAGGCCCTCCATGACACCAGACCAGCATACCTGAACAGCCGACTCAAATTCCACGCACCCCAGAGGACCCTACGATCTGCCCAGCTCTCCTACTCTGTGGTCCCCTGCACCAGAAAGACCAGATCGGGAGGCCGCTCCTTCTCCTTCCTCGCAGCCTGAGCCTAGAACACCCTGCCGCTCCACCTCAGACAGACATCACTCCCCATCTTCGCAAGAAACCTCAAAACCTGGCTCTTTGACAGAACCCCATTGATTGACTGGAGCCTGCTAACCCCACCCCCCCCCAGCGCCTTGAGACCCTTACTGGTGAGTGGTCGCGCTTAACAAACGCCTGATTGATTGATTGATTGATTACCTCCCTCAACCGATAACTCCTCACAGACGTTCCAATACATTTGTAACTCTACTGAAAGACACGTCTCCTTGGGCCAACCCTTCCTAATCAAAGACACAACCTCACAGAGAACGGCATCCTTGTCCACTTCAGCCACCCAATCACTTTCAGTAAAAGACAGACTATTTTGACTGATGTAAGCCACAAAACAGTCCTCAATTTCCATTTCCCAATCTTGTTCTTCTGTATCTGCAATAGAAAGTCTAGATAGACAATCTGCCCTGCAATTTTTTCCACCTGGAATATAATCTACTTTGAAATAATATTCTAAAAGCTTAGCAGACACTCTTATCAACAAGCAAACAAAATAATACAATCGTAGAACACTCTGGGTATCTTGTGTACTTCGTGTTTATTGGAGATCGAAATGCCCAGCCAACACGTGTTTCAGGGTGTGAACCCACAACTTCTTCAGGGCTCCAGGGCTAATACTCACAATAAATCAATCGCTCTGCCGGTCATACTTCCGTCCCGGCAGGATGTGGGAATGTAATATATTCCCAGGATCAAATCCAGTATACAGGGACTATGGAATAAACAGTCCGATGTAACTCCGAGTAGTGAAATGTAAAGTTACAGCACCACACAAGCGAAAAAACCCAATTTAGGCTCGATCCAGGTTAAGTAATTCTCCTGGATATCTGTAAGTAAACAGCCGAATATGCTGCTCAATCTTGCGACTCACGGCGGAAACCGGATCTAATACTAATATCATCTATACATATATACGTACACGAGTAGGCACCATCGCATTCCGCAGAGTATTAAACCCTTCTTTTGCATTCAGCTTAGCAGACAACCTAGCCAAACGAGCAGTGGTGTGTTGTATTTTTTACCAGACAAGATGTCAACAAGAGGACGAAGATCGGTCTTTAGTACAAAAGATCTATCCCACAAGTACTGTTTAAACTTCTCGATACTCCAAACACAAACCGTCAGCTCTTTTTCTATAGCAGAATACTTCTGTTCTACAGGGCGCAATGTTCTTGAAGCAAAACCGACCGTATACTCTCTGCCCTCCTCATACTGTGAAAGTACAGCCCCCAAACCATATTCACATGCACCGACAGTGACAACAGTTTGTTTCCCCTCCACAAATGCTTGCAAGGCAGGAGCTTTAATGATATTATGCTTGAAAGTCTGGAAACACTTTTCACATTCTTTCAACCAAAGAAAAGTTGCTCCCTTTTTCAGCAGTGCTCTGAAACACTCAGTTGTCTTTGCAAAATCTTTCATGAACTTGGCGTAAAACTCACACAAACCAAGAAAAGACATTAGCTGCTCTTTATTTTGTGGCACTGGAGCGTCCACAATGCCTTTAATTAAACCCGGTACGGGTTTTATGCCATGCTCTAAAATAATATGGCCCAAGTATTCTATCTCTCTTAATTTAAAAATACATTTGCTTCTCTGTAAAGTTACACCTCTGTTTTCTAAGATACTAAAAACTTTATCAATAGCTACATCATGTTCAGCTTCTGTTTTCGAAAAAATTAGAATATCATCTTGAAGCACCACAACGTGAGGATTGTCTTCAAACATTTCAGTCATGAGCCTCTGAAAGACAGCAGCTGCCGAAGCCAAACCAAAAGGTAGGCGGCAAAACTGAAAGACACCATCAGGAGTGACAAAAGCTGTGAGATGGCGAGACTGAGGATCTAATTCCACCTGATGATAGGCAGCCTTAAGGTCTAATTTCGTGAACCAACATGAGGACCCAACTTTTGCAATTAAATCCTCAATGCGAGGAAGAGGAAACCTGTTGACGCAGATGGCATTGGTCACACTTCTTAAGTCAACACACATCCTCAAGTCCCCAGATCTCTTCTTTGCGAGAACTATGGGCGAAAGCCAGAGAGTTGCGTCCACTTTTTCAATAATACCCTGAACACAAAGACTCTTTAAATGTTGAGATAACTCAGCTCTAATGCTAAGAGGAACATTGTGCAGTTTATGCAAGACGGGGTTGACATTATCTTTCACCCTTATGAAATGTTGGAAATCAGTTACTTTCCCTAAACATTCTTGAAACACTTTTTCAAATGTATGCTCCCATTTGTTTGTTATGTCAGTACTTGACAAAGAATAGATGTCCTTTTTAGATTGTTTTTTTTATCGATTTCTTATCAATGAAAACTGGTTTGTAAAAACCTGGTTTAATAGTTAAACCAAACTCAGCTTGATGTGATAAACCAAGAGCATTGATGCCCTTCCTTGCCACATATACTTTGCCTTTGATGACCTCTGCCAACATACTGATAATGGCACAAAAATAAACCAACAACTCAAGCTTGCTACCTTCAAAAGCCACCGTAAGAACATCAGGTGGTAATAAACTCTTGTTTTCCCAAAACTTAAAATACTTTTCTTGCGACACAATGGTTATGTGCGCTCCTGTATCAACAAGAAGTTGAATTTGAATTCCTTCAATAGTGACATCAACCTCAGGATCAACGATAAGAGATGTCTTTTGTTTTTCACTGTCTTTCACCACTACAATGTACTCTTGGTTGGTAACATCATTATCATCATAACTTTCAGACTCATTCAAAATGCACCTGACACTTTTCATTTAGCTCCCCTACAAACTCTTGCATTATGAACCATTCTACCACATTGAGCACATTGCTGTTTAACAGCAATGCAATTCTTAAAAGATGAAACATGCAAAGGTGAACCGCACCTGAAACAAGTATTTTCTGACTATAATTCTATTTTGCACAAAATTTCTTCCACCTCTGTACACATTTTGCTTTCTGGAATCATCACTCTCAGTACCAAAAAATTTACTGAAAACAGCCCCTGAAACAGCAGTATTAGACAAAGCATTTTCTAATTGTTTGGCATCCTCAATAGAACTCTTGATGCTCTTGGCAATATCAACTGCTTTGTCTAGAGTGGGGTCTTTACAAGTTAGCAACTTTTCTTGAATTTTTTTACAATAACATCTGGCTACAAGCTGGTCTCCTATTAGTTGTGAAGTGAAATTCTAAAATTCACATTTAGCGGCAAGAACTTTCAGTGCAGTGATAAAAGTATCAATGCTTTCTGAAGGTTTCTGCATTCTAGTAAAAATTGGTACCTATGTACTACAATATTCTTTGTTTTACAAAAGTACTTGTCCATTTGAGCTAAAGCCAAATGAAATATATCCAGATCGTCACCTTCAGGTGGATCATATGGTGGTAAATTATCAAAAACATTTTGACCTTCAACCCCTAGGTGATAGTACAATAGATTCTTTTTTCTTTCAGGTCTGAATCTTTGACCGTCAATAGCACCTAAATAAGCTTTAAAAGACCTAAACCACAATTTCCATTCCAATGGTGGTTCTCCTGGTTCTTGCAGAAAAGGAGCTGGAGCCGTGACACTCAGCATGATCAAAGAATACCTGTAAAATAAACTGGTTAGAAACAAGAGAAGAAAAGACACTGGAAAAATGAGAACAGAATAAGAAGAAAGAAGAATAGAAAGTAGAAGAGAGAAGAAAAAAAATGATGAAATACTGTGGAAAAAGTATTTTCTTTTAGCTTTTTCTTGTGTCCTTCTCTTTTTTTTTAAACAAAATGCAGATAGATAAAAATGTATTTGCTTAAATTTTCTTTCCGTGTATTATATAAAAAAACCAGACTTTTCTATATTCTGTTCCTTGGAAGAAGCAGGAGAAAAATGAAGTCCTTTCTTTGTTTTCACCATCTTTTCAGGTTAGACACTGTGGTCCTCCTTCTGTTTCTGGTGTTAGACACTGTAGTCCTTCTTCTGTCTCTGGTGAATACGTTCATGCAAGGTTCATGCGACCGAAAGAAAACAGCAAAGAGCAGACGTGCTTCCACAGGACCCAAAACTCTTTGTAATGAACAGCAAAGAGTAGACGTGCGCCCCACCGGATCCAAGACTCTTCGTTACGAACTCTGTAAGTGCTGTTCAACAAGGCAGCTGCAAGCAGAAAGATTCATGCAGAATCCTAGGCTCACCGTAAGAGTGGGAGAAACATCTCTTAGAGACTCTTTAGATGTAAGAGTAAAGGAAAAATGGGAGGCGAGTAAACTTGCCCATCATGAATATGGAGAAGGATGTGGTAAGCTACTCGCGTGGAAAATAAAATCGGATCAATCCAGAAATAAAATCAAAGAACTATTAGTAGGGAACCCCCCAGAAAAAACCTTAGATGAAACAATCATTACGGAGGAATTTATGCAATTCTTTGGGGGCCTCTACTCTGAAGAATGCTTCCCTACAAAAGTACAGCTAGACAGGTATTTAGAGAATCTGAGCCTTTCGAGTATCTCTCCAGCCCAGAGCATAGAATTAAATGACGAAATCTCCGAAAAAGAAGTCATTCAAGTATTAAAAGAACTTAAAAAAGCAAAAGCGGCAGGCCCAGACTCCATTCCAAATGAATTATATATAGCCCTTCAGGAAACTTTATCCTGGCAAATGTGAGTCTTACAGACCTATATCGCTTTTAAACTGTGATTATAAGATCTATACACAGATTCTTACAAAGAGGCTGAGCAAATGTGCAGAGAATGGTATTCATGAAGATCAAAAGGGCTTCATAAAGGTAGGCAGTTACAAGACCTTACACATCAACTTATTGGAGCAATAGATATTTCGGTCCATCAAAAAGTGCCCCTTTCTGTTATAACGCTGGATGCGGCTAAAGCGTTCGACAGAGTTAACTGGGTCTTCCTACATGCCGTCTTAGAGAAATTTAAGTTAGGGGTAAACTTTCTGGAGGCAATAAGAAATATCTATAGCTTCCCTTCGGCCAAAATTTTAGTGAATGAGAGTCTGTCGGAAAAAATCTTCATCAAAAGAGGCACTAGACAAGGCTGTCCGCTCTCTCCCCTACTTTTCAATCTATATATAGAACCCCTTGCCCTATCCATTAGAAATAATTTAAGGATAAAACCATTCTGCTACAAAAATTGGACAAAAAAGGTTGCATTGTATGCTGACGATCTAATGATTTTTACCAACAATTTTGCTGAAGCAATCCCTGAAATTGAGCAAATGATAGAGGACTTTGGAAACATTTCAGGCTACCAGATAAATCAAACAAAATCAGAAATCCTGGAGTGGAACACTAGGAGTAACTCGCAGCTGGTGAAATCAAAGATCAGATACCTTGGGTTGGACATAGTCAAAGATATTGATGCATTATCACAAATAAACTTTAACAGAGTCTTAGCAGAAGTAAGGAAACTTTTGAGAACGTGGAGTGGGCTCCCCTTAACATTCTTAGGTAGATCCAATATCATCAAGATGGCTGTCCTCCCAAAATTCACTTTTATTTTTAGTGCAACCCCCCTGGAATTTAACAAGTCCTCCATACTAAAATTACAGGGAGAACTAAATAGCTTCATATGGAACTCTAAATGCCCGAGAATAGCCTGGAAAAACTGAGAAGAACAAAGATCCAAGGCGGAATAGCAAGTCCAGACATATTAGAGTATTGCAAGGCCTTTCAATTTAAACATATTAGGGTACTCCTGCAAAACTATGAGGTATATCCACCACACCTACAAGCGATGGTAGACACAGGGGGGCATTTTCTATATAAATTTGGTCATCAAAAATTCTTTAAAAAGATCAAACTGAAAATCCTCTTGTCGGCAGCTAAGTTATTGTTGCAAATCAGGAAAACCATAAAGATCCCCTATTACAGTCAATACGCTCCAGTCTGGGACTCCCCCGGCACTCCGGATTGCCTCAAAGATCAATTGGCCTTACCGCTAAGGCGAGCAGGAATCCTTAACTGGGGGGAATCAATTCTAAACGGCACATTGATAGGTTGGGACCTGTTAACAACTATTACAGAAGCTCATTTATCAAAGTTTAAATATTACCAACTATTGAGCTGGATAAATTCAATAACAGAACCACTCAAGGGAAGGCAGCAACTGGAACTAAAGATGCTTGGAGCTGGATTCCAGAAAAAAGAAGTTTCATTGTGGTACTGGACTCTAATAACAGCCGGAGAAGAAAACTTTACGACTCCAGATTCGACCTGGGGGACTTCACTGCCCACTACAGACCTTCAGGACATATGGCAAGTATCAATGGGGAAATGTTGGGGTATTATTCAGTCCGCCGCATTAAGGAGAAACCACATTTTCACCATCCACAGAGCCTATTGGACCCCAAAGAAACTTTCAAAGTTCAAAAGTCAACAACAAGTGAAAAAATGCCCAAAATGCGGTGAAGATAAGGCGGATGATATACATATGTTCTGGCAGTGCCCCCAGATCGAAGATTTTTGGTTAAAAGTTGGTAAGACACTGACGGACCTCTTTGGCCATCAAATAATTGTAAGTATGGAACTAGTAATTTTTGGGATCTATAAAACAGATGTAAGTATAAGTAATTTAGGTTTAAGACAAGAAAATTTACTTTTTGTGTTAATCCTTTTGGCACATAGAGAAATATGTATTAACTGGGTTTGTACTACACCACCCAAACATTTAGATTGGTGGAAATCAATTGGTAGAGTGAACAAACTAGATAGAAGTGGAAGGCCCAGAAAAAAATACAACTTTGGGGAAATATGGGAGCATTTTTCTAATCCTAGTGACTAAAGATAAGTCCAATGATTTTAACCTAGGCAATACTCTAAACAACCAAGGGTCGTTGGCCTCCTTTGTTGTGCCTAGGTGATAACTGGTTTCCAGCTGCAAGGAAAAACTCTCCGTCGTAAAAAACTCCGAGTTGTTGGCCCAGGAAAGTTGAAATAGCAGCACTGGTTCCCATATCAAAACCTGACACAAGTATTGCAAAATGAGGACTAAATAAAAAAATAAAAAAATAAAAAGAGTGGGAGTAGGCACGTGGACGTAGACAATGGCCGTGACCCAAGGCAGAATGTTCAAAGCAGGCAGAGCATAGCCAAATAAAATGTGCTCAACACGGCAGTTGACGGTCTTAAAACAGAAGAAACTGCCCAAGCACATAATAATTAATCTGAGAGTCTGCTTTGACTATGTCATAAAACCTTTGTGCGTTATCTGAAACTGACACCTGCTTGTTGGAGTGTAAACGGGTGATCAGCAGCACAATTTGTCGTAACAGTATATGTAAAATAAATTGGATGCTCTCTGTATCCCCATAAAAACATGTACCTCCGAAAAGGAAATAACAAAATGTACATACGGTTTGCCTAGAAGAACTTTCTAGGTTGAAACCAGTACCTTACGAAGCCGATTCAGTCGCATCTTCCGACCTCAAACATGACATCAATCATGGTAGCTCACTTGTTTAAAATAACGTCCCACCTTCTGTCACCACTGAAGAGAAGACGAATGACACAGTTTAGAGTTGGCTGCATCCAGGATATGTAATGGTAGGTACAGAGAGCTGTCCAGACTGGCAGCATCCAAGGCACAAGCAGCAACTGCCACAAAAGGAACACTCATGGCAAGAAGCACCTGTCAACATTCCAGGTGACATCACACATAAGCCTCTGCCAGCATCACCACATACCCATCCGCCAAACTCTAAATCAATCCCATTGACTCTTCCCGAACATGCTTAGGTTTAAGAAACTTCTACTGATGGCATTAATGTGAGAAATAAAAAGAGGCATATACATGTGCTATTGCATAGAGTAGTCTGAGAAAAACATTGGTCACATCCTTTTGCATTGCTCCAGTTCTCAAGTGTTAACTATACCATTACACAAAACCCTGTTTCTAGCTGACATAAAAGAAGTCATATAAATTCCTATTACCCCTGCTTGAAAAAGATTCAAAGATTTACATATCCATTCAATAGCAAACGATTGTTCATTTGAAAAGGATGAAACATGGGCATTCCTTTGATTTATTTCTCATTCCTTTTAAGCTCTCTGTGTCTTCTACATTCAGGAGTTAACTTTGCCTGCTCCTACTTATTGGTTTTAACTTGTGGAAGATGATGTCTCAGAAGCTGAGAATGTTGACTATGACAGTAGCAAGACAAGTAGATTGAGAAGGGTTGGGGGCTATAAGGAGACGTTCTTATTGGGGGGCAGTGGCAGAAGAAAGAGAGTTAAACAGGAACTGATGCTAACTTCATGGTTTCCTGTTTTGCAGTATCTTTTCTCATTCATGAAAGTGAGAACTGCCTTCAGAGAGGAAGCTAAGGCAATATCTTCTATAAAAAGTATTTTGACGCTGTAAATATTTAAGGTAAACCAGATTAGCTCCCCTCTGTATGCCAAGCCTCCACCCTGACTCAACACATCACTAACTGTGTCTATTCAGTTTCAAAATATTTTATCATTTAGAAGGGGAGAGAAAAACAAGTTACTTACCATATATAACATTTTGTGGAAACTCCAGATTCCTCACCCCTTGAACTCTCTGGGGAACAAGACTGGATCCAGAACTTTTCAGAATTGCTCCCGCGTGCCAACAGGTAGCAAACTATCAGACTCTGCAGTGGCATGGCAATGAAGTGAAGGAACACGCTCTATATAGGTGCAACCTCTGTGTGCTGACATGTTTTCATTCTCAGTTCTTCCCTACCTTCAGATTTGAATCAAGCGTGACAGACTGCAAACATGACAGTGAGTCAAGCATAACTTCAGGACTTTTTAGAATCCTAAAAGTCCACTACAAAGAAAGGTGGTGACAAATATCCTGTGAGACAGATGCAGTGGAAAGAGCATTACCAAACTTAAGTTACTTGTTCTTTTGATGTATACTTTGAACCTCAGCTTCCTCACCATTTAATAGATGCCAAAGGTGTACATGCCAAAAAGACTGAGATTCTGAGGAGTGGAGAGTCTGAGGACGTTTTGCAGAATTGAGTAGCCGGAATGGCACTTTGCGGAGTTGAAAGTCAATGCAGTAATGCCTGTCAAAGATGCGGACATGCCCAACGCCAAGGTCACATCCTTGCTCTTGTGGAAAGAGCCTGAAGGTCCTCAGGTGACTTACTTCTTAGCCAGGACATTACTCTTTTTGATGCACAAGTTGATCCATCTAGATAACGGCCACTCTGTAACTGCACTTTCTTTTTCAGCACTGGCAAAACTGACAAAAAGCTGGTCATCCATCTGGTAATGTTACTTTTGAGCTCTAATGGTGCAGCCTGTCCTCCTTAAAGTGATGAGGCAGAGATACAAAATGGGTATAGATATGGACATTCCAACTTGTATTGGTGACACCACTTTCATTAAGAAGAAAGCACAAGACTGAAGCAACAGTTTGCCAGAAAAGAAGCAGGTGTATGGAGGTTGCAATGAATGCACCTGTGGGAATTGAAAAGGTGAAGAATCTCAATTCAGAAGTATCCATCAGAAGAGGTTAGAGAAACCAAAAAAGTAATGTCTCCTTACTCTGCAATCAGGACCTCACTCATTCCTAACTGGATAAGAATCTCATCAGTGCTGTGCAAGGGTTCCCACGGTGCAAGCATGCCTGCGTTGGCGGTGAGCAGCCACAAGTGTGCCAGCACTAGGAGAGAGCTGAAGAGCATCATATCTTTAGAGATAATGGCGCTTTTCAGCTCTCTTCCCTTCAAGCAACACAGAGCAGCGAATTTGCTTGCTGCCCTGCGTGCGTGATTTTTTTATTAATATGCCCAAATGATTCCAAATAAGGAGAGATTTTTCTCAAGAAGCTATAGGGCTAAATAGCTTGAATAGGATGGAAGCTAAAAGGGAGCTTAAAACACACTGAAGCAGGGGAGCTATAAAGTCAGAGTGATTGTGAGGTCTGGTGTTCCACAGCAAACCCTTTTTTTTTGAGAATGTTTCAAGAGAAATGTGCAATGCTGCAGAGGAAGTTATATTGAGTACTTATATTTTCGGTTGCTTTGTCAGTGGCGTCCTTTAAGTTATGGGGCCCCCTGCAGAATGTGATGTTGGGCCCGAAGACTCCCATTTCTCTCAGATATCAATTGCCTTGGGCTGAAATGGAGTCCTTAACTGACACAGATTTAAAATTTTTAGAGTATTAAAAACGGTTTTGACTTCATAACCCTACCCACGAATTGAGAGGCATATCATCAAGGGCTGAAGATATAATTATCGCTGCTTTAGCGTCCGTTTTTGGGCGAAAAGCGGCGATAATTATATCGCATTATTTGCAAGGACACGCTAGCGCGTGTTTCCTTGATTCAGCTCCCGTTTTGTTCACGCCTCGCTTTGCATCTCTAATGAGATGCAAAGGAGGCGTGCCTGACAAAACACCATGGGAAAATATCGCTACCCCAGCTTCGTGATATCATCGACGAGGGGTAGCGATATTTTAAATCCCGTTAACTATGCCTTAACGCAGGAATTTAACGTCTGTTAAATTCCTGACTAAGGCATAGCTAACATGGGAAGTGGATTATGGTGATACGACCACAGGGTCGTATCACCAAGGCTATCTCCGTTTTGGGTGCAACATCGCTGGTTTTCCAGCGATGTTGGCCCATTTCCCTGAAATATTATCGCCCTGGAGTAACGTGTTGTTAATAACACGTTACCAGGGCGATAAATTCCAGCGATAGACGGCGATAAATAAACAAGCGCTAAGCGTGATTTGCGTTAATTTATCGCCGTCCTAGTAAATATGCCCCTGAGTTTTTCACATGCACGTGAACAGTGTTAATTTCCACCTTACAAAGATATTAAGATTAAAAAGGTATTCAGGCCCTGGGGCGCCACGGGGAAGAGGGGGGCCTAGCAGGCACCCTGGTTACATAACTAGAAGAAATGTACACTCCACATTCCCAAGAATGAACAAAGTAAGAGAGAATTTTCGGAAGACCAGTCAGTCACTAATTCGAAATTCCTTGTGAAGTGTGAAAACCACATAAGAGAGAAACCATGAACCGCGCGCTCAGTTCAAGACACCACGTGACCCTGGTATTGGTGTCGGAGTCAGGCAGCCCGGATTTCTCGTGTCTCTCCGTCCGGTTCCACGGCACGGTATTCACAGCGCTGCCCACTAATTCCATCTGCGTTTCCCACGCGGGCTGGAGCTGAAAGCAGAAGGCTAATGCTGGCCCTTCCGTCCCTTTCTCCAGCGCCTGCAGTACAGGCACAGCGAGAGAAGGGGGAAAGAGAGGACAGACAAAAGGAGGGTGAGCGAGAGAGAGATGAGAGAGGAGGAAGACAGCAGCTAGTTTTGAACATTTTTGCCAGGGGTGCTGTTGGTTCCCAGTCTGTCTTTTGTTATTCTTTCTTTTATTGTTTTTTTCAGAACTGTTAAGACTTGCAGGGTAGGTGGTCCTGAATGGCAGTTATTAATGAACAAGCCTTTTTAAGGTTCTGTATGTTCTGAGGTTATTTTCACTCAAAATGAAAGATTGTTGACAATGCTTTCCCCGTCTTCTGGTTCCAAAATATTCTTTCAGTCAACAAGTTTATACGGGGAGGTTTGTCCTGACTGTGAACTTTTTTACATTTTTAAAGACAAAACTGTAAGGATTCCTTTACTTATAAACACTACTGCGGCATGTTCTGGGCAAAATAATGTAAAAGCAAGATGATTTCCAGATACGTCTTATGAAAAAATATTGTTACTTCAGAGAACAAAATGCAGCAGTGATGTTTCCTATTGTATTTTTACTGCTTAGATGGAAAAAAGGTGATTTAATGGTTATTACTCTTGGCACATCAATTCACCAAACTTCCACCTGTTGGGGCTCCCCTCAAACTCTGTCCAAAAGGGGGAATGCACGGGGCCTGACCGAGCAATAACTACTCATATAGTAGCTGATGCACAGATGGTCAGGACCCTGTGTCTTTTCCAGCTGTGGTTGCTGCATTAGGGCGTTGCCCCACTCGTATTTTGCCCCCCAACGCCCCAGCCGCCTTACTATATGTCAATAAATAAACTTTATTCAAAACAAAAACAAACTTCTAGCTTTATTCAATTTTTTTTGGTGCCTGTCGCAGTCAGCCTTTCGCCATGGGCGGTTTCTGTTGTGCTCTGAAGGTGGTGGCAGGGCCGGACTAACCAAAGCGAGCACTGGGTGTTTCCCTGGTGGGCCGGAGGGGTGGGTGACGGTTTTGCAGCAGTGCTGCAAAATCAGCCCCCTGTAACAAAATTAAAGCGACAGCTGTGCTCTCAGCTAGAGATTCTCGCCACATCCCACCCACACCCGCACCCCAATGGCCGGTCGAGTGGAGTTGCCAGGTTTCTCTTCCCAGTCCGGCCGTGGGTGGAGGGGCTTAAATAACACTAGCGTATACACCAGAGGCGGCTCCTCCATTAGGGTGGAGGAGTGGCGCCCCTCTGCTTTCTCGCAGTGCGTGAAGCAAAAACATAAAATGGTATTTTAAATACCATTTTATGTTTCTGCTTCTCGTGCTGCAAGAAAGCAGAAGGGTATGCCTGGTTGGGGGTGGGCGGGTTGGGGAGGAGTGGCTTGCCCAATGCTGTGGGCCCTGACTCAAACCAGCTATGCGCACTCTACACTTTCTCTATGTAGGCTGTAGGCTGCATGCAGCCTACATAGCGAAAATGCCCCCCCCAAAGGTGTCATTGCAGCGTTGTGATTGGCTTAGGGGAGGGGAGGGAGACTGCCTGCTTCCTGTTTTTGCCAGAGGCAGGAGAGCAGGAAAGCAGCAGGAAAACGCGGGACCCGGCCAGGAGCAGAGACGGCGCAAGACCCGGTAAGGTAAGTTTTATTTTTAACCCCCCGCACGAACCTGTGCGCAATCCCCACACCTACCCCTCCCCCCGCCCACAAAGTCATGCAAGCCACGACTGGAATTGCCAGAACAGGGACCTTCTTTTTGCTGCTTCTAGGGAAAATAATCAAACCCTGTTCTGGAATCTAATTGCAACTGGGAATAGAAAAGAAAGAACTCAAATTAATAACAATGTAGCAGCAGAGGCATAGATAACCCACTTCACCCACTTATACCAACAATATCCTGAGATGAACATACTTCCTGAATCTGCAGTCATCTCCTTGTGTGCTGGAACAGAGTGTGATGATAGAGATGATAGAATGATAGCCCTGCTGAAAACACCTGGCAACGATAAGATCCAAGGAGATCTCTTTCTATCAGAAATAGAGGCGTGGTCACCATACTTCACTGTGCTATTTAATGCCATTTTAAAGGGTGCAAGTATACCTAAGTCATGGGCCGGGCCGTGATTCTCCCCATCTATAAGAAGGGTTGACGTGAATGAAATCCTTTGCCCACATCAATCCGGCTTTCAATCCAACACTTCCACCATAGATCCGGTCTTTAGACTCCAGATGATATATTGGAAGACCTTTAACCTCACAAAGGCAATCCTATATGCAGTATTTGTTGACCTAAGAGCTGCATTCAACTGTTCCAAGAGCCCTGTTGTGGAATCGCCTTGCCGAACTGGGTAGCCACACCTACCTGGGCAGCATAAGTGAGAAACTGCACTTGAACAACTACCCACAAATTAGATGTGGCAAGTTGGGTAAAGTTACCGATCCTATTCCAGTGAAGCGTGGCATAAAACAGGACTGTGTATTGGCCCCCACCCTCTTTACTCTGTTTTAAATGACTTGGTATATTTTTTAAATTGCAGTGAAAATGATGCCCCGCATCTAGCGGCATGAGGGTCCTGGCTGTCATATTTGCTGACTACACACTTTTGTCGTCAAAATCCCACATGGGGCTCCAGAAAATACTCAATGGTTTCAGAAGATTCTGTCGGTCGTGGGGGTTGGAAACTAACATTAGCACAACAAAATGTATGTTTTTAACCCGTGTTCTTCAACACGCTCCAAACCTACCTGAGATGGTGTCCCATTAGAGCAGTTAGGTAATTTTGATTATCTAGGGATTACACTGGATGAGAAGCTGGACTGGACTAAAAGAAGATCAAAATTAGAACAGCAATGTGGGGGTCTGCTGAAGATTTATAAAGGTTTGTTGTGTAAATTTGTAGCACCAGTAATCCAACTATATACGTACCAGGCACTAGCGGTTGCACTTTATGGCACAGAGATATGGGGCTATAAAGACATCAAACCCCTGGAAATGATTAAGAACAGATTTATCAGGCAAATGCTGTGTCTACCAGTCAGCCCTTCCTTAATACCACCGAGGCTTGATTTGGGTCTCAGGTCAATTACAGAGAAGATTGAATTTCACCAATTAATTTTCTGGAGACGAATCTGTGCCACACCTAAACCTGTGCCCTATCGAAATGGGATGGCAGACATTTTTAGACATCCAAACGCGGTTAATTTACCATGGATTAAATATGTGAAAGACACCTTAATGGGGATGGGTTTTCATAACCTATGGTTCGACCCGGCAGGCTACTGTAC
The DNA here is from genome assembly GCF_964204655.1 of Triturus cristatus. Lineage (NCBI taxonomy): Eukaryota > Metazoa > Chordata > Amphibia > Caudata > Salamandridae > Triturus > Triturus cristatus. The sequence continues at coordinate 947,236,822 of NC_140594.1, read as the reverse complement.
CCATATTACTGTGTAACAGTTAAAAAATTATTTCCACACCTAAAAACGTAATATTCTTTTAATGTGGACACAAGGCGCCTTAACAAATTCGTTCTTAATGATAAAAGACAACTTTTACTATGAAAATCTTTTAGACGATCTAGAACCAAATTTAGCAAAAAAAAATATGTATTCAGCTCTGACATGGAAACCTGCCCCTCAAAAGTTTCACATCAAAATGGTCAAGCCCTTTAAATAATATAGACCAGAAGTGTAGCTTGTGTGGTTACACCACACCTACTCTTTTTATGCCCAATGGACAAAGAACCATGGGCCAAATGGCTTATTCCAATTTGCCAAAAGCTGGGTGTCAGTAGGTATAAGGAAGCTACCAGGATTGTCCAAGCTGACAGGACTCCCTATCTGGTCTTTGCAGTGTCCAGATATGTGTTTCACGCTTGGTTAATAAGAAATAAGTAATAGAATATTAGCAAGACCCTACCTAAAATGGCCTTACCATCATTAATAATTTTATAATATGAGTGCCTTTTAACTTGTACGTGAAGCTGCAAGGATCTTGTGTGATTTTATATCTATCCTAATGTCGCATTGAATTTCTTATCACTTTTTAAAATATGCTGTCATTGTTTTTAAAGTTTAGTTGTCTATTTTAATCTTTAATGTGTTTCTCTTTTATAGTACATTACCCAAATGAAGAGTATTTATGAAATAAATGAATGTCCTCCTCAAGCAAACCATGTCTTTAGCAAACCAGACAGCTGTGCTGTCTGGTAGGCTTCGACCTAAATAAGAGAGAGACTTTAGACTGTTAAGATTTAGATGTGAAGTGAAGTCCATTTTTAAGGAACTGACAAAGGATACTGAAGTGAATGAATTTTGCTGTCACATCGCCGGTGCATATGCACTAAATGGACTCCTCTGAATGTGATAAAGGAATTCTTCAAAATATTGTAAGTTTAACATGTGTCGTTAAGTCATGAGGTAAAGACAGAAGATGGAGAACTCTAGAAGATTCTAGAAACGAAGAAACATCAAGCAGTGAGGGGCCCCACAGGAGAATTATGGGGCATATTATCAAGGTCCAGCGTTAAAAGTATCGCCGCTTTATCGGCAGAAAACTGCCGCTAAAGCGACGATAATGGGCTTGATAATATGCCCTTGAGAATTCCAATAGAAGCCCAGGTTCACACCAGAACATGGGCTTCTATTGGCGATAATTTTAACGCCAGACCTTGATAATATGCCCCTATGTATAATATGATGTCAAGTGACGACCGTCCAGTTTGCTGCTCTTGCAATGTAGGATCTACATGTCCAGTAGACACAGAAACATGCATATTTCTGTTTCCATATGTCAGTTTGAGAGGAAAGAGCCAGACAAAATAATTTACAGAAATTGGGAGAGTTTCTCCGGATATGATTAAATGTGAGAAGTTTGCCCAGGAGAAAAAGTTCACCTATTGTAATCTTAACACCTGCTAACATTTTAGCCTTTGGTAAATCCACTGGCATCACTTACACGGAGAAATGGGAAACTGTTTTCCTAAAAGTAACTCTGGAACAGATGGCAATCTTCCCCCAAGTGCAACCTAACGAGAGTAGAGCAGTTGACTAACAGGTCCAGAACATGGATCAGATCATGTCAGAACACGCTAAACCAGTACTATCAAAAAACTCTTGACGTTATACACATTAGGGCCTATTCACAAACTGCATTTTGTAGTACGTTTAGTTCTGCCTCCTCCTCTCTGATTTTTTTCTGTGCAGACATTTCGGTCTTGACCAATGAGTCTGTGCACACATAAGTATAAGTTTTAGTAGTCTAGTAGTAGATGTGGTAGAGACAGAAGAGAGTGGATTGAAAATGAGGAATGCTTACTGCAAAATGGGAGAGGGTAAGGGAGGAGTAAGAAGGGGTTACGGGAGGAGTAAAGAGGAATTTTGGAACAGACACACACACCCACAAATGAGTAAGCCCATTGCCATTCACAAACTGTACCCCTTTAGTTGGATAGAGAAGATCAGTCATAAATGTACTCCAGCTCAGAGCTTGAGTACGTTCACCACCATCCATGCCCAACCATTGGTATTGCTACACTCTCCCATACAAAATAAAAGAGAGAGTAATTTAAAATAAAACCACCTAGGAAATAATGTCAAATACATTAAATTATTTAAAGTACTTCAAATATACATTTAATTAAAAGTTAAAAATTCTAAAAATTAAACCTATTTTTAATTGTAATTTAGCATATTTAATAAGGAAATTAAATAGAAATAATGTAACACATTTTTAAAATATAATTTCATAACTTTTAATTATTTCTGCACATCACTTTTAATCATTTTTAATACGAACGGAAAATATCTTTTTTTACCTTGGGTGGGATTTTTGTTTTATTTAATTTAAACTTCAGAAATATATTTTTACTTAACTATATTAAAAATAATTACATTTTCAGTTTCATTGAAGGAAAAAATGCTGTAACTTTTTATATTGTCCAAAACGTAAAATAAATATATAAAATTCTTTACCATTAATATTTTGCTGTCAAATATGTTTTTTTAAAAAGTTTAGTCAACTTTTACAATTTTACCAAATATTTTTTGATATGGAGACACCTGCCTACATGTGCAAAGTTACTAGTAGTAACTATAAACTTATTTTTTTTTAAAATAATTATGAAATTAATTTAAATATTGTATTGTATTGTAATTGCATTTATATAGCGCTTACTACCCCTGACGAGGGCCCCCAAGTGCTTTTTCGACGAATAGCATGCTACTACGGAACCCATAAAGGATTAGTGGTGAATTAGTATAGTGAAATATGAAAGCAATTTGACTGGTGGATATGTTAGTCAGTTATTTGGATTCAGAAGGTTAGTGGCGGGATAGAAGAGGGAATAGGTTTGCATTTATAGAACGCTTGCTACCCCTGATGGGGTGTTGAAGCGCTTTTTCGGCGACTAGCACACTGCTCCGGAACTCATAAAGGATTAGTGATGAATTATTATAGTGAAATATGAAAGTAACTACACTGCAAGGCTCCACTGACCAGGGAAGCATTCAGAGATTCAGATTCAACAATCACATTCAAGGGACTCTTCTGCCTTACTGCAACAAACCTGAGAGCCCAAAAAACATGCCTCAGGCCACTAACACAGAAAAAAACGCTGCTTGGCGAACAATGTTCCTATGTCACTGAGTGGCATTAAAGAGAACATTGAGAGCTAACAGCCATCTCATTTTTTGTAAAGTTTAAGGGAAGTCATTGATACACTCAAGCTGCACGTGACATGCTATGTAACTGTCCCATAATGACCACAATAGACCCAGCACCCAAAGATGGACTTCACAACATCGTTAAAGGGGATATACAATGCCATCAAAAAGTCTCACAAGAACACCAGTTACTGGGAGAATCTGTACAACAATGAAAATACACTGACTGCTTAACTGTCCTATTAATTGAGGTGAACACACAAGGGCCCACCATACTACATTTTTAGATGATACTGTCCCCTCTCGTGACTTTCATTCTCACAGATTGATGAAAAAGGATATCCTTTGATGACATAACAGGGGGAACTCTTCAATAAGCTGCCTACCATAAAAAGAGGAGATATAACAAAACACATTCCTGGAGAAGAAGCACCATCTAATGACCATTGAGGTGCAGAAACTGAGATTTAAATACCCCCATCAACCAACTGCAAACTCATACTGGAGTAAAGGAAGTCTTATAAACCTTCAGCAGAGTACTGGCTACTGCCAATGAACCCACTGCTATAACTACAAGTTCTATTGATCATTGGCACCACTGCACATCACCTGGCCTACGGGCTGCAAACATCACATAAATGGGATGGACCGAAAAGGACACATGTAGTAGGCAAAGGGCTGCTGTGGCCTACAGAAACAAGCACAGATGCCATGGAGACGTGGGAAGGTTTATTCTTGAGGCTAATACAGAAAATGTATGTTTACACTTCAGGGTGGGGTGGGGGGGAGGGGGGAAATGATGGGAAAGGAAATATGTTTTCTGGAACAACATCGCCCTTCCCAAGCAGTGTCTGTTTTTGCTCATTGGGGGTGTTTCTGGTGGTGGAGCACAAGGGAGGCAAGGGCATTTACAGTTGAAGCACCACCCTACCACACCCCTCAGTGACACCAATGATGCACCAGCCTTTGTCCCTACATCAGCCTTGCAGGCCTGCACTCAATTAATTTCATGAAGTGTCTCATCCTCAACAAACATTGCAATTGAATCCCTCTACGCTGAACTGGAGGATATCCCTGCAAATGTTGCACTTTCTGTAAACTCCTAAAAACAAACATCAGTGGTTCATCCTGCTCAACCTATACCACATTTTACAATTGCCAACACTGTTACAGCTTGTGTACCCAGTATAGGTTACCCACTGCTCATTCAGAATCATTAGGTGTGGGCACAGAATACCGCAGGATGAATGTCGAGTGGTCACAATATCATGACCAGAATGTCATGAAACCAAAATATTGATTGGTAAGTATTTATTTTCTCCAACTAACTCCACATCTATATATCTTGATAATATATCAATATCTTCAAGATACATAGATGTAGAGATATAAATAGTAAATCTATACCTTCCACTGTGCACTTACCTCCTCGATTTTTTAATTTTCTATATTTTTATCATAATGTTGTGACCACTTAATATTCCTTCTGTGATATTACAGACAAGAAATAAAACATTACACTACTGTGCCTAGTGATCATAATACTGATCATGTTGCTGATCATAATGGGGACAATAATGACTTGGCCTTTCCCAAATATTTGTTCGCAATTTTACAAAATACACCCCTGCCTGGTCAGTCTTTGGGTAATATTCACTATCTTTGAAAACCATAGCTGAGGTTAGCATTACCATATCTGAACTCTTTACTGCCTCTGAGCTTGACATGTTTCAATTATGTTCAATAATTCACCTAGGCATAGCCTGAGGGCCTCTCTTGACATGCTACTCTGTTCATCATATCAGCATTTATAGAGTCATTTTAAAATATGCTTATGGCTCCACACTTTACTGCAGTTAAAACGTGCCATCTGTCTCTCAACGCATTTAGCAAAAGCAACCCCACCTCCAAATCTGTCCCTGGAGAGGCTGATACTGACCGATCAAGACTATTTAATTCCTGCAATACATTGTAAAGCAGAAGGGTGGCGAATCAGGGGTTGGTGGAGGAAGAAGGGATTTGTCTCTTTTTCCTCTGTCGCTTTCCTTGTTTAATGACATTTTAAATCCTATGTTTCACATTTCCAATATATGCTTCCTAGAGTTGCCTACTGCTTTTTATTTGTGGCCTTGCGATCTTCCCCCACTGCTGAAGGATTACTCTGTTGTTCCAGCATGCCTCATCTGCCACCCAGAGGTTTGCTGCGCATCAGGGGGGATATTCACAAGAATGTGTGCTAAACATCACCCAAAAATGCTAATGCAACTTTACACATCGCAGCCTATCGTGGGAAAATAACCCCATCTCAACGTGGAATTCTCAAGGCGGTACCATGCGATAGTCTGCCGAAACCGCAGCCAATGTCCGCAATACAACCACCTCGACGGAGATAAAAACACAAACCACAACGCGAAAAAACATGAGATGGGCCAAAGCGCGATGAGGAAATCAGCGATAAGCAGCGCCAGGCCTTCAATACACACATGGCAGGCGGGAAAAATCACTATAAAAGTAGAAAAAACACTCAAACACAAACTGACCAACACCCAAGCACCATGGAGGCAGGCGGAGCAGGCGCAGAGGACGAACACAACCCCACAAGCACCCCGGACGACCAGCCTGGGACCTCGGGGACAGGGAAGGGCAAGGACAAGAAGAAGAGGAAGACGAAGTTCAGTCCGCAGGAAAACAAGATCCTAGTCACGGAGGTGATGGAATGCCATCAACAACTGTTTGTCACCTCCAACGTGTCATTGGGCACCAAAAATGGAATATGGCGGGACATCGTGGACAAGGTGAATGCCGTCAGAGAGCACTAGAGGTCAATGGACGAGGCCAAGAGGCGATGATTTGACATCAAGCGCAAGACCAAGGAGAAACTCGCAGCCATCCAGAAGGCAGCAATGCAGACTGAAGGTGGGGTCCCAGCGCCACAGCTCGTGCTGGATGACATGGAGGAGCTGGTGTCGTCAGTCAAAAGTGTGGAGACTGTGGCCGGAGTCGGGGGACCGGACACTGCTCGACAGGACACAACACAACCGCAACAGGGTGAGTGACCACCAGGTACTAGGGGGATGGGTGGAGATGGCCACAATGGCACACATGCACAATCAAGCAGAGCATAGTGCACACCCACAATGACTTTGGGTCATGGTCCTGATCTACAGACTGTCACAATGTACAATGCCATGCTGTCTGAATGTCAACATGTACCATGCGGCTACATACATGTGGACATATTGTAATACACCATCTCCCCTTCACATTGCAGGGGCACCGTCAACACCTCCTGCAGAGAAGTCCCAGCCACTCTTCACTGATGACGAGGAGTACACCCCCAGCATCGACCCCCAAGCCCTGCAAGACATCATTGACATCATCCGCAACTCACCTCCAGGACCAGGGCAGCCCAGCTGCATCGAGGAGACCCTACCCACTACCCAAACCACCCAGCAGGAGGCACCCACAGCCCCGGCAGTCTCCCAAGACCCCCAGGAATAACACATGGTCTTCCAACGCAGTGTGCTGGAGGGCCAGAGGGAGACGGCTGAGCAGGTGCGGGTGGGGTTCCACATCATGGCTCTCAAACTGGACGCCATGGGTGTCTAGGTCCCATCAGGGACCAGCTCTAGTCCCTAACGGACACCCGCGGCCCGCTCCATGGTCTCCAACGAGCCCTGACTGACATAGCTGGAGTCATGATGCGGAGAGGAGAACACCTGTCCGCTCAGAGTGGCTCCAGCGATCCCAGCCGTGAGCTGGCACACCTGCGGAGGCTCATGGAGGACATGGTGCGGATGGAGGCGGAAAGGATGGCAGCCACCGCTGCACATCAGCGAAATGTAGCTGGGATCTACCATGCCCTGCAGATCTTCATCATGGCATTGCTGCCACAAGGTGTGGCGCTTATGAATGCTGCAGCTCCCACACTATCCACATCTCCGCCCCCTGGTGTGTCAGTGCCTCACAGTGCGGCAGGCGTATCCACTCCGGCACCTGATGTGTCACTGCCACAAAGTGCGGCCGACAATCCTCCTCCATTCCCTGATGTGTCAGTGGCACACAGTGCCGCAGCCGGTACTGCAACACCCACAGGTGGGGCAGAGCACACATCCGAGGATGAGGACGTGGATGGGTTTGTGTTCAGAAGTAGGCACTAGCATTAATTTCCGCCACCTGGCCTGTTTCTGCTTGGTGCCACACATGGCCCCTTGACCGTCCACTGACCCCCGATACACTCCGCTGCACTCACCTTGGACCGCGACATGGACTGCCATATCTTGTTTGATGACCAATGACACAGCGACCAGACTGCAGACTGTACCCTTCCTCTTCCACAGTTCTTGTCATCCCTGGATGGACTCCGGCTGGCCCTCCACTGGCCCATATTGTGTAGTCTACTTGGCATGGCCCTGTACCGCTCCAGCTGTAAAACTCCACTGGATGTGCAATAAACATCCCGTAACGCACTGCTGTGTCATGTCTTTCCTCATTCATATATGAATGTGTGGATGAATGTAGGGACAGTGATTTCCCCTACTTCAATGATGCTCATCTAGTGGGATGCCAGTCACAGTGTGCTACATTGCCTATCGTGTTCCAGGTGCCGTGGACACTACAACCGGGACACATGCATTAGTCACTTCCTTGTCCGGACATGGACTGAACCATGCCCAGAGCCCCGAGTCATTGTTGCAAGCCCTGCGCAGGTCCGGCATACGCCAGGCCAGACCACTCCGCTTACGCTCCGAGGGGGGCCCACATAGCTACCTGTCGCAGGCGTACTCGCTGGTGGTGTGCAGGTCACTGGTCAAGTTGTCAGCATGTCACGGCTACTCCCTGAGGGCAGGTTTGCACACACACCACACTCATCTGGCACAGGCGTCACAGACCATGTGACCCCGCAAATATAAGGGGCCGACAATGTCACATTCCCCTCTGCTGGTGGTGACTGGATGATAGACGCTCCATGGTTCTTAATCATAAAGGGCCCATAAGTTGTTGCGCACAGGGTCAGTGGCACATGAAGCCTTGTGGCCGTCACGGGCCTACCACCACATGGCGCTGACTGGGGTTGCACAGGGTTAGTGGCACCCAAAGCCTTGCGGCCGTCAGGGCCTACCACCACGTGACGCTGACTGGCGTTGCACAGGGTTAGTGGCACCCGAAGCCTTGCAGCCGCCACGGGCCTACCACCACGTGGCACTGACTGGCGTTGCACAGGGTTAGTGGCACCAAAATAGCTGAGCGGGTGTGCAGCCTGCGATGATGGCGTGTGCACTGATGTAGTCTCCACCATTGATGACTCAGGACTCAGCGTCATGTGTGGGACCTGCTGGACCGTGGGGCGGATCCACACGATGTGGACCATGCCATGGTGGTGGGACCGGTGCCTGGAGCTTGCACGGGCACGTGGTGTGCCCACTGGTGGACACACTGGTGGCAGTAGGTGAGCAGTGGGGCCTGGGTGCGCAGGGGCGGCGGTGTCTCTCTCTCTCTCCCTTCCCTCTCTCTTTCTCTCTCTCCCTTCCTTTCCTTCCCTCTCTTTCTCTCTCCGGCTTTCTTTCCTTCTCTGTTTCTCTGTGTCTCGCTCCTTTGATGTGCGCATGACACATGTCTTGATTTTGTGCTTTATTTTCCAGGCTGTGACGTCGAGATTGTCCCTGACGGAACCGAGAAGAGCCTTCCGCATTGGTGTTTTGTGTTGCATTTCAATAATGTTTTTGGTTGTCATTTCAGTGCTGTGTGACTGTTTCTCGTTCTTCTGGCCAGACATGTGTGTTTTTTTTTGGGAATGTGCGTCATCGTGTGCTTTTTGTGGCTCTTGTGTCGTGCACGGTATGTGTGTGTCCGGGGGGGGGGGGGACACAGGGGGGGCGAGGGGTGCTGGCGGTGGGTGTTGTGACCTTCATGGGTATCGAAGCTGCATGCTGCATGATCATTGTCTCCATGGCATCTGTGGGTCTTCAGGTGTGGCTCTTGGCTGGGCTCCCTTTCATGCTGTGGGTAGTCGTCCTGCTTAGCACCAGCAAAGGGCAGGTGGTAAATCCCTGGTGCTACAGTGGCTTATCGCCTGTTTTGGGTTCACTTCGCAGATCTGGCAGTTCATTGTGAAAGTGGTGTTGTGGTTTTTTCGTGTGTTTTTGCACGGGAACGCCTACTCTGCATCTCCTTAGGGTTAGTTAGTGGTGTCCACCGTGGAGATAAATTTTGGGGCAGTTATCGCGGGAATACTGGCGTTATCTGCAGTTTACACCAGCTTGTGAATGGGGTGTTAAATCTATCTCCACTTTTGATGCGTTGAGGTGGAGATAAATCGAAGAAAAGTCCTTGTGAATATCTCCCCAGGTGTCTTACTATGCTGTCTTGATGCTTGACACTGCACTAAAAGGGTGAGACACAGCGTAAGCACATTGTTCTAACCTAGGTCTGGAGCTTGAAATGTGCAAGGTCTGAATACCTGTCTAGAACCTTCCTACATTGTTGTTGTGTCTTAAGAAGGTGCACAGAGCTGTGCAGGGAAAGTGTTTCAAATGAGGTCAAATATAATCCTAGAAATTCAAGTGTGCGCCATATCCAATTTCCAGAAAGTTTCAGTCCTTAACTATAGACACACGCATTATGGCAATTTTATTCTGGAACATGAAATGGCACTTTTTAAGATACCCGGTTATTGTGCCTTAAACAGGCCAAATTCTCTGTGGCTCATAGGCCTTTTCATGAGTAGCCCCGGCCTCTCAAATAAATTGTAGCACAGCTATTGATTTCAAGAATCTCCTGCAGTCTATGTTTAGAACTTGATTAACCTGTTAACATCTGACATTCTCTCTGCTTTAAGTCAGGAAGATACATTTGGCCCTAAGTCTTTGATCATCAAAATACTGGTGACACCCAACTCTGACTGGGGAACTTCAATAGGGATGACATTAATGTGAATATATCAGACCACTCCATAATCCATATAAACGCTCGGACAATGTAATTAATTTTCTTTCATACTAAACATACTTCCCTCCAGCATTCAAAATTGACCCTGGAAGATAGAATAGAATGTCACATCCCCATTGAGGAGTAGGTCAGGCACTTTTCAAAAACTTCAGTAAAGAACTCTCTCCTCAATCATATTCTTTTCTTTATTCGATCAAAAATATGACCATTCATATCGTAAAACAATTCATGAGCATATTAACAGTTAAGATTACAATAAAATATTTCTTTAAAGAAAATTCATATGGTAAAACAACCTTTCACTTCTTCCAATATGAATGTAGACTACATATGTTCATACCCTGAGACCAGATTAAGATAAGTTAGCAGGTCAGATTCTCAGAGGTAGTTTTAACCAATTCTTAACTCTTCCACCAGGCGAAAAGCAGAAATCTCGAAATAGCAAACACAAGCCACCTTGTGGTATCTGATCTAAAAATACGTATAGCTTCACTGGGGTGATTAAAAGATAATAGGCGGCAAACTGGAGTTATCCAGGTTTTCCTAATGTCAACATAGGAGGGACAACAAAAGAGGAAGTGATCGAGGGCCTCAGGAAAAGTATGACATGTAGGGCACAATGGAGTAACAAACGCATTTTCCCAGGTTTTTCTTCTTGCATTTAAGGGGAGAGTTCCGTATCTGAATTGAATGTACAGGGCTCTTGTCTGGGGGGGTTTGATGTCATCCAGAAACATTTCAAAACTAAACCGTCCTTTAAAATGTAAAAAGCTCGCGGTTAAAGTGCCATGTGCAATACATTCTAAACTTTGTGAGTCCATAAACTCTCAATACCTTTTTTTGAGAAGGGGAACCGTTGATTTTGTAATGGACCCTGGCTCCTCCCAGATATACCCCAACCCTAGTTTTAAAAAACATTCCTTGATCTTGTTGAACCACTTAATGCGACCTGTTTGTTTGTGCAGAGCAATCAGCTCACCCAGGGCCTCCTTCACTGGGACCTGTGTGTCTCTAGCCCATGCCCTAATCCAGAACAGAAGTACCCTGAGGATAGCAAAGTTGTCTATAGGTTTTAAACCAAGATCAAGTCTTAATGCCAGAGGGGAGTATTCACAGGCAAGGTCAGGATAGATCTAATAAATTTATTTTCGGCAAGGGTTAAGTCCAACAGATTTTCCAGCCCCCATAACTCAGCCCCAAAGAGGGCTGCTCCTAGACCTTTTGCTCTGTGAAGTTCTAAAATAGGCAAAATTGGCCAGTAGGGAGACGCCCTGGCCCTTCCAACTATTGCACAGTCGGCATGTTGGAGGGTCAGTATGCTCTTTTCTATTTGCGATGTCCATACCACCCTATCAGTGATACGTACTCCAAGATAATCGAAAGACTTGACCTGCTCAAGGGTCTGCGTGCCCAGCATGAGTTTACCCTTATGGGATTTATAGGGATTAAAAGTCATATATTTGGTTTTGGAGCAGTTTATTTCTAAACACCTCTCTTTGCAGGCTTTATCAAATTTATTCAAAATGTTTTGAACCCCTCTAGGTGTTCTAGCAATGAGTAGTGTGTCGTCTGCAAAAAGCAGACAGGGCACTACACTGCCTGCCAATATCGGGGGGTTGCCACCACAATTATATAGCTCTCCTATTGGGCCATTAATGTAGAGGGTAAATAATGTTGGGGCAAGGATGCAACCTTGGCGAACACTTTTTCCTACCGATATGTCATTTGTGAGACTACCATCAGAGTTCCACCTGAGCTTAGCATATGAATCGTGATGTAACCAATTCTGTAATGAGTTTATGGCTAGGATAGTTTAGTCTAATGTGATGGTAGTCTCCTCGGTTGTTACTAAATCAAGAGGATTCATTTGTGGGCCTGGGTCATATAGAACCCCTTGTCCTGCATATAACTGCCCAAAGTATTCCTCCTATACATGGGGCTGTATTTGAAAATCAGTTTCTATTTCCATGTTGGGAGACCCTTTTGACAAGAGATGCCAAAAGAGTTGGCTATTCTTTCGCTTCGAGGCTTCTAGAAGCATGCACCAATTTTCTGACTCCCAGTCCCTTTTTGCCTTAGTTTGTGCCAGTTTGTATAGTTTTCTGCTATTTTTTATGTCTATGGGAGTTTTCAACTTCACCGCCACTATTAGGTCATCCTTGGCTTTTTTGCAGGCCTTGTTAAACCAAGGAGCTGTTTTCTGCTTAGATCGGTTCCATTATTTATAGAAGAATGATCTTATTGTGGTGGTCAATTGCAGGAATGTGGTCATAATGTCGTCTAGCCCAGTGGTAATATTCCTCAGATCTGAAAAGGTACGCTCTACCTCTGAATATATTTTTGGAAGAGCAGTTGAATCAGCCAGTGTCATGGGCCATTTGACTCTTTTGTTATTATTACTAGTGATTACCGGGGCGCTCTCAGACCAAGAATGTCCATACAATAAAACTATACCGGACAGCATGAGAGCCAGAGCATTATGGTCACTATCTTCCCGGGTTAGTACAGTCATGTCTTTAACACTAGACCAGAGTTCAAGATCGACAAGGCTATAATCAACCCTGGTCTTGGTTGCCACCCTCTTGAACGTGTAGCATGCTTCTCTGTCAGAATATGTCCAACCGTTGCAGGCTCGGACCCCAAATGTAATAGTAAGTGATAAAACCTGTTGCCCCACCCTAGTACATTTCTTAATGGGTGGTGTCTGGAGTTTTACAATCCTCCTAGCTTTATCTCCATCTGAAATAAGGTCCTGTATGTAGTCAACAGGTTCATAGGTTGTATTGAAGTCACCTGCAATTATAAGTCTGTAAACCTCATGGCTGAATCGAGGTAATTAGTTAGCGTTGTTATTGTGCCAGATAACCTGTGGGGACTATTAAAACGATTATAGATATTAAATAACCTGACTTGTGTATTCCCATTACCAGAAGATAATTCCAGCCCAAGAATTTCCTCTGCCCGAGGTGTAGAACCATGAATTTGCAGGCTAGTGTGTTTTTAACCCAGATTAGGAGGCCACCCGCTGGGCGGCCAACAGTTGACTGCTTGGCTTCGATGCTATATGTGCTGTAACCCACCCTTTGGACACGTCCTGTTGCCCTGGTTTCCTGTAATAGGCATAGGTGGAAATCATCCACTAGCTTGCACCAGTCGGGGTCAATTTGCTTGGACTTTATGTCTGCAACATTCCAGGATAGGATTTTCAAATCCTGGAGCTCTAGTAAGGGTTCCTGTGTGTGCCTTATGTTGTTGGTTACTCCCTCGGACTCTAGTTGGTGATAGTGTTGGCGATTCTTAAATGCTGGATTGCTTGGGACAGGATCGCTGTTAGTGGGGAACATAGGAGTATCATCAGACTGCGTGGCGGATGATTCCTCAGGGGTGACTGATGGAAATAAAGATGCTATGGGTAGTCAATCTTGGGAATCTAGATCGCTCAGGAGATGATGTCTATTTCTTATTTCCAGGGGGGAGCCTCCTGGTGCATAGGGTCATCTTACTAGGTGGTTTAGTGGCCAGGGTGTTCCTCCCTCTGCATTCAAGATGCCTGTAGAAGAACCCAAATGTCTATCTCTTGGCCCAACCTCTGAATTATTGGGTAAGGCCCCCAACCAAACAGCCGGCTTAGAGATCTGCAGTTTATAACAATACAGTCACCAGGAAGGGACTTGCATAGTGGACCAACCCAACTAACCCGCCTTACAAATAAAATATCATAATAATTTGTGTTTAAAAAAATTGTATTCTCTAATAGCCAGTGGCAGACGTTATTCTTCAACTGGGTCTGTGATTCAATTTGGTTTTCCTGCAGGGTGGGAACATTGGTGAGAATTGCCACATAGGGACAACACTCAGGTGAGAGATGTACAGTCACCTTATCATCTCGATTAGCTAATCTATTTTTGTGGAGCAATAATGAAGGTGTTTGTTGGTTAGTGCGTACACTATTCCCAATAGAAATTGCGGTTGGGGGACTAGGCCTAGTTTTACTAGGGGGCATGCATGTTTTGTCCTGGTGTCTGGTACAAGCAGGTCCTTGGTGCTTTTGTGCTGCTACACTAGTAACATTTCTAAGAGTACCATTGCTCACAGAGCAGATTAGTTGATCATCACGTGTAGCTGAGGACCCCTCGGCGAGGTTTGTGCTCCCCCCATGAGCAGGTCCCCCATCCCGCCATTTCCTTTTTTGCCCCAACCCCTAATGATAAATCAATAACGATAGAATGCATTAGTTCCACAGTTGATTCCAGTTTGGCAAGTCTGGCTAAAATTGGTAAAAAGTTCTTGGTGATTGTGTCTTCTAAAGAGGACGTAAGCGCCGCAGGGAATTGCGAGGAGATTGCCTCCGTGTGGGAGGGCAATGGTAGATTGGGACCATTCCTGGTGGGTGATCCTTGTAGACGTTCTGCAGGGACTTCTGGGCTTAGGACCTGAAGCTTTTCGTAGATCTGGTCTGTGTACACCGTGTGGGCTCCATATGTTTTACCTTTTTTTTTCTTTTACCCAACATGTCGCGTGCTGGTGAAATTGAGATTGGTGAACAGGGCTGTTGGACAGGAGATGAGACAACTGAGCTTCTCGTGGATGCATAGTTATTTTGACCAGTGTCATTCATTTGGGCAGCCTGGGCATCAACCATAGCAGGTGGGTTAATGATAGAACCAACCGGGCCTCCTCCCAAAGATAACCGACGTTCTGCAACCTGGATCTCCTTGTCGATGGCTTTTGCAGCCCGCAATAAAAAACAGTCAAGTGTAGAGTTAGACAGAGATTTTGGCATGGCTGCCTTCCCCCCAGTGATTTCAGGTTGACCGCCATACCAGTGGGATAAAGTTACATAAAAGAATGTGCTTACTTGTACAGGGGGAGCAGGCCAGTGATATGGGCGAGCAAGTATTCTGTATCCAGAGTCCGGGATCCAAGATATTGGGCCCAGCCCTGCCTCTTCCTGCCGCTAAGAAGTACAGACTGGCCCGCCCTTGGCCCGGGCTTCGCCCAGGCACGACCCGGGCACGCGTCCCACACTGCGGGAGCCCACCACTGATTTTAACGTGCCTCCGGGCGTGGGAAAAGCCGTCACTAGTGGCCCCACTGACTCGTGGGCGATGAAGGCCAGAGCGCTGGACTGCTGGCACTGGCCGTTCCCCTCACATCTGAGTTTACGGGCTTCCCGCGCTGCGGGAGCCCGCCGCTGATTTTAACACGCCTCCGGGCGTGGGAAAAGGCGCCACTGGTGGCCCACTGACTCGTGGGCGATTAAGTCGACAGCGCTGGACTGCTGGCACTGGCTGTTACCCTCACGGCTGAGTTTACGGGCTTCCCGCGCTGCGGAGCCCACAGCTGATTTTAATCCTCCTCCGGGCGTGGGAAAAGGCGTCACTGGTGGCTCCACTGACTCATGGCCGATGAAGTACACAGCGCTGGACTGCTGGCGCTGGCCGTTCACCTCACGGCTGAGTTTACAGGCTCCTCCTCAATCATCAGTGGAGATTCCAACCCTCTGCCCTGCTAAAATCCTTGCCCTAAGTGGTTAAAATCAAAGTTAGTGCTGTAACCGAAGCAATTTTAAAATCATCTGACGGAAGGGCATCTGGTCCATATGGGGTCCCCATCGACATTTTTAGACAGAATCCCTCATTTTGAGCGCCCCTGTTAACAAATGTTTTTTGCGCTGTGGTAAGAGGTGACATCCCCAACTCCTGGGAGGAGTCGACTATAGTTCCCATTTGCAAAAAACGAAATAGAAATCAAGCCTCATGTTATAGTCCTATCTCCATTTTTGGCTCCTCCACTAAGATCTTAATTCTCCAAATATTGGAAGATTGCGCTACCGATAATATGTTTTTCTCTGAGGCACAATACAGCTTCCGCCCCGGGGGTAGGTACAGTTAAGCAAACATTGAACCTTCTTCTGATTTCGGGGAAATATGTCCCTGCCAGGGGTGAGGCCCTTCATTTTGCCTTCAAGGACCTATCAAGCATTTTCGATCTGGTGGACAGGGGCAAGCTATGGTTAATGGTTGGAAAGGCAGGGATTCACCCTGCTCTGATTAATTTATTAAAACGTCTACAGTGCGGAATAAAGGATCAGGTCCGCTTTGATGCAAATGGAGAATGTACAATAAGGACGTAGGACAGGGTTGTATTTTAGCTGCCTTTTTATTTCTCTATTATATTAATGCTCTTGAGTCGGAGCTGGTGAATAAAGGAAAAGTTCTTCCTAGAACGGGGAACCGCGTCATCCCTGTTCTACTTTACCCGGATGATGCTTTTATAATTGCCCGCACAGCTAATAGCCTCTAATTGCTCCTTAACATTTTTAATGATTTTATAGGGGAGCTGAGTTTGAAAATAAACCAGCAGAAGTCACACATAATAATAAGAGGTCGGAAAAAGACACGTTCATGCCCTCACAATATAGCTGGGATCCCTATCTCAAAAGTAGTTTAATCTACCTTAGGGTTTTGCTGAAGGATGATTTGAGTTGGGACATTCTTCTGAGCCAGAGAGCCTGTAAACTGGAAGTGGGAGTAGATGCAATTTTTAGGTTTTCTACGAAACTTGGAAATAAGCCTATTAAGGAGCTAACCACCCTGTATCACAGTAAATGTCTCTTTCAGGAGACCTATGGGGCCGGCGTATGGGGATATATTTTCCTGGTAGTCTCCAAACAATTGAAAATACATTTTTGTGTAGGCTTCTAGCAACACCCAAGAGCATGGCCAGCCTTATTGCCCATTAGGATTCTGGTCTTCCTTTTTTGGGGGACATAATTCAGGTTGCCCCGCTGCTACTTCAATTTAAGATTTTCTCTCACCTTACACCTCATTCACATGACTGGTAATTGTAGACTGCTTAAGACTAGTTGCTGCGGCCTCTATTCCATGGGTAGATTATGTCAAAAAAGATTTTCTCTGACCTTAGCCAGTCAAACCTCTTTTATTCCACAAATGAAATTGACGGTAGTTTGAAAAATAAGGTGAAATCCCTTTTTCTACATCACAGAAATAAAGCTAGAATTACTAAATGACAATCCATGACCACAATAGAAACATATCTTTTGTGGGTTTTGAACTCCGAACATAGATTCTGTCTGACCGGTTTCAGACTACACACCTTGCACTTTTTGGTAGCTCATCCCCAACAGAGCACCTAGTTTCATACTTTACAACCCTGCCCTTGTGATTGCTCCTCTAAACAAACACTTTTTTTTTAATTGTATTTATTGATTTTTTTGTTAAAGGAAAATACAGTAACAAGAAAAATCTGTCATTTCACGGACACAAATACACCTGTTGACTTATTGTATAAATTTCAGGCAGAAGCAATTTATAGCACAGAATACAGTCCACAGAGTCCATAATGTTACCCTTAATCTTTTGAGCAGGAGATCAACAGTTCGGCAGAGAGATCAGCGTGTGATGATACTGGTCAACATTCACTTTAGGCTTTTACAAGATATTACATGATTGACTACCAACAGCAAAGTATCGGAACCTCAGCATTGCCCAGCACAGTTAGTGTGACAGTATGGGGAAGATCGGCTAGCGGCCTAGGGTACATAGTACATTCATCATGCGATCACCTTAAAGTATTACAACCATAGGGGTTACACTTCTTCATTGGAGGGAGGAGCAGTTAGTGGATGTGTCAGGAGGTAGCCTTTCAAAGGGTCCCAAATATCTTTAGGGTGTGAAGTCGGGGGAAGCAGCTCTGCATAATTGTTTAGCTGTTCCTAGCAGTATATTAAGTCAGTGAGCCAATCCTTGAATTACAGCGCCCTCCCTCTGCCCCTTCTACACGCAATGCGGAGCTTGGCCATAAAGAAAGCTATGACAAGGTAGCGCCGATACGGCTTGTCCATTAATTCAGTGTAGCCCAGCAAGGTCTCTAAAGGTGTGCGGTCGAGGGTTACTGATGTCATCTGCTGCAGGGCATCAAAGATCTGACCCCAGTAGGCATATATACTTGGGCATCCCCAAGCCAAGTGGAGAAAGTTGGCACCTTCTGCGCCACATCTATCGTATCTGTCGGAGTCCCTCAGCTTGTATCTGTGCATTTTGGCCGGGGTATAGTAAAAGCGATGTAAAAATTTGAAGTGCGTAATGTGGAGTCTGCTGCTCGCCAAAATTTGTTCTCTCTGTAGACAGCAGTATGTCCATTGTTTGTCTGAGATCTCGTGGCCTAATTCTAGTTCTCAGTGTGTGCGGGCGGGGCAAGGGGTAGTTTTCTGTGGAGTGTGTACTGTGTGATACAGTAGAGAGAGAGCATGCCCTGGAGAGGTAGCTTGGAACACCAAATGCAGAGGGGCTAATGTGGGTGGCTCCAGAGGGAATGCTGGGGTATTGTACTGTGGGCTTTGTTGGAGCCTGACATAGAGAAACACATCTAGTGGAGTTGATGGGATCTCCCGGAACTTTGCTCTAGAGAGCAGAACATCCCATTAAGATATAGACCTCCCCACGTCGTGATTTTTGTCCGTTCCATGAGCTTACGAAACCCTGCCTCCTGGAGTATTTGCATCTAGGGGTGATACAGTAATGGAAGTAGTGTTGAATAAAGCATCGGAGCTTTTAACAGGGTCAGAATGAGCCTCCAGGCATCAACGGTACACATGACCGATGTAGGTTCCTTGTCCCGAGGCCGCAGAGTAGCACATATCACACCTGCCAAGGGGACCGGGTCAGCCAGTCACTGCTCCGCTGCTACCTGAGGAATATACCTGGGTGGGTGGAACCAGTAGAAGGCGTAATGCTCCTGAGCGCATGTGTAGTATAATTCAAAGTTAGGGACTTCAAAGCCGCCTGCAGAGTATGGCCTGGCAAGTATATTCCACTGCAGTCGTGACTTTCCCCCCCCCCATATTAATCTGATCATCTCTGAGCGTAGTGCCTTGAAGAAGTGCCCACCAGGGTGATACGGGACATTCAGGAACAAGTACAGTAACCGTGGGAGAATTACCATTTTGATTAAAGAGGTTCGCTCCGCCATAGAAAGTGGAAGTGTGAGCCAGCGCGTTACACAGTTTGTGATGTGGTCTAGTGCTTTGCCATAGATGCGGCACAATAGCTCCTCCCGATCCCTAGATATGCGTATACCCATATACCTCATGTCTGTGTCACACCACTCCAGTGGATAGTCCAGGGGAAAGCGTACAGCAGCCGTGGTAATAGGAAATATTTGTGACTTCCCCCAATTTATCTGAATCCCGGATAACTTCCCAAAAATGATTAATTCTCGCAGCAGCGGGTTAAGTTTTCGTTGCGGGTCTCGAATGTAAAGGGTAATGTCATCCACCTAGAGTGATATAAGTATCTGAAGCAAATTACAGCGCAACACTTTGTCCTAATGATGCTGCCGCAGCTTGGCTACCAAGGACTCAACTGCTAGGGCGAAAAGCAGGGGGGAAAGTGGGCAACCCTGCCTAGTGCCCCTAGTAATGGGGAAAGCCGGGGACAGCCGCCTATTAATCAGGACTCTAGCCGTTGGGAGTCGGTATAATAAGCCTATCCAAGAGAGAAACAGTGGGGGGAAGCCCAATCTACATAGTTCACCCAATAAATAGTCCCACTCAACAGAATCAACTGCTTTAGTGGCGTCTAAGAAGACCGCCACCAGCGCGAGGTTGGGATCTACATTATGTAATATGGAAAAGAAGGTGCGCAGGTTGTGTGTGGTCGCACTCCCTGGGAAAAACCCACTTGATCGGGAAGGACAAGTTTCTCCATCAATAAGTTCAACCGATTCGCTGGGACCTTAGCGAGTATTTTAGCATTGTTGTTGATGAGAGACAACGGTCTAAAGGAATCGCATTGATATGCTGGCTTCCCGGGTATTAGTAGGGAAGAAATGAGCACCTTTCTCATGAAAGGCGGGAGTGTCCCGGACTCGAGGGCATCTTCATACACCTCTTTAAGGATGGGGGCTAACTGATCAGTGTATGCTTTGTAGAAGTCGATAGGGAGCCCATCTAGGCCAGGGACCTTGCCGGACTGCATATGCATAATGGCTTCCAGTATCTTGTCAAGTTCAAAGGGAGGGCATAAAAATTCTCTCTGTGAATAGCCTAACCATCCCAAGGCCACATCCCCAAGGTAGCCATCCAGGTCGAGAGGGTCTCGCCTGCCAGAGGTATATAGCCCCGAATAGTGGGTAGTGAAGGCATCTAAAATGTCTGTAGTATTGCTGTGCCATACTCCCTCAGGGCTCACCGTTTCTAAGACATAGTTAGAGAAGCGGGGTTTCCTTATAGTCTCTGCTAGGTCCCTGCCGGGCCGTTCACCCTCTCCATATTTACGGGCCACCCAGTATTTGCTTCTAAATTTAGTTTTGCGATCAGCAGTGGTCGTGTAGTCCAAAAGTTTCTCATGAAACTCGCATTGGGTCTTCCCGTCTGGACCAATATAGAGCAAAGTCTCCAGTCGCTTGAGCTCTGCTTCTAGCATCTTTAGTGTTCTTTGGATATCACGCAGGATGCCAGAACTTTTTGAGATGCAAAATCCATGGATCATGGCCTTAAAGGCCTCCCAGACCACTTCAACGCTGTCCACAGACCCCTTATTTCTTTGAAAAAAATCTGTGATTTCCTCCCCTAATTCAGTATGGAATGCTGTGTCAAGTAGCGTGAGAGGTGACAACCTCCAGACACTGCGTGGAGTGCCGTATCCCTGGGGGGTGAGCGTCACTCTTACCGGGGAATGATCGGAGTATGTTCTTGCTAGGTGAGTTACATCGATTATCGACGGGCCCAGGCCCCGCGATACTAGACAATAATCAAGGCAAGCCCAAGATGCATACAAGGCTGTGTAGTGTGTGCCTTCAGTGGATTGTGGGTGGACAAATAGCGCCAAGTGTCAAGTAATCCGTTATCAGCCACTATGCCCACTAGCACCCTGTGCGATCTATTCTAATGGTGAGGCGAGGGATTAGATCTGTCCAAGGCAGGATTGAGAGTGGTGTTGAAGTCTCCCCCCAAGATAATGTGAGTAGTGCCAATCTCCATAATGTTTCCCCATAACGTGGCGAAACACTCAGGGGTGTCAATATTGGTACTGTAACAGCACAATAAGGTGATGGTCTGTTCTGCTCGATTTTCCCGGCCTTCTTGTGTTGAAAAGTAATTGAATGTGACTTCAGTCTCTTACCATTCAAGTCTAAGGGTTAGAGTAGTGAATGGAGCCTATTTACTAGGCACCTCGACATGATCCTGTGCTCTTCCCCATAGATCAGGGCTTGCACACATAGCCTAGGGGATAGATTCGTTAGTATCAGGGATAACCTGTCCTGTAGTGAGGGTATTTCATGGAGCCGTGCTGAATTCAGGCCTGGTAGGCCTCAAACGGGAGAGACTCCATCTTTCTTTCTGCTCCGGCAGCTTGGGATGCTTCTAGGTCAAATGTAATGTTTTAGTTATGAGGTGTTATTCGCTTGGAGAGAACCGGTTCAGGCCGGCCCTTATCGAAGGATTGTATTTTTCTTCATGCCGAAGACACTACATCAGGCCGGCCGGCTGGGAACGTGTCCTTGGTACGGGGAGGTACAAGAATTTGGTGGGCGGCAGGTTACGGGCCGGAATTTTCCATGAGGAAACGCACCTCTATATTAGTGAAAGTCTGAGGCAGTTACATGTTCAGTCCGTAGGCGGCATCTAGCCGTTAGCAGTAAAGCTACTACTTATTCCAGGGAAGACAGACGCCATCTTGAAGGCGGAGAAGAACCGAGAGACAGATACTCTCCTAGCAGAATAGCCAGAGAGGAGAGAGTAGCCGATAAGGAAGAGGTCCCGGTGACTCGGAGAAGGGTGATTGCGGAGGTGTGACTTCCAGGCGAGCCGAGGCACAGACGAGAAGGGAACCTAGATGACCACTGAGTGCAGGCTACACACTACTAAGGTGATGTCGACCCTTTCTTATTAGAGTGTACAACTTAATCTTTCACTTTTCTTTGCAGGTTATGTGTTATATTGTAATGTTATGTGATTGCGTATGTAATGAGTAATAAAGTACCCAGTTTGTAGTGAACCAACATGTGCTGCGTGTTCTTGTATGAGAGGGTAGCCTATTCTTCTAGTCAGCTGCGGCTACATGAACAGATGTTAACCCTGATCAGGTAAGTGGTAACTGAATAAGGGAAAGAGGAGCCCCTCGAACCGGAGAACAGGCTATGCTCGAACTGGCAGTCCTTGTGTGATCTGATGAATAGTGAAACTGATTCCCTTTTTGTATGTTATGGTGATCATAGGATGAACTGTTGTATGAGACTGCCGTCTGGGTAGAGAGGTCTGGATTCGTATGGGATCGCGAGGCCGCCACTTGTGATACTGTCATATGGGCAGAGAGGTCTGGATTCGTATGGGATCGCGAGGCCGCCACTTGTGATACTGTCGTATGGCAGAGAGGTCTGGATTCGTATGGGATCGCGAGGCCGCCGATTGTGCTGAGACTGCCGTCTGGGTAGAGAGGTCTGGATTCGTATGGGATCGCGAGGCCGCCACTTGTGATACTGTCGTATGGGCAGAGAGGTCTGGATTCGTATGGGATCGCGAGGCCGCCGATTGTGCTGAGACTGCCGTCTGGGTAGAGAGGTCTGGATTCGTATGGGATCGCGAGGCCGCCACTTGTGATACTGTCGTATGGGCAGAGAGGTCTGGATTCGTATGGGATCGCGAGGCCGCCACTTGTGATACTGTCATATGGGCAGAGAGGTCTGGATTCGTATGGGATCGCGAGGCCGCCGATTGTGCTGAGACTGCCGTCTGGGTAGAGAGGTCTGGATTCGTATGGGATCGCGAGGCCGCCACTTGTGATACTGTCGTATGGGCAGAGAGGTCTGGATTCGTATGGGATCGCGAGGCCGCCACTTGTGATACTGTCGTATGGGCAGAGAGGTCTGGATTCGTATGGGATCGCGAGGCCGCCACTTGTGATACTGTCGTATGGGCAGAGAGGTCTGGATTCGTATGGGATCGCGAGGCCGCCACTTGTGATACTGTCGTATGGGCAGAGAGGTCTGGATCCGTATGGGATCGCGAGGCCGCCGATTATAAGAGGTCCCTGTCCTTAGGTGGTAGATATATGTGGTTGCACTATTGCAAATAGGCCCTAGGGAGGGGGTAACGTTCTGGCTGGGTTAGTGAGGCTCTGATGAGCGGGTTCTATCTGATCCAAAAACCCAAGCAGAACATTTGGCGTCACGAACCGTTTACGAAATCTGTGTGCGTTGTGGTTGTATCGTGTTTGCTTTCGGCGCGTGCGTGGTTTCGTTTGTATATTATTTGTCTATAATTGTGTGTGTAGTTTTTTTTCTCTTTCTCTCTTTTCTTTTTTTTTTCTTTTTTCTTTCTTTTCCGAGATGTTTTCTAGAAAGTCGAAATCTACTTTTAAGTTGCCCGTTGATATTCCCGGCTGGGATTCAACGCCTTATGAAGCCTTAGCCCGTGAGTGGGCTGATTCTACTGGTTTGAGTGAGAATTGGAATTCTTTTTTGGAGCTGGCGGAGCCGGCTAATGTGATTACTTGTTTACAGAAGGTGCCGGTATCTAAGGGTGATGAGCTTCCCGTTTTGGGGCGCAGAGGTTGGATTGTTCTGTCTGCGTACAGGATTCTGCATGAGAGGTTGTTGAAGTTACAGAAATTGCATAAGGATGTGGAAGCGAACTTTGTTGAGATTCAGAATGCTCATACTTTGTTGCGGTGTCAAAATAAGTTGCTTGCTGACAAACTTGAGACGTACCAAACTATTGCCGAGAGGGCGGCTGTGCGAATTGCTCGTTATAAATACAAGAATCGGCGTGGTCGGGTTTCGACGCGAAAGGTGCGTCTGGTCGTGGCGAAAGCCGGACTGGATTGGAATCCTGATGAATGGGATGGTAATATCTGGAACTCGAGTGATTCTCGGGTGAGGAGTCTGCCAAGCGCGAGTCCTCTCGCTCCGGCCGTGATTGTAAGTCTGCTTCTTGCGCCTCTGATGGTGCACCCCGTGATTGCGCTCGTCCTTCGAGTGGGGTCGATGCTTCTTACACTGATTGTTCCTCTATGTGTACTGGTCGAGCTCCTTGTGATGCTCGTCCCGCGGTCTCGGTGCATCCAGTTTTTCGGCGGAAGTTGCAGCAGGCTCCCGGTGCTCCGAATGGTATTGCTTTAGACTCTTTGGAGGATTTTACTCAACAAGAAATTAGTGATATTTTGCAGCGATTTCGGCAGCGAGCTGGTGAGACCTTACTCACATGGATGGTGTGCCTTTATGAACTGGGCGCTGCTGGCATTATGTTGGATGTTGGCGATTGTTTGAAGTTTTGTTCCTTGAGTTCGGATTCTACTGTACAGGATCATTTTCGTAACTTTAATGGTGGTGGTCAAATTTCTTTGCTTCAATTGGCGACTGAGGGTTGTAATCAAAAATATCCTACTGAGTCTGACTGGCCTGTGAATGACAAACCGTGGTATACTTTGCGCGATGCTGCACAACGTCTCAAAGAGGAGGTGATGAAAACGGCAATTTTTCTGAATACTGCTGACAGGTTGCTTGATGGTTTGTTGACATCTTCTGTGCGGAATCGTATTATTCGTTCTTCCCCTGTTGCTTATAAGCAGGTCATGATGACTTTATTGATTAATCAGACTGGTAACATATTATCTATGGTGCTGGAATCGGTACGCCAACTCGGTGAGTTGGGTGAGTGGTTTAAACCTGAACGGCAATCCCGGCCTGACACTCGTACTCCTGGTGACAATAAACTTACTAGACGTGATATGTTTTTTGGTCTTATGGCCGATGGTGTGCGGAAGGAGGACATTGACGGTGAGACTACTTCTCGTTTGTGGGAAATGTTTCGCAAACGTGGCTTGGATCGAAAGGAGGGTGCCCGGCGTGTTCGGACGACTGAGTGTGATCGTGGTTTTTCTGATGGTAGCGGTGATGACGACCGCCGTGGGCGCTCTGATCGTCGTGATGATCGACGTTCTGTACGTGATTTGTCCCCCCGTCGTGAGAGAGACAGAGAGAGAGAGGGGGAAAGAGAAAGGGGGAGAGATGATTATGTTAACAGCAGACGTAGAAATGATAGGGATCAATCCCCTGAGTTGAGAAGGAGAGAGGATCGACACAGATTGGCCGATCGAAACCTGCAGTACAATGCAGAGGACAGGAATCCATTTCGTAATGGAGATGGATATGAACAGGAGGTATCGATACCTGAGAAACGTGAGAGTCTTTATCCTGATTTATCCTGGTACACAGAACGCAGTAAAAATGACTAGGAAATAGGTCAAGCTCCAGTACACAGATGGGCTCACAGAGATAATAGACCCTATGTAGATATTGATATTTATTGAAGACATCGTAATATCCAAAGGGCCCGAGCATTGGTAGATACAGGAGCGGAGGCCACTCTTATTCATGGAAAATCAAAGAAGTTTAAAGGTCAGCCTTTTACAATTACCGGATTAGGTGGAAAGGAAACTCCCGCAGTTCAAACTTTACTTGAAATGAGAATAGGTAGAATTCCTAGAAAAGAATACTCTGTATTAGTGGTACCACTCTTAGAATTCATAATTGGAATTGATATTTTGAAAGGAATGACTTTGCACTTAGATGATGGATGTTACCAATTTGGAACTAAACATTATATATCGTCCAGGCCTGTACGGGTTGGTCGTTTAAGAATGCCCCCCATAAAAGTTCCCCAGGCGACAAAAGTGGTTCGTCAGAAGCAGTATCGTATTCCAGGTGGTCATGAAGAGATTAGTACCACTATTCAGGAGTTGGTGGATGCAGGAGTTATAACTCCAGTTACTTCTGCTTGGAATAATCCTGTTTGGCCTGTACGTAAGAGTGATAATTCTTGGCGCATGACTGTTGATTATCGAGAATTGAATAGACACACACCCTCTTTGACTGTTGCAGTACCGGATGTTATTACCCTAATTGAAAAAATCCAAAAACATCCAGGTACATGGTATGCGTCCATTGATATTGCTAATGCTTTCTTTTCGATTCCGATTGCCCCTGAGTGTCAGGAACAATTCAGTTTTACGTGGAACGGGCGTCAGATGACGTTTAGAAGTCTTCCCCAGGGCTATGTGCATAGTCCTACGATATGTCACCGGCTGGTGGCAGAGCATTTGGCTGAGGTACCGGTTCATCCGCAAATTCAGATATGTCACTATATTGATGATATTTTGATCCAAGGCGAAACACAAGAGGAAGTTCAGACCCAATTGGACAGAGTCATTGAGTGCCTGCGTGAGAAAGGTTGGGAAATCAACCCGGATAAATTACAAGGTCCGTCCCAGGCTGTGAAATTTTTGGGTATTAATTGGCATGAGGGGCACCGAGAAGTGATCCCTCAGGTTAAACAGAAAATTCTTGATTTTGCAGTTCCGAGGAATAGGAAAGAAGCCCAAAGCTTCATTGGTTTGTTTGGTTTTTGGCGCCAGCATATTCCTCATTTGAGTCAAATATTGGCCCCTTTGTACCATGTTACTCGTAAAAAGAATGCATTTGAATGGGATAAACCACAGCAAGATGCGTTCAGTCTGGCAAAAGAAGCAATTCAGCATGCTCTGGATTTATGGCCTGTATGTGATGGTGATGTGGATTTGAATGTGTCTGTACAAGGCCTTTATGCGAATTGGAGTTTGTGGCAGAAACAAGGCAAGAGTAGAGTACCGTTAGGTTTCTGAACCAAAAAGTTACCTGATGCTGGTGAGCGTTATACACCTTTTGAGAAACAGTTACTTGCATGTTATTGGGCTCTGGTGGATACCGAGCAATTGACTTTGGGACATGATATAGTTTTGCGACCTGAAATTCCTATCATGCAGTGGGTTATGAGTTCGCCGAAAACTCACCGAATTGGACACGCTCAAGAGGCAAGTGTGATTAAATGGAAATGGTATATACAAGACAGGGCACGTGTGGGACAAAAAGGAGTTGCATCTTTGCACAAGCAGGTGGCACGGGCGCCATCGACTGAGACTGAGAGTGAATGTTCCGTACCTTTAGTACAGGAGTCTCCTGTTCAGTGGGGTAGACCTTTTGATGATTTGTCCGCAGAGGACAGAAACCATGTCTGGTTTACGGATGGTTCAGCAAGGTTCATAGGGACGAAACGGCACTGGAAGGCGGTGTCCTATAATCCGATCACACAAAAATTGCTGAGTACAACTGGTGAGGGTAAGAGCAGTCAATTTGCTGAACTCTATGCTGTTTATCAAGTTCTGAAACAAGAGTTACCTGGCACATGTCATATTTTCACCAATTCTTGGTCTACTGCCAATGGACTGGCAGTTTGGTTACCGACTTGGCATTCCCATAGTTGGAAAATCCATTCAAAAGAACTGTGGGGAAAAGAATTATGGCAGGAGATTTGGGAAATGCTCCCACAGAGTACTGTTACAATCTTCCATGTGGATGCTCATACCCCGATAGACTCTCTTGACAAATTCTTTCATAACATTGCAGATGAGAAATCTAAAATTGCTGAGGCAGTGGTGGACAGGCAAGATTCTGATATTGCGGGATTGGCGAAATGGGCCCACCAGAAAGCAGGACACTTTGGAGAGAAAGCCACTAGCAGGTGGGCTGCTGATCGAGGAATTTATATTCCCCTAGATTTAATCAAAAATGTTATTCTACATTGTCCCATTTGTCAGCATATCAGGCAGCGCAAAGTGCCCCAAATTGTTAAAGGTCATTTACATCGCGGGAAATTGCCCGCTCAAATTTGGCAGATTGATTACATCGGTCCACTTCCTATGAGTAGGAATTGTCAATATGTTTGCACTATTGTTGATACATACAGTGGCCTGTTGGTGGCCCTTCCCTGTAAGCAAGCTACCCAATTGAATACTATTAAAACATTGGAATTGATTATGATGTATTATGGTGTGCCATTCCAAATTCAATCTGATAATGCATCCCATTTTCGTGGAAGATTGGTACAGGAATTCTGTGTGGAAAACAATATTGAATGGGTGTTTCATATACCATATTATCCACAGGCCTCGGGTCTTGTGGAGAGGTTGAATGGACTGCTGAAAGATCAGTTACGTAAATTAACAGATGACAAGTATAAGAATTGGCGAGACTTTTTGCCTCAAGCGCTATTGATTTTGAATAACCGTCCTTTTCTAAATGCTGAATCCCCACTTATGCGTTTGTTTCCTCCGAATGTTGATGCTAAGCCCAATGAAATCAGAGAGACTGTGATGTACTGGGAGATTACTCCCGGAGCTTTGGCTCCATGTAGAGCGACCCCAGGGTCGGCAGGTTTAGACTTGCATGCCATGGATAACACCGTTATAAAAAGTAAGGATCGAGTCATCATTGAAACTGGTGTTGGTGTTCATATACCAACTGGGAATTTCGGATTAATCGCCCCTAGATCGGGGCTGGCTGTAAAAGGCATTCAGGTGCTTGGAGGAATCATTGATAGTGATTATCAGGGAGAGATTAAGGTGCTCCTGCTGAATAGCAGTGAGGTTGACTTACTGATACACCAAACTGACCGAGTGGTTCAATTGCTAATAATGCCTGTTTTCAGTGGTGAGATCACAAAAGGCACTGCCCCAACGTTGCTAACTGTACGAGGCCAGAAAGGTTTTGGCTCCACAGATAATCCTGGGGCCAGAGTTTGGGTGCAGTCGCCTAAGAATCCCCCTGAACAAGCAGAAGTCATTGCAACCGGTCAAGACAACACCATTTTAGTTATGAGACCAGGGAAAGATAGCTGGGAAGCAGTCCCGGCTGACAAATGTTACTTACGAGAATGAATAATGCCTGTATTTGATTCTCTTTCAGATCATTCTTTGGACTGTTGCTGCAGGATGTGTCGGCGTTGGACTCCTTTTGGGCTGGTACGACGAGAGAGGAGGGATCCCATCAACCCGGGCTGAGTTGAGAACCCGAGTGTCGCGTTCCTTCGCTGCGTGGGATTTGTCGTCGAACTTTTGGACTACGTTAGCCAAACGAGTAACTAAAGCCCCTCATTTCTGCTTGACACCGATGAGATCGGTGACTGACATTCTAGCGACTTGTTTAGTTGCTGTCCCTGCTTCATTGGAGACTTTGACTCATATTTTTAATATATCGAATGCTCGCCCCAATGTTCTTCTGGGCGATTTTGCTACCCACGAGTATTGCCCCTTGTGTACTGTACTGTCAGACCCGATACCCCCCATCCAGTCCCAAATAGTTACCTATAATATCACACAGGGTGATTTGTGTTTTTCCCTTACTTGTGATCCTAGTGCGATTTCTGAATGTATGCGTTTAAGATTGAAAGGTGCCACTTCATTCACCGCTCATGAACGTACTTTGTGCCTTCAAAGGACACCGAAAACATGTACTTCTGTTCAGAATAACATGACTTGCAAGAGTTTGGTAGTTACCGCCAGTCATTATCGCACGATGTTACTACCTGCCGGATGGCTTTTCTCATGTGGTAATACTTCCTGGCCATATATCCCCGCAAATATTTCTGGAGGCCCTTGTGCCATTACTAGACTGAGCTTGTTGATGTTTTCATCACATCCAAATGCCAACTCTCGTGTGATTCGAGATACAGTGAGGTTACAGGAGGATTGTGACTCATCTTTGCATTTATATTCCAAGTCTGAATACCTTAGCCTGGCTATTTCAATTGTTGGTGTTCCTGCTTTGGCAGTTTATAATGCCAAATCTATTGGGAAAATGGCCTGCTGGATGGTAAAATCCATTAATCATACTTCTACAGTCCTGTCTGACATGCTATTAGACGCCCAGGGTGAACGTAGAGCTATCTTGCAAAATCGAGCGGCCATTGATTATCTTTTGCTTAAACATGGACACGATTGTTCTGATTTTGAGGGTCTTTGTTGTTTTAACTTGTCTGATCATACAAAATCCATTCAAGCTCACATTGATAAACTACATGACTTGACAGAAGAAGTTAGAAAACACATTGACCAGGGCTGGTTTGACTGGCTCTTTAATTGGTTACCTGATTTGCATATGTTACGTCAGATATTAGGAGGTATTCTGATTACTATCGGCATTTTGATTTCTATCTGTTGCTTTATTCAGTGTATTCCTTCACTACTTCAATTCTGCACACCTGGTACTAGACATAGATCAGTTAGTCTTGTTTCATATTATTCTTCCACAGATATTAGTTCTGTTTAATGAATGTATAATAGACTGAAGTCAAGGGTGAAATGTTCTGCTTGATTTTCCAGGCCTTCTTGTGTTGAAAAGTAATTGAATGTGACTTCAGTCTCTTACCATTCAAGTCTAAGGGTTAGAGTAGTGAATGGAGCCTATTTACTAGGCACTTCGACATGATCCTGTGCTCTTCCCCATAGATCAGGGCTTGCACACATAGCCTAGGGGATAGATTCGTTAGTATCAGGGATAACCTGTCCTGTAGTGAGGGTATTTCATGGAGCCGTGCTGAATTCAGGCCTGGTAGGCCTCAAACGGGAGAGACTCCATCTTTCTTTCTGCTCCGGCAGCTTGGGATGCTTCTAGGTCAAATGTAATGTTTTAGTTATGAGGTGTTATTCGCTTGGAGAGAACCGGTTCAGGCCGGCCCTTATCGAAGGATTGTATTTTTCTTCATGCCGAAGACACTACATCAGGCCGGCCGGCTGGGAACGTGTCCTTGGTACGGGGAGGTACAAGAATTTGGTGGGCGGCAGGTTACGGGCCGGAATTTTCCATGAGGAAACGCACCTCTATATTAGTGAAAGTCTGAGGCAGTTACATGTTCAGTCCGTAGGCGGCATCTAGCCGTTAGCAGTAAAGCTACTACTTATTCCAGGGAAGACAGACGCCATCTTGAAGGCGGAGAAGAACCGAGAGACAGATACTCTCCTAGCAGAATAGCCAGAGAGGAGAGAGTAGCCGATAAGGAAGAGGTCCCGGTGACTCGGAGAAGGGTGATTGCGGAGGTGTGACTTCCAGGCGAGCCGAGGCACAGACGAGAAGGGAACCTAGATGACCACTGAGTGCAGGCTACACACTACTAAGGTGATGTCGACCCTTTCTTATTAGAGTGTACAACTTAATCTTTCACTTTTCTTTGCAGGTTATGTGTTATATTGTAATGTTATGTGATTGCGTATGTAATGAGTAATAAAGTACCCAGTTTGTAGTGAACCAACATGTGCTGCGTGTTCTTGTATGAGAGGGTAGCCTATTCTTCTAGTCAGCTGCGGCTACATGAACAGATGTTAACCCTGATCAGGTAAGTGGTAACTGAATAAGGGAAAGAGGAGCCCCTCGAACCGGAGAACAGGCTATGCTCGAACTGGCAGTCCTTGTGTGATCTGATGAATAGTGAAACTGATTCCCTTTTTGTATGTTATGGTGATCATAGGATGAACTGTTGTATGAGACTGCCGTCTGGGTAGAGAGGTCTGGATTCGTATGGGATCGCGAGGCCGCCACTTGTGATACTGTCATATGGGCAGAGAGGTCTGGATTCGTATGGGATCGCGAGGCCGCCACTTGTGATACTGTCGTATGGGCAGAGAGGTCTGGATTCGTATGGGATCGCGAGGCCGCCGATTGTGCTGAGACTGCCGTCTGGGTAGAGAGGTCTGGATTCGTATGGGATCGCGAGGCCGCCACTTGTGATACTGTCGTATGGGCAGAGAGGTCTGGATTCGTATGGGATCGCGAGGCCGCCACTTGTGATACTGTCGTATGGGCAGAGAGGTCTGGATTCGTATGGGATCGCGAGGCCGCCGATTGTGCTGAGACTGCCGTCTGGGTAGAGAGGTCTGGATTCGTATGGGATCGCGAGGCCGCCACTTGTGATACTGTCGTATGGGCAGAGAGGTCTGGATTCGTATGGGATCGCGAGGCCGCCACTTGTGATACTGTCGTATGGGCAGAGAGGTCTGGATTCGTATGGGATCGCGAGGCCGCCACTTGTGATACTGTCGTATGGGCAGAGAGGTCTGGATTCGTATGGGATCGCGAGGCCGCCACTTGTGATACTGTCGTATGGGCAGAGAGGTCTGGATCCGTATGGGATCGCGAGGCCGCCGATTATAAGAGGTCTTGGTATGTATAGTAGGAATTCCCTGTCCTTAGGTGGTAGATATATGTGGTTGCACTATTGTAAATAGGCCCTAGGGAGGGGGTAACGTTCTGGCTGGGTTAGTGAGGCTCTGATGAGCGGGTTCTATCTGATCCGAAAACCCAAGCAGAACATGGTCTCTGCACCTAACCTGCCCCAGGTGATGCAGTATCGCCCCTGTTGGTCACAGTTGGAGCCAATTAGGGCAAACGAAGTTTGCTTTTTAACGAGTATGAGTGTCCCTCTAGAGTACGAGGAGTAGGAAGAGAATATTCTATGTTCTGCCCATCTATGTGCGAAGGTGCTGGCATGCCTGGAGTTGAGATGGGTCTCTTGGAGCAGTGCAATGTGGACCTGGTGTCGATCTAAATATGCTAAAATCCGCCGTTTGGTTGGGTCTCCTAATCCTCTAACATTCCAAGTAAGAATGTGTAAATGTTGATTAGACCATGGATTTGTCAAGGAGCCAGAGGGTGTTGAATGTGGTGTGTCGTGGTCTTACTTCTAATGCGAAGCGGATAGGGTATCGGTAGTGCAACTGCCTTTCGTAGTGTATATCTTGTGCTGTGTCAAACCTTGTGAACAATCCCATTCCCACCCCCACCCACTGTAGCATCCCAATCATGCCAGAAAGAACATTCCCTCCCCCCACCAATATCCCCAACAAAACTAAAACAGACTGCATTCTTGGCTGACGCAAAATAGAGGGAGCGCCCTCGTGGGAACTCCTAGGTGCATGCATGGTTACTCCCTGCCCTCAGAGTTGCAAGGTGTTGGGGCGGCCAAACTCATTGAGGGCAGGGGTGCTCAGTACTAAGTGCCATATGGTCCCAGAAGGTCACTTATCTGTGTCATGGTTTTCGGCTGTCCCAATCCACTGAGTCTGCACAGCTACTATCATATGTTGCAGCAGGGTGAAAGAGTCTCTTCATCTCCGGGGTGTGGTGACGACCTGCATGGGGGGTCCAATTATTCTCCAGCCAGAGAGGGCTGTCTCGGCGGTGACGCCTGCGAAGAACGGGAGATGTTGCGGTGTTTAATGCGTTTCAGGAAGTCTTCCACTTGCTGCAGATTAATGAAGAACTGCTGCTTGCCCTGATGTGTAACCCGCAGGCGGGCTGGGTGCTCGAGGGCATAATCGATTTGCGCCTGGCAAAGTTTTTGTTTGACGGACAGGAACTTGCGTCGCTCTTCTTGCACAGTCACCGTAAATTCAGGGTAAATGGTGAACGTGTTCCCCTCAAAGGTGGGTTGCATCTTGTTCCATGCTGTTCTGAGGGCCACGTCCCGGTAATTCAGCAGCCGTGCAATAATAGGGCAGGCCGTGCTGCCCAGTGGAGGTCTGGGGCCAAGGGAGCGGTGCGCCCTTTCCACTATAAATTGAGGAGAGAAAGATTCTGCACCTATTGTTTCACGCAGCAGTCATTCAATGTACTCCTCCATACGGCCTGTATTGTTACTCTCCGGAATACCAAGAACCCGGATGTTGTTTCTCCTGCTGCGAGCTTCAATGTCCTTGTTTTTGGCGGCAATGATTTTAGGTAGTTTTTCCATTTGCGTCACTTGTGTTTGAATGTGCGACGCGGTATCCTCAGCATACAAGATGCGACGTCCAGTTGCTTTGATGCACTCATCATGGCCATCCAGCTTGTGGACTATGGCATCCATTCGATTATTCATAGCGTCCATCTTGTCTGTAATCGAGGTAAGGCTTTGTCTCATTTCGAGTGAGCATCTTGCTGCGCACGGCTGCCCTTTTTGGCTTCGAATGTCAGCCGGGTTTGTTTGGCATCTGCCTTTCCCATGGTTATGCCTCTGCACCTGTTGTGAAGATGGCACCTGCAGGGGTACAGTGATGAGCCTCCCCGCAGGGAGGTGAGGCAGTGTAGATGACCAGCTAAGTGGGTCTAATCGACCCTGGTAGGTGAAAGCGATTAGTCCTGAGGGATCAGCAGAAGGCACAACCTCCCTCAATGATGTGTAGTGAGAATAGCAGGCATTGTAAGGGCGTATCCATTATTATTGATTCATGCAGGATATGAAGTCGGCGTGTGTGCGCACCGCTGTGTGTGAGTCCAGGGGGGACTACAGCACGCTGCCGACTCAGGACCACCAGTCCAACCTTGTCCGCCTAGGAGGAAACTCGCAAACCGTTACAGTTCATATAGGCCGTTCTAGCAACAAGATAAGCTGCGAGGAGGCAGTGGAGACTGGGAGGGTAGGTCGCAGCGGCCGACACTTATGTAACATCACCGATGGAGGTATGGCCGGCCAGCAACGCAATGTCGTTTGCCAAAGAAGGGAGGTGTGGATGGGTGAGCAACAGTCACTCAAAGCTGCACCACAGGCGAGGGGTCAGCCAAACGAGGGAACGAAGAGATCAGACCCGTGCACATATCTCAAATGAGGTCATGTAGGTTTGCGGATCTTGCCATGGCAAGCTGGGCCGGGAACAGGTGATGCCAGCGGGTATACCCGGCCTCTGTTGAGTGCAGACTGAGCACGAGTCAGTAGGGAGAAGGGCTGGATGACATTGGTCAAAAGAGGAGTGCATCCACGCTTCAGGCGCCGTGCGCAGGAGTGGGGCGGCGCGACAATGACGGCCTCTCAGTCCAGCCGCAGCACCGCCAGAGCTCAGCACGGGTATCGAGTCGACGATAGTTCCGCACATTCAAACCTGCAGTATGCACTGACAAAGTTAGTCCAAAGCGTAGCCGGTCAGCCCAGTGATATGCTGTAGGGGCTGCGCCTGAAGTCAACCAGCCCCGCTCACCCATGAATCAGGACGCAGAGGTGATGCAGCGGGGGTGGGAAACCACCTCCGATGGCCAATAGTCTTTATGTCAGCGTGCCGGGGGGTGAAGAGTGCCCGCGTGTCCCCAGTCTGTGCGCACTCCCCTCCCAGCTCAAAGGCGCCACAAGCTCTGGTCGTGGTAGGAATGGGGCCTAGCTGCCATGCGTGTGCCGTGTTGGTTGCGTAACGCGCCCTGCCCGGTGGAGGATCCAGATACTCCAAGCCACTCCAGCGGCGCTTCAAAGAAGGAGCTGCAGCGGTGTGTAGCGGTGCGCGGGAGGCTTCAAAATTACACCGTGTGTTCAGCAGGCCGTACCCTCCTCGCCAGTAACACTGGCTGCGTGATTGGACCTCCTGGCAAGGATAAATTACAGGATAGATGAACCGAGCTGCTGCGCCCTCCTCCTCTAAACAAACACTTATACACTTTATGTTTTGTTTTGGATTTCTATGCTTGGCATGGGATGCAATTCCTACGCCACCTGTTACGCTCCTTTGGTTTCAGTTCTTTTAATGTATATTTGCATCGCCTTCAACTTCAAGATTCAGAATTTTTCTGCTCTACTGTTTTATGGTATGTTCGACAAGCCCTTAGTATTAGAAAACTCACACTTGAGTCTATACTTATCAACTGATCATTGATGAATGGTTTTTAACCTTGTTCAAAGTTGAGTTACATGAATGTGAAAGTACGACCACATGATTGTACTATGATTTTTACTTAAAATCGTATTTTATACCAATTTTTTAGCTGTTTGTTTGTAACAATGCTCAATTGATATTTATCTTTTAAGGCTATTTGCCAAAAAAAAGCATTTGACTGACTCTGGCAGATTTCTTATGATCTCACCAAATTTTTCCGGGGCATTCCAAATCATTAGAATTAACTTTTTAATCTAATCTGCCTAGTGGCATCGTTTACTCAAAAATGGGGAGTGTGAGGTTGAGATTAACCAACAAGAAACCAGAAGTACCCAAATAAAAAGGATAGGGTGGCCTGGTGCAACTAAAAAGTGGTAAAGGACATGATTTTGAGTGTTCATTTTCAGTTATTTGGAAAAGTAAGGCTGCCAGTGTAGGGATAGTTTACACTCTGTTTTCCACTCGAGTCAAGTTCTTAGAAATATAGGACAGAGAGGCCCAGGAGAGCAGGCTAACACAAAGCCTTACCTACCATCAGCTGACCAGGCCTAGGGTGTGCAGTGAGAGCAGGTATTTTAGTAGCCTAGTTACTTGTGCATGGAGTCTGAACACCTTTAAGACAAACTGACAGGCACTGTGAGAAATTAACACTGCCTTCTGACTCGTCTCCAGTGCCCTCATTTGTGTCCCCTCATGAATATTCTCCCAGACGCTTAAATGGAAAAAACAAACAGTCTTAGGGAATTACATAGGAAGTTACAAAGTAATGTAATCAGGGATTGCATTGCTGTTATTGATTACCTCAAGGCCTTCTGCAGTCGATGGAAATTTTAGTATTGCTTCTGTCTGAAAAGAACATGAATTTAGGACCCAAAAAGACCAATTTCAAAGTTTTTAATTACTGCGGTATATCTGACCTTGTGGGTCCCAATCCACTTAAGGCCTGCAGCTGGCACACTGATGTAGAGTGAATGCGGGGCAGGGGCCAAATCACATCCATTCCTTCAACCCTGTCTGCACATAACGCTCACATCTTTGTAAATCCCTACTCAATACCAGGTCCAGTCTTAGATGTGGGTAAGCTACTGAAATCTCATGGCAGATGCCTAGCTCTGGCTCATTTTGAGGTCCTCTTGGAACCCATTGCCCAAAATGAGCTAAGCTTTCATGTGGTGTCTACCTGCCCCCACGTTCTAATCTCATGCAACAGGAACAAAGCAGTGACCATTGATGTAAAATGGACGAAACAAAGAGATATTTTGTTGTGAGTACCAGGGCACTCCTTTCTTTCATATGATTTCAATATTCTTGTTTCTTGAGAATTAATGGTATCATTGTAGGGTGTCACCTTCTGATCTTAGGTACAAATGTATAATGTCCAGTAACACTAATCCTGACCTAGGATAGCGTCTCCATTAATCACCACCTAGTGCTAAAGAGAGACACTATCCTAGGTCACGAAAGAAAGAGATACTCATCTAGGAACTGAATTGCACATTGTAGAACCTGAAAATCAGGGATTAATCCTTGCTTATCCACTTGAACAGATTGTGTGATCCTAGGCAAATATTTTTGGGGGGAGAGACTCTATTTTCTTTATCATCACAAATGAGAGTCCCTTCAAAGCAAGTGTGTTGTACAAAACCCTCTTATGTTTAACAGTCTATAATATTGTTCCAGCTATAATAATCTAAGCCACATTTGGGGTAAACATGACAAGTGATTTGTCTCTGATTTCAGTAGAGGTATCGCCATCAGGGCAAGGGAGGCATAAATATTTCAACTTTTATGTTTTAAAAATAGTACTTTTAATAAAAGCCTCTCAATGCACTGATATAATGTGAAGAACTAAGTTGAGACTTATCCGCATGTAAACCAAAATACACTTTTTTAAAGCAACTGCAAAAGTTTTGATAAAGGGCAACTGCTGGTACACTCGATTTCCCTGTGGGATTCTCGGAGGTTGGGGAACCTGCCCTTGAGGACTCAGACCCCCTCTGTTCATGGACCTGGGCCTCGTGACTGATTTGCTGTATTTAATCGACACTCGCGCTTCAAATGCCCGCTTTTGTGACAATGTGTCTTGGGATCTATGGCTCTTCCCCTTCCCTGGCCCGCGTGTGTTGACCCATTCTGGGTCCCTCCTTGATTATTTCCCTGCTTCTGACCCAACGTTCCTCCACTTGGCTGCACTTGGTCTACCCTATCTGCATTCCTCATCTGGACTAGCATCAATTTATCCTTTATTTTCCTATGCTTAGAGTTCACTTCATCACTACAGTATCTGGCATACCATAGAATCTTATCCACGGACTAGTTCTGCAAGCAAATCAGATGCTGCTGGATCATAAAGCTAATTTCTTGTCTCAATCCCAAGACAAACTTGGAAACCTGTCCCATGTCCTTAGAATCTAGAGTGTCCAACCCACTATACTGCTTAAAGGCTTGCAAGAGTGTTTCATACTAAGCATGTACTGTTTCCTTGGACTCTTGAGTAGTTCGATCTATCTTAACCCAAGCAATGTCTTGTGGCGAGATCTTGGACTGTAACCATGTAAGTACCTGCTCAAACATTTTCATAACCAAAGGTGAAGGACCATGCGCTATGGGGTCTCGGTCTGGTTCAGCTGATGGCCAATAAACAGCAATTTTACAAGCAGACCACAAATCACTAGGTACCACAATGCCAAACAGTGTATTCAAATCAATCCACAATATCTTTGAGATTTTAACAAAACGATCAACTTGCTTGTACCATTCAGCAGGTTTCTCCCTCAGTCAAGGAAATTAATTTGCAAATGCTGCCAAATCACCCCTGCTCCAAGGCATGCACATACCCTCTGCACTGTACCTCTCACAATAGGTAAGCCTCTACTCCTGCTGTCCCCCCTCCTCCCGGAGGTGCCGTGTCTCCTATCCCCTTCTTGACATTTGTTTTCTTTGACCATCTTTCCTCCCACTTATCAAGAATGCTCCATGCACGTATCCCTGCAACCAATTCTCAAATGTGCATTTTCAAACCTATGACTCTTTTCTCCTCCAATTCCTCATCACCATAACTTAACCTATGATTTCCCTGCACCATTTTTGTTTTGGACAAATCCACATCATACTTCTGTGCCAATTCTGTCAATTTCTCATGTGGCCTCCTTGACTTACGCTTAATGTCCTTCGCCACAAACAATACCTCATCTTGTTTATAAAGTTCTATTCTTTCCAAAGGCAAATTCCCATCAATTATCTAGTCTACTTCTGCTTTCAACATTACCACATCCAGCGCCTTGGCTTTCGCCGCAGCTTTGATTGTTCCCTGACTTGATGCACTACTCTGTTCTTCCCTTTCGTTGCTCTGATTTCTCTGGTGATTTCCTGTCACTGTACTCTGTGGAACATGTTGACCTCTAGAAGCTCTCTGATCGACACCTACTTCTGACATCCTCCCCACGGGTCCTCTGACTGGAGCTTCCGACATCCTCAAATCTGAACGTAAATCCACCAATGACACTGATCATACTGCGCTAGATCCAACGCGCACCCTATAAGGATCCGCAGTTGCTGGTAATGGTGTACTAGCTTCTACAGGTACCAAATATTGACCACTTCTGTTTGAATTAACATTTCCTCCTAAGTTGACTCCTTCTCCTAAACCTGACTGTGGCTGACTACTGCTTTCCTCCTGATTTGGCTCATACACTTACACTATAGGTCCAATGGTGACTGGCATTGTAAAGGCTTCCGGTAGCCGTGTAGCAGTTTTAGCTCTGCTCATCTCTGTACCTCCAGATACTGGTATACCCACTCCTTCCATTACTGTTGAAATCTTCCCCACTACCCTCGCACTCGGGTTAGCCTGTGATATTCCCATTCTCTCCATGTTCGCTGCATTTGCCAATTCCCGTCTTCCCTCATCCAAATCTGGATTGTATGGTGGAGGACGCTCTGCTACCAACCTAGCTAGCAAACTGTCATCGGTGTCACTATCATAATTTCCTTTTCTATGCCGAGCATCTCCCTCTTTCACCAATAGTGGGTATGACCTCTCTCCCTCAATGGTGTCTACTCTCCATCTCTTCACCTGTGCGCCCCATTGCGCATCCTGGTATGCCTTCGCTTTTTTCATCCTTCCCTGACTTCTTTCCCTGCTCTTCGCCTGTTCTGCTCACATCCAAACATCCAATGCTTCAAACTGTGTTGGTCTAGGCGGAGGTCGCAATGAAGACATCACTCCCCTCAACTGATATAGCACCTCCAATCGAAATTAACCATGATGTGGAAAAGCCTAATCTTTCTCCTTCTCAGTAATCTTATGCCCATTTTGAAGCCAAACTATAGTATGGAGTCCTACCTGTGTTGCCATCTAATGTGCTGGTGGATCCTCAGGCAGTGCTTCCTCACCTACCCAAGTTACCACTCCTCTACCTCCCCTACAAAGATCTTGTAATACTTTAAAGCATCTCATAATTAAATCAGATTCTTTGCCCACAAGATGTTTTCGTTTTAACTTCCTGATGACAACCCACCAATCCCAGTGTGGCGTTACTTTACTCCAACTGACCTATCGCAGCATGGCACAATTCGACGTCTCCCTTCCCCCTCACAGCGGTTCACCCTCATTAACAATCTTACCTTACGCATTCACACTCTCAATCATAGATAC
Organism: Triturus cristatus; assembly: GCF_964204655.1. Lineage (NCBI taxonomy): Eukaryota > Metazoa > Chordata > Amphibia > Caudata > Salamandridae > Triturus > Triturus cristatus. The sequence goes on along the minus strand of NC_140594.1, from coordinate 947,196,487 downwards.
AAGTAACTGTCTGTCCAGGAAACGACCGGACAGTCACACAACAAGTAATTGTCTGCCTTTCTTCAAGATCGATATAATTCAATCATTCAAGAACACTCACGTTCTGTGACCCACGACCTACGCCAGCCAATGAAATCGCTGTAGTCCACCCCTGTGTCAGGCTCCGTGGGGCGCGGCGCCTTTAACGGCGTCCACGCTTGAACACGGAGCAGAGGGCTACACCCGCTGTTCCCTGTCAGCGGCCGGGGGCTTGAGGTATATTTAAGGATGGAATCCACGCTGGTAACGCGCTTCGCATTCCAGTTCGGATTCCGGCAGGCCTCCCACCGCATTCAACATTTCCCAGCTTACCTATCTCTGTGCTTAAACTCCGGCTTTCATTTTCGGTCGCTCGTGGTGTTGTTGGCTTCCTGTTGTGTTCTTCTGCTTCCTGGGTCCTCGGGTGTTCTTCCGGGGTTGGTTGTTTTGCTGCTCTTCTTCGGTCAGGTTACTTTGTTACTAGGAGCTCCAGTCAGAATTAACCCTTGCGTCCTGGTTCAGCAAAAATAAAAATTCGGCAAGGGGTTTTAAAGCATCACAGTATCTTTGTTTCTTTTTGGATAATACCAGCTTTATTTTTGATAGAAGAACAGTACTTATCTGAAGGTCCGTTGTGCGTTTCTGGAGATTCTTTTGTTTTCTGGTCTCTTAAAGAAAGAAGACATATTAGTAGTATAAAAGAATTCAGTTCTTCGTCAGTACAATTTGCATAATTTTTTACCCTTCCTTTTTTTCTTTTTTACCCCGTCCCTCCTCCTGCTTAGGGAAATAAGTTTTTTGGTTTTTCCCTGGGTGTAGGAGTAACGGGTATATTTTTAATTTTGCTTAAGGGGTCCTCCATTCCTATGGTGATTCTAACCTAGGTCAGCACCCTATCTTTTTTTCTTGTTTCACATGCTAACTTCTGCAGTCCTATTACTTATTGACTCTTGTCCATCATTCTTGATAGTGGGGGTGCTCTGTCGTCCCAGGGAGCAGTTTCCTTGCACATATTGGCTTCTTCCATCCAAGGTATCCCTTAGGAATAAGGAGGGGTATTATAGTTAGACTGCTTGTATTCATACTTAGTACTCACCTTGTGCTTTCTTCTTTAGGGTTCTAGAAGACTCTCTCAGAAGATCCAGCAGGAGTCTATCCCTTCTTCCTTCCCTTGTTTTGTTTCCCTTCTTCCCCACCTCCCCTCTTTTGCTTTGACTTAGTTGGGCGAAGGAGGCAGGTGAGGGAAGTTGGGGTCTAGCTTCGTGTTCATCCATGTCATCCCTGCAGTAAACTCAGGTGAGCCCTTAGAGAACGCGAAGCCCATGTTTATTTTGCTGCCCGGGCATCATGGAGGAACATACGATAATGTTAGTAGATGTGGCAAGTATGATAGGGAACCTACAGAAGGAAACCCAGGCCCCGTCTCTTAGAGTCGATTCCCTACAACAAGCCTCTCAGACTGTGCACCCTGCTGACCTGCCTACAGGCTCCTACGCTGCCACGTTTGCCTCATCTCCTCCCCTTCGAGCACTACTTCTCCCGTATATGACATCACAACACCTTCTTCTATCCCTTTAGCACCCCCAGAAAGAATTATGGGTGATCCAGCCAAGTTTGCCACTTTTGTCAATCAGTGCCAGCTGCACCTTATGTGCAAGGCTTTCTGCTTCCCCACCGAACAATCCAAGGTGGCTTTTGTTTTATCATACTTGGGTGGTACCGCCGCCACTTGGTCAATTCCCTTAGTGGATAGAAACGACCCCCTGTTGTACGATTACCAAGCTTTCAAGGAGGAGTTAAGACGTTTATTCGACAGACATTCTTTCATGCAGTCTGTGGATACTGAGTTGTTAAACCTTAAACAAGGATCTAGGGATCTTATGTCGTACGTTTCCTGTTTTAACAGATTATTTGCCGAAGCTGGTTGGCCGGAGGCCAAATGTAGTGCCCTCTTTTACAAAGGCTTAAGGGATGAACTAAAAGACATATTGGCACAAGTGGTTTACCTTCCCAAATCCTGTAATGCATTAATTGATTTGGTCATAAAGTTGGATCACCGCTTACATGAGAGAAAAAGGGAGAAAGGACGCACTTACTCCTAGTATCTTGCTGTGAGAGAAAGGAAACCAGAAATGGAGAAACCCATTGAGGATTCAGAACCCATGCAAATAGGCAGCTTTAAAGGGCCCCTGAGTCAGGAAGAGAGGCAGAGACGACGGGCCAACAATCTGTGTCTTTACTGTGGCAAATCAGGTCAATTTTTGAGGGATTGCCGAGTTAAAGTCCAGAAACTTATGGAGTCAGGAAACTGATTTGCCTGAGCATGGTGGAGATGAATCGCTCAGGTGAGACAGGCTTACCGGTCTCTCATGTGGTAGGGTTAGGACCTACTTCTTATCCTCTTCAAAACTTTTTCTCTCTGCTCAGCTCAGTTGGGGTGAGGTGATCGAAGCATTGACGTACAACTTATGCTTGATTCAGGTGCCCAGGAAACTTTATTGATTCAACCTGGGTAGAGAACATGTGTATACCTACAAAATCAAAAAATACTGTGGACATTGTTAAGACCATTGACGGAAGTCATATGAAGTCTGGGCCTATTACTCATACCACCACACAGTTAAACGTATTACTCTTAGGCCAACACCATGAAACCATTCATTTTGATACTATCTCCTCACCACAGTTCCAGGCTATCATTGGTCTCCCTTGGTTGATGAAACACAACCCTAACTTTAACTTGGAAGACCATACCATAGCTTTTGCTTCAGTGTACTGTAAGAACCATTGTCTGGAGCCTTCTATAATAGTGCAACAGGTGGCTAGTAGTACCCACTGTACAGTACCTGTATTACCTGACTGTTATGAGGAGTTCAAAGACGTGTTCGACAAAGAGAAAGCTTCAGCTCTGCCACCCCATCGGTCGTATGACTGTGGTATAGACCTGGTTCCCGGTGCCAAAATCCTGTGTAGTCGCATATATGCCTTGACTGAAAAAGAGAACACATATTTGAGGGAGTACTTGGATGACATGCTGCAAAAAGTATTCATTCGCCCTTCTCGATCTGCAGCGTCCTCCCCTCTTTTTTGTATACCAAAACGGGAAGGGGGTCTTAGGTGTTGCATCGACTATAGAGCCCTTAATGGCGTGACTATTAAAAATCGATATCCTTTGCCTCTGATACAAACTCTGCTCGACCAAGTCAAAACTGCCTCTATATTCACTAAATTGGATTTGAGAGGTGCGTATCACTTGGTTTGAGTAAGATCAGGAGATGAATGGAAGACATCCTTTTGAACAAAGTTTGGGCTGTATGAGTACTTAATATTGCCCTTTGGGCTGTGTAATGCCCCTACGGTTTTTCAATTCTTTAATGATGACGTTTTAAGAGAGACATTGGATTTAAACACCATTGCTTACATCGATGATATCCTGATCTACTATTCATCTGTGGAAGAACATGTCAGACATGTAAAGAGTGTCCTCCCCATCTTAGAGATAACCACCTGTACGTGAAATTAGACAAATGTGAGTTTCATGTCCCTGAACTCATCTTCTTAGGCTTTGTCTTATCAGCACAAGGGGTGACTATGGACCCCCAAAAGGTTGCTGCCATCACTAAGTGGCCCTCTCCTCATTCAGTAAGGGAAGTGTAGAGCTTTCTGGGCTTCGCCAATTTTTATAGGCGATTCATACAAGGCATTGCAGCACTTACAACTCCCATCACCAGACTCCTGAAGAAAGGGATGCCGTTCAATTGGACACCAGATGCTGAAATGGCTTTTACCTGTTTAAAAGAGGCATTTCTTACCGCCCCTGTTCTGGCGCATCCTGACACTACACAGCCATTTCTATTGGAAACAGATGCCTCCCAAGTTGCTATAGGAGGAGTGCTGTCTCTGAGAGACAAACAGACAGGACATCTACATCCCATAGCGTACTATTCTCATAAGCTAACTCCTGCTGAAGTAAATTACTCTGTAGGGGATAGGGAGTTACTGGCCATAAAAAGATCCTTCGAAGAATGGTGTCAGTACCCCTTTGGGGCTTTTCACACTGTAACTATCATCACCGATCACAGAAACTTGCAGTTCTTGAAGGCTGCCAAGGCCTTATCTATGTGACAGTTGAGATGGACCCATTTATTTAGTGATTTTGACTATGTCATTCAGTTTCAGGCTGCCACCAAACACGGCAAGGCAGATGCCCTATCCCGTTTTGGCTATGACTTCCCTGATGAGCTGTGCACACAAGACCCACCTTTCATCTTGAATCCTGATTATGTGTTAGGGGGTACCTTTTTAGAAGAATCATTTATGAAAGAAGTGGCCCTTGCACACGAGTCAGATAAACTAAGGAACATTGAAACTAAAAACAACGGGTCAGGAATAAAAACTTAGTCTTTGTTCAAGGCAGATTAGTTCTCCCTACTCAATCTCTTCAGGCACAAGCACTGGGTTTGTGTCATACACATGCTTTAGCAGGCCACCCTGGATAGAAGAAACCCTTTACCCTGCTCAAAAGGTATTTTTGGTGGCCATCCATGAACCAAGATGCCCGTTTGTATGTACGAGATTGTTATCTCTGAGCACAAAGCAAAAGCACCCACCAAATACCAGTAGGTCTCTTAACTCCTTTGCCTACACACCCTACCCCATGGCACTCCATTTCTATGAACTTTATTGTAGAACTGCCTCCTACTAAACAAGGGCATACTGTCATATTTGTTGTTGTCGATATTCTATCCAAGATGTCCCATTGTATACCCTTGAAGAAACTACCTATCTCCAAAGAACTAGCTTGTGTGTTTCTCTAACAGATAGTGCGTCTTCATGGCTTATGCTCCGTCATTGTATCAGACAGGGGCCCTCAATGTGTGTCCCGTTTCTGGAAAGGGTTGAATAGCATGATGGATATAGATGTACGTCTCTCTGCGGCTCACCGCCCTCAGACTGATGGTCAGACAGAAAGGGTCAACCAGTGTATTGAGAAATATTTGCAGTGTCACCTCCTACATGGAGAGAAGGTTTGCATATAATAACAGTGAGCATGTGTCTATTGGGGTTTCGCCTTTTTTCTGTATCTATGGGTTTCACCCTCGCTGTGGTCTGGTTTCGCCTTTAACACCTTCTACTTTTCCAGCTGCTCAGAATTTGGTATCTCGCCTCCAGAACATTCATGCTTCCGCTAAAAAATCTTTAGATGAGGCAAAAAACAAGTATAAGGAAGGAGCAGACAACCGCCTGCTTATGCTATAGGAGATAGGGTATGGTTGTCCACTCGGAACATCCAGATTAAGGGTACGACCAAATTCAAGCCTCGCTTTATTGGTCCCTATGTTGTTACAAAACCCTGTTGCTCTGAAGCTTGACTTGCCTGCCTCCTTACGGTTACTTGCTGTCTTTCATGTCTTTATTGAAGCCTGTCACCCCTGGTACTGTTATTCCTGTACAACCTCCCCCTGTTTTGGCTGATGATGGTCCTGAGTATGAGGTAGCATATATCATGGACTCCCATAGGGTGTGTCGTCGGTTGAGGTACCTGATTCACTGGAAGGGCTACAGGTCTGATGAACGGTCGTGGGAACCGGCTTCTAATGTGCATGCTCCCTGTTTGATTCGCTGGTTTCATCGCCGATATCCGCACAAACCCTAGCCTGTTGGGGGGAGTGTCTTGGGGGGTGTACTGTCAGGCTCCATGGCGTCCGTCGGCTTTAACGGCGTCCACGCTTGAAAACAGAGCAGGGAGCCCCGCACGCCATTCCCTGTCGGAGGCCGGTCGTGGCGCTTGAGGGATATTTAAGGACGGGAGCCGCGCTGGTAACGTGCTCCGCGTTCCAGTTCGGATCCCGTCAGGCCACCCACCGCATTCAACATTTCCCAGCTTACCTGTCTATGGCTTCCTGTTGTGTTCTTCTGCTTTCTCGGTCCTCGTGTGTTCTTCCGGAGCTGGTTGTTTTGCTGCTCTTCTTCGGTCAGGTTACTTTGTTACTAGGAGCTCCAGTTAGAATTAACCCTTGCGTCCTGGTTCAGCAAAAATAAGAATTAGGCAAGGGGTTTTAAAGCATCACAGTATCTTTGTTTCTTTTTGGAGAATGCCAGCTTTATTTTTGATAGAGGAACAGTAGTTATCTGAAGGTCCTGTGTTCCTTTGCGCATTTATGGAGATTCTTTTGTTTTCTGGTCTCTATAAAGAAAGAAGACATATTAGTAGTATAAAAGATTCCAGTTCTTCGTCAGTAGAATTTGCATAATTTTTGACCCCTGCTTTTTTCCCTTTTGCCCCGTACCTCCTCCTGCTTAGGGAAATATGTTTTTTTGTTTTTCCCTGCGTGTAGGAGTAACAGGTATATTTTTAGTTTTGCTTAAGGGGTCCTCCATTCCTATGGTGATTCTAACCTAGGTCAGTACCCTATCTTTCTTTCTTGTTGCACATGCTAACTTCTGCAGTCCTATTACTTATTGACTTTTGTCCATCCTTTTAGATAGTGGGGGTGCTCTATCGTCGCTGGGAGCGGTTTCCTCACACATATTGTCTTCTTCCATCCAGGTATCCCTTAGGAATAAGGAAGGGTATTATAGTTAGCCTGCTTGTATTCATACTTAGTACTCACCTTGTGCTTCTTCTTATTAGAAGATCCACTGGACGTCTATCCCTTCTTCCTTCCCTTTGTTTTGTTTCCCTTCTTCCCCACCTTCCTTCTTTTGCTTTGACTTAGTAGGGCGAAGGAGGCGGGTGAGGGAAGTTGGGGCCTAGCCTCGTGTTCATCCATGTCGTCCCTGCAGTAAACTCAGGGGAGCCCTTACACCCTGTCCACAAGGCTTCCCACCCGATTCTAACAATTCCACTCACACAAAGTTCCCTGTCTGAGGCGGGTCGTCCATAGCACTTCATGACTTATCAACAAACCAATGGTCAGACAATTACAACAAATCAGTGCCATCTACACCACAAATCTATACCAGGATCTCAGGCTACTCTTCAAGGCTGACATCAAATCAAAATCAAATCTCATGGACCGCACACGTTCGCCAGAAACCACATTCACTTGACTCTCATCCGAACTCTGCAAGGCATCACATGATCAATTCATCAGCCCAATCTAACACACAACATCCCTATTCATACTCACTCTACCGTTCACCGCCGTTATCGCCGCACAGTAGATCTTCTTCTGGTCTCCGCCAAAGACCTTCGTTCTCCGCTCTCGATCTTTTAGGCTCTCATTCTTCAGGGCTCTATGGGGCTCTACTTTCTGGAATTGCCTATATTCTCCCCTTACTTCAAGAGGAAACCATCTTCTGCTACCAACTGATGGGGTTGGGTTCCACATTCTAGATTTTGTCTGGAACCCCTGGTCGACGGATCATTAGTTCCTGCTTAGAAGTGTGGAGGGGAGAGATATCTTGTCTAATTAGATTTCACAGTCCCAAAAGATCATGACTCCGAAGAGTCACTGACTCCAGGTTCTAAGTTTAGTTAGTTTATTACAAGGCCAAAAACAATTGGACATACAAAAACCTCAGGATGAGGGTGTAGAAATACATCAGAACTAATACAATGCCAAACCTACGGGTGAAGTTCAATCGATGAACCATACAAAGGATAACAAGTTCTAAAATCAGGACGCAGGCAATGACTGCGCCAACATCAAGATTATTCTTCATTGGAGGATCGTAAGTAAAAAGCATTAGTCTATCCCTACACTACCACTAATGTGGCATCCTACTTAGCATTTCCCCGGCAAGTTCAGGAAATGGTGTCAGCATGTGAAGACTTCCTAAGAAGTGCACTCGCATTGAATGGGTCAAGTAGCATAAAGCTACAGAGCTTGTTCTAAGATGCTCCTTCTCTCTCCATCAGATCTCCTCTCTTAACTCAATCCCCGGGGCACTGTCCCTAATTCCAACAAAAAAACAAAAAAATCCTAGGACACCCCCATATTCACATCACGCATTCATCCCTTCCAGCTAGACACCTCCTCGTTGGTAATTTTCCACCTAGTTTCGATAATCCCAGCCTCTGGCTCAATAACCTTTATTCCCATGCCTTCTCCGATGAGAAATAAAACAGTCCCACATTATCAGCACCACATGTTCAAATGTATCCTCTCCTTCCTAAGCCTAGCTCCCAAAACAAAATCTTTATTCTAACTAACAAAGATGAATTTCTTCATCTGCAACAGAAACATGAGAAATTAAAGATTTTTCACACACATGAACATCACTAATGCTGCAATTATGAGAACCAGGGAAAAATTGGCTAACTTAAGAATTAATATGAACTCTATTAATCACACGTATACATGAACATTAATATTTGCACGTTTAAATCATTGGGTTAATAATTATCATTAATCATTTATAAAGGAATATTGGGATTTTCACCATTTAGAACACGATTACAATGTTAAACATCTCTATCACTTCACTTTACACGTTATTTCACATCCTAACACCCAAATGTTAGCACAACAAGAGACTATATGCGGGTGGAAGCTACACGTGCTTATAATGCACCCCTACAAATTGAAGAGCACAATTGTGCTATATCAAAACAATTTAGTTTTACACGACACACATACTCCATAAAGGGAATTTTCAGATACAGAATGGACCCTCACACACAGGACTATATTGGACTGTGTGGGGGCACCCCCATTCGAGTATAAATAGACAGGGTTGGGACTCCCACCACTAAGGTCTCGTCTAGCTCAGATGTAGCCTCCCTAAAATGGCAGCCTATGTGTGTGATGTGGGCAACCCCCAAAATTGAACAAATTACACTTTACAAGGAATAGTTGATGACTAAATACTGGCATCAACTATCTTTAAAAATAATTTAAAATGTAGTTGATTTACAAACATAAATCAAAATCTAAATGGTTTTAAAATATGTTCTGACCTAGCTCCTTTCACCGGAATCTCTACATGACCACAGCAGAAGCTCCTGAACGGCCTCTTGTGGCAAGTAATTTTATTGGCATTAAAAGTGCTTTGTGTAAAAAAAAAGTGTGTCCGTTTCATGCTCACAAATGTTGCACCTGCAAACAAGGATACGATTTGTGCAAAATTTGAGGGAGGGGGCACAACATACGCCAAAATTATGATACATACATTTAGATATTGGCAGTTTACAATAGAAGGCCGTTTATGGGTCTGCTTGGTAAAATAATCTTTAAGAAAGATCATGCTTTGTTTACTTGTAGGGTTGCTCGGGTTCTGAGAGTCCTGCTGTTGGAAAAATGTCGGGAGTGATCAAAAGACGATCCGTTTTAGAGGAGGAGTAAGTATCCAAACGCGGGGACTATAGCACATTAATATTATACAGCTCTGAACTGTGCATTAAAGCCTCGTTCTCTGGAATTTAGCAGAAAGAGCAGTTTGTGCTTAGCCATACCTATGTTTACATTTATATCAATGTTGCGTTTTGAAATCAATATGTATCTTTTACGCATTCTACTTATCTGAAATGATTTGTGAGTTGTGGTGCCACCGAAATAAATTAAACTGTAATAAAATAAATTATGGGAGTTGTAAAGAATCCGTTGATTTTTTTTTCACGGCTGTAAAATCAACAGTTGCAAATGGTGCTACCCCCCTCCACCCCCCACCCCATAGTACTTATCGCAAAGACTTTGAGAGACTTTTGCTGCTCAAGTGAGGATGTGAAAGGAAAGTGATCTCAAGTAACAGTGTCCTCGCTCGTGTTTTTTGTCATGCGTCCAAACGTGGCAGAAACAGTTGCCACTGATGATAACGCCTCTGCAGTCATCGCTGCCTTGTTTACAGTAATTTCTTGGTCGAGCAAAGATTCAATAGCAACACATAATAGGCCCGATCAGGTGTTTTATCACATGTTCCACAGGGCATGTTTGACAACATTGTATGCGCTATCTTCGTTATCTCTACGGATTGCTAATAATTGTTCAAATAAAAACTACTAAGTTTCCCGCCTATTAAACCACGTTCAGAGCCCCATGGAAAGGATGCTTGGCTGAGATTCCCAGGGCAACACGCGTTTTCTTTTATATGAAAATTTCTCAGAACGGGAACGCTCCGGGCTGTCCTCGGGGAACACTTGCGAGGAATCTTCTGCAATTATATAAATATTACCCAGCTTACATTTTCCCGTCTTTCCTTCGAAGAACTGCGTTTAAATTGCATTGGAAATAATAGCGATTACGACATTCTTGGGAGTCTGGCCTGCTGCATATTTGTGTATCATTATGGACTTGCCGTCTTGGCAGATATGGGAAAATAAGTCCAATTTTCTTCAATTACGGGCTGAAGATTTGGAGGATCAGAGCCTATTATAATTCGCTGGAGTGGAGGCGTTTTTACTCCTGCAGAATAGCACCCCGGGGTGTCCCAAGCGCAACATTATTGGTAAAATTGTGTTCTAAATAGATTAGTGACTAGGCCAAACGAAATAGTTGATGCTTGTACTTACTCAGTTTTCCTATGCATTTCGTACGAGGAATAAAGATGTTCAGTTCTTATTCGCACCAAGCACATCACTGCAGGTGTGAAGGGGATGCTACTGTGCTGTTTGTGGTGTGCTGTGGGAAAACTGAGGCAAAAACAACAGTTGATGGACAGAATGCAGAACAATGTCATACATTCACCCCAGTACAGAGATCTGGGCCTAAATCCATCGTTTTTTTGCTCACCATGCCGTTCTAGTTTGAACCCAGCCATATGCAAATCAGTCTTGACCCTGTGCCTCATGGGAACAGTCCAGCCCAAACTGCCAAGCCAGGTTCTCCCTGGACTGGAAGCAAGCATCCTAGGACCGGTTTCGGGCTATCAGCCCTCGTCAGCCAGGATAGCTTGATTCCAGTGGCATGGAGAGCACGGGACCCACGTCTGGGCATACCCTTCCCACTCGGGGTGACAAATGCAAAAACAACAATTGATGGACAGAATGCAGAACAATGTCATACATTCACCCCAGTACAGAGATCTGGGCCTAAATCCATCGTTTTTTTGCTCACCATGCCGTTCTAGTTTGAACCCAGCCATATGCAAATCAGTCTTGACCCTGTGCCTCATGGGAACAGTCCAGCCCAAACTGCCAAGCCAGGTTCTCCCTGGACTGGAAGCAAGCATCCTAGGACCAGTTTCGGGGTATCAAAGCTCTTCGCCAGGATAGCTTAATTCCAATGGCATGGAGAGCACTAGCTTAATTCCAATGGCATGGAGAGCAGAGGACCCACGTCTGGGCATACCCTTCCCACTCGGGGTGACAAATGCAAAAACAACAGTTGATGGACAGAATGCAGAACAATGTCATACATTCACCCAGTACAGAGATCTGGGCCTAAATCCATAGTTTTTTTGCTCAACATGCCGTTCTGCATTCCGTCCATCAATTGTGTGCCTTTTGCTTTCTCGCCCTAAGTGCGCTGGGTATGCCTAGACGTAGGTCCCGTGCTCACTGTGCCACTGGATTCAAGCTATCCTGGCTGAAGAGGGGTGAAACCCCGAAACCGGTCCTAGGATGCTTGTTTCCGGTCCAGGGAGGACCTGGCTTGGAAGTTCGAACTGGACTGTTCCCATGAGGCACAGAGTGAAGACCGATTTGCATATGGCCAGGTCTAAAATGGGGTGTCATGGTGAGCAAAAGAATGATGGATTTAAAGCAGATCACTTGACTGGGGGAGAATGTTTTGATTTGTTTAGCATTCCGTCCATCAATTGTGTGTCTTTTGCGTGGGAAAACTGAGGGGCATATTTACAGGCCCCTAGCACCACCAGAGCATCCATTTTTTGGACGCTCGGGTGGCGGTGTCTTCTGCCCCTAGTTCCAAAGCCACGTAAAGACACCCTGCGTGGCTTTTCATGACCTTGTAAATACAGCCCCTTTTCATGCATGACTTGGTGTGAAAGGTGCATGCACTGGGTGTTGCCGAGGGGGTTCCACCGCAGCACCCATTGCTTTTTGATGCTGCCCAAGATTTACAAGGATGTGTAAATCTGAGGCAGCGCCATTGAAAATCAGGCATTATAGTGTTGCAACAAGGAGAAATACTTTTATTTCTCTTTGTTCTTTGATCTTTCTATGTGTGCAGCACACATAGAAGGAGCAAATTGCCTTTAAGGATTGTTTATGTGTAGGAAGGTCTCCATTTCTGCACATAAACAATCATCCCTGCAACGCAGGCATCCTTGAACCATGGCAGAAGGGTGTCTGCGTTAGCGCTGGGCAGCTTTTTTTAGTGCCAGCGCAAGGGAAAACACAGGGATGCGCTGTATTCCTGTGAAGAAGGCACATTGGTGCATTTTTAAAATGATGCCGCGCAGCGCTGCTATATTGCTTGTGTCATTTCTTTGTAAATATGCTCCTCAGTGTGTTGGGAGGGGAATCACTTTCCCACTCCATTTTATGAATGTGCAAAAGTCCGCTTTATTGTGGAGCAAACTGGGCAACACTTATCTTCTTCGACTGAGCCGCTCATGCTAATATGCCTTCCATAACAACCCTTCCATCCACCTCTAAGCACTTCCCACCACCTTTCCGTTTGTACATCGACAAAACCCCAACCCCGAGACTTTATTGTCATTCCAGTCCATACACTGCTTTCTTGATTGACTGCCTCTCTGCCCTGGAAGAGGCCCAGCTCTGTGAACCCTTGATCCATCCTTCTTCCCCTACTTCCTCTGTCCCTTTGTTTATTCCTCTCTCCGTTTGTTTGACTCCTAAATCGGACCAGCATACCACTGCAATATCCCAGCCTAAACCCAGCTTCGCACCAAAGAACTGCTTCCTCGCTTGTACCCCAGCCCATGTCACAAATGAATCCCCGCTCATCTTAATCACCTTTTCCTCCCATCTGCCATGTCTGCCTGTGAAACAAGCACATAGCCATAACCAGCCTTCCGCAGCCTCCTCTGCTCTCCTGCCTCACAGAACCCCACATGCAATCACTCTTCCATCTTCCCAAACCTTTCAATCTACCCTATTTCTTAACCTTTCAATACATCCCCAATTGATAGCACTCTGTGGCCACCCCTGTTCTGATGCATTCTACAATCCTTTTCCTTGTACTCTGCCTGCTGCAGGCATTTCCTATCATTCCTAATACCTCTGGCACCATCGAAATGTACAAAACCAGGCCCATCTGCCAAGCCTCTTAGCAGCAAAAAATACACTGTCGTCCTTACTGGGCACACCGATTTTTCACCTGACTGCTGCAGCCATACCACTTGCTCCTTTCCATTCTGATCTGCCTTACTCCTGCCTATGTGCCACCCCACACACCCTATCCTCCACTAAATGCAATTTATTCACATACAGCCCCTTTCACTTGTTCCCACCAATTCTGAGAGCCTGAAGCCTCAAAAAATAAATGTCACAGAAACCCATCTGAATAGTGCCACTTCCCAGGTGGATGCATATGCAAATCTCACCTGCTCGCCCAGGAACTTCAGTACCTCTATTTTACAGGTTTGCTCTATTTTGTCACCTACCTCCCCATTCTCTCTTGTCCGGCGTTCCATAATTCTTCTTCCTAGCTTGCCTCCAACCAAGTCATTATTCCAAAAGCATGTCTCGTAAAATGTGATCAGCGCTATCTTCCTCCCTCTAGCCACCAGTGACAGCCATTTCACAATTTGTCCAACAGGTAGGTGACCATTTCTCCCTTCCTCTCCTCTGTTTCCCATTCCGAGTGATCCCTACCCCTTGCACCGGACTATAAGAGTTTTTTTCATCCCAATCTGTAATTTCTCCTCGTCAGGGCTGGACTGGCCGTAGCGGGCAAGGGGCATTTCCCAGGTGGCCCAAATGGGTGGGTGCCGGATTTGTGCCAGTGGGGATACAATACCCCCCCCCCCTCCCACGCACCCAGGGCCGGACGAGAAGCAATCTGCCAGGGCTGGTTGCTGTTCCCAGTCCGGCACTGCTTCTCGTAGACACAGTCAATGGATACTCTGTCAGCTGGAAGGCTCTCATACCCCAATCTCTAAGAAGTCGTGAGGCAGCTTCATCCTTCTCTTGTCCACTTCTAGGGCGAAACCACGAAATCTTTCCCTCTGTGAAGGAATTAACATGTCAATCATACCCTTGTGGAAATCCTGAATGCCTTGCCTTAACCACTATGTTCAAATTCAGCCCAATCAGCATTAATTTCCTCAACAAATGTAATTCATATTCGTCTATTGTCATCATCTTGTTTATTACATGCACCACCACCTCATTGTCATTCACAAATGTCACAGTTTTATTTTGCAGTCCCTGTCCCCGCAGACTCATTACCAGAACCGCAGGAAAGAATTCTAGAAAGTTTATGCAATGCTATTTCCTCTTCCAATTCTGGGTTAATTTTTCAGCACACCAGTGCCTTTCCCAAAACACCAAAATCCTCCCTGTTCCACCGCATCTAAAAAATGTCCATCTCACTGGATCACTCTGAAGCCACAGTGAAACGCCATAATAATGCTCTAAAAGTGTCATCCACATCTGTATAGGCGTGATTCACACCCTGTGGTGCAGGTGTGTTGCACCTTTTATGGCAGATGCCAATTGCAGGAAAAAAACCTGTTCGGCCACCACCTTGCACGCAAATGTGACGTGCCCCAAAACCTGCTGTGTGAGTCTTAGCTCACATTTTTCTCTTTCCAAAACTGATTTTCAGAAGCATCCAGAATGTTTCCAGTTTAACTTTTGGCAATCTTAACCCCATTTTGATAGAGTCTTCTCTCTCCCCAGGAACGTAATACTCGTGCTCAGCCCTTTGAATTTGTCTGGAGTCAAAGAGACGTCAAACACTTCTGCCACCACCTCAAGTGCTCTTGATGCAGATCAGGGTGTACAAAATCTTTCTACTTCCACGGATAGAGTAATTTCACAGTTACACGCACATACACTCATCATACACTAGGGCCCATTTCACTAACATACACTCAAATACTCTACCAGCATTGAACCTGTGGAAAGAAAAACTCCTAAACACCCTGCATCTACACTGAGGTCGATAAGACCTAGTTATTGTAACTGTCCTGAATCATGATTTAAACAATCTATACAACAATAATCAATATAGAATACTCAATAATTGACAAGAAATAACCACCAACACCGTATTTAAAATTATGATGCTTTATCTAAATTAATCAAAGAAAATCAATCAAAGTAAATCATTTTTCTCATAATTACCTATTCTAGCTAAATGTCAGATTGGGTCAGGACAGGTCTCTCAGTAGAAGTCTCCCAAGTCACCGTCCTCACAGCGTAGATCCTCACCAACGCAGGTTTGGGAAGAAAATGGCATGCGGCAAAAACCCTCTCTAGGCTAACAATATTTATAGTATTTTAAACAAAAGAAAGCAACAAAAAGTGTTCTTTACGTCCGCCGAACCACTGAGCAGAGCGAGAAGGAAAGGATGTAGCATCGCTACATTTGGAAAATCTCCGCTCAGGAAAATCACAAAAATAAAAAGACAGAACAGGAACCAAAAAAATAAAAAGTAACTTTCGACATCCACATTTCCTCGGAACTAACATGATGAGCTCAGAGTTCATTCATTATGGCTCCTTTGCCCTCCAAGGTTGTTCAGATGCATCTGGAGACTTGCCCAGAACTGCTACTGTCCTCACGGAAAATTTTAACCAGGCGAAGACTGTGGTCAGATGATTCTCGACCATATTCAGCAAGGCCCTCTCATCACAAATCTCTCACTCGAGGCTAGGCTGCAAACGGCAGCCATTTTATGTTAGGCCAAAACGGACCATCTTAATTAAAAGAAACAAAAACAACGTTACCACAGCATAGTGATTAAACAGTGTTAACCCCACTAATACCCTTATGTGTATGTAATTATCTAGCCTTTGCAACACAGAAAAGCATTAATTCATAAGTGTTTTGTGCTTTAAAATAAACAGCACTCAGCAACGTTTACTTAATAAAACATGCACATCATCTAGTAAGCTACACAAACGCGTTCCCACGTGTAGTTTTTCTCTTGTTAATTCATGTTGGTTAATCGGAACATTTACACAAAACAAATAATTAGTAATTATGAATTAATAATTTTATTTTTCGACAAATAGACAAACCAGAGCTTAAAAACCCAATAGATTTTCAACAGAAAACTCTGCTCCAGCAATCCCCCCTTTGGTGATTTTATCACCAAATAACCCAAAAAAAAATTTAGTGAAATTTGATCCCATTTTAGGAGAAATTGGAAATGTCTTTTTCTCCATACACACCACTACACACCAGACACTCTTTCATCATCCATTTTTGTCTCTAAGTAAACACTCTCCCTCAATTCTTCTAATTCTATTTCTTGTGGTTCTCTTTTCAACCTTTTATTTCTCTTTTCATTATTTCTTTTAATTAATTTATTTTCCCTCCCCTGTTTTTACAACACACACACACTAATCTTAGTATCAATAAAGCAACAATTATACAAGTTAAAGGAAACAATATTTTACCTATAATAGTACTACCTATTTTTGCAATAAAACTCTTAACAGCTATCACCTTATTAGCTATTTTAGTCCAAATACTTTCAGCTTCTAGTGGTACTAATTCTTCATGCAAATCAGTAATATTTTTGATATAGACCTTCAGATCTTTGCTTTCGTCTGGAATGTAAGTGCAACAATGTTGAACTTTCAGCATTCCACAAACTCCACCCTCCTTGGCTAATAGAATATCAAGGGCAAGTCGATTTTGCATAGACATGGCACGTACGGCAATCAACTCCGTATTCACCAAAAGAAACCCTCCAGCGGTATTTGTCGATAAGCGATCCACCACTGTTGACAGTTTCCGAATTCCATAAGCATTCAAAGAAATTCCCACTGCTGGAATTAAAGCTCCAAAAATGTCACCCACTATTTCAGACCAAGTTTCTCTCTTAAAACGTGTTAGTAAATTAATATTTTCTACATCTTCTATTCTATCTATATGAAAGATCTTTGGAAAGACCAGGCCCACATAACACGTGCCATACCAATGGTCAGGCAACCTGTAATAAGCCTTGTTCCCACAAACATAGTACACTCCTGGGAAAATTGTATCTTCTCCACCTCTGAAACCCCATCCTGTTGCAATGAAGTATGTATCATGACACTCACTAGTCCCAACAAAATATGTATCATATTGCGATTTATTTCTTGTAATGCACAGCTTACCCTTCTGTGGTGCATCTAGAGCTAAAGTTGGACTAGCTCCATTTCTCAATTCTTTTCCCATCTCAATATCCCAAATTGTCTCACTCACTTTGTATTTCCCTGCTTTCTCATGCATGCTCAATCTTCTTTCCTCTACCATGTTTAGGAAAGCTTTCTCCTCTTCTTTCAGACTGCAAGTTAAATTGTTCTTAAAAATGTAATCTAATGTTAATTCTTCTTTCTCAATAAAAATCTCACCAAAAATGTTAGCTTCTTTAGCTGGATTCAGCTCTTTGTTCATTGGCAAATGCCCAAAAATACTATCTTTGTTAGACATCTTATAATCTATTTTCCCTAACAAATAAAAAACACTAATTAATACACTACAAGAAATTCCATACGTAGCTGGTAAATGGTGATAAGTAACACCCTCTGAAACGGATGCAGGTAACTGCATACAAACGTAGCAATCCCTAACTTCCATTGTTTTCACATATTCATATAACAACTTTGAAAAAACATTACTAGAAAAATCATTAATTGACCTATCTTTATGTATGTAAGTATTACTAACTCTAGTCGGAACTACTTTTTGTGAACTCTTCTCTACATTTGTCACATTCTCCGTGTGTATCTCAAATGTACCTATTGTAACTTTAAAAGTAACTAATAAAGCTAAAACACCCCATAATAGCATTAATAATGCAGTACAGCAACAGCACATTCTACACCATCTTTTCAAAAAGGCACATCTACTTTGGTTATTCTCTATGTTAGCCATTTAACTACTTTGACCTTGTCTTTTGACTTAGCCTCTACTACTCCACTACTGAAATTTCTTGAACTTTGGATTTTTTCCCAACAATTAATTTTCAGACTTTCTTCTTTCACTTTTCTCCAAATGATTTCTTCTATTCACTCAATCCAAGTGAATTCTTCTATTCACTCAATTTGGATACTTGTCATTCTTCACTTCAACTTCTTCAACATCAAATTGTATTAGATCTCGAACGACATCCTCAGTATCTGACTTTTCTCCAATGTCAGTCAAGATTACTTTCAGGATTTCACCAGTATCTTCCTCAACCACTTCACGTATGGCCTCCTCTGGATTTCCTTGACTTTCTGTCTCTTCACCTTCAGACAGTGCCACGTACATCCATTCCGGCGACCTATACTTCTGGTTAGGTTTTCTTATTCTCTTGATCTCCTCTGGTTCTTTTGACTCTTTTCGCTTTTCACCTCTTGCTGGATTCTGACTCGACACCTCATTCACTTGTTCAGCTTTCGAGGTATTTGCTCTTATCAGTCTGTATCTCAGCCTCTTTATTCTGTTGTTAGGCCAAAGATCTCCTCTTATAACCTTTTTCAGCCTTGTTTCTGTATTATTTCTCTCTCCAATCCAAGTTCTCTTTCTCAGAACTCGACCCTCTGATTTCTCAGTCTCACTTTCATCCGATTCTATTTCAAATGCCTCTGGTTCTTCAGCAGTTTTCTTTCGCTCCACAGTCTTTTTCACCACTGTTTGAGACTTCCCTACTTCTGTCCCTCCTCGGGTCTCCGACACGCAATCTTCTTGCTGTCTACTTGTCCCTTCACCTAGCTTATCAAGAATGTTCCCTACACCTCCTCGGGGGTCTTCCGCAATCTGTCCCTTTCTATCTTCTTCTAACCCTACTTCTTCAGGTATAATCTCAAGTGGTTCTTCAATCTCCTCCTCTTCTGATTCAGGAGTAGTCTCTGTGGAATTTCTCTTTTCTCTTCTTTTCCCTTCACTGCTTTTCGGAACTTCAGGCTCTCTCTCAGAATCTGATCTCCTTTCTGAGACTCTCAATGTTTCTCTTGAAGCCTTTTCTGCTTCTTTTCTCACTGGTTCTGTATCTTCATCATCACTGGAATCTGATTCTTCAAAGTACTCTTTACCAGTCCCATCCTTTGGGTTTGGAACTCTCAGAGTATGACTCGCATGTACCCAGTTTTTCACACCAGCACACTTTACTGCAGTTGTCGTAGTTAGAATAACTTGTCTCGGCCTTCCCCACCTTGGAACCAAGCAATTTCTTCTCCTGTGCACCTTAATCCTCACCCAGTCCCCTGGACTCAGATCATGAGCTTGCTTCTTCTCAAGTGTGGTAGCTTCTTCTCCAACCTGGTGAAACACAGAATGAACTGCGTCAGCCAGGCCTTTACAGTAATCCAAAATCATGTCATCAGTTATTGTCATCAACTTATTGACAGGTACATATGCATGTCGCATTGCACGTCCCATTATGATTTCATGCGGACTTAAACCAGTAGTTCTATCTGGAGTAGATCTAATAGTCATTAGCACTAGAGGCAAGACATCTGGCCATTTCATACCAGTGGCTAAACACATCTTACCAATTCTATTCTTGATTGTGCCGTTTATCTGCTCAACAACACCAGAAGCCTCTGGTCTGTATGCACAATGTAGCTTCTGCTGTATGCTCAATGCTTCACAAATCAAACTCATGAGTTCATTATAGAAGTGTCCACCTCTATCAGACTCAATCGTTACTGGAAACCCGTACCTAGGAATCAACTCTCTTAACAGTAACTTTGCCACTGTTACTCCATCATTTCTCCTAGTCGGATAGGCCTCCACCCATCTTGAAAACAAACAGACTACCACTAGAACATACCTCAGTCTGTTCACTTGGGGCATTTCAATGAAATCAATCTGCATTCTTGTAAAAGGACCACCTTCTCTGCCTATTGTTCCCAAACTCACCACTGTCTTTTTCCCAGTGTTAAATTGCTGGCAAATCAAACATCTTTGACAGATACTTTCTGCAATTGTCCTGAACTTTGCATTGTACCAGGTTTGCTTAAAATACCTGATCATCGCATCCCTTCCCAAATGTCCCTGGCCATGATACATCCTTGCCATTGTCGTCAACATGGAATTAGGCATGACTGGTCTCCCATCTCTATAGACCCAAACATGGTCTGTTTCTCTTGGGGCACAACCTGCCTTGATCCAGTCTTTCTTCTCTTCTTTTCCTGCCTCATCCTGCAACTGTTTCACTTCATCCCACGTCTCTAAGACATTAGTAAACATCACAGAACAAAAAGACATTTCACCTTCTCGTTCCCGATTAATTGACTGATTGTTCTTAGCGCAATATTGGGCAATGTCATTCGCGTACCTATTGCCAACTGTCACAAAATCATCTCCTTGTCCATGAGCAGCACATTTCACAACTGCTAACTCTTTAGGCAGCTGTATCGCCTCAAGTAATTTTCCAATCACTTCAGCATTCTTTATTGGAGTCCCACTCGACGTCAAGAAACCTCTTTGCAACCAAAGCTGGCCAAAATCATGCACAACTCCAAATCCATACTGACTATCAGTCATCACAGTCGTTCTTAAATCTTTCACAATTTCACAAGCTTTTGTCAATGCCACCAATTCAGCAACTTGCGCAGATTTCACTCCTTTCAATGGTGATGCTTCCATAACCTCTGAAACCTTGCACACTGCATATGCTGCACATAGCACACCCTCATCATTCCTCAGGCATGATCCATCCACAAACAACACATGATCACTCTCATGCAAGGGAAGATCCCTTATGTCTGGTCTCGGTTTTGTACAGTAATCCAGCACATCTAAACAATTGTGATCATCTTCTGTTTTCACACCCACATTTTCAATATCCGGCAACAATGTCGCTGGATTCACATTCACACATCTCTCAAGAGTCACATTTGATGCTCCTAGAATCACTTTCTCATATTTAGTCAGCCGACTATGTGACATGTACTGAGTTCTGCTTCTTGTCAAAAGAATTGCCACATTATGAGGTACAAATACCCTTACAGGATATCCCATTATGATTCCCTCACTCTGTTCCAGGCTTCTGCATGTTGCAGCCACAGATTTCAAACAACCTGGTAAACCTACAGCTACAGGGTCAAGTGTCGATGAGAAGTACGCAATAGGCCTCCTCAGCTGTCCGTGCTTCTGAATTAACACTGAAAGTGCAAATCCATTTCTCTCACTGCAGTACAACTCAAACTCTTTTTCATAATCTGGCATACCCAAAGCAGGTGCTTCACACATTCTGCTCTTCAGCTCCTCAAATGCTGCCATTTGTTCTCCATCTAATTCCAATAGGTCTGTCATCTCGCTTTTTGTCAGCTTAATCAGTGGCTTTGCTATCAGAGAAAAATTAATTATCCACTGACGACAATAACCCACCATACCCAGGAACATTCTCACTTCCCTCTGAGTCTTTGGGGCCTTCATTCCCCTGATGATTTTGATCCTGTCATCAGTCACCTTTCTCAGACCTTTTTCAATATTGTGTCCAAGATAATGCACCTCTTTCTTGCAGAATTGCAATTTGGCTGGAGATACTTTTAACCCTCCATCTGCTAGATGATTCAGTAAAGCTATAGTATCTACTTCACAAGCTTCACGTGTCTTTGATGCCACAAGTAGGTCATCAATATACTGCACTAGTACTGAGTTTTCAGGCATAGTCAAGCTCTCCAATGACGTTTTCAATAGCTGATTGAAAATCGAAGGACTCTCTGTATACCCCTGTGGGATACGACACCATGCTAAAATACGCTGGCCAAACCTAAATGCAAAAATCGGCTGGCTGTCATGATGCAATGGAATTGAAAAGAAAGCATGACACAAATCAATCACCATGTACCACTCAGCATCATGTGGAATCTGATACAAAATCACTGAAGGATTTGGCACAATAGGACAACATGCCACTACAATTTGGTTAACTTTTCTCAAATCTTGTACAATCCTGAATTTCCCATTAGGCTTCTTTAGCCCCATTATTGGTGAATTACACGGGCAACTCAGTAGTTCTCTTAGAACTCCCTGCTGAATCATTTTCTCAATTATAGGAGTTATTCCCTCAATTATTTCTGGTGTCATTTTGTACTGAGGAATGTTAGGATACGTAATTCCCTCTTTCACTGAAATTTTCACAGGATCTACATTATTCATCAATCCCACATCTTCTCCAGTAAAATCCCAAACTGTCCTTTTCACTGTGTCTCTCAGCTCTCGAGGCAAATCCTCCGGATCAAACACAGCAAATGCACCAACCATTTCACTCTCTCTATTTCCTAGAGTCATTCGGTACAAAACATCCTCATCTGGTGTCTCAAAAGCTATTCCATCCGGTGTACAGAAAATTGTACAATTCATTTTACATAATAGGTCCCTACCTAACAGGTTCACTGGACTAGTGTCACAGACAATAAATCTGTGCATGTCTGAAAATTTCCCTATTTGTACTCTTACTGGTTCAGTAAGATGTGTCCTGATTTGTGTATTGGCTACACCAACTACTTGGATTGCTTCATCCGAGAGAGGAAGATTTCTAATATCTGTTCACCTGACAGTTGATCTTGTCGCACCTGTGTCTACTAAAAAAGTAACACTTTCTTCATTTATTTTCCCATCTACAAATGGTCCTGCCTGGTCTATTTCTAGAGTTGCACCAAGTATGCACTCTTCCTCCTCTCTTCGGCACCGTCAATAATCACCCTCAGACTCACTCCCTTCATTCTTTAACAAGTACTGTTGTACCTGATTAGAACGCCTTTGTTTGTTTACCTGCTCATCATTGTAGAATCCTGAATCCTGATTGTACTTTTGTGACCCTCTATTCTGCAGCAAGGGCGGTTTTGGCTCTTGACTCTGCTGTCTCACAACTTTCTGTTGCTGCTGTTGATTATTCCCTTCGTTCTGCACCTGTTGATTTAAGGGTTTACCCTCATTATTCACTAATGGTGGATTTGTACATTCAGATCTCCAATGTCCCAGTTGGCCACAGTTGTGACACGGGAACTTTTTTTTCGCTTCCTCAAGATTCCCCTTTCCTTTCCCTGCATATCTGGGCCTATTCCCTGCATTGTTTCCTGTATTATTCGCCTGTTCCACCAACTGTGCTTCCTGTCTTTCCGCAACTTTCACTTGTGCCCACATTGCTTTTTCTTTCAGCTTTCTCTGTTTTGCTTCAATTTCATCACTGAAGTATTTTGCATGTCTCAAAATCTCATCTATTTTCTTACTCTGCCAGTCCACTGTGTACTCACGAATTCTCTCACTAATCTCAGGTCTCAGGCCATATACAAATCTGTATACAAAATGACTCAAATCTTTGTCACCCAGGTGTTCATCTCCACTGAATTGTTTAAAAGCCAGTATCAGCCTCTCGTAAAAAGCATGAACTGATTCTTTTGCTTCCTGTTGTGTTCGATCTATTTTAACCCAGTCTGTTTCTTTTGCAGGTACTTTACTCTTCAGGTATACCATCACCTGATCATACTTTCTCATTACCTCTGGATCTGGTGCTCCTGTTCTCTGATCTCTTGGATACTCCTCAGTAGGCCAACTCACAACTATTTTACACTCAGTCCACAAGTCTGCTGGAACAATTATATCAAACAGACTATTCAGGTCAACCCACAGCACTTTTGACAATTTCACAAACCTGTCTACCTGCCTATACCACTCGACGGGCTTTTCTCTCAATCGAGGGAAATCATTCGTAAATTATAAAATATCCTGTCTGGTCCATGGAACATGTACATATCCTCCTCCAGGTATTTCTCTCATAGGATAAGTATCCACTGGTTTCTCCTTCTCTCTCACAGGAAATGCTGAATAAGTTCTATCTCCTAATTCTTCCCTTTTCTTGTACCACCTATCCTTCCACTTCTCTACATCACCCCATCTTCGCAATAATGCGACCATTTCTTTAATCTGTTCTGTTCTACCAGTACCATTCAAATTTTCAATGTCTTTATCTGTGAAATCCATCCTGTAAGTCTTCTGCAAAGCTTTTACCTTATCAATGTCAATTCCCTGTTCATTCGCTATTGCTCTTAACCTGTCATGTGTATTTCTTGCTCTCCAGGTGATATTTTTACACATAAACAACAGTTCACCATCATGATGGTTTTTAAGAATTTCTGTTGGAACTGTCCCTGCAACAAGCTCTTCTAATTCTACACGTAACCTAGCCACATCAATTGCTTGTGAATCTTTATACCTTTTTTGAAGAACTTTCATCCAATCATTCAAATCTTCAGCTGTTATTTCAGTAGTTTTTCTCACTGGAACCACTTTCTTCTGCGGTTCTAAAATCGGCATCCCTGAACAACTAGCTTCACTAGCATCCAGTCTTGAATTAGACTGTACCTCTAGTCCTTCACTACATGTGTCATGTCTGGATTGTCTCAGATCACTACTTTCTGTCCTTCTTCCTGAATCTCCTGAGGGACCAGCTAAACTTGTTATCTTATTCCCAACATATGGAATCACCAAACCATTTTCACCTATCCTCTGCTTGTCAAACACAGGCATAACCGGACCTATGGTTACAGGCACCGTAACAGCTTCCAGATTCTTTGTTAACTCCCTAATCTTTTCAGTCAGCTCTGTTGTTGTTCTTGCTAATTCTCTTGTATTCTCGTCACCACATCGATTCTCTCTCTCCCTGAAAGGATTACCACTTCTTAACTCAGGTGTCACATTTTCTGTTTCAATGATACGCACTGTATCTCTTATCGGAGAAACAACTGGTGTACTCTCTTCTGGTTCTGGTCTATATGGAGGTGGTCTCTTGTAAATCATGTCATTCAAGACCTCATCCTCATATTCATTAACTCCATATCTTTTCACTTCTGCCTCAGGAACCCTTTCTGCTCCCTCTTCAACTGTTCTCATAGGATATAATCCCTCTGACATGCTAACATCTCGCCATCTCTTCATTCGATCATGATGAGTTTCACGATCATGTCTCCTCCCAAACATATACCTATAATTTCCTCCAGACCTCTGCTTTTCTCGCTCATGTACTTCCTCTTCCCATTCCACTAAAGCCTCAAACTGTGTCGGCCTTGGTCTTGGGTCAAGACATAACACCTTTTCCCGTAAATTTCTCAACACGGCCAGATTAAATGAACCATGTTCTGGAAATGCTAGAACACCATCTTCTTTGGTATACCTAACCCAATTCTCCAACTATATACAGGTATGATACCCATATCTCGCAGCCATGAAGGATGCAGGTGTTTTCGCTGGAGGTAACAATTCACCCTCTCTTGTTTTAACATCTTTATCCTTGTCGAACCAGCGTTTTATTTTTCCGAACAAAGATTTTTTCTTTTTCTCTTCTTGGTAATACATTTTAGCGTTTACCAAAACTTTCTAATCCCTTCCGTATTACAAATATATAATACGAATTTTCAACCGCGACTCACACTAACGCACCAATCCTGGAGCGTCTACGTCACTAGAATAGCTCTTCCAATCCTTGCGCGGCTCACACCAACGCACCAATCCCAGCGCGAGCACTATTCTGATCCAATATCCAATCAGAGCGCGGTCTGTTTGACGTCAGCAGTCGCTGCAGTTGCTTCTGTCCTGTCTCCTGTCACTCGTCTACCCCTCCTTTACAAAATTTCTCAGTAGACTTCGTGTCAAATTTCTACAAAATCTATTAGTTACAACATATAAACATCTCCATTGTCTGCTTCGCTAACCACAGAATAGTAAAGAAAATCTATTTCACAAGAATCCCGTTGACACAGTAGCACATCCCTCTACTCTGCCCTTCTTTCACGCATTCACTAACTGTTTCCTCCAGGACTTATCCAAAGAGTCTTACAATCAACTAAATGCTTATACATTCACGCACATTCATACAAGGAAAATATAGTACATACACACAGAATCCTGCTTCCCGAGAACAGCGAACAATCTGCCCCGCTACAGAATTATAACACATGTTAACCAAGCAGCTTACCTCTGCTCAGTCCCTCAAACAAACTCAGAGAATACCTATTACTTCTCCCGCGATAAGCTTTAACGGTGAACCTTACAGATCCCTGGGACTTAAGACCAGAGTTTCACAGATAACCTTTGCTACCATACGCACTCCTTTTATACCAGATATATATTCTAATAGTAACATACAACGATGTCACTTATTCCGAACTCAGACAATGTGACGTGCAACTTCAATTGTCACACGTTTTCCTACAATCCCGTCTTTCCCGAGAGCAGCATATACTTCCCTCTGCCCTACTACGGAACTGCTACTAGCTCCCAAGTTCCAGAAGCACTACATATAACTCAACACGACGACTCCAACATATAGTATTAGTACATATACCAACATCAATCAATAATCAATAATCAATAAGCTAATGTACAAGCAATCTAATCAAGACAATCATCAATAACCATCCTCTGCTACCAGGAAATTGATGCAGATCAGGGTGTACAAAATCTTTCTACTTCCACGGATAGAGTAATTTCACAGTTACACGCACATACACTCATCATACACTAGGGCCCATTTCACTAACATACACTCAAATACTCTACCAGCATTGAACCTGTGGAAAGAAAAACTCCTAAACACCCTGCATCTACACTGAGGTCGATAAGACCTAGTTATTGTAACTGTCCTGAATCATGATTTAAACAATCTATACAACAATAATCAATATAGAATACTCAATAATTGACAAGAAATAACCACCAACACCGTATTTAAAATTATGATGCTTTATCTAAATTAATCAAAGAAAATCAATCAAAGTAAATCATTTTTCTCATAATTACCTATTCTAGCTAAATGTCAGATTGGGTCAGGACAGGTCTCTCAGTAGAAGTCTCCCAAGTCACCGTCCTCACAGCGTAGATCCTCACCAACGCAGGTTTGGGAAGAAAATGGCATGCGGCAAAAACCCTCTCTAGGCTAACAATATTTATAGTATTTTAAACAAAAGAAAGCAACAAAAAGTGTTCTTTACGTCCGCTGAACCACTGAGCAGAGCGAGAAGGAAAGGATGTAGCATCGCTACATTTGGAAAATCTCCGCTCAGGAAAATCACAAAAATAAAAAGACAGAACAGGAACCAAAAAAATAAAAAGTAACTTTCGACATCCACATTTCCTCGGAACTAACATGATGAGCTCAGAGTTCATTCATTATGGCTCCTTTGTCCTCCAAGGTTGTTCAGATGCATCTGGAGACTTGCCCAGAACTGCTACTGTCCTCACGGAAAATTTTAACCAGGCGAAGACTGTGGTCAGATGATTCTCGACCATATTCAGCAAGGCCCTCTCATCACAAATCTCTCACTCGAGGCTAGGCTGCAAACGGCAGCCATTTTATGTTAGGCCAAAACGGACCATCTTAATTAAAAGAAACAAAAACAACGTTACCACAGCATAGTGATTAAACAGTGTTAACCCCACTAATACCCTTATGTGTATGTAATTATCTAGCCTTTGCAACACAGAAAAGCATTAATTCATAAGCGTTTTGTGCTTTAAAATAAACAGCACTCAGCAACGTTTACTTAATAAAACATGCACATCATCTAGTAAGCTACACAAACGCGTTCCCACGTGTAGTTTTTCTCTTGTTAATTCATGTTGGTTAATCGGAACATTTACACAAAACAAATAATTAGTAATTATGAATTAATAATTTTATTTTTCGACAAATAGACAAACCAGAGCTTAAAAACCCAATAGATTTTCAACAGAAAACTCTGCTCCAGCACTCTCATCAATTGTCCACACTCCCCCACCCTGCCTACTCTCTCCACCATCAAGAAATTGTCTAAATGATATAATACCTGGTCCAAATCTACCACTTGTCACACAATCCATTTTAAGATCGAGCTGAACATCTCAAATATAGCACAAGACACCAAACACCCCGTGGGCATAGCTTTGTCCACATAGTGTTGTCCTTCAAAGTGTAAGCCTAGCAATTGAAAATCGTCAGGGTGAACAGGTAACAAATAGTAACAAGCATTTGCAATGCAACAGGTCTCGCATTAGGTAGGGTAGTGCTATTAGTGTTGTAATTACAATGTTGCTTTTGGTGTTGTTTTGAGTGTAGTGTATGTAATTTACATGTAATTACTGGTATGTAGTGTGTAGTAAGTGTGTGTATATATCATGTATGTTGCAGGTTGTGCTGGTGGTAGGGAGAACAGGATCCATACGGTAAGGCAAACAAGATGGTGCGAAAGATAACATTAGGAAATGAGCCTTTGAAGCAGAAGAAAAGGTCTGGAGGGCATGTGTTTAAGCTGATTGTTTCTAGCTGCGTTGGTGTGTGACTATAGTGGGCATACTGCGTGCGATTCGCCCCATCCATAGCACCCTCCTATCCCATTCGCTACACTTCCCCCCCCTCCACAAAGCAAAACCAGGCAAGTAGGTGGTCTTCACTGCGTAGTCTTTATTAACTTCAGATAAACGCAATCGTTAATTGGTTGATGCACAGTTAACCCTCGACCATTTAATTCAAATTTCAAAACCACACACATTGATGAAGGCAATAGGCTTGTGAAATATATACCATCTTTGTGGGTTGCGCCAGCAGGCCACAACCAATTCTTCACAGCTCTCCTGTGGAATACTACCCGCAATCTGTCCCCTAGACGCGGCCACAAAGTTTCTCACCACAAGCACCGGCATCTCGGGTAGGACCAGAGAGTCCAGGACCACCAGCAGGTCAGCCCCCTCTCCCACCAACCCGGAGCCCCATCGACCGTCCGCCCTGTTGTTCCAGGATCAGACCGTCCCCGCCAATCCGGAGTCCCTGCTATTTTCCTTGCCCGGGACCCCGCCACTCCTACCTCCAACCCCAAACTGAAGGGATGAGCGGATGGGCAATTCCTTGAGTCTTTGATCCGCCGGACACCGCGGTGAAGGGACAAAGAGGGCTTCCCCCTTGAGACCTCAGCCCTTTATCTCCTTTGGTCTAGGATGGTCGCCAGCCCTTTGGGTGACGCCCCTCCAACCTTCCTGGGCTCCTGAGGATGCCCCTCTTCCTCCTCCACCTACGAACCGGAAGTAAATCGACTCCCGCCCAAGGTGCCACTAAGGGACCCCGATCCCTAGGCTTGGGGGGGCCTGCCATAGTGGGTATACCGCGTGCGATTCGCCCCATCCACAGCACCCCCCTATCCCATTTGTTACACTTCCCCCCTCCACAAAGCAAAACCAGGCAAGTAGGTGGTCTTCACTGCGTAGTCTTTATTAACTTCAGATAAACGCAACCTTTAATTGGTTGATGCACAGTCAACCCTCGACCATTTTGTTCAAATTTCAAATCCACACACATTGATGAAGGCAATAGGCTTATGAAATATATACCATACAGCCAACAATTGATATATTTTGTATTTACAGTCGGACTCTCCAGAAACCACATTTGATGCGGGTTACGCCAGCAGGCCACAACCAATTCTTTGTGGGTTGCGCCAGCAGGCCACAACCAATTCTTTACAGCTCTCCTGTGGAATACTACCCGCCGTCTATCCCCTAGACGCGGCCACAAAGTTTCTCACCACAAGCACCGGCATCTTGGGTCGGACCAGAGAGTCCAGGACCACCAGCAGGTCAGCCCCTTCTCCCGCCATCTCTGAGCCCCATTGACCGTCCGCCCTGTTGTTCCAGGATCAGACCATCCCCGCCAATCCGGAGTCCCTGCCATTTTCCTTGCCCGGGACCCCGCCACAGGGCGAGAAGCTTGCTGGCGCTCTCGCCCTCCCCCCACCTGCTGCTACCCCTTCCTCCTCCAGGGCTATGGCACCTAAGATGGTTTGGATGAACAAGTCCAAACCTATTTCCGACAGATGCACTCCATCCGCCAAATACAATTCCTCTTTTGCTGCCTGGATGAAGTTGTGTCTGATGGCCCGTATGGGTGAAACTCTCAAAAGTTTTGCCACCTCCTGGTTCAATTTCTTCACTGACCTATTTACTGCCACTGCTGGTGCGTTATTGGCCCAGACCCTACGTGGGATCATTTCTGAGCAAAATATTGTGGCCCTCGGGAAAGCATTCCAAACCTTCGACAGCATATAAAAGAGCTCATCCTTCACCCCTCTCTGGCCAGCTGGGATCATGTTGTTACCCCCTGAGTGTATCACCAGCACGTCTGGGATGGGCATGCCCCTATCCAAGGCCTTTCGCAGATGTGCTATGACATCCTTCAAACGCTGTCCCTCTGTCCCTACCCATTGGTGATCAATACCTTTCATCCACTGTGCACTTTCCTGTCTGGAGTTCCCAAAAAACTGCCCTGCTCTCCGTATATAAGAATGGCTGCACCAGCATACCTGCATCCGCGGCCTCAAAACCACTGCAGTCAAATTAAATAAATAGAGAGACAAGAAAGAAAAGAGATGTCTTCATTAGGCGACTGACACCCTATTGGGCGCTGCTATTGGGCGCTGCCCCCCCCCCATCTTAAGTTAACTGTGGTCTCACGTATCTCTCAAAACAGGACAACTTCCATCTGCCTACCCGCTTGATGGTGTCCGTGAGGAGGCCTAATGCGACTGCAGTCGTGGCAGCCCAAATCCGTAAAGAATAAGACATGAAATGCGCCGTATCCTCCCCCAACAAGGCCAGCGATCGCTTGCATAGGCTTGTAAACTGAAATTTCGTGAGGGGAGACCCATCCGCGTGCACCAGCAGTCTACCATCTCCCTCCTTTGGACGTACCTGCATGAACTCCTGCATCAGTGTTACGGGACAATAAACGGTCCCTGGCGCTGCTCTCAATTGGACCCAGACACCTTTTCCCAAAGGGTCTGTTTTAGACCTCCTCACTTTCACCTGAAGCATTCCCTCCATGATTAGCACATCCGTCCCTCTGATCCCCCCTTGTTGATCAACTTTTGAGGGCGGTACTAGCTCCGATATCCGGAAAGCCCCAAAGAAGGCCAAAGTGTACGCCAGTCACAGCAGCTGCGTCTCATAAGGGGACCTGCATACTTGTGGTAATACTCCCAAAATCCTTATTAACCTACTGGTGTCTATAGGTCTCCTGTGATCTTTCACCCCCGGGGCCAACTGTTTCCATCCCTTCACGGCCCGTCTCACTCTAGGGTCTTTTGAGGGATACCCCACCCCTTTCAAACCTGCAAAAAAGGCAATCGCCGACAACTGCCTCTTAACCAAGGACAATGATAAAAAGGAGAACCCCCACGGGGTAAATTGCTCTGCTATCCTGGCTCCCCTCAGGACTGCTAAGTAGGCCTGCCATGCCCTCTCATACATACTTTTGGTCTTGGGTGCGATGGACGCCGCTATCAACTCATGGGCAACGGGGCACCAAGTTTCCACAGTTGTTCCGGGAAGAACGTCATCTGCCTGTCCGCTTGTGGCCATCGGGCTCTCAATTCTGTCAACTTAAAACAAGACAGGGCGTCAGTTACTGTATTGTCGACCCCTGGCACATGTTTGGCAGTAAAGTATACATTACGCAGCAGGCAACCCAGCACCAACTCCTTAAGCAATCGGAGCACCCACGGACATCTAGCTCTCTGGTTATTCACTGCCATGACTGCCGACATACTGTCCGACCAAAAGGTAATACGCTTATTGACAAAGTACGGGCCCCAGAGATGCAGCGCCACCACAATGGAAAACAGTTCTAAAAATCTGATATTTCGAGTCAGCCCTGTTTTTACCCAATCTGCTGGCCAATGTTTCATGCACCACTTTGATCCTAGGACTGCCCCGAAACCTACGCTGCCAGCTGCATCTGTGTAAAGTTCCTAATCTACACTGGACTGAGTTGGTAGCTGCCAGATCACTATGCCATTGAAACCTGTAAGAAATTCCTTCCATGTGCCCAAGTCGTTTTTAACCTCCATTGATAACCTAGTATGGTGGTGTCTTGCCCTTAAGCCAGACATTACCCTGTTACATTAAAAGGCCCTACCCATGGGTATCACTCGGAGTGTGAAGTTCAGCTGCCCCACCAAGACCTGTAGCTGATGTAGAGTGACCTTGCGCACCGCTAGACACTCGTTTATGGATGCCTCAAAAGCTCTCACCTTCCCTTGCGGGAGGCGACATACTCTCTCCACCGTGTCAATCTCTATACCCAGGAAGGTTAAGCAAGTGGCTGGGCCTTCAGTTTTTTTCCACCGCCAGCGGTACCCCCAGTGCCTCTGCCAACCGCTGGAAGCCCAGCAGAGCCTTCCCGCAGGCGGGCGAGCCCGGTGGACCCATAAACAGGAAATCATCCAAATAATGCGCCACATCACGCGACCTGACTATGCCCTGCACTGAAATGTTTGGGGTCAAACTGGGGTGGGGTGGTGTGGTGATCAGAAGAACGATGGTTCTTCTGATCACCTTTTGCTTTTGTCGTCCAGACGTGGGTCCCATGCTACTGCAACACTGGATTCAAGCTAGCCTGGCTGATGAGGGGGTGATGCCCCAAACCCGGTCCCAGGAGGCTTGTTTCCAGACAAATGAGGACCTGGCTTGGCAGTTTAGGCAGGACTGTTCCCATGAGGAACAGGGTCAAGACTGATTTACATATATCTGGGATCAAACTGGGGTGGCATGGTGAGAAAAAGAATGATGGATTATCCTTGTGACTGGGGGTCAATGTTTGCATTGTTCATCATTCTGTCCATCAACTATTTATTTTGCTTGTGGACATAAAAGTGGCACCCCTGTCATCCAGACCACAGATCATGTCTGCACTGGAAAGAGAACCAGAGAAGGACTGCCCTGCTGTTCCGTAACCCCGTGGCAAAAAGAGGCTACAACAAAGACTGGACTGCACCTACTGATCCTTGGGCTAGCAAAGAGAAGACTGTGAATGTGGAGCCCTGCTCAAGAGAAAGCCGGCCCTAAGCCCAGACGGAAGAGGTGACTGCAATATTCAGTTGGTTACATGGCCAAAAATCTTGATTTCCACTGACCACTGAAGCGCAGCCTGGGAGATCAAGTCTCAATGCTCAAAAGTTGCATGGAGCCTGGAACTGGAGTGGAGACTTCCTTGACTGCAAGGTAACTGTCCTATCAAGACTTATTGGCCCCTGTGACTTGCTCTCTGCCAGAGTTGGTCATCCAAAGCAGACCGGAGTAACCAAACATAAATTTACAAAACGATTTCCAAGTAACCGCTTCCCGTGGTAGTTTCTAGTGTTTGTTTGCTATTGGAATGAAAAGCAGTGGTTTATTATTTGCGTATTAATTCATATTTACGGAATTCTCCATGGATTTTGTTAATTTCCATGCCTAGAAATTCCTAAAAATAAGAGCTATTATAATAAATTTGTGTTGGATTTGCTATGTATTGTGTTTCTTTCTTGTTCAAATGTGTTGGCACTCACGGATGCTTTGCATTAGTTCCTTTGACATATCCTGACTTCTCGAAGCCACAGCTACCAGGGTTGAGCTAAGGCTTTGCAAAGAAGCCTGACTGGACCCAAGATTTGTTTGTGAGTTTATTACACTGTAAGGTTGTACAACTACACCATATAATAGATTTCCTCACAGGAGTGGAGCACAAAAGCAGATGAAGCACTCAGTTTGGGTCCCCATAGCTTAGCATAGTGAAAGATCAGGTCAGTTCTGTTTCCCGAAAATAGAAGGGGCTGAAGACATGTACGTGCTGGCCAAGAACAGAATAGTCCAGTATCTGCCCATTTACAGCAATGGAATAATCTGTAAAGTACTGTAGATCCTACCCACATACGGTCCTCTCTCTCAACACCCGAGAAAAGCAAGCACGTGCTTAATCTATAATGTTCTTTCCAAAGGCCATTTTCTCATCCTAAAAATGTTGGCCAGTGAAGAAATTAGCTCAGGTAAAAATAATGTGTTTATTTGTAGGGTAAGTGAAATTGCAAAGTCGAGCGAGATTCAAGAGGTTTGCAAAGTACGTAACTCCAAAAGCTTGTAAAAAAATTTTTTTTTTAAATTCAAAAAAGTAAAGCAGGTTAGCTGCCCCACCAAGCAGCAGAAGATTGCTTCAGCTGCTACAAGAGGCAGAGGGTAACTGACTCTAGTAAGTGGCAGGCCCAGCTACAGCCCCACACCTGGCACATTCCATGACCCAATCTCCATTGCCTCACGAAGTGCCACATTGGCCCCATTATACTCCTGCTAATGCCCCATTGCCACTTCCCAGCCCTCCATGTACACAGTCACTCAGCTCCAGCCCAAACGCCAAGCCCTGACCAGCCTCCTGCCCCATCTCTCTGGCAATGCCTGCTGTGTAGGCCCGGCTGCTTCCCAATGGAAGGATGTCTCACCTTTAAAGGGTAGGCATCTTATGGCTGTGAAAAAGACCTGCAGCTTTCTGATTTACTCCAAGTCATGTCAGGAACCCATTGCCTCTCTCTCACATTCGGACATACAGCCTTCATCCGCAGTCCGCTACACATAAAGAAAGAGGAACAAACACCCTGCTCATTATGCTGTTTGGGGTGCTGTACCACTAATGAGTCCAGGATGTCCCGGGTGCCGCTCGCAGAGGAGTCTTTGATCCGTTTTGCCTGCTGTCTTCTGGAGCCCCGTTGGGCATTGGCATCTTTGGAAATTGAGTGGGGAGCTGCTGTGCAGGAAGACGGGACTGCGAGGCCCAGCAGGCTGTGCGTGTCCCATCGAGCACACCTGCCGCCTCTTCCCGTGACTCCGCCCCCTCTATCCACAGTCAGCATAAGACCTGAAGTCATTACGCGTCAGCGGGACGCGTGTGCGGGACATCACCCGGGACAAAGCCCGGACTAAGGGCGGACCCTCTGAGACCCACAGAGACTGGACTGGGCCAGAATCCCTGGTCGATTACTGAACAGCCTAGGTCTATTGTGTAAGTGCTTGGGGGTACATTATATTACCAATCATTATGTCAATCGAAATACTAACCCCGGAGTTGCCTGGCCCTGAGAAGCCGGTGAGTTTGATAAATGGGAAATTAGATAATTACTTTAAGAAAACTCTCTTGGATTCTCCAACTACCCCCACCCTTGAAGAACTTCGGGCTGAGCGACGGCGGTCGGTTGAAAGCCTAAAGAATAGACCATTCCCGGTGTCACCAGTGTTAATTAGCTCTACGGGGGACGGAACTCTTACTGAAAATATCTGCACCCCCTCGCAGGACAGCATCCCTCTAATATTTAGAGAGGGAACACCTACGAGCGAATTTGAACCCTTAGGCACTACTAGTAAATTGTCAACCATTGTTACCACTCCCAGTACAACCAAATCTATTGTTATAACCAAAGCACAAATTACCCCTATCCCTAAACAAACAAAAGTAGTTAAAAGTAGGGCAAAAAAAGTCACGCCAGTTAAAATCTATGGCCCTCCTCCGACAAAAAGGCGTAAAAAATCTGACCTTCCAAAGAGGAAAATTAATCATGCAGACTTTGGCATTAAAAAGGACGACAGTACTAGGGGAGGACGGGTTAAAGTAACAGATAAAGGAAGGATAGTTAAATCACCTACGCATCCATGTGTAACTCCCCTTACCGACCCTGTCATCTCCACCGCCGACAGCCCCCCCACGGTGGTGACGTTACAGGAACCTTCAAACAGGGCCTTGATCAATAGCATAGAGTCTATAATGAGGACCTATACTCTGGCTATCGTAGATAGACTTAGTAAATTAGAAGACACACTTGGGAAGATAGAACATGAACTGGGAACCAAGATAGTGACTAATAAAGTGTTGCCTAATCCCCCTATACAAACCCCAATTTTACCCTCTTCATCAGGTATTTTTGCTATAACTACTATACCTACCCCTGTTCAGACTACCATTCTGCCTCAATCCTCAAATAATATGAGTGGAAGTACATCAGGGAGTAACCCTGTTGGACCTAACCGTAAACCCACATTGTCCCTGGCTGTAACGTCTAATGGACAGCGGAATAATCTTGGTCAAGCCCCAGGGAATAAAAATAGAGAGAGAGGAAACGAGCGGCCGGCTCGAGGTAATTATAACAAGGGCCCCCTTCCAGAACTTCCACCAGAAGCTGTACCCTTTGTAGTAGTCCTTACTGGGGTACCAGAGCTGGAGAAGAACAAACGGGAGGGCTTTGCCCAGTTGAAAAATAAAATATCGCATTGGTTAAGTCTACACAGACCTATTGCAAATAATATCAATGGAGAAATTGTCCATGTCCGCCGCCTTCCTTGGCTGGGAGGAAGACCTAAAGATATTGAGGGAGACATAGTGGTCATTAATTTTAGAGATCAGAATGCTGTCCATTTTATACTTAACTGGCCGTCTGACCATGGTAGTAAATTTATTACCCCCCGTCCCCTAACATATTTTTATCCTCGCTCAGTGGTGTTCCCACCTAATCATCAATCACAGCGAGCCACCCCGCCCCCGTTATTGAGGCAAATGCTCTCAAACCCATATCGTCCACCTGTCTACAATAACGGCCCTATATTTAACGACAAGCAACCACCTATAGCTGTAGATCTGTATGGGTGGAATACTATAGGCCCAAGGTACAACTCCCTAACACACAGGAGAATGGATCATCTCAAACCTTTTACACCCCTAGATACCACCAACAGGTTTGACGTGTTTAGTGGCCTGGAAGACTGTGACTGATGCCATCGAGCCACAGGGGAGGGGGATAAGGAATCCTGTGGAGACACAGGGGGAGACACGGGTGTAGGCACGGGGGAAAAAGGCTCAACTGATATTAACCCACCCAATGGGTACAATGCTACTTGTAGCTCTGGGGGTAATACACGTAATTCTGGGCAGCTTCACTGTAACTCAGATACTCCTACCCCGGCCAATGGAAGTACAAGTCCGACCTGACTATCTGAAGACCCCGTGCCAGGGGAAGTAACCCATGTCCACACCTTACCCCCACCATCTATTGAGGCTGTTAGTCTAACAGAACGGGGATATAAGATGGCGAGTTGGAATATTGCTGGGTGGAATAACAAGATAGATCGTCTAGGATGGTTAGAATTTATAACCCAATTTGACATCTTGTGTCTCCAGGAGACTTGGGCGGCCGAAGATGTCTATCTTGATGGGTATGTTGCCTATAATTGCCATGCTCAGCCATCCAACATGGGGAGAGCCAGTGGTGGAATGGTGATATTGCTCTCTGTGAGGTTACCGGTTCGAGTAAAAATCCACCGGACCGTCGGTCTGCACTCTCAGTTGTTGTGGTTACAACACAGGAATGGGCGAAATGTTTTAGTTATAAACCACTACAACAATGTCTTTAACCACTCAAAAACAGATATGGTTGATGAACTTGAAGCGGAGGTGGAAAGGTTATATGGGCGCAGTGATGTGTCTTTTGATATTTTGTGGGGCGGAGATTTCAACATTCACATGTGCCCATTTGTTGGCAAAAGGGTGTGTGGGCATGGGGATGAGGTGGGGGAAGATCAGACCCATTTTTTACATTCGGTTTATGGGGAATCCCTAAACACTCTTATGCTTAAAATGGATTTATGCATTATGTTACCTGGCGTAGACAGTGAGGGCAATTCGGTACCGACCTTTATTGGTAGGAATTGTGCCACGGTTATCGACTACCTCATTGTCTCCTCCAGTATTACAGCTTTGTGTTCCTTACCCGTAATAGTAGACCCAGCCCTAAGCGATCATAACTGTCTAACAATGTATCTCTCCTTGTGGGGGGATAAAGAAAAGGCGTTACATGGTGTAGTGACAGATGTAGTTCCACATAGACCCAATGGCCCTAGAATTAAATGGGGTAGGCAAAATGAGGAACATTTACTATGTACCATTGTGTCTGCTTGTATAGATGAGGTGGAATGCTGTCTCGAACCCGAAAAGGATAATGCTGATATTCTAGCTAGTTTCGACATCATTAATAAAAACATTGCAGAAATCTTAACTGGAAGAAAACCAAAGGGCCCTAGGATTAACGGGGGATGGTTTAACAGGGAATGTACTAAATCCTTACAAAGACTCAAAGTTGCTCTTAAGGGTAAACCCAGAGATAAGGAAGCAGT
This sequence comes from Triturus cristatus, assembly GCF_964204655.1. Taxonomy (NCBI): domain Eukaryota; kingdom Metazoa; phylum Chordata; class Amphibia; order Caudata; family Salamandridae; genus Triturus; species Triturus cristatus. The sequence goes on along the minus strand of NC_140594.1, from coordinate 947,158,520 downwards.
TAAAACCCTCAGAAGGGAATACTCAATTCATCTGAGGGATAGGAAACTGGAACTAAGGGAAGAGGCCTGGAACAACCTGACTAAGGCAGTGGATCTTAAGGATACCAAGCTTTTCTGGTCCACTGTCAATAGTCCCTTCCTCCAAAATGAAGAAGTCCCGGTAATGTCTGCCCAGGTATCTGAGGAACAATGGGTGGCTCATTTTACTAGTATTTTTAACCCCGAAGGACTAGCTGTAGGGGGGGATAGGGAAACCCTGGCTTTTATCCCCATACCTCTTAATATCACAGTCTCTGAGGTGGATGCTGCCATCCGGGTCAGTAAGGGGGGAAAGGCGCCGGGCCCTGATGGGGTACCCGTTGACCTTTATAAAGCCGAGATTTCCATATGGAGCCCATTGTTAACAAAGGTTTTTAATGCTGCTGCAATGATTGCGGCCCCACAGACTTGGGGGGAATCAATCATTATCCCGGTGTATAAAAAAGGGGAGAGGGGTGAGGCAAAAAACTACCGCCCGATTTCTCTCCTCACTGCTTCCCTAAAAATTATGAGTAGGGTATTACTGAGTCGCCTGGAGGAATGGGTAGAAGATAAAGGGATCCTTGCGGATTCTCAGTACGGATTCCGCAAGGGGTTAGGCACCATAGAACAGTGCATTAATTTAGACCTTATTATATGCAAATATACACGGGCTAAACAAGGCTCGTTGTTTCTTTGCTTTGCCGACCTGACCAGTGCCTTTGACTTGGTTGACCATGGCCTTCTGTGGTCAACCTTGTTGGACATGGGTGCTCCACAGGATATTATCTATTTCTTGGCCCAACTTTATAGGAATCTGACGGCTAAGATACGATACGGGCAATCGGGGGAGTGTACACCCAGTATTAAAGTAGGTTCTGGAATTAGGCAGGGATGCGTCCTTGCACCTCTTCTTTTCTCCCTTTTTATTAATGCAATCGAGTCGGAACTACGGACCATCAGTGCAGATGCACGACTGCTGGCGGCCTTTTCATCCCAATATTGCTTTACGCGGATGACGCGGTTCTGCTCTCACAAACCCCTCTAGGGTTGCAAAAACTTATGAATAAATTTGCAGATTTTATTAATGGGAGAAAATTAAAAATTAATAATTCGAAAACTTTTATAATGCCCTGTGGGAAGAAAATTAAAAACTTAAGGCCCTTCACAGTTATGGACCAAACTATAAAAGTGGTGGACAAATTCTGTTATCTGGGTATCACTTTTAACAGTGGGGGGATGTGGACACCTGAAATGATTAATGTAAGAGCCAAAATGGCCAAGTGTTCTTTTGGCATATTTAGGTTTGCATCCAAGTTAGGCTCAAGACGGATACCAGACATGTTGTACTTATATCGCCATAAATGTGTTGCTCTGGCCCTATATGGCTCAGGAGTGTGGGGCCATTGTAATAACAACATGCTCCAGGTTGAGGAAAACAAATTTGTCAAAAAACTCCTGTGTTTACCATCTTCTGCCTCAACAAAGCTGATCCATCAGGAGGTTGGTCTAGAACATCTATCTGACTTGATCAGATTAAGACCCCTGTTAGTATGGAGATCTATATGGGCTAAGGAACAGACTGGTTTTACAAGAAAGATTATTTTAGATTGTCTTCACATGGACAAATGTTCCCGCATCCCCTGGCTTAACTATATTATCCGAACATTTAATGATGTTTTTAATCTCACGGTGCGTGATAACCCTTCTTGTGTTTTAGATATCCCGAAGAGTGAGATTAAACATGAATTTCTGAGGGTTAGCATGGTGAAGCGTAACGCAGCTACTGCTCAGTTCTCCTCACATGTTTTTTACGACAGATACACTAAGGAAGAAATGGGGCTTTCAGGATACCTTAAATTGGTTACTATCCGATCCCACCAATATGTATTGACAAGATTACGGATGGGGATTGTTCATTTGCTTGTTGCGTATCCTGTAATGAAGACCTATACTACTGCCCCCTGTCCGTGTGATGGGATCACAAAGCAAAGTACGGAGCATTTTTTATTGTTATGCCCTCTTTATCTCTACCTTCGAAAAGTATATCTGAAACCGCTTTTCAAAAAATATAATGTATCCACTATTGTATCGGCCATGGGGCTTTTATTTGGACTTAATTCACAGGACATCTGTTTTTTTACTGCTGTATATATTTTAAAATCGATACGCTTGAGGAAAAGCACCCTCTTTTGATATGTGATTAACTTAAAACCTGCTGTACCCTCATGTTTTATTACTTATGTATGTATGTACTTTTATGATTATTAATCAATGATCGAATAAAGTTTTTTTTGAATTTTTTTTTGAGTCCAGGAATTAGCTTGCCACAGAAAATCCTGATTCAGCACCACTGCACAAACGTGGGAACGAGCCAACGCAGCAGATCGAGGTACCAGGCGGCTTAACAGAGATTAGTGAACAGCTTGGAGGAATCCCTCCTTACTCCAAATCTGAATTGGCTACTTCAGGCTGCCCATAACTCTTACTGAGATGCATAGGCACATTGAAAGGGTAGATCTCAGTCGCTGGGGCGTAAGTATATCGCCACCAGAACGTCACTTTATTGACGTTGTGGTGGCGATACAGGTTTGCCTTATTTACATGGCAGTGTTAAGCCACTTGACATGGCTTAATTCAGCCTTGTAAATAAGGCACCCTTTCACGCTATACTTATCGTGAAAGGGGTGAGCAATGGGTGTTGCAGTGGATGTTGCGCCGCAACACCCATTGATTTTAACACTTCCCCATATTTACAGAGCGGCGTAAATATGAGGCAATGCCAAAATTCAGACCAGGGAAAACCTGGTCTTAACAGGGCACAAAGAGGAAAAATACTGTATTTCTCGTTTTTGCTGTGTTTGTGTGTGCTGCATTGTGCAGCGCACATAAAAACAGCAAAACGCCATGCATTGTTGTTTATCTGCAGGAAGGTGTCCCTTCCTGCACATAAACAATCATTTTAAAAATGACGAGTTGCAACGTCTATGTGTGTTGCACAAAGCAGCACACATAGAAGTTACAAATCGCCATTTAAGATTGTTTATGTGCAGGAAGTGACACCTTCCTTCACATAAACAATCATTCCCCACAACGCAGGCACCCTCTCACTATGGTGCAAGGTAGCCTGCGTTGGTACTTGGCAGCTAAATTTAGCGCCAGTGCAGGGGGAAATACAGGGCTGCACCGCATTGTTGTAAATATGGTGCTGCCTGCGTTTCAGAATTGTCGGGGCACGGTGTTAAGCCAAGAAGACTAACACCGCGGTCCGTCACTTCTTTGCAAATATGCCCCCCTGTGTGTCGACCACACACCTACAGCAAAGGTAAGTTGCATTTAGCTGTTGTCTGAACAGGTTGCCCACTAACTGCCATCGCAAACAACAAATGGTGATTTACAGGGATGGATGCAAACCTTAAGACAACTTGATCAACAGCAATAATATTCACTTAATATTGTGTCAGCCGTTCAAATCTTTTCCGATTGATATTTCCCCGATCAATAATAAATGTTATTTATGTCTCTGCAAATGCATACAGATTTCATGCAAAGAACAAATGCATAACCTACAACACTGAAAATTTGAAAACAAATTGGATGAGAGGCAATATAATGGCACAAATAGCTCAAATGCAACACAGAACAGATCAAAAATAGAGATGTATTATATCTTCCGTCTTTTATTGTTCTTGTTGTACTTCGTACAAAACAGTCAGCCAACGCGTTTCGCCCAAACACAGGCTTCTTCAGGGCAAAATTATTAAGAGTGTAGGATATTTCTTTGATGATCAGCAAACAGAGAAACGTCAAATCCGTCAAGCCAATGTGTAACGACAATGAGACACAACGACCTCAGAGACCCAAGACTGACCTTTACTACTTGTCAGTCTTGGTACGGGACGTGAAGTACGGAGACGGTGTCGGATACTCTATTTTGGACGTGGCTAATACCACCGTTCGAATTAAGACCTCAGACAAAGATCGCTTACTCTTGGGTCTCTGAGGTCGTTGTGTCTCATTGTCGTTACACATTGGCTTGACGGATTTGACGTTTCTCTGTTTGCTGATCATCAAAGAAATATCCTACACTCTTAATAATTTTGCCCTGAAGAAGCCCGTGTTTGGGCGAAACGCGTTGGCTGACTGTTTTGTACGAAGTACAACAAGAACAATAAAAGACGGAAGATATAATACATCTCTATTTTTGATCTGTTCTGTGTTGCATTTGAGCTATTTGTGCCATTATATTGCCTCTCATCCAATTTGTTTTCAAGTATTTATTCACGTTCTACAGGCAGCAGAACGTTTGAGGTGGGCAATATTCTACATTACTAGTGACTGACTTTGGTGGTGCAGTCTTCTGTGACCCGGCTGCTTCTTCTTTCTATGTATATAACACTGAAAATTTGTTGATTATCGCACATTTATTGACGTGTCCTTCACTCTTTTATATCGCCCATATGTTTTCCTTGTGATACTTAGTGAAAGACAAAGGGGCATATTATCAAGAAACGGCGTTAAAATTATCGCCGCTTTAGCGGCAGAAAACTGCGGCTAAAGCGGCGATAATGGGCTTGATAATATGCCGCAGAGAATTCCAATAGAAGCCCATGTTTACACCAGAACATGGGCTTCTATGGGAATTCTCAAGGGCATATTATCAAGCCCATTTTCGCCGCTTTAGCGGCAGTTTTCTGCCGCTAAAGCAGCGATAATTTTAACGCCGTGCTTGATAATATGCCTCATAATCCTTATTTACTAATCACAAGTTTGGTGTCCGATATAGTAAATTGTCCGTAGTACACGCGAGGCAGTCCAAGATGTTAGGCAAGAAGGTAGTGGGAGAACAGTCACATTGCTTTACTTCCTCCTTGCTGGAATTAAAGTGTAAACGTTCTCTATTGGGCGGAGTCCTCTGTAAGGGAGTCAAAGAGTTTCAGCCAGGAAATGAACAGCCTCATCAGGACAAGAACAAGGAAATGTGCTAACTCCGGTCCACTTTCAAGAGGAAGTGAAATCCTAGGGCTGCAGTCATCAGATTCTCGTTGCTATGTGAAGCGTCACTTATTCACGTCTTTTGCCGCGTGTGGCATGTCATAACTCAAAAGGCACCTTTCTTCTATGCACGTGCATCGCTTAACTTTAACTTAAAAATGTTGGTCCTCATTTATGGCATATTGGTGTAGGGCAGCGCAGCAAGACACCACGCTGCGCTGCCCTACGCCAATGTTGAAGGGCAGGAAAGTATTTAAGGCATACGGTACATTCCTGTCCTTTCTGCCTGCACTGGAGATGTTTTGTCAGTCTAGCGCCAACGTATGGTGCAAAGGTGCCTCCGTTGCAGGCAGGATTGTTTTTGTGCAGGAAGGGGCACTATCCTGCACAAAACAATTATATGAGGCGTTTTCCTCTTTCTATATGTGCTGAAGAATGCAGCCCACATGGAAAGAGGAAAAAACGAGGAGAAATGAACATATTTTTCCTCGTTACGCCTCACCACAGAGGTGTAAGGATTTAATGCTTCCCCAGGTTTACATTACTTTGTAAATCTGTGGCAGCATCAAATTCAATGGGTGATGCATGGGGAAAACCTCTGCAATGCCCATGGAACACCTCCCGGGAAAGCAGCAATTTGCACGCATGGTGTCTTTGTGTGTCTTCATAAATCTTTATGAGAGATCTGCATCATGCATGTGCCACTTTACATGGTGCAAAAGTGACACAGAGCTCTAATAAAGAAGCCCCGACATCTTCAGACAAATGCATTGGAAACTCACCGAGGGCCTCATTTATGAAAAGAGTTGCATCGCTGCGGGAAAACAGCAATGCAACACTTTTCATAGCATCATCCTTGCAACACCCTGGATATGCCGTATTTACTGTATGGCGCTCCATGTGGCAAGGATTTATAGATACGTCAGTGATCCTGATGTATCTGTAGGCGCAAAAATGGCGCATTGCTGGAGTGTGCTTGAAAACAGACGCAACTCCAGCAATGTGTCATTTCACATGGGGCAAGCCCCATGTGAAAAGCACTGCATCACCCTTTACGCCTGCTTGTAAGGATTGGACACACTGACGCAGAATAAGTGTTGCAGTGAAATGTCAAGGATTCACTGCATCACTTCTACATGGCTTTCCTGTGGCCCCAATCCCCCCCACACTGCCCCAATTATTTGAATAAATGCACATGAAACGCATGGCATTTATTACTATTGTTGAGGGCATCTGCATGCGTGCTATAAACAAGCAGAGGGAGAACCATAGGCGGGGTAGATGCACGTCCCATTAAATACAAATCTGCAATTTCCATATATACAATTCATGTACGCACAGCTCATGGCAAATATACGCGCGCTCCTGACATGTCACCTGTGGTCAGGGTGTTTGTGTACATTGGGGGTCGGGGAGTCATTCTCACACCCTCAAACATGACAATTGGTGGATGGGGAGTGTCAAGGGGTGGAAGTGGAAAGGTGCTTGCAGAAAGCCCCCGGTGATGGCCGCTCAGGGGCCGCTAATGCCGTCCAAGCGGGCCCTGCCCTGCAGCCCTAATGCGGGCCTCTCAGGGCTCTTAACGACCGGTGATAAGAGGCAGATGAGACAATTATGTCCCGGGCTCAGAAGACGAGGCCGTGGCTCATGGCCCTAATGCAAGCACTGACTGTATCAACTTCACCCAGAGTGATGTGTCCGCCGGAGCTCCTTGAAGTGGGGGTGCTTCCTGCGGCCAGCGGTGGCCTTTAGAGACAGCAACTCGCCGCAGGAGAGACGCCACACCTCCGGGGCTCATTTCGGGACAGCTAGGGGTGCAAGCTCGTACCGTCCGACCAGGTCCGTGTGGATGCCCCTCCCCCTCTCCAACACAAACACGCCCTATTGCTACCTAGACAAGAGGGGCGAAGGGCAGCGCTCCCACGTTTCTAAAATAACCTTACCCCGTACGTGCCCCCAACCCCCCTCCACCCTGCACTCGTTTCTACTCACCGGCCTTTCCTCAACCAAGAAAGCGCGCACTGGTGACCTGAAGCATAAACTCGCCGTCTGTGGCTTGTCATTCATCCGTCCTTCCACGGCTGTACACTGTATCCAACAATTCAATGTTTAACGGCTCAATAGCGCTATATTTTCGACCCACACGCGTGTCACACAGACCGGCAAAGCTCAACCTCGCGTCCATGTTTCACATTTGCCAGATTACCGTGAGTCTATAACGGTTACCGTCCCCGGGCGCTCACCCCTCACTTTCATCACACAGCCTCCTTTCTGTCTGTATTTCATATTTTGTTACACATGTGGATAATATTTTAAAAAGTGACACATATCATACATCGCGGAGGCTACACCTTTTATTTAACACTCATAGTACCCCCAGGGGCACCCCGCTTTCCCCCCTCCCCCAAATTAGGTTACCCAAAGAAGACACAAGAAACAGTTGTAAGTGGGTAACAAATGCTGCAGGTTTTATTACATAATTCCAGGATATGTAATAGGTGGGTTATCTTACGGGCGATCCAAGGGCAGGCGGCCATCTACTTCACCTGCCCCGCCTGATGAGCCGGGCAGCACGGGAAAGACCCGCAAGTGCTGCCCCCCAAGTGATTCTTTTTTCGATCACGTGCCGTTGAGATTCTACTCACCCCCCCCCCTCTCGGGGCGGAGCGTCGCATAGCAAGCCCCCGGTTGTTCAGGCCCACAACCGCCCGCAGGCCTAGCGGGGCGCCGACCGGCTTCCGGGACCTCTCTGGAGGCTCCTCGTTTTGGCTCAGGCACCACGTGGTGCCGCGCAGAAGTACCCTTTGTACCGGCCTGCTTCCAGATCGCCCTGTAACTTCACATTTGCCAGATTACCGTGAGTCTATAACGGTTACCGTCCCCGGGCGCTCACCCCTCACTTTCATCACACAGCCTCCTTTCTGTCTGTATTTCATATTTTGTTACACATGTGGATAATATTTTAAAAAGTGACACATATCATACATCGCGGAGGCTACACCTTTTATTTAACACTCATTGTCTTGTTACCGGTTATGTAGCGCCTTTCTCTCCTTTAAATGGTCTGAGAGCGCCCTGGACAGTCGCTCACGCGTTACAATTACATGTTTTTGCTCCTGGTCTTACTGGCTCGAAACGTTCAAATGCAGCATTTGCCTGGAGCCCGCACTACCTGCCCCTTCCGAGAGGAGTCACATCTGGTCATCGTGCGCCTTGATGTCCGGGAACGTGCTAATGAAGCGCTATAGTGTCCTTGCTCTCTGTGACCGCGCCTGGCCCTTGCCCATTGTAGGCAGATGTTATGTTTGGAGAGGTGACCCTCCTTCCTCGCAGGTGTGAGGCTGGCTCTGCATCCGGCATGTAATTCGTTCAGTGTCTGCTCACACTTCATACCCTACACGGGGAGAGGCTTCAGGCACCAAGCATCGTGCGTCCGACTCCCAAACACTCCACAAACACAACCGCTTGTGCAAAAGGTGAGTTAACCAGTTACGGCACAATACGGATTTCAGAAAGACAGTAGCGGGTTAAGACTATATTCATTAAGTTTCATGCGGCTACTGTTTCACCAGGACTCAAGGCGACCGACCTAAGGACACTATGTCTTTCCTAGATGCAGACGGCGACTTTCCTTAAAACTCTAAATTCCCTCAGGATAATCCCACCCAAGGGTTCAAGAATAATTTTGGAAATATTCCAAGTACACATTTTTCAGGAGAAGCAGCTCTGTGGATTCGCAGAGCTTCGCGGAGACTCCAACATGTGCTAAGGGTTTCTGGGGGTGTTTACGATCCAATTCCAAGGTGACCTTTTTTAATAACGAACACCCTGATAAAATACAAGTTATTCAGGGGAATTATTCAAGGGTACAGATATCATTAAGATTCAACCTGGTTTTCCTAAAGTAAACACCTGCAACAGTCTAAAAAATGCATTTCTAAATTGCTTTTGAAAGATAGCGAGCTTCGTTGACATCTCTTAGCTTACATTTGTTTGAACCCAATAGCAACATTCTTCTTTGTTCTGGTGTCACCTTCGCCGCGCAATAGATCAGCCCAAACCCCTGGGTAAAGGACAATTTAATTCGTTTAAGCTTGTGATACACAAGCTTAGGCGAATTAAATTGTCCCAAAAAAGACTGACTCGCTGACGTCTGTGTTTAAAAAATGAATTTATCTGTATATGTCTATTGATTGTATTGGTAGCTTTATATAGCACAGGTGTACAATATTCTGCACTCCTTTTCTTGTTGCGTGACACGAACAGCAGCATCTTCAAGTCCGGCTTCTCTGTGAGTCTGATCGGCTGGGATAGAGCCCCGCCCCCTGCGCCAACGCCGAAGCCCGGCAGCAGGCACTGTGTGACCATGAAGGCATGCCCCGCCCCCAAGATGTGCCCTTGAATGGCTCTGTTCGTACTACCCACTGCCATCCGCTGGCAGGCACTGCACGACCCCCAGGATATGGGCTAACCCTCCATTCTGAGCCACTGAGTGACAATCTTGGACGCTCCTCACCCACGCCCCAGAATCTGCTCACCCGAGCAGGGTCTTGTAGTCACGGCATGACCCTAGAGCCGCGCCTCTCCACGCTGGGCCTTGTAAACACGGCATGACCCCAGCAGAGAACCTCGCCACGCTGGGCCATGTAGACACAGCATGACGTGACCCCAGAGCCCCGCCTCTCCTCCCTGATCCTTGTAGACACGGCATGACCCCCGAGAACCTCTCCACGCTGGGCCTTGTAGACATGGCATGACCCCAGAGCCCCACCTCTCCACGCTGGGCCTTGTAGACACGGCATGACCCCAGAGTCCCTCTCCCACGCGGGCCTTGTAGACACGGCATGACCCCAGAGAGCCTCTCCACGCTGGGCCTTGTAGACACGGAATGACCCCAGAGTCCCTCTCCCACGCGGGCCTTGTAGACACGGCATGACCCCAGAGAGCCTCTCCACGCTGGGCCTTGTAGACACGGAATGACCCCATAGTCCCTCTCCCTCGTGCGCCTTCTAGACACGGCATGAACCCACAGCCCCTCCACCAGGCTGGCATGACCCCAGAGCCCCTCTCCCACCTTGGGCCTTGTATACTCGGCATGTCCCCAGAGCCCCTCCTCCGTGCTGTATCTGACAGGCACTGCATGGACTCCAGTGGCCTCCTTTATGCACAGGCACCGTATGTGTATGATATGCAGAGCCACTCCTCCGTGCACGACCCCCAGAGCCACCCACTTGGTGCTGAAAACCAGGGTTCGAGACTCGGGATCGCGTCCACATCATGTGATTGTGAGCAAATTACTTAATCTCCCAGTGCCTGAATGTGTAATGTAAATACGGTGCTCATGTAAAGCGCTCCAATACCTTCGGGTCGAGTTCGCGCTATATAAATATGCAAAAAAAACAAGCATTGGCATAGCCAATAGGTCTCGCCTTTGGGACCTTATAAGTGTTTAGCCATGCAACAGTTGCATAACTAAATACTTATAAGGTCCCAAAAGCGAGACCTATTGGTTATGCCAAGCGGCCGTCCGGCCGCGAAAGTGATCGCGATGCGATCAAACATCAAAGCGGCCGTGGGGCCGCGAAAGTGAAAGTAATCGCGGTCAAGCGCGCCGCGCGCGCCCGCACACCTGCACTGTAGCTCTAGGCTGGCCTGGTAGCAATTTTTGGAGGCCTCTCAAAAAGTCTCGCCAGACCAGCGCATGCGCTGGGTCAGGCGAGACCTAAAAATGACCCAAGGGCCTCTTCTCAATGCCCGTCTGGTAGGCACTGCATGACCCCCAGGGCGCACCCTCTCCCCCAACATACTGCCCTCCAGAGCCACCCTCTGAGCTGAGCCTGGCGGGCACCGCCCAACACCGCAGGCCCCTTCGAGGGCTGATCGTCTCGCAGTCAGCAATCACACACTGAGGGCATTCTCTCTGATTTTCTTCCAGGAGGTTTGGGACCAAGTGTGCGGGCTACTCCCAGGGCATAGTGCCAATATTGGCCACACTCATCAGCCCTCCCGCAGAAACATACAGGTAGCATAAATAAGCAGACAAGACAACTTTTTGGTGGAGAAAATTGCTGGGCGAGGGGACAAAGAGGCCGCAGGGGGGCGGGGGAGGAATTTATACCTCTCCCCGAAACCCACCCTGGCCGGAAGTGACGAGCGGGACCCCAAAGGGGTCTCTGGCCACTAGGCTGCCCAGTGTGCCATCTTGTGGCACTAAAGGGGCCGCCCTCTTATGAGGGTCCCCTGCGGTGACTTTGTCGGTCAGCCCGCATAGTGCCACTATCAGCCACACTCACCAGCCCTCCCGCAGGAACATACAGGTAGCATAAATAAGCAGACAAGACAACTTTTTGGTGGGGAAAATTGCTGCAGGTTTATTAGCATACAAATATGCCAACATGGTGGGTTATCTTACAGGCGATCCAAAGGCAAGCTGCCCCTCGCGGCCTACCACCTGATGGGCCAACTTGCATCGTGGTCTTAGCCAATCGGTGCTTAGCGGTTGTGGTGAGGGGATAGCCCCTTCCACTTCCGGTGAACCATTGGTCCACCATATAACTCACGCCCCCCCCCCTACGAGGGGCGGAGCGTTCAAGCGACCCCCGGTTGTACAGGTTTCCAACCGCCCATAGGACAGATGGGGCGCCGTCGCACCCCAGGGTCCACCGCATAGACTTCCTGGGGATATTCAGCCTCACCACCCTTTGTGCTCCTGAAGAGGGTACCCCTGAGTACCTTTCCACCTCTAGATCGCCATGTAACTCCGCCACTGCCCTGGGTGTGGCGACCGTCGCAGCCAGGGCCCCCCACCAAGGCTGGCGCTCCTACTTGCATCCCGCTATTTCCAGGGCCTCCCCTAGGTCCAGGAGGAACAAATCCATGCCTATTCTGGAGAGATGTATCCCATCGTCCTCGAAACACCCTGTGGATTTAGCATGAAGCAAACCATGTCTTATGAATCCAAACCCCCTTTGCTCAGTAAATTTACGCATCGCGCAGTTGATTCTCCTGCGTGCAGCCTCCATTGCTTCCCCAGATCGGGCTCCCTGCCACAGGAGCCGTGGGGTGATCTCTGACCACCACAGTTCGCATGTCCCTAACTGATTACTTAATTTGCAAATTGTGGCTTTCATGTTTTGAAGCAATGTCCTTTTGCCCAGTGCCATCAGGTCGTTGCCTCCCAGGTGTATAACTAGCACGTTGGGGGGACTGGTAACTCCCCCCAGTCTCTGCTGAAGTTTGTCCAACAACCCATTCCATCGCATGCCCGGGTACCTCAGCCAAGTTATCTCGGTGTTTGAAAAGCCATGCCTCCACTTCCTGCTCGCAGCCCACTGTGCCAATCTGCTGACGCCAGAATGGTCAATCACCCAGACCTTTGTTCCTGGTAAATAAAGAAATGTGATGTTTGCAAAAGGTTTATTAACAACACAGCACGCCATAATGAAACATTAAAATTACACTGACACCACACTGCCGCCAGTACCCAGAAAACCGGTTCCTGCGAGCAAACCAAATTACGTGGCTCATGGCCATACACGATTGCAAACAGAAAATAAAAACACCACACCTCCATCACTCGCCATGACATGGCTGTTGAAAGGCCCATAAAGTTTGTGGGCTCATGGACGTATGTATCTTTTGAAACAGTGGGATTGCCAACGCCCCACTTGTTTGATACCCTCAGCTGGCAAGCCTTCCTTAAATGCTGTAGTTGCAGCCCCTATGCGGAAGGAGTGGCTGCAAAAACGCTTGCTAGGGTCCTTGTTGCCAGACAGCGCCAGGCACGCATGCATAATGTGTTCCACCTGGTACTTTGTAAGGGGCGTGCTGTCTGCGTGTAGGAAAAGGTAACCGTCTGCTGCCGGGCGCAGGGCCAAATAGGCGACGAACAGCCTGACCGGGCAATACCTGCCATCCCCCAGACTGCGCAGCCAGAACACCCTTCCCACCCCGCTCTGATCAGTCTTGGACCTTCTTAGCGTTACTTTGAGGGAATCCCCTGAGAGCACCACACCCTGCCGTTTCAGTGCCACCCCAGACTTATCATTCTTCGCTCTGGCCACCAGCTCACTAATTTGAAGTGCCCCAAAGAAAGCCAGGCTGAACGTGGCAGCAAACAATGGCGCTTCAACCGCCGAGTGAGTGGCCTTGTGCATCCAATCTAGCATCCCGTGGAGTGTCTCAAAGTCTATGGGGGACCTATTGTCCGGTGCCTTTGGTTCACTCCTGGCCCACCCTTTTAATGCAGCTCTGATGACAAAGGATCTTGTTGGATCTGACTGCCCCTTTAGTCTAGCGTGGTGGCTGATTGCTGCAAGATGGCCCGATATCCAAGAATGACTCTTCCCATTGTCTTTAGCCCACAATATGAAGGACTGCACTCTGGTTGCTAAAGATAGTTTGCCTTCATCCCATGGGCCCGTCACTGAACAAATTTTTTGCACGCAGGACTTATATCTCTTGTTTGTCCCGGGCGCTAGGGATAGCTCACCCAGGCCCCTCATTCACTTTTCCACTTCAACAGGAACCAAAGGTGCGCTGGGAAAGGGGTCCCCTCCTCTCTCGCTCTCGGCCACGCCTCCCGGAACCGGCGCCACTGAAAACGAGAGAGAGCATCAGCCGCTGTGTTCTGCACACCCTGAATGTGTCGCGCCCTGCATTCAACATTGTTGTAAAGACAAGCCCGCACCAACTCCCTCAAGAGGCACAGAACCAGGGGACAACTCGCTGACTGGGAATTGATGGCCTGCACTACCGCCAGATTGTCAGACCAAAAAAGGACCCTCTTGGCCGCCAGTATTGTAGGCCATAAGTGGAAAGCCACCAAAATCGGGAATAACTCTAACACTGTGATATTGGGCATGATCCTTTTCTTGTGCCAGGCATTGGGCCATTTCTCGGCACACCATTCCCTGTCTAGGATGGCCCCGAATCCTTCCCTGCCTGATGCGTCTGTGTGTAGGGCTAGGTCCAGGCTGCCTGCCCAGGGAGCCCTCCTAATTACTGATCCGATAAAGTTGGCCAGGAACTCCGCCCACATGGCCAGGTCCAGTCTCATGCCTTTGCTTAGCTTGACCATGTGGTGCTTCTTTAAGACCCTGGCGGTGGCCCTGGCCAACCTTCTGCCAAACACTCTTCCAGCTGGTATGACCCTCGCTGCAAAGTTCAGTTTCCCTAAGAGCCCTTGAATGCATTCCAGGGTGGCCCTGCCCTGCCCAACCACGGACTGAATATGTTGTGCGATGTCACAGACCTTGTCTGTAGGCAATCTGGATTCCCCTACGATGGTATCAAGCTCGATCCCTAGAAAAGTTCAAACCTGCGCTGGACCCACCGTTTTACCTGGCGCAAGGGGGACCCCCAAGTGACTGGCCAGCTGTTCAAAATCCTCAAGGGCCTGCTTACAGTCCTGCGTGCCGTCACTCCCAATGAACAGGCAGTCATCTAGATAATGGGTCACCCCTACAACCCCGTAGGTATCCTGGAGGGCCCATTGCAGGAAGCAACTGAACGCCTCGAAATATGCACATAACACAGCGCAACCCATGGGCATGCATCTGTCAAAAAAGTACCTGCCCTCTAGCTTGAAACCCAGCAGGTGATGGCTGCTCGGGTGGACTGGTAGCATGCGAAAAGCCGATTCGATGTCCGCTTTAGCTAACCAGGCCCCTCTGACTAGGTCCAATGCTACGTCCAGAGTACAATAAGACACAGAGCAGGTGCCCTCCTCTAGCCCGTGGTTAACTGATGCCCCTTCTGGGTAAGAGAGTCTAAACGCCCCCGGGTCCTTCTTGGGCACCACCCCCAGGGGAGAGACCACAAAGTTGTCCAGCGGGGGTTGCAAGAATGGACCCGCCACCCTGCCCAAAGCCCTCTCCTTCTCTACCTTGGCCCTGACTACCTCTGGATGCTCTCTTGCAGATCTGAGGTTGTCGGCCTCTCTGCTGCCCAGGGGGCCCACGTAGGGGATCTGAAAGCCTTCATTAAACCCCAAAAGCAGCGTGCGGCTATCTGTTACATTGGGGTACCTTCTGAGAAGAGGCGTGATGTTGGCCAGGCTGACAGGGGAAGGGCCTTTGGTGGAGAGCCCGTGTGATGTTGAACTGGCTGCAGTGAGAAGGCTCCCGGATTGGTTCAATTCGTTCTCGGGGACTAGGTGGTGCGCATGGTTGGGCGATGGGTGGGGGGGAGGGAGAGTTCTGGATGTCTGTGGTCTTTCTGCCTCAACTTTGTTGCTCGCCTTTGTTGGCTGGCTGCCTATCCTGCTTGGTGTGGCAAGAAACCACTGGGTGGGGCCCGCCACATGTGTTACACGCATGGAGGAACTTTCACGTCTTTCCCCAGGAGCATGATCCATTGTTAAAAAGGTGGCATGTACCCGGGGGGACCTCTTGAAACCTCCCCTCTGTCTCCCCCCCTACGTGCCCTGCGAAAGGACTGTTTGCCCCTTGCGCCTGCTAGAAATGACCCTCTGGAAGACGATTGTCCCCCCTGTGCATTTACCTGGGGGCCTACACTCTGCTGTGAACGGGAACCCATATGGTCCATCCAAAGCTGGACATCTTTTTGGTCCCAACCCATCTCCGGGCACTGAGATATCTTCCTCCTGAACTCCCTATCATAGTTCAACCATCCATTTCCACCCCACCTCATGGCCTCATTATGTATGGCCTGGAGTATTGCACCAACTCGGGACCCTGCTCCGGAAATTTCTCCATAGTCACAGAAGCTAGGATGGAGAAAGCCTCTAGCCAGTTAGCTATGTTCTTCTCTGGCCAAGGCTGGTATTTTACTTTTTTATCATCCTCCTTTGCCCCCATTTTCCTGGCGTCAAGCCCTTCTTGGCCCAGCATCAGCAGGGTAAAAATGTCAACAAAATCCCTCCTCCAGATTCCCTCTTTGGCTGCCTGGGGCACTTGCCAGGCTAGTGAACAATGCCCAGACAGCAGCGGGGCAGTCGTGACTTGTTGGACCATGGCGGGCAAGGGAGCGGGCGTGAGAGAAGACAATACAGCTGTGGCCCCCGTACTTGTATTCCCCGCTGGAGTAATCGGGCTGGCTGCTAGGGGGAGGACCGAGACAGGTGTTGGTGCTGTGGTAAGCCCCCCAGAAGTAGGTGTAGGAGGAATACCCACTGCCAGAGTTGCTCTAACCTGCCCCCCTGACTCACCCACACCTGCTGCCCATACACTTGAAGCTGCTAATGTGGCTCCTTCCTTAGTCCCCCCACTGGAGCACAAATGTGCGGGGCTGGTGGACACAGAACCTGCTTGAAGCTGAGACATGAAACTGTTCAGTGTCCATGAGTTTGGCAAGCTCATCCCTAGTGGCGTAGTTACCTTGGGCCGCGGAACTATCCAACGGGGTGAGAGGCCCCGGGGGCGTGGGAGCACCCATCGCTGTAATGACCTCCTTGGTGGCCTGAACAGCTCTGCTTCTGGGTGGTGGCAGAGGATCTGCCGGGAAGTCCCTGGACGTGGGCTTGCGGAGCCGCTTGTGCCTAGATGGGCCTGCCTCTGCACTGGGTTGCTGTTCTGTAGGGGGAGAATCGCCGACGATCCCAGAGTCCTCCTGTTCGGGGGTGTTCATAATGCCATTGGCCCATGCCAGGCCTTTGATCTTGGCCATCTCAAAGAAATTTGCCCGGCATCGAGTCCTCCACCTGGGATCTCTCCGGGAAAAGCGGGGGGGGGGGGGGGAGCCCTGGCTATCCATGCCGACCTTCAACTCCACACGGGCCCCTGATCTGAGGAGAAACATTTTTGGGGTCAAAACATGATATTGCTTGGTTGTTTTGGGCGGACACCTCAAGCCCTCTGCTTCCCCAGACGCTCCTTGCCCCCCCCCCATTCCCTATACTTACTTATTGTTCGGTAGCGGGAGTGGACCTGGGGCGTGACGCGCCCAAAAGGCTTGCTCAAAGTGTGCCCTGCGTGTGCTGATGAAGTGGGTGTGCTGGGGAGAGAAAAGAAAACGTTAGCTGGGACCCTGGTGCACTAAAGTGACCCTAATCGCCCGCCCGCATTGGTCCCGGTGGTCCCCCAGTGGGGCCCGGAGCTGTCTCTCCTGCTTCCACCCACAGGTGTGAGCCCTGACCAATACCTGCTTCTAATTCCTGCTGTTCAACCCTTTTCGTCAGACCCCTTGCGACGTCGCCTCCTTAATGACGGCACCGCCCGACACCGCAGGCCCCTCCGAGGGCTGATTGTCTCGCAGTCAGCAATCACACACTGAGGGCATTCTCTCTGATTTTCTTTCAGGAAGTTTGGAACCAAGTGTGCGGGCTGCTCCCAGGGCATTTCCCCCAGCGACCTGGTGCGGAAAGCGCGGAGCAAAGTGTTCCACCTGAACTGCTTCGCGTGCATGGTGTGGAACAAGCAGCTCTCCACGGGCGAGGAGCTGTACATCATTGATGAGAACAAGTTCTTCTGCAAGGAGGACTACACCATCTCTTCCATCAGCCTGAAGGAGGGCAGCCTGAACTCAGGTAGGAGGGCTGAGGGGAGTTCAACTTCAAGGGCCAAGGCCCAAGGTGTTTGCTGAAAGTGGGGGTGTGGGAGGCGCAAGAGGTTTGCAGAGTGTGGGGGAGGCCCATGGCAGGTTCTGGGGTGCCAGGTGAACTCCTGTCAGTCACAGTAGTGTAAACTCAGGTAGAAGATAACTGTGGTTGGCAGCCTCAACTCAGAGGAGAGGGCAGCCTGAACTCAGGTAGGAGGGCTGAGTGGGTGGAGTTTAAACTCAGATAGGAGGGTTGAGGGGAGTGCAACTTAAAGGGCTAAGACCCAAGGGGGTTGCTGAAGGTGGGGTTTGCTGAAGGTGGGGGTTTGAGGTGTGCAAGGGGTTTGCAGCGTTTGGGGAGGCCATGACAATGCAGGGACTGGGGGTGCCAGTTGAACTCCTGTAGGAAGGCTAGAATGTCGCAGCAGTGTAAACTGTGGTGGCAGCCTCAGCTCAGAGGAGAGGGGATCCTGAGCTCAGGTGGCTGGGCTAGAAAGAGGGAGCCAGAACTCGGGTAGAAAGACTGGGTCTGACGTGAGGAAGTGGGGCGGAAGAACAACTAGACCTCAGCTAGGAGAGAGGGGGCAAGTCTGATCTACGGTACAGCAGAGCTGTGGGGCACCCATACCTCAGGTGGGCAGGATACCCAGTGGGCCTTGAAGGCTCCATGAACTCAGGCAGCAGACCCCAAGGGCAGCCTCGGCACAAGTTGTACTGTCAGGGGGCAGAGACAACTTGAAGTCAAGCAGGACACCTAAGGTTGCAAGAATAGCCTGAATTCAGGAAGCACAGCCTAAACCCAAGTATCCGGTCCAATGTCTACTCCGGCGTTAGAGTTCAGGAGGCTCTTCTTACATACAGGGTAGAGGTGGGATTCAGCAGAAGGAGCCGATGATCCTAGACCGTAACACCCCTAACCCAAGCCTGGTCTGAGATCTGTCGGTCCCATCGAAAGAGACGGAACTTGGGTGGCACGGAGCCGCCTATAGAGGCTATACCATGGGAACAGAGGAGGTTTTCATTGAGACTCGTCATGCACCAGGTGTAATGCCTCACAGAGTGGTCTGAAGACTCCGCCGCAAACCCGCAGACAGGGTTCACAAGAGTACATAATGGTGATTAGCATCCTCTGGGTCCTAATCCAAAGCAAAGTCAGAATGTAAAACTAAAGAATCCTCCCTAAATCCGACCTCCAAGTTAGGAGCATGATTGAACCGAATGATCTCCCCTGGAACATAGTCCAAAGCAACAGGGGTGGTACACAACTTAGTAAAGCCCTGCAGACGCCCCTCCAAACCAGCTAACAATGTATTCAACTCAGTAATGCTCTCTAGATACTGCTTCAAAATAATGTACAGAGCCTGTTATCCAATACATGGCCATGGGATAGAACTCAGGAAGTTAAGGCATGAAGCAAGAGAGTCTGTTTCACCCTTCCTCGTACCCCAAAGCGATTGTTAGGACATGAGATTCATTGATATCCTCCGGATCCCACTCTAGGGTGATCCCCATGGCACGAGAGGGCGTAATGTCCTCTAAATCCTACTCCAAAGTAATTGCCAGGGCATAGGAAAAAGGTAAAGGTATGCAGACGCTCCTCTCGGGACTGAAACTCTGTAATATAGTCTAGGCCCTACTTAAAGGTGATTATCAGGGCTTGAAAATCAGTAACAGAGTTCTAAGCCCTACTCCAAAGGGATCATAAGGGCCTGAGACTTAGTAATGTCCTCTAGACCCTACTCCAGATTGATTATCAGAGTTTGAAACTCTGTAATGTCCTCTAGACTCTACTACCAAGTGATTGGCATGGAGTGAAACTTTGTAATACTCTAGTCCTTAGTCCAAAGCGGCTGGAAGCTCATGAAACTCTGCAATATTGTTTAATCATTACGACAGACAATGGACAGGGCACCGTGCCCTAGAGCCCTCTCCAAAGCAAGGGACAATGTATAACACCGAATAATACTCCCTATATGCTCTGCAAAACAGCGGACATGGTCTGAGACTCGGGAAAGTACTCCAGACCCTACTCCAAAATTAGGGACACGGTATAGCACCTAATAATGCCCCTATACCCTCCTGCCAAATAGCAAGCATCGTCCAAGACTCTTGAAAGTACTCCAGACCCTTCTCCAAAGTGATAATGTGAACATGAGACTCAGTAAAGGGCTCTATACCCTACTCCAAAGAAGGAGGGCAACAGAAAGGACAGGAGACTGGAAGCTAGGTGGCTCGCTTAGAAATGTTTGGGACAGAGTAGGAGGAAAGTATCTGGCAGAGCAGGACCTAAAGAGATAAAGCAGAAGATAAGCCTCAGTGATGCTCCTTAGACCCTGATCTAAAGTAAAGATTTGAGTGTGTGATTGAAATTATGAAATAAGATGGAGAGGGAGGCAAGGAGTGGGAGAGAATGAGAATAGGATGATGGACTTTGTGGCGAAACTGGGAAGAGAAAGAATGGCCAGAGGAAGGGGATAAGAGAGAGTGGCAAGAGAGGAAACAGTAAGAAGCAGAGAAAGAAGACAATGGAAAGGGGCGAAGAAAAAAGAGAAAGGAGGAAATAGTGGAAGGCTATAGAGAAAGCATAATGGGCCTGAGGAGGAAGAAAGTAAAATGAGACAAGAAGAATGTGAAACAAGAAAGATTAGAGAAAGAAAAAAAGATCTATGAAGAAGGAAGCAGGAGTGCGGATAGGAAGCACGCATCTACTGAAGGCTGGGTATCTCTTCTCCGTGACACAATTGCCATGGATTAAGTCCCTGCTGCCCAGCTCAGGGCACTGACAGTGGCATGCAGCCATTCCATGCCCACTGGCAGACGTGCACCCTGCACAGGTACAACCTGCCGCTAGCTGTTCTGGGTGCTGACACTGAGGGCGCTACTACTGGGAAAGCCCCAAACTGCCAGGCACAGGTGCCTCCTCTGTGCCCCTCTGCCACCCATGCATGATCTCATCTCTCTTCTTAAGTCCACCCTGAGGAGTGTGCGTGAAATTGTGAAACATCTCTCTTCGCACACTTCATTAAAGCCTGGGTCAAATCGATATATATATATATATATATATATATATGTCAAGAAAAAGGATGCCCACAGCAACGGAAGCGCACTCGACTTCAGAAGCACCTACTGGTTTATTAAAAGGAAAACAAGCTGCAGCATTTCTGTAACATTTTGCTCCGACGCGTTTCAAGGCTCCTGCCTCTTAATCATGGAGTTTCAGCATGCTCTCCGCAGATGACTCTCACTGCCTGCTCATTTGAATATCCTCAGTGGGACTAATTAATGACGTAGGTCCGTAAATGCAATCTGGGACTTGTAGTCAGGATAAGAGTCCTTTTACACCCTCCAGTGGGCTCTGCTTCGTGCATGGAATTGATTACTATATTGTCCTCTAGTATATATATATTCAATGGAAAAAACATAGGTTTCAGGCACGTTAAAGTTAGAAATTAGCATTTAAAAAACCTTAGAAATTCACTGAAAAAAACATAGGTTTCAGGGAAAGTTATAGTTAGTTGGACATTTCACTTATACAAAACCATCGAAATTCCCCCGTTATAGTTAGTTCAGCTAACTATAACTCGCGCCCCCGCAATGCACTGCTGATGACGTCACATATTACATCACTCATGACATGGTCAGTGACATCACTGAGGACATCACTGATGACATCTCAAATGACATCACTGATGACATCATCCAGTGACTGTGTGTTTCTGTAAAGTTTAAATATTTTTAATATATATAGGAAAGGCGTATTGAAGAATGAGTGGGTGTATAAGCGTCTGAATGGATGATTTAGTAGGTGCGTGACTGACTCTATAAGTGAGTGATTAAACGTATCTTACTGAATGCATGGGTGTGTGAATGTCTCTATCCGTCTGTCTCTTGGTGTGTAAGCGGCTGCATGGGTTTGCGAATAGCTACATGAGTGTCTATATGGATTATTGAATGGTTGTCTGAGTATCTGTATGGGTGTCTGAGTGTTTGCGTGGGTGAGGTGTGTGTGACTCTGTGAGTGGGTGATTCACTGGGTGCATGGTTTCAAGAGTGCATCTGTGATGGACTGTATGGATGGATGAGTGTGTGTATGGGTGTGTTAGTGAGTTAATGTATGTCTCAGTTGTATATGTGTTAGTAACTACATATGTTAAAGGCAGTATATATGTGTGTTGGAGTATATAATTGCCTATAAGTGAGAGTGTGTGATTGTAAGAGTGGCTGTATGGATGAATCTGTGCTTGAATCAGTGATTGTATAGGAGCGTAAGTATGTGCTAGTATTTGTATGAGTAAGTGAGCTGGTGTGTATATAACTGTATAGGTGAGTAAATGGCAGTGTGCTTAATTATTTGCATGAGTGACTAGGTGTGTGAGTACCTCTATGGATGAGTGGCGGTGTGAGTTTCTATATAGGTGAATGAGTGCATATGATAGTCCTGCACTGAGTGACCATAAGTATGAGTGACTGTATGAGTGAGTGGTTTGTGTGTAAACCTAAGAATCAGTGAGTGGGTATGTAGTTATTGGTGTTGGAGTGTCTATGGTTTTGAGAATGGCAGTCTGTAATTTAGAGTGGGTGTATAAAAGGTTATATTAGGGTGTAAGAAGATGCATCAATTTATCACATGAATAATGTCATCAGTGATGTCATCAGTGATGTCATTTGAGATGTCATCAGTGATGTCACTGACCATGTCATGAGTGATGTAATATGTGACGTCATCAGCAGTGCATTGCGGAGGCGCGAGTTATAGTTAGCTGAACTAACTATAATGGGGGAATTTCTCTGGTTTTGTACGAGTGAAATGTCCAACTAACTATACCTTTCCCTAAAACCTATGTTTTTTTTCAGTGAATATATATACATATATATGTATATATATATATATATAAACACAACAATATTTTACTCCAACTGACCATGTCGTGGTCTTTAATATTCCCTAAAGATGGATTTATTCGATGAGCTGGGGAACTTATAACTTCACCCCTAGGTGAGCAAGGAAGCAATTCCTTTTAGTTTTTATTACCCTCACACACCCTAGTGGTGTCATGCTTCATCATCGGGTCACCCCGACGCCTAAAAGTCGGGGTGGGCTCGACCACAGTGTTGGGAGCGCTTTGAAGAAGTTGCAAACCAGGGAGGCTATAAGATAAAAAACCTCAGGCAGATCCCCGGTTTCCCTTTATTCTTGGGTCTGTCTGGGTTGATTAAAAATAATAAGTAGGGTTATGTATAGGAATATTATGGTCCTATGACCCTAGTGCCAACATGTTTCAGTCCACTGTGGCCTTAAAGGTCCAGGACTTTCATCAGGGCAAATGTAACCACCCTGGGATACAGAAGGTGGAATTCCCTATTCTGTTTTATTAATGGACAAGGGTAGAGTAGCTACTCCTTGTATGGGAGACGGATTAAATAATCTGTCTTGCGTTATGAATCCATCCGCATTTCGAACGGACATTTCACTCGTACAAAACCATTGAAATTCCCCCGTTATAGTTAGTTCAGCTAACTATAACTCGCGCGCCCGCAATCCACTGCTGATGACGTCACATATTACATCACTCATGACATGGTCAGTGACATCACTGATGACATCTCAAATGACATCACTGATGACATCATCCATTGAGTATGTGTTTCTGAACAAATTTAATATGTTTAATATATATAGGGAAAGGCCTGTTGAAGAATGAGTGGGTGTACAAGTGTGTAAACGGATAATTTTCTATGGTGCGTAACATGATTCTATAAGTGAGCCATTAAATGTATCTTACTGCAGACTAGTGACTAAACTGTGTAAATGTCTGTATGTGTCTGTATGTTGGTGTATAAGTGACTGCATGGTTTTTTGAATAGCTATATGAGTGTCTATATAAGTTATTGATTGGTTGTCTGAGTATCTGTATGGGTGTCTGAGTGTTTGTGAGGGTAGGTTGTGTGTGACTCTATGCATAGATGTGTGAATGGGTGATTCTATGGGTGTATGGTTTTAAGAGTGCATCTGTGATGGACTGTATGGTTGAGTGAGTGTATGTATGAGTGCGTTAGGGATTGAATGTATATCTCAGTGGTACATTTGTAACTAACTACATATGTGAAAGGCAGTATATGTGCATGTAAGAGTATATAAGTGGGTAGATGTGAGAGTGTGTGATTGTGAAAGTGACTGTATGGATGAGTGTGTGCTTGTATCAATGATTCTATAGGAGTGTAAGAATGTGATACTATTTTTATGAGTAAGTGAACTTGAGTGTGTATAACTGCATAGGTGAGTAAATGGGAGTGTGATTATTTGCATGACTGAGTAGGTGTAAGAGGAGCTCTAGGGATACTTGTTAGTGTGTGAGTGTCTATATAAGTGTATAAATGTAAATGATAGTTTTGTACGGAGTGACTGTAAGTATGAGTGACTGTACAGGTGAGTGAGTGGAGGTATATGAAGACCTAAGATTTAATAAGTGGGTATGTGATGATTGGTATTGCAGTATATATGGTTTTGAGAATGGAACTCTTAAATTTTTCGTCGGTGTATCAAAGGTTATATTAGGGTGTGAGAAGATGTGGTAATTTTTCACATGGATGATGTCATCAGTGATGTCATCAGTGATGTCATTTGAGATGTCATCAGTGATGTCATGAGTGATGTCACTGACCATGTCATGAGTGATGTAATATGTGACGTCATCAGCAGTGTATTGTGGGCGCGCGAGTTATAGTTAGCTGAACTAACTATAATGGGGGAATTTCAATGGTTTTGTACGAGTGAAATGTCCAGCTAACTATAACATGTGTGAAACCTATGGTTTTTTCATTGAATTTGCAAGGTTTTTAAAATGCTAATTCCTAACTATAACGTGTGTGAAACCTATGGTTTTTTCAGTGAATTTGCAAGGTTTTTAAAATGCTAATTCCTAACTATAACGTGTGTGAAACCTATGGTTTTTTAAGTGAATTTGTAAGGTTTTTTAAATCCTTTTTTTTTCTTTTTCTTTTTCTTTTTTCTTTTTCTTTTTTTTTTTAAACAATATGCTACCTATGTATATAATCATTGATTTACTGTATCCTGCAATATAGAAAGTTGCACCTTTTAAAAAAAAAATGGTTAGATATAGTTGAATAACATAGTTAATATCTTCTACAAACCTTTTTTTTTTTTTTAGGATTTTTTTCCGTGCGCATACGGTAAACTCACCGTACGCGCACGGTACGTTTTATGTACGGTGCGCGTACGTAATGTTTATGCTCCGTGTGCGCATGCGTACGCGATTTACGTACGCGTCCGTAATTTGCGTGTGACGCGTAAGCGCTTGCTCCCTACGTGCACGCGTGAGCGCACATTACGTGGAACCACCGTACGTGCGTGCGTGCTTCTAATGCGCATGCGCGCGTGCCTCTAATGCGCATGCGCGCGCGTCTTACGTACGCGCATGCGTACTTTTACCGTGCGCATACGGTAAGCGTACAGAGCGCGCACGGTAGGTCATGTGATCCAGAAACAACACTTTTCATTGGTTTAAACTTGTTTCATTTCCAGAAACTTCCAACACCACACCCATTCCCCTCATTACTGCTTGTGATTCCTTAGGAGAAGGAGCTGAATTGTCTTTGGGATACAATGGCAGAGCAGCAGTCCTCTTCTGAGAGTGAGCAGGGCAGCAGCATCATTAGACAGAGAAGGAGGAAACAGAAGAATTATTTTGTTTGGGAGTATTTCACATTTCCTGAGGAGCAGAAAAAGGTAAATGCTCCATTAGTCACCTGCTCACTTTGTGAGCGTGTGTTATCTAGAGGTAATCCAAGGAAGAAGTATTCCTTTGGTAATTACACTATGTTTAGACACATTAGGGATGTACATCCCAGGACTTTTGCTCGACATACTGAAGCAAACCCTTCAGTAAGTCACCCGAGCACATCCGCAGAAGCTCAGCCGAGTACATCTTCGGCAGCTCAGCCGAGCACTTCCTCTGCGGTGGGAGCATCACCCTCTTCTGCTCCTCTGGACATCTACCCTCGGTTTCAGAGGGTACAAATAAGGTGCATCACTTGTTACTCTCTTATTGCTGTGGGGGAATCTAGTATTCCTCTAATAGATAATAAGATTGAGCAGCACAAGTGCGGTTCCTTCTAATATTCCCATTCTGTCTTTCCTCTGTCCCTGTATTAACACAAGGGCTCTTTTAAGAGCCACCCTACCTCACAATTTTTTTATTTTTATTTATTTTATCAGTTTTTTTAAAAAAAAATGTTACCGTACGCGCACTTTTAAAAAAAAATGTTTTAAATAAAATATTTATTACACCCTTCAATGTACTTGAGGGACCACAAGAGAAATGACAAAAGCAGAGTGAGGAGAACTGAAAACAAGGAACTACAAAAGTAAATGTGTGAAAAATACAGATATTTCAAACTTACCTGACCAACTTAATTTTCATTAAATGTTTTTTTTAAATTGCTAGAAAAAAGGATTAATTTTCATAAAATTTCTTTCTCAATCTGTAACAAAAGAAAAAAAGTATTAATATTTAACAATACATTTTACAATACATTACACATATTTTCATATTTAACAAAGACATGTTTTGCCCTTTTTTGGCTGTTTTCAGAATATATTGAATTTCACTGCAAATTGGGAAACCAATTGCATTCATCACTTAACAGCGGGCAAAAAAATTTAACAATCTGAAAGATTGTTTAAAAAAAGCCCTGAATCTCTTCTCAGTAAAACATACCTTGATAGAAATATAATATATATAATAAAAATATCATCTAGCAACAATAACTATTTGTAATAAATAACGTCTGTAAATCTTGTTGCTTAAGCTCATACACCCAAATAATATCTGTCAAAGAAGTCCACAAGAGAAAATTTTACCTTTCCATGAGGCCAAATGGTAATTTTTAAATTCTTTTTTGATGAAATATCCAATGGTAATCCAATAAAATCGCAAAAAATGATTTGTTCAGATGTTGCAATTTGTATCTAAAATTTTGGTTTTAGAAAAAAATAAATAGGAATTTGGTAATTCTGCAGGCAAACGTTGCTTGAAAATCAATTGACAATCATTACACAGTTTCCAGCCTTTTTCACATTTAAGATACACTGTGTAATGACCAGAAGTTATCGAAGGTCCATCATGGAAAATTATTGCAACTGCAACAAAAGTTTTTCCTGATATTGATAATTGTTTTCCTTCAAACTTCTTTATAGAAGTGTCCAATTTTGTTCCATCAGCTCTACAACGTTGCATCATTAAAATTACATACTGTCCATATTTCTTTAAAAATAACGTTGAAAACATGTCTAATTTACATTTAGAACATTCCATGCTGTGATTGGCATCTTTAACTAATTTACTAAAAGTCACTGATTGACTCTCTGGTAATGTTAAATATATAAACCTTTCAGAATCAACATTAGAGCTGCATGTGTTGAAACAGTTTTCACAACTATGTTCCCATTTATAAGAGAGACCAAACATATTTTCAATTTCTACCCCTTCTTCTTCCAGTACCATAAGAATATACATCAAGAATTCCTGTGCATCTTGCTGGACATTTTGAGTAAACTGTGTACTTCCTGAACATACATCTAAAAGTATTCTAACATCAGAAGCACTTTCTATTTTAGTTTTATCATTACTCAGCTTCTCAAAAAGAAAACTCAGCAGAGAACAGAATCTTTTTTCATAATTTAGTAGTATCTGCTCTTGCAAACTTTAAGATAAAATACAACATTCAGCACTACATTAGCGTAGCAGTTGACACCAGAGCTATTTTCAAAATGACAACCAACAACCTCTTCAACACTGTCCTTTTTCTTTTTGCTTGCAGTCACATCACTCTCCTTTTGTTTTCTCTTCTGTACATCCTCATTACAGATATTCTCAATTCTCCTTTTCCGACAAACAACACGTTTTTCAAACACAGAAAACTGACCTAAATGAGGAGCATAGCTTCTTCTTAATCTATTATATTCCTTTACACAGTTTGCATCAGCACTAACTTTTGAGTCATCAAAGTCTATCATGAATAGACCAGATAATGTTTTCACTCGTGACAAAGCAACATATGCCATACCTTCTTTGAACAAAGTTGAACCAATGTTTACAAAAGCACTATCTACAGTTAATCCTTGAGATTTGTGAATAGTTACAGCATATGCTAGAGAAAATGGAAACTGCTTCCTACGTACATATAAGTCTTTCACAAGAAAGAAACGAACTGAACAATGACAAATGTCTTTAACCTCTTCAATCTGATCAAATTTTATTTTTAAAAATTCAATTCCATCTTTTTTCTGGTATTTCACAAAACCCACAACTTTACCCATAGCTCCATTCACTAAACCTTTTTCTACATCCAAATTTCTTCTTAAAAATACTCGACAGTTCATACAAACATAAAGATTTTTTTCTAATCCAGATGTTTTCGAAATATTCTTCTCTAGAGAATCCAATTTATTTTTCAGTTTGCATGTTAATGTAATAGTAATTCCTTCATGCTGAATTTTGTCCACTGCTTCCATTTTCTTAATCTCTTCCTTTTCTAATTTCAAAAGTTCCTCATTGAATATCGAGCATTCACGTAGTGTTGGCATTAAGCAGATTACAGTATTTTTTTCTGCAATGTTCTGGTATATTTTCTCTGCAACTATTTCTTCATTTGGAAATAAATTATGTAGCAACCAACTCTGTAATGCTTCTCTGCCAACTTCTGTGAGTAGTCCAATTCTGATATCTTTCAGAATACTTGCATAATCTTCATCGTTTGCTTGTCTCATATTGGTAGTGAGTTCTTTGTACTCAAAGAATGACCAAATATTCGCATTACCAATACTTCCTAATGACTTCTTTGTGTCTTCATGTGTCACAGTATTAAACACTGGTTGTCCTTTAACTGGAGTGAGCTGCAGAAGATTCCCAAAAACTATAACATGTTTTCCTCCAAATAACACGTCATAGTCTCTCTTTAGAATTTGCTGCATTCTTAAATGCACAAAGGCAAGCATTACGTTTGATACCATGCTTACCTCATCAATAATGAGAACTTGCATCTTCTTCTACACTCTTGAAACTTTGAAGCATGATTATCCTGTTAACTTGTGATATTCTATTTTGTTCTCATGCTCCACTGGTAACATTAGCAAGCGATGTAAAGTAATTCCTTTTATGTTATATGCTGCTAACCCAGTTGGAGCAGTAACAACACAAGACAAAGTTGAATCTGTTTTTTGCTGTAGGTAGCTTCGGATGACTTTAATTAAGAAACTTTTTCCAGTTCCAGCTTGTCCACTCACATACATCCTGATTGGTTCAAATGATGCGCATGAGCACTCTTTCTTTTCATGTAGTAATCCATGATCAATTTTTTTTGTGACTTCTTCATAAATTTGTTTTTGTTCTTCATTCAGTTGCTGTTCCAAATTTGGTAAGTCTACTAAATCTTCCTGAGCTTGTTTCATAGCTGTTTTTACTTCAGTCATGGCTATTGCAGCTTCATTTTCTACGATTGGTTGTCCTAGGGGATCTTGACTGAGTGTTCCAGAACTTTGGCTGTCTTGAGAACTGTCTCTAGCTACTTCAGCTGCAATTGTAGCTTCCTGTTCAATTTCTTCATTTAACATTTGCACATAATTTGTGAAAGTACTGCATTCAATCGTATCTTTACATGCATTAAAGGAATCTTCATAGCTGTGAAAATCTCCAAGTAATTCATCCTCTGAACGCCATGGTTTAAACAGCTGTAAAAGTGCTAAGTAGTAAAATTCCTTTTTGTCAGGAGTGTCGCAACTCAGCTTCCTGTGATTAATCAAGCTTCCTTTTGTTTGCTTCACCAAACATCCTTCCTCACCAATGACTTTATATTTTCCACTGTTGATGTCTTCTGTGGCTTTCCGTGTAAAAATGTAGTTCTGCAGCACTTCATAGAGACACATGTTCTCAAGATGACGACTTCTTTTTGGGTAATATGTGTCCAACATGTTTGATTTCAAAATATCTGTACTTTCCGGGTCGTTCTCTGCCAAATATTCAATTTCTCCAACAGATTTCAGTACCCGATTTCGCATTCCTGCAAGGCCTAAACTTACCCAAATTATTCTTCTTGATTTGGAGTACAGACTTGCAGATGATCACCTATCTGAGCATTCGTATGACCCAATTTCTCGATGCGATAACATCTTTAAACTGAAACTGTATAGCTTTTTACTCACAGTCTTCTCGTGAGAAATCTTTTCCCACATTTCTTTCAATTCCGTTTTCTCAGATTTAGTGATGTAAGATGTGACATACCGAGCAACAGCAATAGAATTGTCAGCTACATACTGAATATCCATGTTAGCATTCCACATGGATAAAATGACTGGGTTGTAGTCATTTATATATTTTGACTCTTCTTTTCTTCTTAGGTTGTAGGTATTTTTAGGCGATTTTCTTGTAATAGTATGTCGCACAGCTGACATAAAACTGTTTACTCTTCCTTTTGAAAGAACAGGTCGTGGAAATCCAAATCGACATTTTGTGTAGAATTTATCTTTACTCTTGTACTTTCGTCGACAGTATTTTCCACACCGATGACTTTGGAAACGTAAAACTTGCTCTTTTAAGTTTTTTTTCTTCTGTGCTTTTAGGTATAGCACATGTTTCATATCCTTCAATGAAAGATAAAACTGCATCATCAGAATCTGTTCCAAATTTTGGGGCATCCTTGATCCACAACAACATATGAATATGAGGAGCACCTCTTGCTTGGTACTCTTTTCTCCAAAAGAAATCCACAACTTCTCCAAGAGTTGGATTTTTTTTATTGCAGATGAAGGACATCATAGCCTCAAATCTATGATTGAAATATCTGCAAACATTAACCGGATCCAATGAGCACAATTCTCCTGCTGTCTTGTATTGGATGTTTTCAATATTTGAATTTGCCTCTCGAAGAAAATCCAGTAAATCATCCCAAGCGTACTCAGCACAGCTTAGGGTAAGGAACCATGTAGGAGTTCCTAAATTCCGTAACATACATTTCAATTCTCCATGGCGTCGGTACCAATATTCATTAGTCCCACGCTGACAAGCCATCAGATTAATCAATTGAGATTCCAAATGATCATCTCACTGTTTCACTTTGTTCAGAAAATCCTTTGCAGACACATTATGTAGATGTACTCCAGTTTTTAAAATGTGATTTACTGCATAAGATAGTGCAGATAAGTCACTTTCAAAGAAAAGATGGAACAAATAAGGAATACTTTGACGAAATCTTGGATCTTCTGCATATAATCTTGTAGTCCGATACTCAGAAGCAGGAATCTGTACTGGACGTTCATCATATCGTCCACCTTTTCCTGTAGGAAACAGCTGGGGAAAACAACGAGCTTCCAAGCTCTCCTCCCATACACTCACAGGAGTTCCTTTTGCTTTTTTCATCTGAAACAGATCAATAGTGTTTCCCATAACTTCTTTAGTATGACAAGGATGTATGCTGAAATGTTCATAAATTTCTTCTTCTTTTGACTTATCCACTTTTTCAATTTGCCCAGTTGGTATTCCTGTGTCTGCTAGTAAAACTTCTTCATCTTCATCCATATAAATTGATTCATACCATTTATTATTTCTTTTCAAATATAAATTTGCTCTTTGTACTTTTCGTACATCTACCAGCTCCTGCCAAATTTTCTTATTCTTTGTAGGTACACCATTAACCAGAATAACTAATGGTTCAGTTTCCAAACTATCTGCATCAATTGTTTCAATATTTTTTTCAAATCTAATGGCAAATAGACAACTCTTCCTTTTAAACCTCTTTGTAAATCTGAAGGAGGTAATTTACCTGTTTTGGGCTCCATACGAACTATAGTCTGAAACGGATGGACACATTGAATGAGTATAGACTCATACGTATTTAAATCACTAAGTTCTGCAGGAATATCAACCAATTCTAAATTATTATGTACAGCTCTAGCTGGCATTTTATTTTCTTCTAATTTGTTATAACAGTATTTACAAATAGGCTGATCTTCACCCAAATCAAAACAATTTTCCAGAAACAAATATGTAGCAAAATCCTTCCACTTAGAATTATTTTCTTTTTCACTTTTTTTTATAGAGATCAACATTCCTTGTTTGAGATTTATAATGGCTTCTCCGGCAACAAATACAAGTAATATTTGGTCTTTCATTAGAGATGATAGTAAATTTTGTCATTTGATCTTCAAATGTTTTACTAACAGTGGGTTCTACATTCTCTTCCACATTTTCTTCAATAACTGTGTCATTTCCTGCACTTTCTTGCTCTGGACCAAAGTAACAAAACTCAATATCCTCACAAACCTTCTTCACATCTGATACAGATCCACGGAACAGAGCACTATTCAACTCATGTAACTTTAGTGCTGGACTTTTAGCAAAATACAATCTTCTCACAAACTTTCTCATTTCAGTATGATGAACTGCCAGCATCCTAAAATGGTGAAAAACACTTTGACAAACTTTCCTAGAAAGACAAGCCAGAGAATGTCCTTGTAAACCAGTATTCTCTCTCACTCTGCATGGATCTAGTCTTTGAAGTACCTTAATCTTCTGTTTAACACTTTTTTTTTACTATATTCTCTTAGAAAGTCACGAAATTTATCAATAGATTCCTGTCGTACAAATACTACTGCAATTCCAAGTGTACACTGGGGATTTAGGACGTCTCCCCATAACCTCATCAGCTAACACTTCTTCCTCATTTCTTGGAACAATTTTCTCCTTTTCCATTACACAACCATCTTTACCTTCATATGCTCGACCACTGGTGTCAACTGCATGCAGCAAACTATTACTTTGAAGATAACTCTCTTCATTAAAAAATGGTTCAGTACTTGAACTATGCTTCCATTCTCCTAAGAACACTTTACAGAAGTTTTTTTTTCACTTCTCTTTTTCTTTTGCTTTTTGACTTCATTACATTCACTAATTTATCTAATGTACGGATCCTGTTCAAAATTAAAATGAATAGTTTTCTTTTTAATTACAAAGCCTTTTCAACAATTGATTCAATATGATTCTTTTTCTTTAAAAATGTGGCTTTCTTCCTATATTTTTTCACATCCTTTAGCAAATTGAACATCACTCTTCTCTGAAACATTTTTCTACCAATGTTTTTAAAATCTATTTTTCTTTTTAAGTCATTCTTTCTTACTTCTGATTGTACATTAGCATTTAGTAT
This sequence comes from Triturus cristatus, assembly GCF_964204655.1. NCBI lineage: Eukaryota > Metazoa > Chordata > Amphibia > Caudata > Salamandridae > Triturus > Triturus cristatus. The sequence goes on along the minus strand of NC_140594.1, from coordinate 947,125,793 downwards.
ATTCTGTTGATTGCCTTGTTGTTTTCTACTTGAAACACTATTTGCAGTGGATATATTGTTTACATTTTTTCTTTGCTTGAGGATATTTTTTATAAAATCCTTAGTGTGCTTACCAGAAGGCCTTTTCTTTTTTCCAACATGAGGTTCTTCAACTAATTTTTGTTGTCCAGTTGTCTTCAAATATAGATGTTGTTGCTGTTCTTTTCTCTTTCTTGATTTTATAGGCATCTTTAATTTATTTCAGTGTTGTTCAGCAATACCTGAAAGAAACTAAAAAAAAATACCTTTATGTAATTTAAATATATTACTAGATTTTTTATGGGCTTTTCAAAACCTATCATATGAGCTGTCCCTTTCCTACGACTGCAAGTCTTACACAATAAAAGCTACACAAATTAAATCTCTGACAACAATTCCTGTGTGCACACAGACTCATGGTGTGATTCTAGGCAGAAAACGATATTTGATTGGCAATTTCAAAGCACATTTACTACTGTGGTTTTGAAAGTGATAATTACTGTAACAGCCTGACACATTTTCCTTATAGTTTAGAGAGGCAGAAAAGAGCACATGTCCTAACAGATACTTGAGAGCATGAGCATGTGTAACCTGGGTGAGTGATTAGACTACAGCAAAGGAAATGAGCCTTAGTGATATTGAGTGTGTTAGCGTTACTCACTGCTATCTGAAATACCACACAGTGCTGAATACTTAGCATGGGAGTGCAGGAGAAGCAGCTGCCTGTGTGCTAAGAGCGTGCTTCTGGAGACTGTGTATTGTCAGGTGCAAGAGAGATCTGCATGGACGCTTGCACAACTGCATGAAGACTGCACTGATGTATGTAAGAGTACATGTGGGGTAAGGGTTAATTGGAGTTTTGAACATGTAGGATCTACCTCACCCATTGCAGGAGTGTAAGGAAAATCTACCCTGTTGTTTTCAAATGTGTTAGCATTTGCCTCTCATTTGTGAGATATTGATTTGTGCTGAATGCTAGCCATCACAGTTCAAGAAAACAAGCTGCCCCTTTCCTACGAATGCAAGTCTTACAGAACCAGACCAACACGAATCACATCTCTGACAACAATTCCTGTGTGCACACAGACTCATGGTGTGATTCTAGGCAGAAAACGATATTTGATTGGCAATTTCAAAGCACATTTACTACTGTGGTTTTGCAAGTGATAATTACTGTAACAGACTGACACATTTTCCTTATAGTTTAGAGTGGCAGAAAAGAGCACATGTCCTAACAGCTACTTAAGAGCATGAGCATCTCGAACCTGGGTGAGTGATTAGACTATAGCAAAGGAAATGAGCCTTGGTGATGTTGAATGTGGTAGCGTTACACACTACTATCTAAAATACCACACAGTGCTGAATACTTAGCATGGGAGTGCATGAGAAGCAGCTGCCTGTGTGCTAAGAGCGTGCTTCTGGAGACTGTGTATTGTCAGGTGCAAGAGAGATCTGCATGGACGCTTGCAGAACTGCATGAAGACTGCACTGATGTATGTAAGAGTACATGTGGGGTAAGGGTTAATTGGAGTTTTGAACATGTAGGATCTACCTCACCCATTGCAGGAGTGTAAGGAAAATCTACCCTGTTGTTTTCAAATGTGTTAGCATTTGCCTCTCATTTGTGAGATATTGATTTGTGCTGAATGCTAGCCATCACAGCTCAAGAAAACAAGCTGCCCCTTTCCTACGAATGCAAGTCTTACAGAACCAGACCAACACGAATTAAATCTCTGACAACAATTCCTGTGTGCACACAGACTCATGGTGTGATTCTAGGCAGAAAACGATATTTGATTGGCAATTTCAAAGCACATTTACTACTGTGGTTTTGCAAGTGATAATTACTGTAACAGACTGACACATTTTCCTTATAGTTTAGAGAGGCAGAAAAGAGCACATGTCCTAACAGCTACCGAGAGCATGAGCATGTCGAACCTGGGTGAGTGATTAGACTATAGCAAAGGAAATGAGCCTTGGTGATGTTGAATGTGGTAGCGTTACACACTACTATCTAAAATACCACACAGTGCTAAATACTTAGCATGGGAGTGCAGGAGAAGCAGCTGCCTGTGTGCTAAGAGCGTGCTTCTGGACACTGTGTATTGTCAGGTGCAAGAGAGATCTGCATGGACGCTTGCAGAACTGCATGAACACTGCAGAGATGTTTGTAAGAGTACATGAGGGGTAAGGGTTAATTGGAGTTTTGAACATGTAGGATCTACCTCACCCATTGCAGGAGTGTAAGGAAAATCTACCCTGTTGTTTTCAAATGTGTTAGCATTTGCCTCTCATTTGTGAGATATTGATTTGTGCTGAATGCTAGCCATCACAGTTCAAGAAATCAAGCTGCCCCTTTCCTAAGAATGCAAGTCTTACAGAACTAGACCAACACAAATTAAATCTCTGACAACAATTCCTTTGTGCACACAGACTCATGGTGTGATTCTAGGCAGAAAACGATATTTGATTGGCAATTTCAAAGCACATTTACTACTGTGGTTTTGCAAGTGATAATTACTGTAACAGCCTGACACATTTTCCTTATAGTTTAGAGAGGCAGAAAAGAGCACATGTCCTAACAGCTACTTGAGAGCATGAGCATGTGGAACCTGGGTGAGTGATTAGACTAGAGCAAAGGAAATGAGCCTTGGTGATGTTGAATGTGGTAGCGTTACACACTACTATCTAAAATAACACACAGTGCTGAATACTTAGCATGGGAGTGCAGGAGAAGCAGCTGCCTGTGTGCTAAGAGCGTGTTTCTGGAGACTGTGTATTGTCAGGTGCAAGAGAGATCTGCATGGACACTTGCACAACTGCATGAAGACTGCACAGATGTATGTAAGAGTACATGTGTGGTAAGGGTTAATTGGAGTTTTGAACATGTAGGATCTACCTCACCCACTGCAGGAGTGGAAGGAAAATCTACCCTGTTGTTTTCAAATGTGTTAGCATTTGCCTCTCATTTGTGAGATATTGATTTGTGCTGAATGCTAGCCATCACAGTTCAAGAAAACAAGCTGCCCCTTTCCTACGAATGCAAGTCTTACAGAACCAGACCACCACAAATTAAATCTCTGACAACAATTCCTTTCTGCACACAGACTCGTGGTGTGATTCTAGGCAGAAAACGATATTTGATTGGCAATTTCAAAGCACATTTACTACTGTGGTTTTGCAAGTGATAATTACTGTAACAGCCTGACACATTTTCCTTATAGTTTAGAGAGTGAGAAAATAGCACATGTCCTAACAGCTACTTGAGACCATGAGCATGTGGAACCTGAGTGAGTGATTAGACTAGAGCAAAGGAAATGAGCCTTGGTAATGTTGAATGTGGTAGCGTTACATACTACTAACTAAAATACCACACAGTGCTGAATACTTAGCATGGGAGTGCAGGAGAAGCAGCTGCCTGTGTCCTAAGAGCGTACTTCTGGAGACTGTGTATTGTCACGTGCAAGAGAGATCTGCATGGACACTTGCACAACTGCCTGAAGACTGCAGAGATGTATGTAAGAGTACATGTGGGGTAAGGGTTAATTGGAGTTTTGAACATGTAGGATCTACCTCACCCATTGCAGAAGTGTAAGGAAAATCTACCCTGTTGTTTTCAAATGTGTTAGCATTTGCCTCTCATTTGTGAGATATTGATTTGTGCTGAATGCTAGCCATCACAGTTCAAGAAAACAAGCTGCCCCTTTCCTACGAATGCAAGTCTTACAGAACCAGACCAACACAAATTAAATCTCTGACAACAATTCCTGTGTGCACACAGACTCATGGTGTGATTCTAGGCAGAAAACGATATTTGATTGGCAATTTCAAAGCACATTTACTACTGTGGTTTTGCAAGTGATAATTACTGTAACAGACTGACACATTTTCCTTATAGTTTAGAGAGGCAGAAAAGAGCACATGTCCTAACAGCTACTTGAGAGCATGAGCATGTCGAACCTGGGTGAGTAATTAGACCATAGCAAAGGAAATAAGCCTTGGTGATGTTGAATGTGGTAGCATTACACACTACTATCTAAAATACCACACAGTGCTGAATACTTAGCATGGGAGTGCAGGAGAAGCAGCTGCCTGTGTGCTAAGAGCGTGCTTCTGGAGACTGTGTATTGTCAGGTGCAAGAGAGATCTGCATGGACGCTTGCAGAACTGCATGAAGACTGCAGAGATGTTTGTAAGAGTACATGTGGGGTAAGGGTTAATTGGAGTTTTGAACATGTAGGATCTACCCCACCCATTGCAGGAGTGTAAGGAAAATCTACCCTGTTGTTTTCAAATGTGTTAGCATTTGCCTCTCATTTGTGAGATATTGATTTGTGCTGAATGCTAGCCATCAAAGTTCAAGAAATCAAGCTGCCCCTTTCCTACGAATGCAAGTCTTACAGAACCAGACCAACACGAATTAAATCTCTGACAACAATTCCTTTGTGCACACAGACTCATGGTGTGATTCTAGGCAGAAAACGATATTTGATTGGCAATTTCAAAGCACATTTACTACTGTGGTTTTGCAAGTGATAATTACTGTAACAGCCTGACACATTTTCCTTATAGTTTAGAGAGACAGAAAAGAGCACATGTCCTAACAGCTACTTGAGAGCATGAGCATGTGGAACCTGGGTGAGTGATTAGACTAGAGCAAAGGAAATGAGCCTTGGTGATGTTGAATGTGGTAGCGTTACACACTACTATCTAAAATAACACACAGTGCTGAATACTTAGCATGGGAGTGCAGGAGAAGCAGCTGCCTGTGTGCTAAGAGCGTGCTTCTGGAGACTGTGTATTGTCAGGTGCAAGAGAGATCTGCATGGACACTTGCACAACTGCATGAAGACTGCACAGATGTATGTAAGAGTAAATGTGTGGTAAGGGTTAATTGGAGTTTTGAACATGTAGGATCTACCTCACCCATTGCAGGAGTGGAAGGAAAATCTACCCTGTTGTTTTCAAATGTGTTAGCATTTGCCTCTCATTTGTGAGATATTGATTTGTGCTGAATGCTAGCCATCACAGTTCAAGAAAACAAGCTGCCCCTTTCCTACGAATGCAAGTCTTACAGAACCAGACCACCAGAAATTAAATCTCTGACAACAATTCCTTTCTGCACACAGACTCGTGGTGTGATTCTAGTCAGAAAACGATATTTGATTGGCAATTTCAAAGCACATTTACTACTGTGGTTTTGCAAGTGATAATTACTGTAACAGCCTGACACATTTTCCTTATAGTTTAGAGAGTGAGAAAATAGCACATGTCCTAACAGCTACTTGAGACCATGAGCATGTGGAACCTGAGTGAGTGATTAGACTAGAGCAAAGGAAATGAGCCTTGGTGATGTTGAATGTGGTAGCGTTACACACTACTATCTAAAATAACACACAGTGCTGAATACTTAGCATGGGAGTGCAGGAGAAGCAACTGCCTATGTGCTAAGAGCGTACTTCTGGAGACTGTGTATTGTCACGTGCAAGAGAGATCTGCATGGACACTTGCACAACTGCATGAAGACTGCACAGATGTATGTAAGAGTACATGTGTGGTAAGTTTTAATTGGAGTTTGTAACATGTAGGAACTACCTCACCCATTGCAGGAGTGGAAGGAAAATCTACCCTGTTGTTTTCAAATGTGTTAGCATTTGTCTCTCATCTGTGAGATAGTGGTTTGTGCTGAATGCTAACCATCACAGTTCAAGAAAACAAGCTGCCCCTTTCCTACGAATGCAAGTCTTACAGAACCAGACCACAAATTAAATCTCTGACAACAATTCCTTTGTGCACACAGACTCATGGTGTGATTCTAGGCAGAAAACATTATTCCTGGATGATACCAGTACACCTTAACTTATGGTGAAGACATACTCCATAATATCTTACAAGTTCAAGGCAGTTAAATATCTTCCAAAACATAAAATGTAAAACACAACTTTAAAACAAGAATCACATTTATATTTTTTATATCAAAATGCACCACATACATCCCCTCTCAAATTCATAACTCACCTTTAAAAGTAGTTAGTTGAGAAAGAAATGTGGCACTCACACAGCAGATTATCAGAGCCAGAATCTCTGAACTGTACACCTCTCAGCAGAACCAGTAAATGGCAATCTTTCCCTCTCTTTTTTCACACATATACATGTTAACCTCAAATCACAGTGCTTCCCACATTTTTTCAAATGGAAACACACATTTCTATTGCTTTCACATTTCAACCCTTTCCAAATGAACCCTACCCCCAACATGACTTCTGCCTGCTACCATAGCAACAGGTCATGGAACACTGGTGTGAGCAGAGAGGTCAGAAGTTCAGCACACAATGATTCTAATCCAAAGAGCAAGAGTGCTTGACTTTTCAAACCTAACAGCAAATCCAAAGTAATGTTCTGTGTGAATACATTTTTCTGAACCAATAGAAAACATGCTTTTAAAAATTTAAACATACAGCCTATTTTTTTAGTGTTGAATGGTCTGAAACAGCCAATGAGTTCTTTTTATTTAAAAAAAAGTATGTAAGCCTCCATTTTACAACTATCTTTCTTTTCATATTGCCATTCTACTGAAAGACACCTTCTGAGTGCATCCAGATCTCCTTGAAAGATGTTCACAGTGTGGATTGTAGGTCATAGCTATGTCTTCTGGAGTGAAAAGTATGCAGAAAAAAGAGGTATTGTGAAAGACCTTGCTTTGCCAAATTTAGACATTAAATGGATTGGTCAGAGAGGGTTAAAGTGGCACCAATTAATGCCTTTGGTGAAATCCTTTCTACATCTCCCACAGCCTGATCTTATAATTGTGCACTGTGGTGGAAATGACCTAGGCACTTTAACTGGGGTAGGTCTGGAAATGCTTGTTAAGGACACCTTTGTGCAATTGATGTCACTTTTTCCACAAACTACCTTTGTATATTCTAATATATGTCAAAGGTAAAAGTGGAACTGGTCCAACCAATATTGTCCGCAGATTGACAAAGCAAGAAAGCACGTCAATAAGTCTCTTTCTGCTTTCCTCAGAGACTATGGTACGGGTTCTATATACCACAACAACTTGCATTACAACATGCAAGGCATTTATAGAGGAGATGGTGTTCATTTCACAGATGAAGGCAACAGAGTCTTCCTCTTGAAATTTAGACTCTGCATCGGTACTTACTTGTAGGTACAAAAAAACACTCAATGAACACAACGGCTCTTTTTAGTGCCGACCAACATCTAAACACTTAAACTTGTTTTTAATTCTATTTTTTTATGTTTTTTTTGCCGCCGTGCGCGCACCGTACGCGCACCCCGCGATATATTTTAAAAAAAATTTTTTGGGGTGACCTAAGGGGTCTTTTATGGTCCCCCTGAGAAGGCCTAGGGGGTCAGGGACTCTCTATGCTTTCCCCCCCTTTTCACGTTCTCCACTTGTGTTTTTAGCTCTCTTCTGCCTCTAAAACTCAAAATGGCGGCTGGGGGCACCCCGCGATTTTTTGAAAAAAAATAAATGTTTTTTACCCTTTGGGGTCCTTCAGGGACCCCCTGACAAAGGCTAGGGGGTGAGAAACTCTCTACCCTGCCCCCTTTTCACGTTCTCCACCTTTCTTTTTCCCTGTCACACACACAACACACAAAATGGCGGTCGACACTTCCTGATTTCGACCGATTCGAATGTTGACTGTCATGAATCCACCAATCAGAATTATGCTTGTGCACGGCACCGTGCGCGTACCGTGCGCGCACGGTGCGCGGCTATAGATATGTATGTGCTTTTAACTGCAATTTTCTCAGGAACTACTGAACAGATTGACACCATATATGCAAAAGGCACATCCCTGACCTGAGGACTACCTCTTTGCCAAATTTCAAGTAATTCTGTTCAGCCGTTGGGGCTGTACCTTCGACTAAAGGTCCTATGAGAAAATGCATGGGGAAAACGCATTTTGGGACCCCCCTTTTTTCTCAGCCCCCGCTTGACAAATCACCCCGAGACTTTCAGGGTAGGAGCTGAGCGGAGCGCCCCATTAGTTTTGAAAATTTCGGGAGGATTCGTCAACCGGCGCCAAAGTTATTCAAAATAGAATTTTGAGATTTCCTATGGAAACACGGTCCTAACTATAACTATCTACTGGCGACCGCCAGTAGATAATATATATATATCCAAAACACAGTATTCCACCTGGGGCCAGCCGAAGTGGTGGAAAGTGGTGGTGGAAACCACTTATAACACAGCAAAAACAAGGAGTTCATGGTACTCCCAAGCTCCGGTGCACTCACGGGGTATGCGTCGGCTATAAAACATATATATATATATATATATATATTCACTGAAAAAACCATAGGTTTCACACATGTTATAGTTAGCTGGACATTTTACTGATAAAAAACCAATGAAATTCCCTCGTTATAGTTAGTGCAGGCAACTATAACTCACGCAACCGCAATCCTCTGCTGATGACATATGTGTCTTTATGAAAAAAAAATATTTGTAATATATGTATAGCTAAAATTTAATGGAAGAAGACATGGGCAAATAAGTGTCTAAATACAGTATTAGCATCAGCAGAGGATTGCGGTTGCGTGAGTTATAGTTGCCTGCACTAACTATAACGGGGGAATTTCATTGGTTTTTTATCAGTAAAATGTTCAGCTAACTATAACATGTGTGAAACCTATGGTTTTTTCAGTGAATTTGCAAGGTTTTTTAAATGCTAATTCCTAACTATAACGTGTGTGAAACCTATGGTTTTTTCAGTGAATTTGTACGTTTTTTTAAATGCTAAGTTACTTTACGCCATTCGTGGCGTGCGCGCCCACTTAACGCAGTTCGTTCCGTGCGCGCAAGGTGCGCTTCGCGCACTGCGCGCGCACAGTGAGCACGCGGTGCGCTTCGCGCACCGCGCGCCCACTTTACGCAGTTAGTGCCGTGCACGCAGGGTGGGCCCACGTTACGCCGGATGGGCCATGTACGCACGATGCGCTTCGCGCACCGTGCGCACATGGAGGACAGATATTATGCGCTTCGTTGTGAAAGGTAATGTTTGATTTTTTGAAGTGCAGGTCTGTCACATATGCCATGCTCAAATGATGGCCTTCGGGCACCATTTGCACACGGGGTGTGGAGAATGTGGAGATTTTTTTTTTTTTAAATTTATTTACCGTACGCGTACGGTAAGCGTAATCGGCGATTTTTCGACAAAAATTAAAATTGAATTTTTGGCCTTGGGGGTTTTTTGAGAACACCTTCATCAAGGCTAGGTGGTTGGGAGCAGTCTAAACATCCCCTTTATATGTTTTTTGTCTTTGTTTTTCTTCCACCCCCTCAGAGTGCGAGATAGAAAATGGCGGACACCGCTTCCTGGTTTCGACCGATTCGAATGTTTACTAATATCTAACAGCCAATCAGAATCGCGCTCGCGCACGTCACCGTACGCGTATGGTAAGCGCACGGTAAGCGCACCGTAAGCTGGCTCAGATATATATATTGATTTAAAGGCTATTTTCTCAGAATCTACTGAACAGATTTACACCAAACCTACAAAAGGCACTTCCTTGACCTGTAGACTACCTCTCTGCCAAATTTCAAGGAACTCTGTTCAGCCGTTCGGGCTGTAGCTGTGTCTAAAGGTCCTATGGAAAAATGCATGGGAAAAACGCGTTTTGGGACCCCCCTTTTATCCCAGCCCCCGCTTGACGAATCCCCCCGAGACTTTCAGGGTAGGAGCGGAGCGTAGCGCCCCATTAGTTTTGAAAATTTCGCGAGGATTCGCCGACCGGCGCCAAAGTTATTCAAAATAGAATGTTACGGTTTTCCTATGGAAACAGGGTCCTAACTATAACTACCTACTGGCGTCCGCCAGTAGGTAATATATATATATATATATATTATTACCCACTGGCGGTCGCCAGTAGGTAGTTATAGTTAGGACCTATTTTCCATAGGAAATCTGCAACATTCTATTCCCAAACTTTTGTCCAGTCCAAAACGTGTTTTCCCCATGCATTTTCCCATAGGACCTTTAGCCGCAGCTACAGCCCGAACTGCTGAACGGAATTACACCAAATCTGGCAAAGAGGTAGTCCTCAGTTCAGACTCGTGCCTTTTGCTTAATTGGTGTTAATCTGTTGAGTAGTTTCTGAGAAAATCACGGTTAAATGTACATATATATCTATGGCCTCGGAGGATCCGCGCACCCTATGCGCACTCTGAGCGCACCCTCTGCGCACCGTGTGCGCACCCTCCCGATCACGCGCTTAATGCTAATTGACTGTCAAGTGGTTGTCAACATTCGAAAACAGGAACTGTTGGCAGCCATTTTGTGACTTGGTAGAAGTGAGGCTGAAGAAGTAAGGGAAATAAGTTAGTGAAACATATAAAGGGGGCAGGGTAGAAATACTCTGACCCTCTAGACCTGCTTAGGGGGTCCCAGAAGGACTCCCAGGACCCCTTTTGCAAAATGCACGCAGGGTCCGCGGATCCCGCTGTAAAAAAAAAACTAAGCGCGGGCTTCTGCGCTTTCTTAATAATTAGCCCCCGGGGGGGCAAATCCCAGGGGTAAACACTGTACCATTCATTGGGGGCCCCCCAGCCCCGGGGACCGCTACCCCCGGAGCTAAAAAATAAATAGGGTGGGGGGGCTGAACGGCCCCACAAGCCCCGGGGACCACCACCCCCCGGAGCTTCATTGTTTGGAGGGAGGGGGGCTGTGTGGCCCACCTCCTCGTGCCCTTGAGGGCCCTGGGGACCGCCACCCCCCAGGGCCGGCTCCTGCAGTTTCCTGGGGTGCCCACCCCTGGACACTGTTGTTTGCTATGAGAGGGCGGGAGTCTCCCGCCCTCCCATAGCAAACTTCGTTTGGATTTTGAAAGAGAGAGCAGCGAAACCTGCTCTCTCTTTCAAAATCCAAACCATATTGCTTTTCTACACGGGGAGCTGCATGTCAGCAGCTCCCCATGTGGAAAAGCAATGCCGGCTCCTGAAGGATGCGGGGAGCCGGCTGGGACCGTGGGGGCATTGGGGCTCCCCCCACAGTCCCCAACGTTTTTTATAAGGGATGGGGTCCCCGGGGATAAAAAAAATTAGTGATAGGGTCTATTTAATTTTTTTTACAGTAAAATTAGGAGTCGCGCTGCCAGCGCGGCTCTCAGCGCGCCACTTGGTGTGCACACGTTGGGTGCACAATTTCTCTCGCGTAGGGTGCGCGGTTCCTAACGCTTTGGGTGCATGACTCCAAGCAAAAAAAAACTGACATTTTTGGGAGATAAACATCAAGCTTATGTGTTTCGTTCTTGAGTGGCTCTAAAAAGAGCCGCTGTGTTCATTGAGAGTTTTTGGTACTTATAAGTAAGTACCTATACAGAGTCTAAAGTTGTTGAGGAAGACTCTGTTTCCTTCATCAGTAAAGTGTACACCATCTCTCCTATACATCTCTTGCATATGAAAACGCAGATTGTTATTGTAAATGGACCCCATTCTATAGTCTCGGAGAAAAGCAGAAACAGATTTATTCACATGTTTCCTAGCTTTCTCAATCTGTGGACAAAAATGATTGGACCAGTTCCACTTCTGCCTTTGGAATATGTTAGAATAGACAAAGGCAGTTTGGGGGAAAAGTGAAATTAATTCTGCAAAGGTGTCCTTGATAAGCATTTCCAGACCTACCCCAGTCAAAGTGCCTAGGTCATTGCCACCACAGTGCACAATTATGAGGTCAGGGTGTTGGAGATGCATAAAGGATTTTACCAATGGCATCAAGTGGTGCCACTTTAACCCTCTCTGTCCAATCCATTTAATGTCTACATTTGGCAAACCTAGCTCTTTGTGAATGCCTTTGTTTTCTGCATACCTTTGGCTCCAGAAAATATAGCTGTGTCCCACAATCCACACTCTAAGCATCAAACAAAAACAATTTATGTACATATGTTGCATCCCTGTGCTTCGGAAGTACTAAGAGCACACTGCAGTTAAAGAGGTTACTACGTGATGCTGCAGCACTTCCTCATAGTTCTGAACTTATACATTCACCATACACTACTAATGCATTCGTTCAGTCAATTACGCACTACAAATACATTCATCTAAACTTTTACACACTAACAAACAAATATAGTTCTTTTTTTAAACCAGGAAAGTTAGTTCTTAGAAGAACTTTTTTTTTTCTTCTTTTTTCTTTTATATTTTTTGTCTTGGTTTTCTGAACAATTTAAAAAAATGTTTGGTTTTTCTGGGAAAAAAGGAAAAAACACAACTGGAGGAACAAAACAATGAAGTTCAGGAAAAAAAAAAAACACTAGCAATGATGGTTTTCTTGCTTCCTGCAAATTAGGTCAATGGACTGCTCTCCGTAGCAAAGGACGGCTTGCATTTTATGCAGAGGACTTTCAATGTGGCAAACTGTGGACGGATGTCCAAGTGTTGGTTTGATGGATCCACACGCGAAGTACTCTGCTGTGATGCCTCTGAAGAATCAGGAAGAACTCGCATTCTTCGGCACTCTTCACGCGCCAGGTTGACTGGATGTAGGGTCTTGAGGTGCTTTTTCATGCTGGCTGTACCACATGAATACTTGTTAGTTGGATCGCCGCGGGAGTGCACTCGCTGACATATCTTGCATGTCACTAAGGTGGCATTAGTTTTGGTTTGCCCCTCTGGAAAAGTAAAACATTTCCAGACCACAGATGAGTAATTTCTGGGCGTGGTGGTTCAACCAGAAATTCATCTTCAGATTAATGAGCAGATGCTGGAGATGCCTGCTGCCCTGAAGCCATTGTTTTCAAAAAAAGTTCTTCTCAGCAGAGAGATGCTCCTCCAAAGAAGGTCTAAGAAGAATGATTGAAATGGGTGGGGTCTTTCAATAGTTAGAATAGGAAGATAGAAATGTTAGAGAGTGACCATAATCCGCTATGTGTTACTCACAAATGGTGATCATCTGAATCCAAAAACAAAGTAGGTCGCACACTGCTCGTCATACCAGCAAATAGCCCCATAGGACTCTGAATAATGTAGTAGCAACGGTGAGTACGCCTATGCCACGAGTATGTCACTATAATGCCATCCCTGGACACGTGTTTCGAGGTAATTGCCTCTCGTCAGCAGGGAGCAGGTAGGTATGTGGGGTGCCAAGTAGACTGCCAAAATATTAAAGGTAAAATACCTCTCACGGCGCGCAGGTGCGGAACCAAGGCTCGTCAGCCCAAATCGCTCAAGGGAGCTTAAATACATAAACAAAGTAGGTCGCACACTGCTCGTCATACCAGCAAATAGCCCCATAGGACTCTGAATAATGTAGTAGCAACGGTGAGTACGCCTATGCCACGAGTATGTCACTATAATGCCATCCCTGGACACGTGTTTCGAGGTAATTGCCTCTCGTCAGCAGGGAGCAGGTAGGTATGTGGGGTGCCAAGTAGACTGCCAAAATATTAAAGGTAAAATACCTCTCACGGCGCGCAGGTGCGGAACCAAGGCTCGTCAGCCCAAATCGCTCAAGGGAGCTTAAATACATAAACAAAGTAGGTCGCACACTGCTCGTCATACCAGCAAATAGCCCCATAGGACTCTGAATAATGTAGTAGCAACGGTGAGTACGCCTATGCCACGAGTATGTCACTATAATGCCATCCCTGGACACGTGTTTCGAGGTAATTGCCTCTCGTCAGCAGGGAGCAGGTAGGTATGTGGGGTGCCAAGTAGACTGCCAAAATATTAAAGGTAAAATACCTCTCACGGCGCGCAGGTGCGGAACCAAGGCTCGTCAGCCCAAATCGCTCAAGGGAGCTTAAATACATAAACAAAGTAGGTCGCACACTGCTCGTCATACCAGCAAATAGCCCCATAGGACTCTGAATAATGTAGTAGCAACGGTGAGTACGCCTATGCCACGAGTATGTCACTATAATGCCATCCCTGGACACGTGTGTCGAGGTAATTGCCTCTCGTCAGCAGGGAGCAGGTAGGTATGTGGGGTGCCAAGTAGACTGCCAAAATATTAAAGGTAAAATACCTCTCACGGCGCGCAGGTGCGGAACCAAGGCTCGTCAGCCCAAATCGCTCAAGGGAGCTTAAATACATAAACAAAGTAGGTCGCACACTGCTCGTCATACCAGCAAATAGCCCCATAGGACTCTGAATAATGTAGTAGCAACGGTGAGTACGCCTATGCCACGAGTATGTCACTATAATGCCATCCCTGGACACGTGTTTCGAGGTAATTGCCTCTCGTCAGCAGGGAGCAGGTAGGTATGTGGGGTGCCAAGTAGACTGCCAAAATATTAAAGGTAAAATACCTCTCACGGCGCGCAGGTGCGGAACCAAGGCTCGTCAGCCCAAATCGCTCAAGGGAGCTTAAATACATAAACAAAGTAGGTCGCACACTGCTCGTCATACCAGCAAATAGCCCCATAGGACTCTGAATAATGTAGTAGCAACGGTGAGTACGCCTATGCCACGAGTATGTCACTATAATGCCATCCCTGGACACGTGTTTCGAGGTAATTGCCTCTCGTCAGCAGGGAGCAGGTAGGTATGTGGGGTGCCAAGTAGACTGCCAAAATATTAAAGGTAAAATACCTCTCACGGCGCGCAGGTGCGGAACCAAGGCTCGTCAGCCCAAATCGCTCAAGGGAGCTTAAATACATAAACAAAGTAGGTCGCACACTGCTCGTCATACCAGCAAATAGCCCCATAGGACTCTGAATAATGTAGTAGCAACGGTGAGTACGCCTATGCCACGAGTATGTCACTATAATGCCATCCCTGGACACGTGTTTCGAGGTAATTGCCTCTCGTCAGCAGGGAGCAGGTAGGTATGTGGGGTGTCAAGTAGACTGCCAAAATATTAAAGGTAAAATACCTCTCACGGCGCGCAGGTGCGGAACCAAGGCTCGTCAGCCCAAATCGCTCAAGGGAGCTTAAATACATAAACAAAGTAGGTCGCACACTGCTCGTCATATCAGCAAATAGCCCCATAGGACTCTGAATAATGTAGTAGCAACGGTGAGTACGCCTATGCCACGAGTATGTCACTATAATGCCATCCCTGGACACGTGTTTCGAGGTAATTGCCTCTCGTCAGCAGGGAGCAGGTAGGTATGTGGGGTGCCAAGTAGACTGCCAAAATATTAAAGGTAAAATACCTCTCACGGCGCGCAGGTGCGGAACCAAGGCTCGTCAGCCCAAATCGCTCAAGGGAGCTTAAATACATAAACAAAGTAGGTCGCACACTGCTCGTCATACCAGCAAATAGCCCCATAGGACTCTGAATAATGTAGTAGCAACGGTGAGTACGCCTATGCCACGAGTATGTCACTATAATGCCATCCCTGGACACGTGTTTCGAGGTAATTGCCTCTCGTCAGCAGGGAGCAGGTAGGTATGTGGGGTGCCAAGTAGACTGCCAAAATATTAAAGGTAAAATACCTCTCACGGCGCGCAGGTGCGGAACCAAGGCTCGTCAGCCCAAATCGCTCAAGGGAGCTTAAAAACATAAACAAAGTAGGTCGCACACTGCTCGTCATACCAGCAAATAGCCCCATAGGACTCTGAATAATGTAGTAGCAACGGTGAGTACGCCTATGCCACGAGTATGTCACTATAATGCCATCCCTGGACACGTGTTTCGAGGTAATTGCCTCTCGTCAGCAGGGAGCAGGTAGGTATGTGGGGTGCCAAGTAGACTGCCAAAATATTAAAGGTAAAATACCTCTCACGGCGCGCAGGTGCGGAACCAAGGCTCGTCAGCCCAAATCGCTCAAGGGAGCTTAAATACATAAACAAAGTAGGTCGCACACTGCTCGTCATACCAGCAAATAGCCCCATAGGACTCTGAATAATGTAGTAGCAACGGTGAGTACGCCTATGCCACGAGTATGTCACTATAATGCCATCCCTGGACACGTGTTTCGAGGTAATTGCCTCTCGTCAGCAGGGAGCAGGTAGGTATGTGGGGTGCCAAGTAGACTGCCAAAATATTAAAGGTAAAATACCTCTCACGGCGCGCAGGTGCGGAACCAAGGCTCGTACTCGCCGTCGCTACTACATCGCCCATAGTTCCATGGGGCAACTTGCTGGTATGACGAGCAGTGTGCGGCCATTTATACCTAATTCATTACGGCTCTCCTGAGCTACCGGACTGACGAGTCTTTGACCGGCACCTGCGCGCCTTGAAAGGTACTTTACCTATTTTTAATTGCAGGCAGTCTACACGGCACCCCTCTACACTTACCTACTCCCTGCTGACGAGAGGCAACTACCTCGAAACACGTGTTCAGGGATGGCTAATGCGACACATACTTATTCTTACACTTTGTAGCATAGGCGTACTCGCCGTCGCTACTACATCGCCCATAGTTCCATGGGGCAACTTGCTGGTATGACGAGCAGTGTGCGGCCATTTATACCTAATTCATTACGGCTCTCCTGAGCTACCGGACTGACGAGTCTTTGACCGGCACCTGCGCGCCTTGAAAGGTACTTTACCTATTTTTAATTGCAGGCAGTCTACACGGCACCCCTCTACACTTACCTACTCCCTGCTGACGAGAGGCAACTACCTCAAAACACGTGTCCAGGGATGGCTAATGCGACACATACTTATTCTTACACTTTGTAGCATAGGCGTACTCGCCGTCGCTACTACATCGCCCATAGTTCCATGGGGCAACTTGCTGGTATGACGAGCAGTGTGCGGCCATTTATACCTAATTCATTACGGCTCTCCTGAGCTACCGGACTGACGAGTCTTTGACCGGCACCTGCGCGCCTTGAAAGGTACTTTACCTATTTTTAATTGCAGGCAGTCTACACGGCACCCCTCTACACTTACCTACTCCCTGCTGACGAGAGGCAACTACCTCGAAACACGTGTCCAGGGATGGCTAATGCGACACATACTTATTCTTACACTTTGTAGCATAGGCGTACTCGCCGTCGCTACTACATCGCCCATAGTTCCATGGGGCAACTTGCTGGTATGACGAGCAGTGTGCGGCCATTTATACCTAATTCATTACGGCTCTCCTGAGCTACCGGACTGACGAGTCTTTGACCGGCACCTGCGCGCCTTGAAAGGTACTTTACCTATTTTTAATTGCAGGCAGTCTACACGGCACCCCTCTACACTTACCTACTCCCTGCTGACGAGAGGCAACTACCTCGAAACACGTGTCCAGGGATGGCTAATGCGACACATACTTATTCTTACACTTTGTAGCATAGGCGTACTCGCCGTCGCTACTACATCGCCCATAGTTCCATGGGGCAACTTGCTGGTATGACGAGCAGTGTGCGGCCATTTATACCTAATTCATTACGGCTCTCCTGAGCTACCGGACTGACGAGTCTTTGACCGACACCTGCGCGCCTTGAAAGGTACTTTACCTATTTTTAATTGCAGGCAGTCTACACGGCACCCCTCTACACTTACCTACTCCCTGCTGACGAGAGGCAACTACCTCGAAACACGTGTCCAGGGATGGCTAATGCGACACATACTTATTCTTACACTTTGTAGCATAGGCGTACTCGCCGTCGCTACTACATCGCCCATAGTTCCATGGGGCAACTTGCTGGTATGACGAGCAGTGTGCGGCCATTTATACCTAATTCATTACGGCTCTCCTGAGCTACCGGACTGACGAGTCTTTGACCGGCACCTGCGCGCCTTGAAAGGTACTTTACCTATTTTTAATTGCAGGCAGTCTACACGGCACCCCTCTACACTTACCTACTCCCTGCTGACGAGAGGCAACTACCTCGAAACACGTGTCCAGGGATGGCTAATGCGACACATACTTATTCTTACACTTTGTAGCATAGGCGTACTCGCCGTCGCTACTACATCGCCCATAGTTCCATGGGGCAACTTGCTGGTATGACGAGCAGTGTGCGGCCATTTATACCTAATTCATTACGGCTCTCCTGAGCTACCGGACTGACGAGTCTTTGACCGGCACCTGCGCGCCTTGAAAGGTACTTTACCTATTTTTAATTGCAGGCAGTCTACACGGCACCCCTCTACACTTACCTACTCCCTGCTGACGAGAGGCAACTACCTCGAAACACGTGTCCAGGGATGGCTAATGCGACACATACTTATTCTTACACTTTGTAGCATAGGCGTACTCGCCGTCGCTACTACATCGCCCATAGTTCCATGGGGCAACTTGCTGGTATGACGAGCAGTGTGCGGCCATTTATACCTAATTCATTACGGCTCTCCTGAGCTACCGGACTGACGAGTCTTTGACCGGCACCTGCGCGCCTTGAAAGGTACTTTACCTATTTTTAATTGCAGGCAGTCTACACGGCACCCCTCTACACTTACCTACTCCCTGCTGACGAGAGGCAACTACCTCGAAACACGTGTCCAGGGATGGCTAATGCGACACATACTTATTCTTACACTTTGTAGCATAGGCGTACTCGCCGTCGCTACTACATCGCCCATAGTTCCATGGGGCAACTTGCTGGTATGACGAGCAGTGTGCGGCCATTTATACCTAATTCATTACGGCTCTCCTGAGCTACCGGACTGACGAGTCTTTGACCGGCACCTGCGCGCCTTGAAAGGTACTTTACCTATTTTTAATTGCAGGCAGTCTACACGGCACCCCTCTACACTTACCTACTCCCTGCTGACGAGAGGCAACTACCTCGAAACACGTGTCCAGGGATGGCTAATGCGACACATACTTATTCTTACACTTTGTAGCATAGGCGTACTCGCCGTCGCTACTACATCGCCCATAGTTCCATGGGGCAACTTGCTGGTATGACGAGCAGTGTGCGGCCATTTATACCTAATTCATTACGGCTCTCCTGAGCTACCAGACTGACGAGTCTTTGACCGGCACCTGCGCGCCTTGAAAGGTACTTTACCTATTTTTAATTGCAGGCAGTCTACACGGCACCCCTCTACACTTACCTACTCCCTGCTGACGAGAGGCAACTACCTCGAAACACGTGTCCAGGGATGGCTAATGCGACACATACTTATTCTTACACTTTGTAGCATAGGCGTACTCGCCGTCGCTACTACATCGCCCATAGTTCCATGGGGCAACTTGCTGGTATGACGAGCAGTGTGCGGCCATTTATACCTAATTCATTACGGCTCTCCTGAGCTACCGGACTGACGAGTCTTTGACCGGCACCTGCGCGCCTTGAAAGGTACTTTACCTATTTTTAATTGCAGGCAGTCTACACGGCACCCCTCTACACTTACCTACTCCCTGCTGACGAGAGGCAACTACCTCGAAACACGTGTCCAGGGATGGCTAATGCGACACATACTTATTCTTACACTTTGTAGCATAGGCGTACTCGCCGTCGCTACTACATCGCCCATAGTTCCATGGGGCAACTTGCTGGTATGACGAGCAGTGTGCGGCCATTTATACCTAATTCATTACGGCTCTCCTGAGCTACCGGACTGACGAGTCTTTGACCGGCACCTGCGCGCCTTGAAAGGTACTTTACCTATTTTTAATTGCAGGCAGTCTACACGGCACCCCTCTACACTTACCTACTCCCTGCTGACGAGAGGCAACTACCTCGAAACACGTGTCCAGGGATGGCTAATGCGACACATACTTATTCTTACACTTTGTAGCATAGGCGTACTCGCCGTCGCTACTACATCGCCCATAGTTCCATGGGGCAACTTGCTGGTATGACGAGCAGTGTGCGGCCATTTATACCTAATTCATTACGGCTCTCCTGAGCTACCGGACTGACGAGTCTTTGACCGGCACCTGCGCGCCTTGAAAGGTACTTTACCTATTTTTAATTGCAGGCAGTCTACACGGCACCCCTCTACACTTACCTACTCCCTGCTGACGAGAGGCAACTACCTCGAAACACGTGTCCAGGGATGGCTAATGCGACACATATTTATTCTTACACTTTGTAGCATAGGCGTACTCGCCGTCGCTACTACATCGCCCATAGTTCCATGGGGCAACTTGCTGGTATGACGAGCAGTGTGCGGCCATTTATACCTAATTCATTACGGCTCTCCTGAGCTACCGGACTGACGAGTCTTTGACCGGCACCTGCGCGCCTTGAAAGGTACTTTACCTATTTTTAATTGCAGGCAGTCTACACGGCACCCCTCTACACTTACCTACTCCCTGCTGACGAGAGGCAACTACCTCGAAACACGTGTCCAGGGATGGCTAATGCGACACATACTTATTCTTACACTTTGTAGCATAGGCGTACTCGCCGTCGCTACTACATCGCCCATAGTTCCATGGGGCAACTTGCTGGTATGACGAGCAGTGTGCGGCCATTTATACCTAATTCATTACGGCTCTCCTGAGCTACCGGACTGACGAGTCTTTGACCGGCACCTGCACGCCTTGAAAGGTACTTTACCTATTTTTAATTGCAGGCAGTCTACACGGCACCCCTCTACACTTACCTACTCCCTGCTGACGAGAGGCAACTACCTCGAAACACGTGTCCAGGGATGGCTAATGCGACACATACTTATTCTTACACTTTGTAGCATAGGCGTACTCGCCGTCGCTACTACATCGCCCATAGTTCCATGGGGCAACTTGCTGGTATGACGAGCAGTGTGCGGCCATTTATACCTAATTCATTACGGCTCTCCTGAGCTACCGGACTGACGAGTCTTTGACCGGCACCTGCGCGCCTTGAAAGGTACTTTACCTATTTTTAATTGCAGGCAGTCTACACGGCACCCCTCTACACTTACCTACTCCCTGCTGACGAGAGGCAACTACCTCGAAACACGTGTCCAGGGATGGCTAATGCGACACATACTTATTCTTACACTTTGTAGCATAGGCGTACTCGCCGTCGCTACTACATCGCCCATAGTTCCATGGGGCAACTTGCTGGTATGACGAGCAGTGTGCGGCCATTTATACCTAATTCATTACGGCTCTCCTGAGCTACCGGACTGACGAGTCTTTGACCGGCACCTGCGCGCCTTGAAAGGTACTTTACCTATTTTTAATTGCAGGCAGTCTACACGGCACCCCTCTACACTTACCTACTCCCTGCTGACGAGAGGCAACTACCTCGAAACACGTGTCCAGGGATGGCTAATGCGACACATACTTATTCTTACACTTTGTAGCATAGGCGTACTCGCCGTCGCTACTACATCGCCCATAGTTCCATGGGGCAACTTGCTGGTATGACGAGCAGTGTGCGGCCATTTATACCTAATTCATTACGGCTCTCCTGAGCTACCGGACTGACGAGTCTTTGACCGGCACCTGCGCGCCTTGAAAGGTACTTTACCTATTTTTAATTGCAGGCAGTCTACACGGCACCCCTCTACACTTACCTACTCCCTGCTGACGAGAGGCAACTACCTCGAAACACGTGTCCAGGGATGGCTAATGCGACACATACTTATTCTTACACTTTGTAGCATAGGCGTACTCGCCGTCGCTACTACATCGCCCATAGTTCCATGGGGCAACTTGCTGGTATGACGAGCAGTGTGCGGCCATTTATACCTAATTCATTACGGCTCTCCTGAGCTACCGGACTGACGAGTCTTTGACCGGCACCTGCGCGCCTTGAAAGGTACTTTACCTATTTTTAATTGCAGGCAGTCTACACGGCACCCCTCTACACTTACCTACTCCCTGCTGACGAGAGGCAACTACCTCGAAACACGTGTCCAGGGATGGCTAATGCGACACATACTTATTCTTACACTTTGTAGCATAGGCGTACTCGCCGTCGCTACTACATCGCCCATAGTTCCATGGGGCAACTTGCTGGTATGACGAGCAGTGTGCGGCCATTTATACCTAATTCATTACGGCTCTCCTGAGCTACCGGACTGACGAGTCTTTGACCGGCACCTGCGCGCCTTGAAAGGTACTTTACCTATTTTTAATTGCAGGCAGTCTACACGGCACCCCTCTACACTTACCTACTCCCTGCTGACGAGAGGCAACTACCTCGAAACACGTGTCCAGGGATGGCTAATGCGACACATACTTATTCTTACACTTTGTAGCATAGGCGTACTCGCCGTCGCTACTACATCGCCCATAGTTCCATGGGGCAACTTGCTGGTATGACGAGCAGTGTGCGGCCATTTATACCTAATTCATTACGGCTCTCCTGAGCTACCGGACTGACGAGTCTTTGACCGGCACCTGCGCGCCTTGAAAGGTACTTTACCTATTTTTAATTGCAGGCAGTCTACACGGCACCCCTCTACACTTACCTACTCCCTGCTGACGAGAGGCAACTACCTCGAAACACGTGTCCAGGGATGGCTAATGCGACACATACTTATTCTTACACTTTGTAGCATAGGCGTACTCGCCGTCGCTACTACATCGCCCATAGTTCCATGGGGCAACTTGCTGGTATGACGAGCAGTGTGCGGCCATTTATACCTAATTCATTACGGCTCTCCTGAGCTACCGGACTGACGAGTCTTTGACCGGCACCTGCGCGCCTTGAAAGGTACTTTACCTATTTTTAATTGCAGGCAGTCTACACGGCACCCCTCTACACTTACCTACTCCCTGCTGACGAGAGGCAACTACCTCGAAACACGTGTCCAGGGATGGCTAATGCGACACATACTTATTCTTACACTTTGTAGCATAGGCGTACTCGCCGTCGCTACTACATCGCCCATAGTTCCATGGGGCAACTTGCTGGTATGACGAGCAGTGTGCGGCCATTTATACCTAATTCATTACGGCTCTCCTGAGCTACCGGACTGACGAGTCTTTGACCGGCACCTGCGCGCCTTGAAAGGTACTTTACCTATTTTTAATTGCAGGCAGTCTACACGGCACCCCTCTACACTTACCTACTCCCTGCTGACGAGAGGCAACTACCTCGAAACACGTGTCCAGGGATGGCTAATGCGACACATACTTATTCTTACACTTTGTAGCATAGGCGTACTCGCCGTCGCTACTACATCGCCCATAGTTCCATGGGGCAACTTGCTGGTATGACGAGCAGTGTGCGGCCATTTATACCTAATTCATTACGGCTCTCCTGAGCTACCGGACTGACGAGTCTTTGACCGGCACCTGCGCGCCTTGAAAGGTACTTTACCTATTTTTAATTGCAGGCAGTCTACACGGCACCCCTCTACACTTACCTACTCCCTGCTGACTAGAGGCAACTACCTCGAAACACGTGTCCAGGGATGGCTAATGCGACACATACTTATTCTTACACTTTGTAGCATAGGCGTACTCGCCGTCGCTACTACATCGCCCATAGTTCCATGGGGCAACTTGCTGGTATGACGAGCAGTGTGCGGCCATTTATACCTAATTCATTACGGCTCTCCTGAGCTACCGGACTGACGAGTCTTTGACCGGCACCTGCGCGCCTTGAAAGGTACTTTACCTATTTTTAATTGCAGGCAGTCTACACGGCACCCCTCTACACTTACCTACTCCCTGCTGACGAGAGGCAACTACCTCGAAACACGTGTCCAGGGATGGCTAATGCGACACATACTTATTCTTACACTTTGTAGCATAGGCGTACTCGCCGTCGCTACTACATCGCCCATAGTTCCATGGGGCAACTTGCTGGTATGACGAGCAGTGTGCGGCCATTTATACCTAATTCATTACGGCTCTCCTGAGCTACCGGACTGACGAGTCTTTGACCGGCACCTGCGCGCCTTGAAAGGTACTTTACCTGTTTTTAATTGCAGGCAGTCTACACGGCACCCCTCTACACTTACCTACTCCCTGCTGACGAGAGGCAACTACCTCGAAACACGTGTCCAGGGATGGCTAATGCGACACATACTTATTCTTACACTTTGTAGCATAGGCGTACTCGCCGTCGCTACTACATCGCCCATAGTTCCATGGGGCAACTTGCTGGTATGACGAGCAGTGTGCGGCCATTTATACCTAATTCATTACGGCTCTCCTGAGCTACCGGACTGACGAGTCTTTGACCGGCACCTGCGCGCCTTGAAAGGTACTTTACCTATTTTTAATTGCAGGCAGTCTACACGGCACCCCTCTACACTTACCTACTCCCTGCTGACGAGAGGCAACTACCTCGAAACACGTGTCCAGGGATGGCTAATGCGACACATACTTATTCTTACACTTTGTAGCATAGGCGTACTCGCCGTCGCTACTACATCGCCCATAGTTCCATGGGGCAACTTGCTGGTATGACGAGCAGTGTGCGGCCATTTATACCTAATTCATTACGGCTCTCCTGAGCTACCGGACTGACGAGTCTTTGACCGGCACCTGCGCGCCTTGAAAGGTACTTTACCTATTTTTAATTGCAGGCAGTCTACACGGCACCCCTCTACACTTACCTACTCCCTGCTGACGAGAGGCAACTACCTCGAAACACGTGTCCATGGATGGCTAATGCGACACATACTTATTCTTACACTTTGTAGCATAGGCGTACTCGCCGTCGCTACTACATCGCCCATAGTTCCATGGGGCAACTTGCTGGTATGACGAGCAGTGTGCGGCCATTTATACCTAAATCATCTGAATCCAATGCTTCTATTCCTCTGGATGATCCCCTACCCCCGCTAATTGTACCAACAAATGATATGCGTAGGTTAAGATGGACAAGTGTTAGGACGGACCAGCAAGCTATAGAAAAAATTGGAGTTGCGACCGATAAGGCTATTACGGCCCTAGAATGTGAAGTAGGGATCACTACAGGTCAAGTTAATACTATTAAAGTACATGAGTCTCTTTTTCAAGAAATTAAAAGCTACTTTCTGAAACCAGTAAATTCTAAGATGACACGTGTTTCTAGAGCAGCAAAATGGTATAACCATGCTTGCAAGGTGGCACGAATTTCTTTGGGAGTAGCAATCAAGAGCAAAAACATGGGGGCCATCCGCTCTGCCAGAAAGTTTTACAAAATTAGCATTGCCAAGGCGAAAAAAGATTGGGACAAAGCCCATTGGGACAAGTTGAAGTGTGCTAGTGATCGAAAAGATTCTAGATTATTTTGGCATATTGTCAAATGGGGACAAGAAAGGTCTGAAGAGGCTTGTAATAACAATGTCCCGCAGGACGCCTGGATACATTTTTTTAGTGATCAGTATGCCATCAGGGATCAGATTGTAAATAGTACCTGCCCTATTTATACATTTTCTGAGGACAATGTCTTCACGACGGGTGAAATTCTGTTGGCCCTTAGAACCGTACACAGAGGACGTGCTCCTGGTATTGATGGGGTCCCAGCGGACGTTTTCTTAAATGACACTGGAAGGTGGTGTAAATATATTCACTTGTTAATAAACCACATTGCTAAGGGTGCAGCTATCCCGGTTTCATGGAGGGGTGCTGTTATTATCCCTGTGTACAAAAAGGGTGATCGTACCCAGCCTTGTAACTACCGCCCAATTAGCCTAATTGATACAGTGCAAAAAATTGTTGGGCGAGTGATTGTTAATCGATTGCTCGATTGGGCGGAATAATTTAATATTCTATCTCCCTTTCAGGCTGGGTTTCGCAGGGCCACCAGTACTGTGGATCAAGTTTTTCGGTTCCAGCTGATCCAGTGGAGGACTGTGGTGCTAGGTGGGGGCAGCCTTTATGCGGCTTTTGTCGATCTGCGGGCTGCCTTCGACCTGGTACCAAGGGCGAAACTGTGGGAAGTTCTTGTGGCCTTAGGGGTCCCAGGAGTCTTGTTGACTCTGATCATGAGATTACACGAAGGCACCTATGCTAAAATCCAATGGGGTGGATACGGTAAAGACACAGCCGAATTTCCTGTTGAGCGTGGGGTTCGGCAAGGGTGCTCAATGGCACCAACTTTGTTCACCCTTTTTATTAATGGCATTGTCCCCCGCATTCAATCACAGGCAGTGGATGCTCCCTCTCTTGCAGGTGTAAAAGTTCCGATTTTAATGTTCGCCGATGACACGTTAATTTTATCCAAAACTCCAAGTGGACTGCAAAAAGCATTGGCCATTTTTGATAAGTTTTGTGGGGATCACGGCCTGGAGGTGATTGCGTCTAAAACAAAACTCATGGTTTTTAATCCGTATCGTAATTTTAAACCTAATATTACCATGAGTGGACGCACTCTCGAGGTTGTATCATCATTCACATACCTGGGGATCCTTATTTCTAATGGTAATAGGTGGAACCAGCATTTAAATATTGCAATTTTAAGGCATAAGCAATTAGCTGGAACCATTATAAAGGAGCATAGGAAATCATTGACCAAACCGATCAAACCACCCCTGATTATATATGAGGCAAAAGCTATTGGGTCAGCATTATATGGGGGCATGAAAATTTACAGGAGTTACAAACCTCTGAGAAAAGATTTTTTAGGAAACTAACGGGTACTCCACAGAGTAGTCCGTTATTGCCTTTGAGATATGAGCTTGGCAGGAAAGAAATCTCGAAAATGGGCAAACTACGACCGATTTTATATTGGCGTAGGTTATGGACCACACCAGAGCTCTCTCACTATGCGGCCGGGTTCACTGACGTTATTAAAGCAGATTGCTTTAATAGAATTAGATGGTTCAAATCACTAAAACTTGCACTATCTGAACTAGGTCTAAATGCATTATGGTCCGACCCAGCTGGGGCATCATTTCCCAATAAGACAACCCTAAAAAATATTTTTGGGGAAAAAATTGCTAACAAGAGTTTGCTCAGTATCAACTGTGGGTCCATGACTGCTAGTTTTCTTGAGGTTAAATTGTACCCCATGTATGAACTGTATTGGGATTATATATCCAAACCTTTGGATAGGAAACTGATTTTTCAACTAAGGGCGGGCTCTCTTCCTCTTCGTAACCTAACATCTAAGTGGAGGGAAGGAGGCCCTGCTACATGCCCAGTTTGTGGGGAAGGTAATGAAACACTTGGACATTTTTTGTTCTCCTGTAAACCATACTCTACTCCAAGGCGTGTTGGTTTGGCACCTATGTGTAGGAACCTGGGTACTAAAAGTAGTATGGTGGCTTTGCGCATTGTTAGATCGACTACTTTAACTTGGATCATAATTGCCACCGCTAAGTATCTGGGGTGGGCATGGATAAAAAGGCAGAGATTGCTAGTTCGGTGACTACTCTCTGCCTAGACGCTCAGAGACTGCTAGAGTACTGTCTATTCTCTGTTTAGTGTAATTTACCGTGACATCTGGAAAAGAAATTTTAAATGATTCTTTTTTAGTATAAAGATTTTATAAATTATACTTAATTGTATCATCAACATCCATGAACTTTACACCTGTGAAATGAAATTGTAAACGGTTCTTTTTTTTAGTATTAAGATTTTATAAATTGTACTTAATTGTATTATCAACACCAATGAATTATACACCTGTGATTATGTATATTACTTCTCTGAAAAAAATTTTTTTTCCTTTTTTAGAAATGTGCGTATGTCAATATGACATCTCAGATTTAATTGTTTTTTATTATATGTTTGTATGTTTGCTTTTATGAGTAATACTCGAATAAAGCACTTTTTGACTTAACTTGACTTGAGAATAGGAAGTCTAATGAATCAATCAAATCTCTTTTTTTCAGGTCACATGGGATCCGCACACCGTGCGCATAGGCAGCACGCATCGAGCGCGAATCCGCGAAATTTCATTTAAAAGCAATATAGGATGATTAAAAGTAAAAATATATTAATTTTATGAGTAGCTTAGATTATGTCTTCCCTTAATATTTACATGAAATACATATATATATGTTTTTTGACATTTAAAATATTTTGCGGGGTTTGCGCACCCACCCCGTCAACCACGCACATGACGTTTCGTGGAAGCGCGCGAGCGTCGCGTAACGTACTTCGTACGTGTCGCGTATGTGCTTGGAGTCGCGTGCCGGTCGCATAGCAATCACGCACGATAATACGTACCCAACGCACACCGTACGCGGATCCTACACTACAATCGTAAAATGGCGACTATGTTCTGCGCAGGGATTGAGAAAGGTGCGCATAGGGTGCGCGAATCAAAAAAATAATAATAACAAAGTATTAAACAAATAGTTTAAAAAATATTTTAAAATAAATATAAAAAATAGAGTAACATTTTTTTTACAAATATTTCTTTTTAAAATTCATTAAAAACAAATATTTTTTTTTTTTAAAACAATTAAAAAAACTTTTAAGAATCGTGAAAAACAATATAAAAAAACACAAATAAAGGAATTGATACACTGAAAAATAAAGATTTAGAAATCCTATGAAAATCATTAAAAATCATAGGTTAGAGATAAGTTATAGATAGGAATTAGCATTTAAAAAACCTTTGAAATTCACTGAAAAAACCATAGGTTTCAGGTATGTTATAGTTAGGAATTAGCATTTAAAAAACCTTTGAAATTCACTGAAAAAACCATAGGTTTCAGGCACGTTATAGTTAGGAATTAACATTTAAAAAACCTCTGAAATTCACTTAAAAAACCATAGGTTTCAGGTATGTTATAGTTAGGAATTAGCATATAAAAAACCTTAGAAATTCATTGAAAAAACCATAGGTATCTGGGGCGTTATAGTTAGCTGGACATTTCCCTCGTACAAAACCATTGAAATTCCCCTGTTATAGTTAGTTCAGCTAACTGTAACTCGCGCCCCCGCAATGCACTGCTGATGACGTCACATATTACATCAGTCATGACATGGTCAGTGACATCACTGATGACATCACTGATGACATCTCAAATGACATCACTGGTGATGTCATCCATGTGATCATTTGATGCATCTTCTCACAATCTAATATAACCTTTGATACACCCACTCTAAATTACATACTGCCACTCTCAAAACCATAGACACTCCAACACCAATAAGTACATACCCCATCACAGAGTCTTAGGTCTACACACCCATCCACTCACTCACCCGTACAGTCACTCATACTTATGGTCACTCATTACAGGACTATCATATGTACTCATACACCTATATAGATACTCACACACCACTACTCATCCATAGAGGTACTCACACATGTACTCAGTCATGCAAATAATTAACCACACTGCCATTTATTCACCCATACAGTTATACTCACACTAGCTCAATTACTCATACAAATACTAGCACATTCTTATGCTCTTATAGAATCAATGATACAACCACACACTCATCCATACAGCCACTCACATGATCGCACACTCTCACTTATAGTCATTTCTGTACTCCAACATACATATATACTGCCGTTTACATATGTACTAAATCACACATGTACTAATGAAATATATATTCACTCACTAACACAACCATACACATATTCACCCACCCATACGGTCCATCACAGACAAAGTCTTGAAACCATGCACCCAGTGAATCACCCACTCACACATCTATGCAGAGTCACACACATCCCACCCACACAAACACTCAGGCACCCATACAGATACTCAGACAACCAATCAATAACTCATATAGATACTCATGGAGCTATTCACAAACCCATGCAGCCGCTTACACACCAACAGACAGACGCATACAGACATTCACACAGTTTAGTCACTAACCCATGCATTCTGTAAGATACGTTTAATCACTCACTTATACAGTCAGTCACACACCTACTAAATCCTCCATACAGACACTTATACATCCACTCATTCCCCAATACAGCTTGGCATATATATAAAACAAAATTAAACTTTACAGAAACACACAGTCATTGGATGATGTCATCAGTGATGTCATTTGAGATGTCATCAGTGATGTCATCAGTGATGTCACTGACCATGTCATGAGTGATGTAATATGTGACGTCATCAGCAGTGCATTGCCGGGGCGCGAGTTATAGTTAGCTGAACTTACTATAACAGGGGAATTTCAATGGTTTTGTATGAGGGAAATGTCCAGCTAACTATAACGCCCCTGAAACCTATGTTTTTTTCAGTGAATATATATATATATATATATATATATATATATATATATATATATATATATATATATATATATATATATTGAGAATACACATTGGGATAGAAACTTTTGGCTTGTATGTTTAGACATGGAAAGTCTGTATACCAGCATTAGGCACAGAGATGGACTTGAAGCATGTGAACACTTTCTCAGCTCTAGAAGCATACATCTGTCAACACACACAATGATGTTATTACAAATGATTGAGATGTGCCTTGTAGAAAATGTATTCACATTTAATGGAGTACTCTACAAACAAGTACAAGGAACTTCGATGGGCACCTGCTTCGCTCCTAGTTATGCCAATCTCTTGGTCGGCTGGTGGGAGAAGCAGGTGCCCTGGAGTGAATTGATGGAACACTGGACAAATAAGATCAGTATCTGGCTGAGATTTATCGATGATATTTTCTTTGTGTGGGAAGGAGGAGAATAAGAACTGTTTATGTTCCTCAAGGAACTGAATGAAAATGCTCTTAACTTGAAGTTTACCATGCAACACAGTCAAGAAACTGTAGATTTCTTAGACATTAGACTTACAGCAAAGGGTAATAAACTGGAGACAGATTTATTCAGAAAAAGTACTGCGGGAACCTCAGTACTACATGCAGCAAGCAGCCATCCTCCGAATTTTAGGTGGAGCATACCCTTCGGTGAGTTCCTCCGTGCCAAGAGAAACTGTAGCACGGAAGAATCATATGAAAGGAACAAAAAGGAGATGTCAGAGAGATTTCTAGCAAGAGGGTACCCCTACGCAATGCTCGAAATAGGTGAGAAAAGAGCAGATGAAATCAAAAGAAGTGAGGCACTCTACAAAGCACCCAAGAAAAAACAATCAGAGTCAGATTCACCAATTAGACTTATCACAACTTTTAACTCCCAATCCAACCTATTCAATCAGATAATCAAAAAGAGATGGGACATCTTGACACAAGACAGGGTTCTCAAAGAGAAGCTAGGCTCATACCCTGCAATAACATACAGAAAAGGAACTTCTATTAAAGATATGATTGTTAAAAGCCATTTCAGTAATTTGAAACCAACATGGTTGGACAAAGTGGGAGGATTCCATCGATGTGGTAAATGTAAGGCATGCAGCTATAGTGAAAATGTCAAAGAAGTTCTGCTAGAGAGAACTAAGAGAAAGTGGTACATTCGCAAAAACATACAGTGCAGTACAGATTTTGTAATCTATGTGATCAATTGCCCTTGTGGCAAGTGGTACATAGGTTCAACAACCTTTCCAGTGAAGAAAAGAATATTGGAGCATTGGCGTGCCATTACCAATAAGGACTTTAGCTATAGTACAGCAAGACACTTCCACAACGAACACAATGGAGACTGGACAAAGGCAAAAACTTTTGCCCTTGATACTATCTGAAAAACCACCAGAGGAGGGAACATAATCCAGGCTCTACGTAGAACAGAATCTAGATTCATCCTGCAGGCTGGAAGTGGAGCTCCTTTTGGGATGAACAATGATGAAGAGATGCACGTACATCTTTAGATTAACTAATCTAGATCAATGAAGCCTTCGCTTTCCACCCCTTAGAAACTCCAGTTCCTTTTTATAGGAGTTTAGTTTTGCATTTATGATTTTATAGTTAGTTTATTGTAGTTGTATATTTTTGTACTTGTAATAATATTGAGTATTAGTCCTTTGGACTTCAATTCCCTGATGTATGTATTTTTGTGATTTTTCATGTATTTCTCTCATGCATTCATCCATATTCTCTTATTTTGTGATAAGGCACATGTGATTGAATTCTGTAGATTCCAAATACTGAGATGTATACCCCCCTAAGTTAACTTTATTTTCAATGACCTTGAGTTTAGTAATTACTTTAGATGTGTTCCCCTATCTTACAACTTTGAAATAGAACATGAATTTATGCTGTTGAGCTATGGACCTGTATTGTGAATAAACCTTTGTCCCCATTTTTTCTTTCCCCTCTAGACTGGACGTGTGAAGCCCACAAGCACTACCGTTACCGTTAAGTGATACGACCACGGAGTTTTAGGTGGTTGTTTTTACAATCACCTTCTCCCTTTTTGTATTCATTTGGGCACGGGCCCTACTTATTTTCTGCAATATCATGAATTTATATATTTTACACACAAATATATATATATCTTCTGTTAACTTCATGTGGGGATATTTATAGGGACAAATATTTATTGCAAATCTTCCTTCACAGTGAGTGTCCTCATTGTGAGTTGGGGTACTATACCCTCAATTTTCTGGTTTCATGGCATTAAAACAGATAGTTTTGGTGATCATTATGAATACTTTATTGATTAAAGGTCTGCATCCAGGTTAAGTCAGTGACTATTGTCGCACTAGTAACAGGTCTTGATAAAAGTCGAATAAGGAATGTCAACCGTATATACATCTCCATGATTATTTAAATATTGTGACCGTGATTCACTTGATATGCATATATAATCTTTGAAGGAAGAAAAGTTTGAAGTTTAAGGTTTCTTTTTTTCACATGTGTTTTATCACGAGAATTTGTACAATTTCATATTGACGTTGATGTGCATGAATTTACATGAATGTCCTCGCCACTATTCACAGGAGTGAGGGATAATGTGATGTTGCAAGTCTTTTGTTTATTTTCACTGATTTTCTTTAAAAAGACTGAACTTTGAACTTATGGTCATGTGACCAAAAGCTGGATAGCTCGAAATGCGTCTTATTTGCCCTGTCAAATAAATTGCATATTACCTAACTGGATTCGTGAGGCTCGTGCTTGCATAGGAAGTTTGCGAGCTGTTGGTGGATATATATATATATATATATATATAGATCAGGTTTTAGTGCTTTCATTTTACGAAATACAGGGATATAAAAAATTCATATTCCATAGGAAACTCTTGAAATGTGGAAAATATTTCATTGTTGCCAATGAGATATGGATTTCCTCATCATCACCATCTGCCTGTGCTTTCAAATGATAAATGTAGGCAGAGGAGTAATAGAGTATCATACATAACATGTCTTCTCCTCACTGTCCCAGATAAAAAAATGAAAAAAAAAAACCTGAACTCCTGACGCCCACCATTACCATTTTCTGTACCTTGCCTTGCCTTCTCTCCAGAAGCTCTGATGCCTGTTCCCCACACAGAGCATCCTGGAATTCTTCAATTACATAGTAACAGCAATTAGCGAATTCTTTTACCTACAGATGCTACATCATAGCAGTGAAATACTGTATTTGAAATCCAGTTATTCACTCTAATGGCTCTTTTGTGGTTTATGATGTCCTCAAAACTCCTCAATAGCAGTATTCGAACATATTACACAGTTTCCTGTTATGCATTCTCTCTCGTTCTCTCTCTCTTATTTTGTATGCGACATTGCAGTGAAAATAAATATTGTTATTTAGAGCAACTTTATCAATAGACACACTTTCACACATTTATTACTATAGTTCATTTGAGTTTAATGCAACTGTACAGGAAAAGGACCCACAAAAGCAGTTACTGACTCGCAGATTGCATGCAGCAATTACTTTACACAGGGAAACTATTCTCTTAATGGTCACCATATGCTAGAGAGTGAGTGTACCCTGCTGCATAGACTTAACACCTTGCATCCTGATTTTGTTTAAATACTTATGTTAAAACAAATACAAACACAACATGCCATGACCTAAACCATATATGCAGATGTGCAGAGTGTAATATTAATGACCATTGTTGATGGGGGGAGGGAGGGGGGGCTTCAGCTCTTGTGAGTTATAGCCCCTCCTGGGGGGAGCGGAGGGCGGGGGAGAGTTCTGAAAGACAATTAATAGTGTGATTTCTCCAAGGAAGTTAGACAGCAGGAGTAGGGGCGGGGTGATTGGTATTGGCTGTGAAATGCTTATGAATATGAACACTATTATGATTGACACTCTTATTAAACCACAATTAAGAACGCTTTGAAAGGGATTTGCAATGACATCCTCATCAAATCAATAAAGGTCGATGCTACAAAGTACTATTGCACCATATGACTCTACTTGCTAAACATGGAGTCCTTAACAGTGTAGAATGCAGGCGAGGTGTCCATTACCGGAATGATCAAGAAGTTAAGATGCAATCAAAGCTCCTTAGGCCTATGTTTACGAGATTAAAGAAAGATAAAACAAAATCAGCTAAACATATAGCTATAAAAAACTGTCAGACTAAAGTTATTCTGAAAAACATAAGTCACATGAAGGATTCAATAGAGGGGAACATTTCTAAAGAAAATGTTCCCATTGGTATCAAAACGGATATTGGATTTGAAATCAATCAATGGCAGTGGTAGCATTAGGAATGAAGAATGGGGCTCTCTTTCACTGAGGTGTATGAGGGTAACAACTGTAGGAGGTATAGTACCAAAAATATTGTGGCCCAAATAGTGTCGGACAAAAATATAGGAGCATATTATCAAGGACGACGTTAAAATTATCGCCGGTTTAGCGGCAGAAAACTGCCGCTAAATCGGCGATAAACCGGCGATAATGGGCTTGATAATATGCCATGGAGAATTCCAATAGAAGCCCAGGTTCACACCAGAACATGGGCTAAAGCGGCGATAATGGGCTTGATAATATGCCCTGGAGAATTCCCACAGAAGCCCATGTTGTGGTGTCAACATGGGCTTCTATTGGAATTCTCAAGGGCATATTATCAAGCCCATTATCGCTGCATTAGCGGCTGTTTTCTGCCGCTAAACCAGCGATAATTTTTAATGACGTCCTTGATAATATGCCCCATAGTGCCTTACAAACTTTTTGTCTAAAATATCGCCTCATTGGAGTTACCAATTGGAAATCTAGGCCCAATGGAGCAATATTGTTGTAAATTATAGTTATGGCCTCTATTTATGCAAGTAGACATTTTTGCTGTAGTTATTGTGGCATAGAACTGGAACTTTGTCCCCTCACTACCCAATAAGCTGGTTAAACTCTCAACGCCCTGACCTTACATTTTGTTTGGGAGTACTAAGGGGCATATTATCAAGCACGGCGTTAAAATTATCGCCGCTTTAGAGGCAGAAAACTACCGCCAAAGCGGCGATAATGGGCTTGATAATATGCCGCAGAGAATT
The DNA here is from genome assembly GCF_964204655.1 of Triturus cristatus. NCBI lineage: Eukaryota > Metazoa > Chordata > Amphibia > Caudata > Salamandridae > Triturus > Triturus cristatus. The sequence continues at coordinate 947,090,797 of NC_140594.1, read as the reverse complement.
CCAATAGAAGCCCATGTTGACACCAGAACATGGGCTTCTATGGGAATTCTTAAGGGCATATTATCAAGCCCATTATCGCCGCTAAAGCGGCGATAATTTTAACGCTGTTTCTTGATAATATGCCCCCAAATTGTTTAAAGTTAGGGATCCGTATCACTTGTCCAGCAATCACCTAAACTCTAATTTAGTGATCACCTACTTCTCTATTTTGCATACAATTTAGCATATATAAATTATAACAGGACTACAATTAGGTAATGATGGTGCTCTTGTTCAAAAAGGGTAATCCCGGGAATTCTACAAACTTATCTGTACTGGCTGTAGTCAGTCCTCGTTGAAAAAGTTTTGTAAGACTACTTTTGGACGGGTTTGATGTTTAAATTAAGGCCAAGGCCGTCTTTCTTCCAATAGGGTTACCATACCTTATAATTAACAAAGTGAGGGCCTAATGACAAGTTCCCCATTAGATTGTGATAACTACACAAATATGAGTAGGTAAATGTTTATTAGGCCTCGTAATTACCAGGGGCAAATGTTTTTGGAACTCAGTTAAATTTCAGCAGATCAAACCGACTAGGAATTAGCAGGGGGAAATGCCCAGTAATTAACGGGACATGTGGATTTAAGTGAGAAATAGGTGCTATTTTTTGCACCCACTAAGTTCGGAAGCTTAGGGGGTTGGATTTTATTGCGTACAATAAACACTGAGGGCCAGATTTATCATATTTTGACGCAACACTGCAAGACAACTTGCTGCACTGCGTCAAATGGCGAGGGCAGCAATGCACAATATTTACTAACATGTTGCGCATTCCTGTTCAATCACTGCACTGGTGCATTATGTCACGTGGTGTGTACCGCCAGTGCAGGCGCCCTTGCGCTATTGGTGCGATGGTGCCTGTTTTATGGGCAGAATTATTTTTGTGCAGGAAGGGACACCTGCCTGCACAAAGACAATCTTTAGAGGTGTGTCTGCTTGATAAGTCCGCTGCAGAATGGAGGAAAAAATATAGAGAAATAAAGATATTTCTCCTTGTTGCACCTCTATTGGGAGGGCATAGATTTGTGATGCATTCCCAGATTTACTACTCTTGGTAAATCGGGGAATGCAATAATAAGCATTGGTGGATTTGTGGAAACACCCACTCTCTACCCATGTAACGCCTTCCTAGGATAGAGTACCACATAGTAGCAACTTGCGCTGCCTTGCGTTACCCCAGATTTACCAAGTCCACGCAAGATGGCTTTGCGTGGCTTGTTAAATCTGACTTAAGGATTGTGTTGCCATTGTATCACCCTGCGTGATTCAAGGGCAACACAATCCCCTGATAAAATTGAGCTGATTATCTTGCTAGGGCTGTCATAATTTACCCCTGACTAGAATGTTCAGTGACAGGTGCTCTGTGATAAAATCTAATGGAGTGTCCACAAGTAAGGTTACTTTTCAGGAAATGCATTCTCACATTGTGGCAGCAAAAGTAATTTATAACTTCAAGGAATAGGCAGAGTGGAGATGCAGGGGGTCTAGGACCAGGTGCAAAAAACATCAATGCCGCGTTATCAAGTAAATGGTCTTTTAAAGACCTGTGAAATACTCAGGTGCGGCTGCGATAAGACGCCAGCCCAGCCAGTCCACTGCAGTGCAAGACCTGTCTGTGTGGGTGTCCAGGAAGCTGTCTCAGCCTGGGCTGACACACACGACGGGGGGGGGGGGTCAAGCCCCTTTGGGCTCTATGGGCTTTGGGTGCTAGCTCCAAGTAATCAGCCCCGATAAACCAACAAAAAACTCAAGTCATGGTATTTGGCAAGAGCACATCAACGGACTTGCAGAAATTGTCACTTTAGGTTGTTGAAGAGTACAAGTGTCTTGGGGTCCATATTGATTCTAAGTTAACCTGTTTATGCTGTCTCGCAAGGAATAACAAGGTGACAAAAAACCTGGGTAGAGCACTAAGCAGTTATAATGTCCTATACAGAGAATCCTCAGAAGAACCGTTGATTTGGGAGAACCATATAAAAGCTACTATGATGTTCACCTGTGACGCAGGGCTTTGGCTACCTACTTCCCATTCTGTTTGTGATGCAAAGGATAGGCGGGTTGGAAGAAATTGCTACTGCAAATAAATAAACGCCATGATGAGACTGGAGTGAAACAGAAAGAAAAAAATAGAGAGGGAGATGAGGGATGATAAAATGGGGAGAGAGAGGACCTGAAGGGGAGTAAGCTGGAGAAAGAGTGGCAAGAGAAATAGAGACAACGTGTATGAGATAAAGATAGGTGTGGCGGGAGATCGTGAGGTGCAGGAGGAGGACGAGACAGAAAGAAGGGCAGCGCCGGAGTGGTAACCCATACCAGCCCTGGCAAATTTTGTCAGACCAACCCCTGTATGGTGCATAGGGAGTGCAGCAAGAAAGCGTGATCACTACAAAGGAGGCATGGGGGGGTTTCTCGCCACAAGTAAATTTGGGAAAAATATTACAAAAATGGTGCATTCTACAACACATTTTCAGTATATATTCAATTGTATTAGCTTTTAGAGCACAGCAAATTATGACCTTATTGTGCACCAGGATACAACAGGGAACAGAGAACGGGCAGAGTGGAAGCGGCGCTGAGAGGCTCCTGTTTGCAGATATGTCTTTATTAAACTTTCAGTTCCTGGGAAAGTAAAGTATTGTGTGTGGCTTCATTTGTGTATATCCTTCTCACTTTTTAGCACTGGCGATGAGGGTTAGAGTACAGGAGCCTTGTTTAAACAGTAAAAGTTGCTCATCGATAACTGCAGAAGAAACTACGGTAAGAACCTTCACTTTAATTTGAACCAGTGTTTTTGCCATATAAAGAGTGTGCATTGTGTGGTGGATTTGAGAAAAGATATACAGTTTGGGCTGCTGTCGCAATGGACTCATAATCGTTGTTTCACTGGTGCGGCGGAGCAGGGAACGCATAAGCCTACCTGTTGCTTAGCGAGGCACTTTGTTGTACACCCTGTGATCCAGCGGGTTACCAACCTCATGTACTCCAATACCATATACTCACCTGGGCCCATAAACACACACACAATTACATAGGCTAGTAAATGCCGCTGGGGTCAATTTATAATGTTTTATGAGATTAGTTACCTGTCAAAATTTAACTAATCTTTCACTGATCAAAACGTTCTTTCCTCTGGTCAATGGACCTAATAGTTGGAACTAGTTGATGGTGAAATGACATCAGGGTTATTTAAACCGGTCCCAGGATGCTTGTTTACGGTTCAGGGAAGACCTGGCTTGGCAGTTCGGGCTGGACTGTTCCCAAGAGGCATAGGGTCAAGACTGATAAACACAAATGACCCTGCACTCGAAACATACAAGTATACTATTTATGATGGCAATTATAAACCATAATATACAACAGAACAAAGTATATCAGATTGCTTCCCAATTGAAAAAGAAAATGGTCGAGTTTTGATTGTAGAAAAACGTTGTCTTTATTCCTTTTATCCATAAACTTCATTCTTTAAAATACAGATGCACATTCGACACGACAGCCAGCGCGTTTCATACCGCCTTTATAGGATGTATGTAGGTCACATCCCAGACCCAGTGCACAGCTTTGCTATTAAGATACTAAGGCCACAACACATTGTAACGTCTGGTGCTGGACCTCTATGCTCTGACCTTTTTGTGTCCACAGGGTCAAGACTGATTTGCATATAGCTGGGTCTGAACTGAGGTGGCGAAATGAGCTAAAGTATGATGATGGATTCAACCCAGATCTGTGACTGGGAGTGAGTGTCTGAAAAGTTTCAGTGCTCCGTCCATCATCTCTTTGTGTTTGCTTTATTTATATTCCTTACCATGCTGAAATAACCACAGACTTGGGAGACATTTTAAATGTTTATCTAGGTAATTCATGTGAGCCAAACAAGAATACTGTACAAACTCAGTTTCTCCAGGGAAGACAAGTCAATTAATTCTTTACTCTGTCACCTATATTAAATTGATATTTCACAATGACGGTACTTCAGAAAGGAGAGGATAGAGAGAGCAGCACAATGACATACTACACAGAATTATAGTTACCAAGCATGGTGTGGAAACCAACCCCTTGGCCAAAGAGCTGGGAGAGTCCCCTGGAAAAGATGAGGTGACAAAGACTTGAGGACATGATTCAGGGCAGGATAGATGACCTCTTCTAGATACGACGCCTGTGTCACACCCCTCTCTGACACTATTTTCTTCCTCGATTCTTTCGCGATCTTCTTCTATTATGTGCCTCGTCGATTCTTCCGGGATCTTCTTCTAATTAATTGGCTCAAATTCTAAGTCTGGAAATCGATTCTTCTTCAGCATTTATTCAGCTCTCGGACAGCATACAGGTCTCTCAGCATCTTGGCAACACGAGCGTAACTAACTAACTAAACTACCTCAATTATATCTTCATAATGGCATGTACCACCCCTTAATGGTTCAGTTTCATGGAAGCCCTAATTCTGATTGTACAGGCAAGAGGGGGAAGATCATCACACCATACTAAGTTTAATAATTTTCTTTAGTTCTTTGTTCAATGTTTCCGCCCCTTAAATCTTATTCCCAAGCTTTATATCCCACCCGTATTCACATCTTTATTAACAACAATGTATACATTTGATGTTCACTTTCATTCAGCTTTCAGGATGTCCATCAGGTTCCCAGGCCATGTATCAATGGTGGCCTTGGACGAGTTTCAAGCACGGCATCACGGCTTCTCGGCTTGTTATTACTGCACCTGTGTGAGGAGTCACGTGCTGTACAACCATTAGCATCACTCAGAGGCTCAAATACGAACTAGTAGAGAAGTCAAAAGAACATATTAAATTCAAAATAAAATGATTTCACTGTATACCACCTATCTCTACTCTAACCCCATTTACTTATAAAAGCTCTCCCCGGATTAGCATTTAGTACATAGCATGTTTTAGTTTCAGCAAGGTAGATGCTTAGCATGTGAGCTGTCAAGCGGCCATATTAGATGCTTATGAGCAGCTGCAGAAAATTGCCTCCAAGCGAAAGAGCGTCATACCGCATAGATGCAGTTGACGCATGCGCAGTACAGTTTCCCTCATTAGCACCCATTTTACGTCTCACTCGGGATACTTGTTAGTAAAACACACATGCAAGCCTTATCTTGCTAAAAATGTATTGAGGTGCATGTTAATTTACACAATACTTTATTAATACAGTGTTATGAGTTATATGAGAGGATTGCATCCGAGCAAACCTCTTTTATACGAGCCCTTGCTCCATCAATCCCCTCTCTGATGGCTTTTGTGCATCACAAAATTACCCATCACTAAACCAGATGCCAACTTTAGCACATCTCAGTTACCTTGTCAGTCTTTTCAGTTCCTTCTTCATTTTTATCCTTTAAGTTTTTCATCTTTTTGTATAGCTCGCCTTTCATTTCTTCTAATTGAATTTCTTCATACTTTCTTTTCTTTCCCTTTTCACTTACTTCATATCTCTTTCCATTTCTGCAACATTTGTGCCATGTCATTATTGCTAAGGCTATTATTATTATTCCAAGTATAGGTAATATTATTTGACCTATAAGACTTTTGCCTATATTAGTAATCCAAGTCCCTATTGAAGTAAGACTATTTGCTAATATCTTCCCTACACTATCAACTTCCAGTGGTTACAAATCTTCTTCCAGTTTCGAAATATTTTTCATGTACCCTCCGATTTCAACTTTTATCAGGAATATAAGTGCAACAATGTTGCGCTTTCAGCATTTTACAGACTCCACCCTCTTTTGCCAGTAATATATCAAGTGCAAGTCAATTTTGCAAAACCATTGATCTAATTGCAACCATTTCCGTATTGATCATCAAGAATACTCCAGCAGTATCAGTCGATAGACGATCAACCACTGTAGATAACTGACAAATCTTACGTGAATTTAGAATGACTCCCACTGAAGGTATCAATGCACTAAATATGTCACCTACTATTTCTGCAAAACTAGCTCTTTTCTTACGTGTTAGTTTGTTTGTGTTTTCATTGCTTCCAGTGATTCTTTTTACATGATAGACTTTAGGGAATACTATTCCAAAATAGCAACTCCCATACTATCGCGCAGGCAGCCTAAAGTAAGCTTTATTCCCACACACATAATAGACTCCAGGAAATACTGGGTCTGTTCCCCCTTTTAGTCCCCATCCTCTAATTACCAAAAAGTTATGTGCACATTCACTGGAACCAATAAATACATTGTTATAGTCAGTCCTTAATCTATGGAGGCAGATCTTCCCTTTCTTCTCAAAATCTAGGGACATTGCAGCATGAGTCTTGCCAGCCGTATAAATTCCCTCTTTCTCAGCCCATTGAGGAATCTGAGGTTTCTTTTCAGAAGCCCTTCTTTGGAAGTCCTGTCTCCTTTCCTCCACTAAATTCAAAAATATCTTTTCTTCTTCGTGTAATAAACATGTTAGGTTGTTTTTGTGTGCTTCTGCTATATCTATTGTCTTCATAGTTAAGAAATATACACCCATAAACTGTGCATCTTTAGTACTAAGAACTGGATTCATACTCTTACGAATAGGAACCTCTGACAAAATCCCATCTACGTTAGAATAATAATACTGTAACTTTCCTGTCCTATAAAATAAGCTTGATAAAATACTACATGAAATACCATATGTTAACGGTAAATGGTGATATGTGACACCTTCTGCTACTGATGCTGGTAATTTCATACATATGTAACAATCACTAACCTCCATAGTGTCTACACACTGAACTAATAACTTTGTGAATACATTTAAAGCAGTGTCATTATTTGTCACAGTGTGATGTAAGTCTACCTCATCTGGTACTTCTGATTCTATTCTATTTCCTTTTATGTTAGCTACCTTTCCATTAGTGTCTGCGTTGTTTTTCATTTGTGGTACCATCAAATAAGGGATGGCGATTGTTAATATTAACCAAAATATAAGTACTAAAATTATGCTACATATACATATTCTACAACATTTCTTTATACAATTTCGTTTTGGTCTTCCTGTAACCCTGTCATCAGCCATTTTAGTTTAAGAAGATTTCTCTTCTTCTCTTTGCTCTATTTTATGACTTTTGTTTATTTGATCTTCAAGGAGGTCTCACTTCTCCCTCATCAATCTGTTCAACAATTAATTATTCTTCACTTTCTTCATTCAAATCTGGATTTTCAAAATCTTCAAGAATCACATAGGTCCATTCAGGACCTTTGAACTTATTGTTCAAAATTCCCAGTCTTGGACTCCTTCGCCGGGATTTTGCAATCAATTCCCCAGACTGACTAGAGATTTCATTTACTTGTTCAGGTTCTTCACATATTGTCTTTAAGTGATATTTTAATCTTTTAACACCACCTGGCCAATTATCACCTTTTCTCACCTTTTTGGCTTGTACTGCACTTTCACTTTCCTCGTCTCTTTCAAGTATTCTTTTATTTTTGTTATGTTGTGGCGAGGGGTTCCCGAGAGTTCCCACTACCTACTGGGCAGGCACCCTGGCAAGAAGGCTTGCTTCTCTACCTTGGCTTTACAGAACAGACCACCACCTCCCTTTCTTTTCAGCTAGAGGAACCTAAAGATACAATTTACTTTCATATACCAGTGATTGGAAATTCCCATGTGAATGCAGTGTTTATTCTTCTGGATCACTCTGCAGAGTTTAGCTTTCACAGTTTGAATCTGCAGCCTTACCGAACGTGTGCAACCTGCTGCTGGTCGGGGGTTGGCATCCGTGCTCTCCTGGTTTCTCTGGTGTCCTGCTGTTCCTTCGCTGGGCTGCCGCGCTGAAATCTCCGCAACATAACGTCTTCTTGCGGCCTGGACAGCGGAGCGTACTACAGCTCCCAGCTGCTCTAGCGAACCGTGACGCTACCTGCGCGCCCGGAGGCGCTGAAAAGGACGCTGATTTCCTGCGTCGCGGGACGCGCGCGGGCGGTCGCCGGGCTAAGCCCGGGCAAAGGGCGGGCCCTCTGTAGCCCTCAGGAGCCGAAGGAGGCCGGGCTGGGCCTACCCCCTTGACTTTGGTCAGTTCTGTTGAAGCCTTATCTGTGCTGTTATTGTTAGCGGTTTGCTTGTGTTCATTTTCCTTGTGTTTTAATATATTGACGTATTTTAGTATTTGTAATTTGTTTGTAGAGCTTGGGGTGTCTATTGCATTATCATGACTAATCCTTCTAACAAGGGTACCCTTGATAGTTATTTACTGAAAACTAACTTAGGGTCAGATCGAGAAGCCACTCTTACAGAATTAAGAGTTAGGCGGCGCAACTCGATAGAGCATATTAAAAACATGTCTCTAAGTATAAGCTCCCCTCATGAAGTCACTCCTTCAGACAAGAGTGCCCCTCCCCATCAAGAAATTTTATTTCCCCAGGATAATAATGATTCCCTAATCTCTCCTGGTAACTCTAACATGGTTGTTCTACCTAATCATTTGCCTTTACCTATCTCATCCCCTCCCATTGACATAACTAGTGAATCTACTACATCGAGTAATACATTATTACAAATCACGGAGCATCCATCTCAGAATGTTATCCCCCCTAAGACACCAAAAACATCACACCCGCTGCCCAGGAAAAGGAGGAAGATAGACACCGTGCTATGCAAAGGTAAAAACAAATTTAATTTGTCACTGGCTCATACTGATGCAGGCTCTACTCCTTGCCTTGATAGTACACCTCTTCCTGGTACTTCTGTATCCTGCTCTGTAAACAACACCACTATTGCGGATTTAATGGGCAGTATAGATAAATTATTTAAATCTCACATGCTACCAATTGTGGATAGTTTAATAACTATTGAAAAAAGGTTGGAGAAAGTGGAATCTCTCATGGGTGCCAAATGGGATACATTTATGAATCCTATGAAGCCAGCAACGGAGATTCCTTCTACTTCAACATTTGTTGTACCACCTACCATTTTACCATCACCACAGGAGATAGCCCCTCAAGTTGACCGTAGTACAAATAATGAAATTAATAACTACGCTGGTAGAATTACCACCCAAAAGCCAATTCACACAAATAGGGTTTGTGGCTCCCGGGAGGGTAATATCCCATTACAAGGGGGCTCAAAGCATGTCAGTAAAAGCTGTAATCTGATTCCTATGGTCAAGACGCAAGGGCCTTTTTCTATCGACCTTCCACCGGAAGCTGTTCCTTTTGTAGTGGTGCTTGCGGGTGTTCCCACTCTAAAGGACGGAACCATAGAACGATATCCACAACTAAAAAACAAGGTTATCCATTGGTTAGGTCAAAACCGCCCTCTTCCCTTGTATGTCAATGGGGAAATTTTACATGTTAGGAGACTACCTTGGTTGGGTAAAACACCAAAGAATCTCAACGGGGATATTATTATAATTAATTTCAGGGACACTAGAGCTGTTAGCCATATTTTAAATTGGCACATGAAGAATAGGAGTACTTCCATTACTACTTGGGAACTTACACACTTTTTTCCTAGATCGAGGCTAGGCCCCGTCTCCAATTCTGGGGATCCATTTTGGCCACAACCTAATTTTTTGATCCCGTTAAGCAATCGTTATGAGGTGTTAGATAACCTTGAAGATGTAGATTGACTTGTAAACAACAAGGTTATGACAGTGAGCCCTGTAGAGCCACTATCTGATACATTACTTTTTTGTAATGAGCCTAGATACCTACCTTTGAAAGCAGGTACAGATATCTGTCCTAATGATTATACTGTTTCTGAGCCTTTGCTTTCAGTTAAAAGCCTGACTAATTTTCAGGGAACCATGGGGAATTTTTTCTCCTGGAATATTGCTGGGCTGACCTCCAAATTGGAATCTGTGGAGTGGACATCCTTTGTCAATAAATTCGACCTATGCATATTCCAGGAGACCTGGACATGTGAACCCTGTTTTGTTCAGGGATACCTAAATTATCATGTACCCGCTTCAAAGGGCTCAAGGGGTAGACCCATGGGTGGCTTAACAATATGGGTTCGTCAGTGTTTAAAGATGGTCATCAAAGTTATTGATACTAAAAACCATGATATCCAACTGATTAGATTGGTTTTAGATAAACTAGGTTGCTTAGATATATACAATGTTTATGTTCGGAGTAACAGGGGAGGGAGGGCCGAGGTATTAGTTGCCCTGGATAGTCTTCTTGAAATTCATTCCCCGAATAACAAAATTGTCATCGCGGGCGACCTTAACAGAACATTTGAACCCCTAATTAGTGAAGATGATTTATTTGGTGACGAGGAAGATCGACAATGGGGTGTCCCTAAACTAGAACTCCCTCCGGTTATGCGCTGGACTGCTGATGTTATTGGGCTAAACACCCTATGTTTTGAAAAGGGCCTAAGAGCTCTAAATGGTAGGACTAGTGGCAATAGAAATGGGGCAAGTACATTTGATAATGGCCGACATAACAGTAGAATCGATTATGTGTTATGTAGTCTAAAATTATGGCCTATGATTTGTGACATGGAGGTTGTAGTAAGGATCGAGAGTGATCACAACCCCCTATGCGCAACTCACAAATGGTGGTCCCATACTACCCCCCTTCAGGCCCTTCTGTGACTGTCCCTCCTCGAATTATCCCCACAAATGATATGCGGAGACTAAAATGGGAAAGTGTAGCAACTAATCACCAGGCTATTGTTGATATCAATGGTCAGGTTGATATTGCAATACTAGCTATAGAACAGTCCACCACTCTCGGCATTGGCTTAGACAAGGTTGAGGAGTTACATAATTCTCTCTTTTGTACAATCAAAAAGTATTTCCTCAAACCTCTGATAAACAAAGGTAATAGATCCTTTAAGCCTGTAAAGTGGTATAATGAACAGTGTAGGGATGCACGAATAGCCCTAAGCAAAGCTATTAAGGGGGGGCAATCTGTGCTAACCCAAGCTGCCAGAAAGAACTATAAAATTAGTATATCTGAAGCTAAAAAAGCTTGGGATGAACAGCACTGGTCCGACTTAAAGGCAGCTAGCGATAGCAGGGATTCCCGGTTATTCTGGCACATCGTTAGGTGGGGAAAATCGGGTTTTCCCGAGCCCCATCATAACAATGTGCCGGAGGAAGAATGGATAAAATTCTTCAAAAACCAGTACGCTGCGCCTAATAACGATAATTTGGACCAGGAAATTAGTGTAGATCTCCCCAAAGTAAAACCCTTTGGAATAGCTGAAATTTTGCTGGCCTTGAATACGGTTGCTCGTGGACGTGCCTCCGGTCTGGACGGTGTGCCAGCTGATCTATTTATAAACGATAAAGAGCGCTGGAGTCAGTATATCCACCTTCTTATTAATGCTGTTGCTTTGGGTGCAGCAGTACCAAAATCTTGGCAGGGTGCAGTAATCATCCCTGTCTTTAAGAAAGGTGATCGATCCTTGCCGGGTAACTATAGGCCAATAAGTCTTATAGACACCATTCAAAAGGTTGTGGGACGGGTAATCGTCAATAGGCTCCTGGATTGGGCAGAAGAGATTAATGCTCTTTCACCATTTCAGGCTGGCTTTCGACGATCTACAAGTACGGTGGATCAGGTTTTCCGTTTTACGCTGTTACAATGGAAGACGGTTGTGCTGGGTAAAGGAAGCCTGTATGCGGCCTTTGTCGATCTACGGGCCGCTTTCGACCTTGTCCCTCGATCCAAGTTATGGTCAGTTCTTAAGAAGCAGGGTCTCCCTAGCGACTTATTATCTTTAATAATGAGGTTACACGAATCCAACTACGCTAGAATTCAGTGGGGGGGATTGGGCTCGGTAACCTCGGACTTCCCTGTTGAGAGGGGAGTCCGACAGGGATGTTCGATGGCTCCCGTTCTTTTTACTTTATATATCAATGATGTTGTTGCCCGCATGATGTCTGCACAAGTAGACGCACCCCTTTTAGCTGGGATTAAAACCCCTATTTTAATGTTTGCAGATGACACACTCATCCTATCTAAAACCCCAAGTGGATTACAGTCTGCCTTGTCTATTTTTGACCGTTTTTGTGGGGAGTATGGTCTAGAGGTTATTACTTCTAAAACAAAGCTTATGACCTTTAATCCCCACCGTAGCTTTAAATCTAAAATTATTTTAAATGACCGCCCGCTAGAAGTAGTGAATACCTTTACATATTTGGGCATGCACATATCTAGCAAGAAGAGCTGGCGGCATCATATTGATATTGCTACGTTGAGACATAGGCAATTGGCTGGTGCTATCTGTATAGAGCACAGAAAATCACTAACCAAACCTGTAAAACCTGCCTTACAGGTTTACGAGGCTAAAGCTCTAGGCTCTGCTCTTTATGGTGCGGAGCTCTGGGGCTTTGAAAAGGTTACTGCTCTTCAATCTTCAGAGAACAAATTTCTTAGGGCAATAACAGGTGTACCTAAAAGCACACCATTGTTGCCTCTTAAATATGACCTGGGCAGAAAAGCAGTCTCAGATTTGGTTCAACTTCGTCCGATCCTGTATTGGCGCAGGTTATGGACGACTCCTGTGCTTTCTCACTATGCTGAGGGTTTCTTAGATGTTATACGATCTGATGTGTTCCACAAAATAGGATGGCTAAAATCATTGAGGACATCTTTGGTTGAGCTTGGTATGAGCACACTTTGGGACGACCCGGCGAGAGCCAATTTTCCATCCAAAAGCACTCTTAAGACCATTTATTGGGAGATGGTTGCCCACCGGTGTTGGAGCAACCAGGGTGCTGGCTCTATGACCAGAGAGTTCCTAGTGGCCAAGATGTATCCCTGTTTAGAACCATACTGGGACATCATAACAAAGCCCAGAGAAAGGAAGCTCCTTTTCCAATTGAGAGCAGGTGCTCTCCCCCTCAAATTTTTGTCATCTAAGTGGGTAGAGGGATCCTGTGATAGATGTCCTGCTTGTGATACCAGTAAAGAAACCATTGGTCATTTTTTATTTGTTTGCAGGTCTTACGCGACCCCACGGCGTATCTGGCTATCCCCAATGTGTAAAAACCTGGGAACAGCCAGTGGTACCGTGGCCCTGCGTATCATATGCACTAGCACCTTGCCTTGGATCTCAGTAGCCACTGCTAAATATCTAGGATGGGCGTGGTTGATTAGACAGAGATTGCTAGTTATTTGACTATTCTCTTGTTCTGGAAGAGACTGCTAGTCTTTCGACTATTCTCTCCCATGCTATTTTTTTTCTCTTCTTCTGCACTCAAAATTTTTTTATTCCTTGGTTTTTAATCCATTTTTATCTAATTATTTTATCTTTTTAAAAGATTATCTACCGCTAATAGTACAGTATGTCTTACACAGGAAATAATTAAGTCAATAATTTGTAGAAGTATGCTTTATATCTGTTGTCTTGATTGTAATTTAATTGTATTTTAATCCATTGTATGTAATTGTCAATGTAATTGTATTTTGCTTTTATGAATCAAATTCGAATAAAGCATATCTTGACTTGTCTTGAATTTGATTATCTTCATCTTCAGAGTTCCTCTCTATCTGTCTTGTTCAGGACTTATTTTTGTGACATCATCTGCCTGAACGTGTTCTTCTTCCTCTATCTGGTCCTGTTTAGGTCTAATTTTGACTTGTTCTTCTTCCTGAACTTGTTCTTCTGATCCTAACTGGTCCTGCTCAGATCTTACTGCACTTTGTGTTTCTGCAGCCTGAACGTGTTCTTCTAGTCCTGACTGTCCCTCCTCAGATTGGTGAATGTTTTGATTCACCTCTGTCTGAGTATATTTTTCTCTCCTTGTCTGGTCCTATCCAGGGTCTCCAAAAGTTACATTCACTCTTTCCTGAGCTTGTTCTTCTACCCCTGTATGTTCCTCACTAGTTTCCTGCCTTTCTAGTTTTGTTCTGCTTCTTGTTTTAATAATCACTTCAGGTATGTCAACCACTGTTATCCAGTCTTCCTGAGTTCTGCTCGGTTGTTCCTGATCAGCTACTACAAGATCTGTCATTCTAGATCCTACAGCTGCACATCCTTCAGCGGCCTCAACTGCAGGAGTTAGTTGAGGTCCCTCTTCGTCAGGAGCTGGAACTCTTTTGGTATGACTGGCATGGATCCAGTTAGGTATACCTGCACATTTCACTGCTGTTGTTGTGACCAGTATAACCTGATGCGGCTTATACCATCTGGGTGCTAGGTACGACTCTCGGGTGTGATTCTTCACCACCGCCCAGTCTCCGGGATTCAGATCATGTGTTTGATTCTGCTGTCTGGCAACTGCATCTTCTCTGACCTGATGAGAGACAGAATGCACTAGGTCAGCCAATCCTTTACAATAGTCTAATACCAGATCATCAGTTATATTCGACAGTTTGTGTCCAGGTATAAATGCTTGTCATTGTTCTTCCCATGAGAATTTCACGGGGACACAATCCTGTGTTTCTGTCAGGAATACTTCTGAGTCCCATCAGAACAAGAGATACTGCATCTGGCCATTACAATGAAGTGGATGCACACACCTTTGCCAGTCTTGTTTTGATTGTGCCATTCATTTGTTCCACCACTCCAGAAGCCTCTGGGCGATAAGCACAGTGCAGTTTTTGTTCAATTTTAAATGCTTCACAGATTAATCAAATTATTTGATTATTAAAATGAAATCCTCTATCTGATTACAAAGTTACTAGGAAAACCAAAACGTGGAATTAGCTCCCTTAACAGCAGTTTGGCAACTGTTATGCTGTCATTCCTCCTAGTGGGGTATGCCTCCACCCACCGGGAAAACAAACAAACAATAACAAGAACATACTTCAATCCCCTGCAGGGTGGTAATTGTATGAAATCCACCTGCAAGCTTACAAATGGTCCTTCTGCTTTTCCATTTCTTCCCCACCTGCCCACTGTTTTCCTGCCTGGATTTATTTGTTGACAGGTTAAACATCGCTGGCAAAGGCTTTGTGCGACAGCCCTAAACTTCGGATTATACCAATCTTGTCTAAAGAGCCTGATCATGGCATCCCTGCCTACATGTGTGTCTCCATGATACATTCTGGCCATTTGTGAAAGTAAACAATCTGGCATTACTGGCCTACCATCTAGATAGATCCATACATCATCTTCTGTTCTCCTCTGGCATCCTACTTTTATCCACTCTTCCTTTTCACTCACTTCCACTTCATCCTGCAGTTGTCTTACTTCCTCCCATGTTTCTATTCCTGAGAGTAGCATAAGTTGGCATTTGATTCCACTTGTTTCAATTTTCCTGTTTAGTGCCATTTTATTCCTGGCACAGTACTGGGCAACTTGGTCAGCATCTTGATTACCTGCTACCACATAATCATCCCCTGACTGATGAGCAGCACATTTGACCACCGCCACTTCTTTTGGCAATTGTATTGCTTCCAACAGTTCTTTCACAAATTTTCCATTTTTAATTGGGGATCCTGAAGTCATGAAATCCCTCTGTATCCAGAGCTGGCCAAAGTCATGCACAACCCCGTAACCATACTGGCTATCAGTGTAAATGGTTACTTTCCAATTTTTCCCAATTTTACATGCTTTATTTAAAGCTATCAATTCGGCTATTTGGCAAGACTTGACTCCTGGTAAATAGGATGCTTCGACTATTCCAGCCAATGTGCATACAGCATAAGCAGCACTTAATCCTCCTTCCTCATGTCTCATGCACGAGCCATCTACAAATAGCTCATGCTCAGTTTCTTTCAGGGGCTCTTCTTGTATGTCTGGACGGGTCTTGGTGCATAATTCAGTAACGTTCAGTCATGCTCGACTTCATCTCTCACTTCTTCCCCATGTACATCTGGTAATAAGGTAGCTGGGTTAAGTATAGTACACCTGACCACGGTCACGTTTTCTGCTCCTAAAATGATTCCTTCGTACTGAGTCATTCGACTAGGGGTAAGGTACTACGTTCGAGTTCTTGTTAGAAGAATCTCGACTGTATGTGGAACATACACTTTTACTGGATGTCCCATCACAATGGACTCACTTTGTTCTAGACTTGTGCAAGTAGCAGCTACTGCTTTTGAACAACCAGGTAATGCTGGCGCTACAGGGTCCAAGGTAGCAGAAAAATATGCTACTGGACGTCTCATCAAACCATGCTGTTGGGTTAATACTGAAAAGGCACAATTTTCTCTTTCTCAACAAGAGTGCAAATTATTTTGTATAATCTGGCATACCTAGAGCTGGAGCTTCACACAAAGAATTTCTTAATTTCACAAAAGCTTCCATGCTTTTATCATCCCAAACTACTGGGTCCTGCGCCCACTTACGTGTCATTTGTATTAGGGGTTTGGCTAACAAAGAGAAACCTACAATCCACTGCCTACAATATCCCACTACGCCAAGAAACATCCTTATTTCTCTCTGAGTTTGTGGTAACTGCATTTGCTTTATTATTTTTACTTTTTCAGGGTCACTTTGCTCACTCCTTTTTATATTTGGTGTCCTAAATATTTGACTCCAGTTCGACAAAACTGTAATTTTCTGGAGATACTTTGTGTCCCCCATCCGCCATTGAATCAGTAACACAATCATCTCACGACTTTGAAGCTATTAACAAGTCATCGATGTTCTGGACTAGAACTGATTTTCTGCGCATCACTAAAGTTTCTAAACATTTCTTCAAAATTAGATTGAATATTGATGGACTTTCTGTGTACCCCTGAGGAACTCGATTCCAGACTAAAATACGGTCCTCAAACTTAAACTAAAAAGGGTATTGGCTGTCTGGGTGTGAAGGAATAGAAAAGAATGCTTGACATAAATCAATTACAGTAAAGAATTCTGCATTCCATGGTATTTGATACAGAATTACTGCTGGATTTGGCACTACGGGACAACAAGGCACAACAAATGTATTGATTTTTTGTAAATCTTGTACTATTCTGTATTTTCTGCTAGGTTTCTAAATGCCAATTATAGGTGAATTACAAGGACTGCTCATTATTTCTTTTAAAAGACCTTGTTTAACCATTCGATCAATTTCTGCGGCAACCCCTGGTTTTGTATTGTCTAGTATTTGGGCAAACTGCACCTTCCTTTACAGTCACCTTCACTGGGTCTACATTTGTCATTAACCCTACTTCCTTTCCAGTGAAATCCGACACTTCTGGATTCACCGTGGTTTTCAGTTCATCTGGTAAATCATCTTTTGTCAACATTTCATACATCTCGTCCACTTCTGTACCTTGTTTTGCCAGCATTATTTTATAGACACCGTCTTCATCAGGGGTCTGAATTGCAACACCATACGGTGTGCAAAAATTGTGCAATTCATTTTGCACAATAAGTCTCTTCCTAGCAAATTTACTGGACTAGAATCGCACACTACAAATTTGTATTTCTCTCTGAAATTACCAATGCGCACCTCCATGGCTTCTGTGATTAGGGTTGTAATCTGTTTATTTGTAATGCCTACTACTTGAATGGCTTCTCCCGAGAGGGGTAGGTTTGGGATGTCTGCTGTTCTCACAGTAGAATGGGTAGCACCAGTGTCCAATAAAAAGGTAATATCTTTTCCTTCTACCTTCCCATCAATATATGAGCCTGAGTGATCTACCGGTAAGGATGCGCCAAGTACGCTCTCCTCTTCACCCCCTCTCAGGCACCTTCTTTGATCTTCTCTAAAAAGGTGACTGTCCTGCAAAAGAAACTGTGAAGTTGCAACATTTTTCTTACCACTTTCTCCTGAAAATCCTGTGTCAGCACTCTACTTTGCTCTGCTCACAAAATTTAGCATAGGGGCAGGTGGCAACTGATTCTGTGGATTTACAACCTGCTGTGGTTGACTCATTATCACCTCATTCTGCGTCTGGGGATTTAAATTTAGATTTGGGCCATTATTATTCTGAATATTTTTACACTCATTCTTCCAATGCCCCAATTTTCCACACCCATGACAAGGAAATTTCTTCTTTGCTTCCTCTCTACTCCTCCGTCCCCTAGGTTTTCCCCCATTGTTATCATTCTGAACCTGTCCTTTCACTTGATCATCATTCTGACTATTTAATTTTTGTTCTTGATGTTCTGCCAATTTTACTTGTGCCCATATCACCTTTTCTTCCAACTTTTTACATATATTATCAATGTCATCTCCGCAATACTTGGCATATTTTAAAATTTCATCAATAGGTTTTGCCTGCCAGCAGCACAACATGTGCTACTGAATCATCTGGGAGATTTCTGGTCTTAAACCAGACACAAAAAAATATACAAAATGTCCCATGTCCTTGTCTCCGATATTCTCAAAATCGCTATACTACTTAAACACCTGTAGCAGACGCTCATAATAGGTATGCACAGTCTCATTTATTTCTTTGTTGTTCTATCTATTTTTACCCAATCTGTTTCTTTTGGTGAGATTTTCCCTTTCAAGAAAGTGATCACCTGGTGATATTTCTTCATTACCTCCTCTGAAGGGGCTCCTGTTTTCTCATCTCTCGGGTATTCTTCACTAGGCCAATCAAATGTGATCTTACATTCAGTCCATAAATCAACAGGCACCACTATGTCAAATAGACCATCCAAATCCTTTAACAAAACCTTTGAAACCTTCACAAACCTTTCAACATGCCGGTACCATTCAACGGGTTTTTCTCTTAATTTTGGGAAATCATTAGTAAATGACAAAATATCTTGTTGAGTCCAAGGTACATGTACATATCTTCCTCCTGGAACTTCTCTCATTGGACACAATCTTTCTACCTTTCAAGATTCTTTCAATAAGAATTCAGATGCTGTTCGATTTGCCCGTGCTTCTTCTTTTTTCCTCATCCACCTAGCTTTCCATTTGTCTAAATCTCCCCATTTTTGTAACATGGTCATTAATTTCTTAATCTGTAATTTTCTTCCGGACGCATTCATATTTTCCAAATCTTTACCAGTAAATTCTTCTCTATGTGGCTGCTGTAGAACTTTTGATCTCCCTATTTCAATCCCCATCTCAGAGGCAAGATCTGTCAAATGTTCATGAAATATCTTTGTGCTTCTAGTGATACTTCTGCAAATGAATAGTAATTCTTTCTCACTGTAAGAATTTAATCTATCTAATCACACATTTCCAGCTATCATTCCTTCCAATTGTACTTTCTTTTTGTCAATATCTAAAATCCTCATTGGTTGTTTTGGTTTATCCATTCCCTGTGCCCATCTCTCTAATTCTTCCGGGGACACTATTGTGGCACTTTTAGCTCCTGTAGATGTTTCTAAACGTATCTCTTTTGAACAGCTAGGTGTAACTCTTCTTGGGGTGTCATTTATTTGTCCTCTTATCGGTAAATCCATTAGTGAAATTACCGAATCACACTCACTGGCTTGATCATCAATTATTATATTTTCCTTTCTAGGTTCAATGGTAGGAGTTGTCATGAATGGTGGTTTGAGAGTGTTCGCTTTATCCCCATACAATGGAACAACAGGACCTATAGTCACTGGACTAGTCAATGCTTCAGGGTGTGTATGCAATTGGGTTATTTATGGTATTAATTCTTAGCTATTTTTATTTATCGCTTCTCTTTCCTTTTCCTGGAGTACCCTTCCATTAATTGAATCATGTATTAATTGTGGAACTAAAGGTGTTCCTAAAACAGGGGCACTTGAGTAGTTATACTTGGTCCTTCCTGATATGGTGGAGGATTTTTCTCCATAACCTGTCCTTGTCAAATGCTGTTTTCTCTGTACACTTGCTCTTTGACTGTTCTTCAGCCATTAAAACAGGATTCAGTCCTTCTGTAATCATTGCTTGTCTCCATTGTTTCATCTGGCTCTCTCGTGAATCACGCATTTGTCTAGGGAAAAATCCCCTATAACTCTTACTACTTCTGGATCTGTTGCGCTCAAATGCCTCAGTTTCCCATTCTTCTAATGCCTCATATAGTGTTAATCTAGGTCGGGGTTCTAATTCATTCATCCGCAATCTTAAATTATGAAGAATTCTCCCATTGAACGTACCATTTTCTGGGAAAGCTAACACTCCATCAGTTTTAGTGTATTCTATCCAATTTTCTAACCACACACAGGTATGGAAGCCTCTCTCAATCATCATAAATGAGGCAGGTGTCTTCGGTGGAGGGATAAGAATTCCCTCTCTAGTCTTAATGGGTTTATCTTTTTTTGAAATAATTTTTAATTTTCTGTATAAACAACTTTTTTCTTTTTTCCCCGTATATTTTAGGTGATTACCTTTTTAAATATTTGTCTCTTGCAAATCCTAAATATCTCCTGTCTGGGCGATTCCCTATTAATGTCGGATCATATGTCCACATACAAACTCCTCTGTCCAATATTATTACGGCTTCTATTTTTGACAACCAACTAGATTCTTACTCACACTCTGAGTTTCGACCAATCCCAGCGCGGCTTTTATTCTTTTTGGCCAATCCAACTCAGGCTCACACTTTTCGTCTAACCATTACTAGCGCGGCCTTTCTATGACGTCAGTATCACTCCTCACTACTGACCTATCCTTTACAAATTTGTGTCAGTCGCACATTCGCTGTTTCAGCCAATACCAGCGCGGCTCTCTGTGACGTCAGTGCAACTCCGGCAACTGACCCTCTCTTCACGAGGTAACACGAAAACTTATTTTCTTATAATTTGAGTCAACATTTCATTAATAACAATGGAAAAACATTCGCTACTCTGTCTGTTCCACTATAACCAAAGGACAGTTGGTTTCTTTTACTACGAGTAAGACCTTCCGCTTACTCTTCACACACTGCGAGTAAAACCTTCCGTTTACCCTTCACTCAAGCTCAGACGAACCTGTTACTCCTTCAGTGTTACCCTCTCTAGGTGATATAAGACCAAAGTTTCACCAGCGAACTCTTTGCTATCAATTACTCTCACTCTTACACAGAAAATAGTCCCTAATTTAACACTGCCAGCCCTGCATAGCTTCTCGGTGCTATTCCAACAGACGAGTAACCTCACTGCAGTGCGGCTTCCATTCGCCACCCGCTATTCACTTCCTGGGAATTTACAGACAAAATAAAACATAACACAAACGGGTTTGTTAAAACATAAATTTATAGTCACTAATCACCATATTAGTCAAGATCAATCATAGCTCTGCTACCAGAAAACTGATCCAGCGGGTTACCAACCTCATGTACTCCAACACCATATAATCACCTGGGCCCATAAACACACACACAATCACATAGGCTAGCAAATACCGCTGGGGTCACTTTATAATGTTTTATGAGATTAGTTACCTGTCAAAATTTAACTAATATTTCACTGATCAAAAAGTTCTTTCCTCTGGTCAATGGACCTAATAGTTGGAACTAGTTGATGGTGAAATGACATCAGGGTTATTTATATTCCCTACCATGCAGAAATAACCACCGACTCGGGAGAAGTTTTAAATGTTTATCTAGTTAATTCATGTGAGCCAAACAACAATACAGTACAAACTCCGTTTCTCCAGGGAAGAAAAATCAATTAATTCTTAACTCTGTCACTTATATTAAATAGATATTTCACAATGACGGTACTTCAGAAAGGAGAGGATAGAGAGCAGCACAATTACATACTACACAGAATTATAGTTACCAAGGATGGTGTGGAAACCAACCCCTTGGCCAAGGAGCTGGGAGAGTCCCCTGGAAAAGATCAGGTGACAAAGACTTCAGGACAGGATTCAGGGCAAGATAGATGACGAGCCTAACTAACTAACTAAACTACCTCAATTATATCTTTATAATGGCATGTACCACCCCTTAATGGTTCAGTTTAATGGAAGTCCTAATTCTGATTGTACAGGCAAGGGGGGGCTGATCATCACACATGCTAAGTTTAATAATTTTCTATAGGTCTTTGTCAATGTTACCGCCCCTTAACCCTTTGGGTGCCAGGCCTTTTCCCCCTCCTGTGCCTGGCGATTCCCTAGTGGGTGGGTGTCATGACGAGATAGTCTCGTCATGGGCACAGCGCGACTGTGCTCCATGACGAGACTATCTCGTCATGGGCACAGAAGAGGTTAAATATTATTCCGAAGCTTTATTTCCCACCCGTATTCACATCTTTATTAACAACAATGTATACATTTGATGTTCGCTTTCATTCAGCTTGGACGAGTTTCAAGCACAGCATCACGGCTTCTCGTGAAGCAAGATTACTGCAGCTAACCGCCATTTTGCTATGGGGAACTTTTCCAGCATATTGAGTTAAGTGCTGCACCGCTGAGAAACTTATTAGAATTTTGATTTTCTTGCATGTGAGCAGGAATTGTCGGCCATATCGAAGAAGTCTCCAAAAATGTATATTCTAAATGTTGAGCAACATTTATAGTTAGAGTAGTTCGCACAGAGACAATGGTGACTACTTTATTAATTTTTCTCTTTATACATAAACAATGGTGACTACGAGTCAAGGTAACAACAATGAGTGCTTACCTGGGAGCTCGCACTGTCTGATTTCCAGAGGCAATATGAACCCAGCTCCTTGTACCCTACCTTACTGCCTGTGTTGTGATAATCTCATGAGCTAGATGGGATATGGACCAGGGAGAAGGGCCTGATTGTATGGATGACCTGGTGCAACTGTCGACCTTAAAAGGAAGAAGGAGAATGGACACAGTGTGTTACCCTCTAGTCTCTCCTGCAGATGTTAGCTCTTCTCCAACTATATCATCTATTGATTGCACCCACCCCACCTACCAGTGATCAATTGATGTAGTCGTCATGACATCCGGATATCATGGTTCATTGCTAATGCAATGGTCTGCTCTGCAGCCATGCACGCAGTTGTATATTCAGTGTGGTTTGCAAGATGGCGGGTTCACTGGATTGGGGTGTGTGTGATCGGACCTATAACACAAACAGCACATTAGACACAGTACTGTTCATTAATATTATGTAATTCACAAGAGTATTCAACACTCAGTGTTGTGATTCAGACCATGTGCCCATAAGACGGATCATAAGTTAAAATTTGACAGTTCTTTCACAGTCTTTCCCTTGTTAGTCCCTTGATAGTGGCACAAGGTAAGTAGAACGTAATTAGTAAAGTAACCTCTCGTTAGTAGCAAAATGTAGGTACGTAACCTCTTGTTAGTAGCACAAGGTAGCTAAGAGGTAAGTAGTCTATTGGTAATAACACAAGGGATATTTGAACTAAAACGTTGTCCCAACTTACAGGTGGTCTCTGAGCCTACTTATGTTGGGAACCATAATTATGATGCAGCTTGCTTTATGTCTATTTGGACCGTACTCACAGTTCTCTTTATTATGCTTGTTTTTCAGGTGGCCGAGCGGAACTGCTGACACCCACTGCGTTGGCGTCCATGCTGAAGGGACTGCAGTGAGATGAAGAACTGCACCTGCTGGAGGAGAGTTGCTGCCGGGGACCCAGGTGAGTTGAGGCCTCACTGGAACTGGAACAAGTGATGCAGAGCTGGTGAGAAGATCTCTTGAGGCGAGGTTTTTTCCAGAAGCTGGGAGCTGTCGTAACTATTGGTGCCACGCTCAGCCATGCCCTGCCATGCCTTATGCGACCACTGTTGGATGTAGGTCTTGGCGATACAGCACTAGGCTTGTGCTGAGTGAACAATGTAGATGTAAGGAAACAAGTTCATAAGACACAATTGTTCAGTAAAAGTTCAATAAACAAAAGATGCTTGGCACTGTGAAAGCATGAATACAGACGATACGATAAACCCAAGAGGCAACATGTAAGCAAAAGCATAGTGACACTTGAACACAAACAGAATGACATATCAGGTATTGCTGGTGCGTGGGTCAGGGGTGAGCTTTATGGTACCAAAGACCCTTCAGAGCCTGGACTGTGATTCTGGACTGTGTGGAGAACCATAATTGTATGGAGAGCCATGAAAGTACCCCCTGCATAATTCCTAAGACCGTTGGTATAGGTGTGGGTTTGTCCGGGTAACGTAATGAAAATATCATAGTAAATGAGGTGCCTGTTGGAGATGGTTCCCAGGATTGCTCTTCTGGGTCGTATCCTTTCCAATCCACCAGGTAATACAGTTTACCACAGACTCTTTTTGAGTCTAGGAGGGTACGCACCTCATATTCATGTTCTCCATCGATCTTTATGGGCTCTCGAGGTGCAGTTTTGTGGGTCTCTGGATGTTAGGGTTTCACTAAGGGTACATGAGATATTGAGTGTATTTGGTATGTGTTGGGAAGTGTTAACGGTCTCCAGTGGGATTTATCATGGTGTCAATGGGAAAAGGCCCTATACACCGGGAAAGAAACTTTTTCTTGCCCTTGAGTCTTAGATGTGTGGTAGAGAGCCAAAGCAGATCCCCTGGTGTGTATTGTGGTTCTTCAGTACGATTGCTGTCTGCATATATTATCTGTGATATATTATCTGTGTCTCTTTAGCTTGGGCTAAGTGGAAATGGGATTCTTAGTAAGTGTTTCGTAAATGGGTGTGGAATTCCTGAACAGTGGGAACATTGGATGAGGTAGGTTCATCCCATGGAATAGCCTTCGGGCCGTAACCTTGAACACAGTAAAATGGACACATTCCCAATGATGCATTTTCATAATTGTTATATGCAAATTCTAGTGCTCATAAAATGTCAGACCATCCTTATTACAGTTTGTTCATGCGCATCGTAGGTATTGATTCAATGTTTGATTTGTCCGCTCAGTTAAATCATTGATTTGAGGGTGATAACTGGAGGAGAGGCGCACCTCCATGCCTAATGACTTACACAAGGCTTTCCAGAAGTAGGAGACAAATTGAGCGTCATGATCAGAAATAAGAGTGGAGGGTACACCATGTTGGTGTATCACGTTAATCATAAAGACAGACAGTAACTGAGGAGAAGGACGAAATGAGCCATTCTGGACAAATGGTTTACCACAGTTAGTACAGTGTTATACCCTGACTTTGTGAATGGTAATTCTACTATGAAATTAAGCGATACTGTATGCCAGGGTCGTGGTGGGAGTGGTATGGGTTGCATAAGTCCACTGGGTGCCTTGTGTGAAACCTTATTTTGGGTGTAAACTGCACATGTTTCTACATATTTATGTACATCATTGAACATGGAGGGCCACCAAAAGTGATGTTTACTTAGCTGGCAAGTTTTTTTAATGCCTGGGTGAGCAGGGAGAAGGATGTCATGACTAAGTTTTAGAGCTGTACCTCTGGACGGAGATGAACATCTGGTTTTGAAAGACATAAGGAAGTCCTTCACGGAAGGTTAGATTTGGGTACAAGTGCACCATTGTTTTGGGGGTTTTGTTTGCATTTGGTTTTTTACATCATCAAAAAAGGTGGTGATACATATGCCTGCCTCAAAGCATTCAGGCGAAAGAAGTTACTTAGGTGCATCAGTAACAACACATGTATTATCTTCACCAATGCGTGAAAGGGCATCTGCCTTGGAAATGTCTTTGTCTAGTCAATAGGCTATGACAAAGTTATAATCGTTAAAGAACAGTGTCCATCATAATTGTGGTGCAGACAGAGCTCGCACAGATTGTGGAATTCGGCAGAGTTTTTCAGTTACCCTTCGGAAGTCTGCAGAGTGAAACTCCGCAAACTCAGCCCAAGTCTAGAAAAAGCCAAGTGGTAGGAGTAATGATGTTAGAGAATGTATTAATAAATCTCTTATAAAGGTTAGCAAAGCCAAGGAAACACTGAGCTTGTTTGACAGAAGTGGGGCTAGGCCAGTTTGTTATTACTTTCACCTTTTTTGAGTCCATTTCCACCCCTTTGAGACTGAGGCTATTGCCAAGGAACCTCACCTGAGTGGTATGGAAGGTGCTTTTTTCAGGTTTAACATATAGGGAGTGCTTTCTGAGCTGTTGGAAAATGCCCCGTACTTGCTTTACATGCACTGACTTCTTTTTTGAGTAGATTAAGATATTGTTGATGTAGACTACACAGCAGAGGTCTAAGAAATCCCTTAATACCTCATCAATGAAAAATTAGAAGACTGCTGGGGCATTGCAGAGTCTTAAAGGCATGACTTCATATTCATAAAGACTGAATTTTGTTCTAAATGTCGTCTTCCATTCGTCACACTTTTGGACTCCCACAAGATAATATGCCCCACACAGACCCAACTTGGTGTACATGGATGCATCCTTCACTTGGTCTAACAAGGTTGGTATTAAGAGCAATAAGTAGAGTGTTTCTTATGGTTACATTGTTTACCATGAGATAGTCTATGCATGCCCTAAGCTACCTACCCTTCTTGGGTACAAAAATTAAGGGTGAGGACACAAGAGACTTAGAGTGTCAGATAAATCCTTTACCCAAGTACTCATCTAAGTATGTACAAAGAGGTTCATTCTCCTTTTCTGTGAGTGCATTGATACAACTGCAGGGGAAGGTAGCTCCAGGTATTAAATCTATCCTGCAGTCATAGTTTGTGTGTGGTAGTAAAGTATTGACTTTTTGTTAGTCAAAAACATCACTTAAGTCAAAATATTCTGATTGTATCCCTTCTATGATTAATATGCCGTTGACATGTTGTGGAATGTCGTGGCCCCGTATAGCATACTCTATGTAGTGTCAGAAAAACATGAAGTAGTGCAAGAAGTTGGGCGGAAAGTCACTGTTTTGTTTTTCCAATCAATTTGGGGATTCTGCAGGGCTAACCAAGGAATCCCCAAAATGAGTCAGAACTGTGGATCATCTATAATGTCAAACTGTATGAGTTCTCTATGTGCAGTATCGAATGAAATTGGTAGATTTTCCGTGTGAGAATGAATAAGTCCTGAGGTCAATTCCTTCTTACCAACCCCTCGAACTAATTCTGGTTTCGCTTTTGGAATTGCATGGATTCCTAAGGTTTGGCTGAATTGGGTGTCTATAAAATTGCCAGTAGCCCCAGAGTCGATTATGGCCTTGACTGTTCATGACTGCTGGGAGTCAGAGGTTAAGAATACAGAAGTACTGAGATGATGGGGAGTGGAACCGGAGATGGCATTGGAGGTTGAACTTAGAGATGAACCCGGTAGGTTGACCTCTCTATCTACCGAGCTTCACAGTTTTCCATTTGTTCGATTGTTGCTGTAACATTCAAAGAAGTAGTTGGTCTATTTGATCTGTGTTTGTTGCGATGGGAAGTGAAGGGCATTCCTTAATGAAGTGCCCAGACTTTCCACAGTATAGACACAAATTAAGCTTCCTCCTTTTGTCCTTTTCTTCATTCGTAAAGGGCCCTCTTGTTGTGTCAATTTGCATCAGCTCCGGTACATTGGGTTTATGGGATGATTCGGTTTTACTCCCTCTTTTCCTTTCCCTAACTAACTAAGACTTTATGATCCCAAATTTTTTTCTCTTTTCATTCTATCTTTCTTTCCGAGAGAAGGTGGTTCAATTTGAAAGATAATTCATATCCTCATTCCCAATTCCCAAAGGTAGATATGTTCTGCAATCTATCCAGGTCCATACGTAACTTTGGTATACACATTTCTGTGGGCCACAGAGGGCAAGAATCTCAATAAATGTTTTTCGGGGCAGTGTAAAGATTTTTTCACAATCATGATACCATGAGACTGGTTTCTCTCGGTTTGTTGTTAAATCGGACGCTGTGTCGGCATTACTCCTGCGCATGTTCGGCATTTTTTAAAGTTTAGTCAGTGGCCCACATAAATGTGTATACCAAAGTTACGTATGGACCCGGACAGATTGCGGAACATATCTTCCTGTGGGACTTGGGAATGACTGGGCAAAATGTGTTGGGTGCGCGGAATTGTTCTTTTCAGTCAGAAGACTTTGAATAAAGAATCACAACACTCAAATAAAAGACCTCTCGACTCATTCATTCTTGTTAATAATGTAGCAATTTGCTTTTATTTATGTATTCTTTGAAGTTGCCTCTCTACTATTTAAAAAATAATTGAATTATGAATGGCTTAATTTGATGGCTCGCTATTTGAGGAGGGCAATTATTAACTGTGTACTTAAAAAAGTGATAACACATGTGGTAGTGTGGCAAATGGGTCCCTTTGCTACCTATTCTTGTTCAGTCTTCTAGAAAGTGCTTTAGAATGTTCAGAAAGGTTGTGTTCTAATTGCTTATAGCAAGGAACAGGTGCAGGGGATTAATTTGATGAGGGCTGTCTTCCAGAAGGTTCACGTTGAGGTCATCTATGCCGGTTGCTTGATGCTTATTCCGGTGGATTTTCTGGATGTTCCTTGGCGCCTGAAACCTGACCTTGCATATGAATGGTAAAACATTTGTAAAAGCTATTAAGCCTTTTGAAAGACACCGGAAAACACCAGCTGCAGCCATCTATTACCAACAGCATGTAATATGGTCAAAAGTGAAGGTAAAAGATGTTTGTTCATTTATAAGTGTTGGGAGGAATGATATGAGTCATGTTGGTATATTGTGATAGTCACGAGAGGTGAGCTGTGGCAGGAATCCTGACACTGTATGAGATGGTATCAACGTTGACTGGTGCAACGTGTTCTCTACTTTAGACTAGACAAATGTATACCATCAGGTGGTATTAGACGATCGTTCTAAATAGTTGACAACTTTTTTTACACCAGTGGGAATGTTTTGCTATTGGCCAGTGTGGCTTCAGTCTTTCAAAGACTAATGAAAGATATGCTTGAAGGGATTTCAGGAGCAATCGCATTTCAAAATGACATATTAGTCTTTGGGGAAAATGTGGCAGAGCACAATGATAATTTGAGAAAAGTTTTGAAATCTCTTCAAGTGAACGATTTCACCTTGAAGGTGTCAAAATGTAAATTGCTAAGCAAGAGGTTGAATATCTGGGTCATACTATCTCAGATTCTGGTATAAGACCAAAGAAATGTCATGTTTCAACTATTATGCATGCCCCTAGATCTCTTTCTAAAGCACAGTGGTCAGCTTTCTTAGGATTGACTGAATTCTATGCTAATTTCATACAGAATTATGCTAATAAGGTGGAATCTTTGAGGGCAATGCTCTAGAAGAATGCACATTTTTAGAGGAAATTCACAGGTTGAACCATTCGAATCTTTGAAGAAAGAAATTGTTAATGCTCCATGCTTGAAACCTTTTCGAGTTGGAAAAGAATGCATTATAGAAGTAGATGCCAGTAATGTGGCCTGAGGGTGGTGTTCATGCAGCGTGGTGGGAAAGGAGAATGGATTGTGTCATATACTTGCAGATGTTAAGGGAGTATGAGAGTCATTATTTAATTATTGAGGAAGAGTTATTAGCTTGTGTGTGGGGAGGTTAACACTGCAGGATATTTCTGGGGGAACCAAGTTTGTAGTAAGGACAGATCATAAGCCGTTAATCAAAATGTTATCACCAAGTGGGGGTAGGTCTATGACGGCGAGATTAGCAAGACTTGCTGATAGACTACACGCTTTTCAATATAAAATGGAGTAAGTTTCAGGATGTGATAGTGTACATGCAGATTGGATTGCATGTCTAGATTACCTGAAGCAGAGAGGTTTGAGGATATTCAGTATGAGACTGAGTATGAGGAGGCATATCCTTTTGCTGGTGTCAGTGAATTGGAGAAAAATTATGTTGGTCATTGTGCTATATCAGAGGAATAATGGGTTAATGAAACCAAGAATGATTAAGTAATAATGAAAATTCAGCAATATATACTTGAATTCTGGCCAGCAGAGAAAAATGCTATAGGAAAGTTCAAAGGTTTTCATAAAGTATACGACGATCTAGGTGAAGAGAATGGTGTAATTTTGAGAGGAGATAAGATTGGACCTCCTTATAGTTTAAGAACTAAATTGATATGATTTGCTCATGAGGGACATTTTGGAATATCCAATACCAGATGGAGGTTGTGAGAACAATTTAGGTGGCCAGGTATTGATCTAATGGTGGATAAATGGGTGAGATCTTGTATTTTGTGTTTCAGTAGTGATAAGATAAAGCTATGGTGACAGAGTCTATACCTGTGGAATTGCCTGAGGGACCATGGCAAAAATTGGCTGTGGACATAATTGGTCCTTTCTCTATTGTTCCTAAACAAGAATGCTATGATATTGTCGTAGTGGATTATTTTTCCAAATGGCCAGAAGTTCGGATGGTTGGTAAGGTAACTTTATAGTTGGATGAAGTATTTTGTAGAGAAGGTATCCCTAAAATTGATTTGTCTGATAATGGCCCCCAGTTCATAGGCAAACTGATGGAACAGTCTTTCTCCATGTGTGGTATAAAGCATGAATGAATATCAGTATTACACCCAGACAGGGCCGGCTTTAAGGCACTGTGACCGGTGCGGCCATACTGGGCACTGCCCTGGAAGTGGGGGGCGCTGATCTCAGGTTGAGCCACTGTGTTTAGCAATAACTTACGATTTAAAAGCTGCTGATGCAGAGTTCCTTGTGCATACAGATTTCAGGCAGCAAAACAAATGTCAAGATAACTCTTGTGATTAATGTTCCTGCTAGAGAGAGAGAGAGAGCGCAGAGTTTTGTCTAGTGGCAGTTTTGACTCGCCATAAAGTAGTGCAGAGGGTTAATATGCCTGCTGCAAAGAACACATCTATATTTAAAGTGGATAGCTGAGTGGATTACTAAAGCCAGCCTTTACCAGCGCTTTAAAACAAATGAAAGTTATGTGAGAGAGGGGTTATAGAGAGATGAGGGGCCCTTTTGCCGAGTGGTGGTTAGGCGATCTGAGGAGGAGGTCATGGGGGTTCTGCTAAAAAAGATTGTCGCAACGGGCGCCACCAGTGCGAAAGGTGGCCCTGCAGCCAGAAGTCAGAGGGCAGGAGGAAAGATATAATACGTGATTAAAGAATCTATCCAGTTCGCTATAAAAGGAGGACATAATTGAAGGAAAGCTTTACAAGCCACATTGCTAACATATAGAACCACACCCAATTCTGTGCCATTAGTGTCTCCCTTTGAATTACTGAGGGGACGGAAAGCTGGTTCCAAGTTAGTGTCATGGTGGGTAAAAAACAAGTGTAACAATGACACTGAGGTGAATTTCAGTAGGATTCAGAAAGCAGGGAAAGAGTACAAGGAGAGAATGAAAAATATGATGGATGAAAAAAGAAGTGCACCGACTAAACAGTTAGTGAGAGTTGGTGACTGGATAACAGTGAAACGAGGCGTTGATGTTGGAAAAGGAACATTTAAGTGGTCTGTTCCTGTAAAAGTAATTGAATTTTTCAAGAATGCTGTGAGAGTGCCGGATGGAACGGTATGGAATTTATCTAGAGTATCTTTGTAGGCTAATTATACTCAGTAAGAAGATGTGCTGGAAAACAAGCCTTGCCATAAGGGAAGAGGATATGACAGTAATGTGTTCTTGGATGTTCTATTTGATCCTGGTGCGGAAGTGGTCAGTGGATTAGATCATTCTATAAGTCACCTAGGAGTGAGGAAAAGTGTTCAATCTCATTGTATGCCTACAAAGTTCGAAGATTATGTGCTATAAAAATTAATGAAACCTCTATGAATATATGTATTATATTCCCTGATTTATATTTATTTAAGATGTAAATGAGATGTTATAATTTTAATTGTGCTGCACTTATTTAAGATATGTTTATGTTATTTATCTTTATTATGTTATAAGTTTATTAGTAGTCTAATTTTTTTACCAGTATAGTGATGGTCATGTCAAGTAAGAAAAAGAATATATTTAAATGGGAAATGTGTGGTATTTTCTGCACAAGCTTTCAAACATTCTGGAAATGGTGAGCTTGTGGGGAGAATACAGGAAAGTTGGATGGTTACGGGGCTGGGGAATGGGCGGAGTGTAAGCAGAGCTGAGAAGCTCCTGTTCCTTTGAAAGTACAGTGGTGTGTGTGGTTTCATTCGTGTACATCCTTCCCACTTTCTAACAGATTTACTAATAAGAATGTATTTCTATCCACACAACTAATTTTAGCAATATTAGGATAATGAAAGACTAAAAACATAACTTTTGAACCTGTAGCATGCAGTTTGCATGCAGCTCTTTGATGGCAGTTCATAGCTCATTGTGCTAGATTTATTACTGATGATGTTATGAATTACAAGTAACTAAAAGATCTCTGTGACAAAAACAGTAACCCATTAAGATATGCACATTAAATACAGTTCTGTGATCTGTATGGTAGATATTCTTTGCAGTGCGAATATTAACCCTCTGCACTACATTAGTTGAGTCAAAACGGCCAATAGACAAAACTCTGATCTCTCTAAAGCAGGAAGATAAACCACCAGAGAGATCAACCTTTACACTTTTATTGTTGCATGAAAACTGCCAGGTTTACAAGAAACTCTGCAGTGAGAATGAGAAGGGAGTCATTATACTGGACAGTCCTGCTGATTTTGTCACTGAGGGCCAAGAAAACCGGCCCCCAATAATAAAACCAGCCTCCCCCCCTTTAGCCTCCCGGGGAAACGCCTGATTCCCTGTACAGCCAGTCCGGCCTTGAAAAAAGGTAGAAAGAGAGAAAGAGTGGGGCAGACAGAGAAAAATATAGATATCTTGGGAGATAGAGAACAATACAGAGGGAAAGAGTAACAGAGAGAAAGAAAAGAGAATGAGACAGTGGATGATAGAGAGAACAAGATGAGGTGGCAGAGAGAATGCGAAAAGGGTATGGAGGGACAGGGCAAAAAGAAAGAAAAAGAAAGAGTGGATGAAAGTGAAATAAAAAGAAACCAAGAGAGAGTCAAGATAGTAGGATGCAGAGAGTGAGAATGAGATACCAAGTTGGGGATAGTGAGAATGAAAAGGGAAACATGGGAGCAAGGGAGGGCGTGAAAGAGACAAAGAAGGTGTAGGAGAGAGATAGGTTTTTTAATTGTTTTTATTGGCATTTTTTCATTATGAACAATACTACAATTAGGCACCTGGATGAAAGGCGGGGATGCAAGGGGATGGAAAGTAGGGGGGTGGAAGGTGACAGGAGGGAGTACATGGGAACATTGCCATGAGTGAACAATACTAATCAGAGCATAGTACACTCTAAGTTGCTCACATATCCATATTTGTTAACTAATACAAACACAGAGTCTAGAAGAATGATAGCATGGATATACATCACATCGAAAGGACACGAAGTGTTAGTATAAATGGGTGGCCTAGTCAACCAAGTGACAGACCCTGGGGCCAGGGATAATCGAACATAGTCCCATCTTGACACGACGTTCAGGGTGTTCAGGCCGGTGATTCGGATTCTCTCTATCGAAGCCAGGATGTAAAAGGGCTCCCATATATCTATGGGATGGGAGCAACTCGGCATGAGTTCTCAGAATTTAGTCAGCTGCTCTTGCCAATATGCTACATCACTCAGCCATGCTTTAATGGTGGGAGCTGGCTTCCTACCCCAGTCCATGGCCACACTATGCTTAGCCGCAGGATTAATATCGCAGCGAGAGAATGGTGCCTACTAGGTGTGTCATTGACATAGACCAGCAGGTCCACCAGGGAGGAATGAGGGACAGGGTGACCAGTGATCTTATGTATATGTTCATACACCTCCCCCCAAGAAGGACACCACAGCAGGCACTGCCAATTGAGGTGGAGAAAGGAGGCTTGCGATGAGCTCCAGCATAAACAGTGAGGGTCAGAAACCAGTCCCATTTTGCATAGGGTAACTAGTCACAATATCGCGAAAAAAATATCGACTGGACAGAATATTGAGTTTTTAATATAGAATGGACAGAATATTGAATTGCAAAAATATAGTGATGCAGAATATCGAAATTCAGGTAAGAAATATCGATTTTCATAATATCGAAGTCAATAATATCGACAGTCATAATATTGTTGTTAAAAATATCGACTTTTTTATATTGTTTTAAGTGTTAGTATATGTGTTAAAAGTATGTATTATTTTTGTAATGTATTTTTGAATTTTTGTAAAGTAATTAATTTTATGTTATTTAATTTTTGCATAATTTAATTCCGTAGCGGGTTGTGGGTTTATAGGGGAACAGGGTGGGAAGTAATTTAATTATAGTAAATTAAATATTAATTTTTAGGAATTATTAATTATTTTTAATTTAATTTTGCATTTTAGTTCTGTAGCGGGTTGTGGGTTTATAGGGGAATAGGGTGGGAAGTAATTTAATTGTAATTAAGTGATTATGTATTTTTATTTATTGGGATTGATAATTAATTTACTAAATAATTATTAATTGTTTCTTTAATTATTACGCATTAATTTTTGGTATTGAAAATGTATTTGTTGGTAATTGGTTATTAATAGGTGATTAATTTTTCATAACTAATATTTATTGGTATTTATAATTAATTAATTATTAAATATTTTGTAATTGGTCATTACTTTTAAATAATTTTTTACTGGTATTGATAGTTAATTTATTTTTATTTAATTATTAAATCATTACTTTCCCTACTGTTGCACTCACTGGAGTGGGCATAGTAATTTTCACCCCCACGCTATCCAACACTTTCCCTACTGTTGCACTCAGTCAGTCAGTCAAATATCTTTATTCGGTTTAAGTACAAACCATAAAAGCATACTATAAAACACGATATATAAAAACAGTTGTAGGTACATAATTCATTTAGCACATAGAAACCTATAAAAAACATTCAAGTAAAACCAATAAAAACAATTTCATATTTACACAATAAAAAGAGGACATACATGATATAATTATAAGTTCATTTCCTCAGAATTCTTATAGCTACTGATAAAAAACTAGCTACGTTAAAAGATTCCCAAACATCAGTTAGCATTTGGAGGTAAAGAAGGGCAGGTCTCACCTGCACAAAGCCTTTGTTTTTTAGAATAGGGAGAATAAAGCGCTTCCTAATGGCAATAAGATGTTCGCAGAAAAAAAGGAAGTGTGTGATGTCTTGTTGTGAGAAATTATCACAGGTACAAGGGCCGAGATCCTCTACCCTTTTCCATCCTTTCTGTTCTCCAATGAGAAAATACAATTGATTAAATCTGAATCTAGTCAGTAAAAAGCGGTGGTTATTCTTTGTAACATATCCTAGATATGGTTCCATGGATGGTGTTGTTTTACATAGCTGGTGAGCCCTTACTGTCACCTTTAACAGCTCACTATCTTCCCTATCCATGGTCGCTATACGAAAAAACATTTCCTTACACCATTTTATGTCACCCTTCACTAGATCATCTGGTGAGTGATATAGTTCTGGGCGGCCCAACTTTATTGCCAGCCTCTGGATGTATTTAAGCCAGGGTATACACGACCCATGGTCAAGTGACATACAATCTTTCATAATGATGTGATTAAGCAGTAGGTCAGGATTTAACCACATAGCTATCCATTTCAGTAATGGTGCCACAGCAATAGCATCTTCCACAAAGCCAATTCCTAGCTCCTGATGGATAATGTAGTTGGCTGCTGTTTTAGGGACAGATAGGAGATTCTTTAAAAACCTATCTTCAACAATCTGTATATTCTTTACATTTTTTGTGCCCCATAACTCGGCCCCATACATGGCTATAGAAATACACTTGGCTCTGTATATTTGAATGAGGGCCTTCATTGGCCTGGCTCCTAGTTTTCTTGCAAAACCCAATACAGCCAGAGTTGCTCTAGTTAATACCATTTTTTTCGCTGTAATTTGGGTTATCCAGGACCCTTGGTCGTCAAAAAGTACGCCCAGGTATGGGAATGATGACACCCTAGTTAATATATGGCCCTCACAATAAAAAGTTTTAACATTTGTTGATTTCTGTCCAATGGCCATTACATGTGATTTTGAAACATTTACGCTTAAGTCCAGAGCCTTCATGAAGCCAGAAAAAGAGTCTAACAATAATTGAAGACCCACTGCCGTTCTTGCAAGGAGGGCGGCGTCATCCGCGTATAAAAGTGCAGGAATCAGGCGTTTCCCTGCGCTGGGAATATCTTTACAGGAGGCAATTAGGGCATTATCTAAGTTATTTATATATAATGTAAAGAGCAGGGACGCCAAAATGCACCCCTGTCTAACTCCATTTGATATGGGTATATCTTCCGTACAGTTGCCCTGTTGATCATACCTAACCGTTGCAGATAAATCCCTATGCAGGTCGGCTAAGAAATAGACGATGTTTTTGTCTACTCCACAGGTTAGGAGGATGGACCACAGCTTTGACCTGTTTACTCGGTCAAAGGCCGAGGACAGGTCCATAAAGGCTACCAATAGTGCTCCATTCTTTGCCACCGTATATTTACCTATTAGCAGTTGCAAGTTCAGGCATTGATCCGTGGTACCCATCCCTTTTCTGAATCCGTACTGGGCCATAGAGAGTGTTCCAGATTCCTCAAGCCAGCCAGTGAGTTGGCCGAGGACCACCCTACCCAATACTTTCACAGAAGAATCTATTAGGGATATCGGGCGGTAACAACTCGGGTCACCTCTATTACCCTTTTTATATATGGGTATGATCACCGATCGTGCCCAGGTAGAGGGCAGGCCCAAATGACAAGCGTTAACGAAAACATTAAATAAAATCTTAGACCAGGTTTTTACATCTGATTTAAAAAGGTCTGCCGGGACTCCGTCGGGTCCCGGAACCTTATTACTTGTCATTTGCATAATGGCATGTGTAACTTCAGATTCTGTGAAGGTCAAAGAATATTTCTCCATGTTTAAGACTGGGCCTTCCAACATCCCATTCCCATCATAAACCTGTTTAAAAGGACTGTGCCACGTTTTTTCCTGGATGCCACTATCGAGCTCGCTGTTACTTTTATCCTGGAAAAAAGGCTTGTTAACCACAGTCCAAAATTTAGCACTATTCTTGATGACATCAATTGATAAAAGCTCATTCCAGGCTTCCTCCCTAATTTCGTTTTTTCGCTTTCTTTGTGCCTTTTTATAGTCATTCCTAAGGGCAGCAATTTCCGCTTTGTCAGGCGGGTCAGCTTTCAGTGCTACCATCAACTTCCGTTGGGCTATTGAGCAGTTATGGTCAAACCATTTTTCCCCATTCCTAGGTTGCCCCTTAACTGCTTTTTTAAGGTCACTATCGACCTGGGAACAGATTCTGCCGTAGGCTACTAGGACCTCCTCCCCTAAGATACCCTCTTTCAGGCAGGTGGTCATATCATCCCCAACCTTTCCCAACAAATTTTCCTGGAAATCCTTCGGTACCACACGGCACCATTTCAGGCGTCGAGCTTGATCAGTGGGCCTTATATCAAGGATTCCTGCAGTCAGTATGGGATTCGCTTTTTTCCTTAGGTCATCTGTCAGGATCACCTTAACTGGGTTATGATCTCCATAGGGAGACCAACTAACATTATACTGACTAACCCTGCTTGCTAAGTTTACACTCACAAAGATGTGATCAATGGTAGACCCCAGACCTCTCCCCTTATAGGTTGGGATGTCTCCTGTAAATTTGGTAGGGTAGATCAAGTCATTGCCAACGACCAGATCTTCTAAATACATTCCTTGCGGGGTGTGTTCAAAATTAATATTATCTTGGTTTGCTGGGCCTAAGCTGTCCCAAACAAAACAGTTACCTTTACAACAATGAACATTAAAATCTCCAAGCACAATAACCGAATAATGATTCGTACAATTAGCATTATATAATTTCAGGAAATCATGTAGACTGACTAAATGTTAATTTGGGGTACTCTTGACAAAAGAGTTATAAAAGTTGACAATGAGCCAATTCCCAGTTGAATTAGTTTGGATTTCCACTGCAAGACAATATGGCGTGCCAGTCTCCACTTTGGTATAAGCCCCTTCAAGTTTTAATGAAATGAGGGTTAAAAGTCCGCCCTTTGACCTCCCCATAGGGGAAGCAACTGCAGCCGACCAAAAAGCCGCATACCCATCCAGCAAAAAGGTATTCTCCGTGTCCCAGGTTTCTTGCAACCCAATAATTTCACAGTCTGTTAAACAAATCCTCCACTGTGCATCATTTGCTTTACTGTTCAACCCAGCGATGTTCCAACTGAGGACCCTCGTACCTAGACGTGTGGCACTCACTACCACCAAACCATCCGTGGGGCCACCTTGGACATCCCCCATTGTATTCATAACATTTAGGGTACCACCCTCACTAGGGCTCACTGAGTTTCCATTTAACCCACATTCCTCCTCCACAATCAATGTGGGGGCTTCTATGGCAGGTGTAAAATGGATCCGGCCATATTCAAGTCAATCATTTGAATCTAAGTCACTCAGGGGTTGATAACGATTTAGTGTGGCAACCCCGTGGGCAATGTACCCTTCTGCGCCTATTTCTCTGCCCCAGCGTGAATCATTAGCGGGCTGCTGTGTTAAATGTCTGTAGAAATATCCCAGTGGGTGGAGTGTGATGCCCTGATCATTATGTGGCAACGAGGACGCTCTTAACAGGGCATTATTAACTAGAAGTGGGTTACTGAAATTTATAATTACACAGTCCCCCCCTAATATTCTTGTGTGATCGTCCTATCCATGAGACTCTCCTGGTGGTTAATATCTGGTGTGATAACCCTACTGGAAACCCACACTCTTTATTTAGCCACGAAACAGTTTTGTTCTTTAAAGATTCGTGGGATTCTAACTTATTTTGCAGACCGCCCTCCATTAAAGGAGGAACATTAGTCAGCACTGCTACAAATGGGGCACATTCAGGAGGTAAGTCTGGTTGTGCGCTAACCGTGCGACCGGTCCTTGCTTCTGCCGGCCCCCTCTTACTCCCTAGGGCTGTTACTGAAGGTGGAGTTTTACTCACAGTTGTCAGGGGTACAGTGGCTACTAATTCTACTAAACTGGGTCCTTCCTTAAGGGGCTTAGGTAGCTCGTTGTTAACTCTGGGGCCCTTTTCAGCAGGGCTAACACCTACCGTTATATCACTACGGGGTCCCAGGAGGTTTCCTAGTCTCTCAATTTCCGCAGACAACATATCAATTTTGGCCACGAGGGGTTTAACTATCTTAGTAATTTTGGCATCCAAAATGCCAATCAGGCAATCTATTTGTTCTGAATCAATTTTAAAAGTAGCATTGTTAGACAGAACCTCATTTATACTATCCTCACTAGTGGGTGGCGGATCTATTTTTTTGTTAGAGTTTCGGCCACCCCCTCTGTTTAATTTGTGTATGCTTACGAGATCTCAACACTCTCTGAGTTACCGGGGCCGAAGAACCCTCTAATGGAGCATCATTAGTATCATTTGGGTCAACCGTATTTTCCTGAGTCTGCAATAATTCAGGGGGTAGGAGAGCTAAATCTGCCGTATTTACCAGATCAAGTTGTTCAGTGCTACAGCTAACACCCTGAGTAGGAGAAAGCAATGTAGTGGGCGAGCTAGACAACAAAGAGGGACTAATACCCTGACCCAATGATTAGCGTCTATCACTATTGATTTTGGTTACAACTTTCACCAGATAATTATCTAGTGTTGCAGCTACAGGAAGTGTTTTACCTGGAGTGGATTTTGACATTATCAACGGTACCACAAAGTTTAATTTTAAAAACGACAAACAATATATAATGCCTAAACAAACAAATAATAACAAAGCAATCAGGAAGGGGAAAGTTCAGTTCCTTGTCATATGAAATAGCCACACGAGCTCTATCAAAAAAAAAAACTCACAGAGTCCAAAGAAGCGGGGGACAGCAGCAAGAACCTGGCGCCATGAGCCATGGCCCAGCCCAGCCTTCTTGTGCCTCAGAGGGCCCGCCCTTTGCCCGGGCTTAGCCCGGTGCCGCCGGAGCCGTTTGAATTTAGCGCCTCCAGGCGCGGAAGTGCCACTTGGTGGGGGCGGGGACAGTGCCGGGAATCCTGGGAGGCGTAGTCCTGCACTCCCTTCGTTATGCGCTGCAAGCGCCAACTGCGGCGGTGAAGAAAAGGGAAGCGTCAGCCCCAGCGAGCCTGCAAGAAACCACCGAGCTCCCCGACACAACTGCCCAGGTGAAGATGCTGTGCTCCGTCTGCTCTCTGCTAGGTCTAGTTGCACTCTCTGGAGTGGGAATAGTAATTTTTACCCCTACGCTATCTAACACTTTCCCTACTGTTGCACTCACTGGAGTGGGAATAGTAATTTTTACCCCTACCCTATCCAACACTTTCCCTACTGTTGCACTCACTGGAGTGGGAATAGTAATTTTTACCCCTACCCTATCCAACACTTTCCCTACTGTATGCACTCTCTGGAGTGGGAATAGTAATTTTCACCCCTACGCTATCCAACACTTTCCCTACTGTTGCACTCACTGGAGTGGGAATAGTACATTTTACCCTCCCGCTATCCAACACTAAAAATATTGAATATTTTTTAATATTAAGTTAACATATATGTGTATTAAAAAATAAAAATGCGTGTTTTTTTTATTTACGTTAATTATTTATTAATTTTAATGTTATTTAAGTATTTGTAAGTACTTTTTATGTCATTATTTCACATTACTTTTAAGGCATTTAAAAAATTCGATATTTTAACTAACTATATTATTTACAACGATATTTTGGATTCGATATTTTTGTACGTACCTGTTTGTAGATAGGAATTCGATATTCTGATGTTCTAAATTTTGTCAGCGATATTCTGGCAGCTCGATATTTTGATCGTCAATATTCTGTCAGTGATCCTTTGCATAGGTGCAGGGGGGTGAGATAGAGGCAGTGCAGAAATTTTTTAGTAAATTAGCCGTAATCTATAATTTAAGGATAATAGCTCTAATTGCCCACAGCAAAAGGACCATTGTGAATTTGTTATGACCGGGTCAGTGTTGACCTCCCACATTGACAGTGCTTTCGGGAATGTAATTGGTGAGGAACTGTGCATAATGTTGTAGAGGCGTGCTATCACTTTACATGGGGACGGGGGACTGAGGATATGTTCCAGAGCTAGCAGGGCCGGGAACAGGGATGGAAACATGTTGTGTAGCACGTGGCATGTAGCCTGCAGTTGATAATAAAGAAGCGTATCCGGAAGAGGGGAGGCTCTGATGCCGCAACTTCGAGCAGTGGGAGGAACGGTCTATCCTGGTACAGGTCCGAGAACAGTTTGAAATTGTGTTTATGTGCACATGTGACAGCACCCTTATCTAGAAGTGGTGGTATTAAGGGACGGTTGGCAAGTGGGATGAAAGGGGAGTAGAGGAGGGACAACCTTGCTCTTTTCCTCAGGCCGTCCCATGCCCAGCGGACATATTCGACTGTGTTAATCTCCTCCCTAGAAACTCTATAGGGTAGATATAGCACCGTTGACAACAGATATAGGACAGCACGGTCTGTCTTGGCGGCACAAACAGAAGTGAAGGAATTGAGCTTGGGCACAGCAGGCATATAATGTCAGGTCTGGTATGCTCAGCTCACCTTGTGCAAGTGGTAGTTCCCAGGAGACCTGTGGCTGTTTGTCCACCCATATTTGACTCACCATGTTGGATTTCAATTGTTTGAAGAAGTGAGCCACGAGCGGGAGGGGTGCGTTAAGGTAAAGCTAGAGGAATTTGGGACGAATAATCATCTTTGCTATTGCAATATGGCCAACTAGGGATAAGGGTAGTTTGGACCACATAGGTACTCTGTCCTCCAGCCAAGTCATAGCCCAGCTATAGTTTCCTTGCCACAGTCCATCTGTATCGTGACTTAGCCATATGCCCAGGTTAGGAGCGAGGTAGTTGTGGAGTAAAAATGTGCGTGACGGAGAGAGAGTGGGGGAGGGAAAGAGCCATAGACATAAAACAGTGGAAGATAGATAGATAGATAGATAGATAGATAGATAGATAGATAGATAGATAGATAGATAGATAGATAGATAGATAGATAGATAGATAGATAGATAGATAGATAGATAGATAGATAGATAGATAGATAGATAGATAGATAGATAGATAGATAGATAGATAGATAGATAGACTGGGTGAAGGTGAGACCATGATGAGGCAGAAGAGAGAAGGTGAGAGAAGAAGAACAAGAGAAAGAAAAAGAGGTAAACAAAGAGAGAAACTTGATAGGAGCGAGAGACACCACAATGAGTTGGAACGGCAAATGAGAGATTAGCAGAGCAAGAGACAGAAAGTAAAAGAGAGATTAAAGGGAGAGACAGGGAGTGAGAGAAAGACGGAAAGACATAGAGAGGTTAAGGTGGAGAGCAAGAAAGAAATAGATGGGGAGAAAAAGAACCCTAAACATGATAAATCAGAATGATGTGCGAGGGAGACAGTGAGAATGGGAGAGGGTAGGGTGAAACAGAACAGGACAGCAGCAGAAGTCAAAGTGGGGAGGGAACCAGGGGAACGACGTTTCCAACCTTTATTAATTTGATCAAAGCAGTTCCCATACTTTTTATTTAAAAACAAAAACGGTTCTTATAAAGGTTGGTTACCAGCGGTGGAAAGGAGAGAAGAAGGTTCCCCTCTATTTCGAAATGAGGGAAAGTAGAGGCAGCTGATGAGGAAAGGAGCATTCTCTCCAGAGTTCCAGCTACCTAAAAGGGAGGTAAATATGTGTAATTGGTTAATGGGCGATATAAAGGCTGCTTGGGAGACAATGCAGGCTTTAAATTGATAGAACATGAAATTTGTCCCGGAAACCTCTAAAAAGGTTTGCACTAGTTACAGCTAATGTCTTACTAAAAACATAACTTGTGAAAGCACTGTGAGCATTTAAACAATCTTTTTGTGCATTTTGCAACAGCCTATTTATACAGTGTGCATCCTTATACTTCATGTAAAATATTTTAAAAACCAATAACACATATTCACAGTGCTTTCTGTCACAGACTTGAACCTCCTTGCACCATATAACAGTAGCGGCTGCTACCGGATGGGGGTGGTGAGGCAGTAAGGAGTAATGAAAAGAAAAAGGACTTACCTGGAACGGTCGTACTCTTCATTCGTCCTGCACCCAGGCACACAGGTTCCCCTGAGCCAATCACAACGCTGCAATGCAGCATTGTGATTCGGGGACAGGGAGCCTGTGCATGTTCCACACCAGGCTGTGTAATGCAGCCTGGCGAGAACCATTCAAAGTGCGCATGACTGTTTGGCTGGTCCAAGAGGGCGTGCACACCGCTTCTTCCCCTGCTCTGGCCAGCACCCCCCACCCCCCGCCTGCAATAGGGAAAATAAAATTATAATAATGACACATTATTATCACTATATTTTTCATTTTGAGCAGTGGGGCGATGCTCCTCTGCCTTATTACTGCTATGTAATACATTTAAATATTTCCCTAGTGCAACACACAGGATTCAAATCAGTGACCATTCGGTTATAAAGACCAACCGAGCTTTCCTACAAGAAAAATGCAATTCCCAAGGGGAAATGTGTTGCATTTATTTTTCATTTACGTTTGTGCGTTATATTTAAGATGGAGTTACCTGTAGGTGAAACGCCAAAAAGTTGAAAATGTTATGTTCTTTTTAACCACGGTTCTGGCCCCACCATAGGCCCTTGTTGACCCCGCCCCCACTGTAGTCGAAATCACAGTTCCCATACTTTTCTTTTTGCACTTAGACCGCTGGACAAAAGAGAAAAGCGATCATAATGACAGGAAGGGAGAAGTGAGAGACAGAGACAGCATGAGAGGCAGACCAAAAACATCTAACATGAGAGGGAAAGGAGACAAGAAAATAAAAAGGAGAGAGATGTATGGAGCTGTGTGAGCAAGAATGGGAGAGAGAGTGGCAAAGAGAGAGAGCGAGACAGAAAGAAGGTGGAGGAGAAAGAGACAGGGAGAGAGAGTAAATTAATGAATCGATGTGAGACTCCTATCCACCATACCCTGTTAGCGTACGTATTGTGGTTCACCATATTTCTATTGCAAATACACATCCAATAAATGTTGCTGATTTAAATGTTTCTCATATGTGATGCGATGTACAGTGGCCTGGTACTAATATTTTACATTCCAGTACACTGTTTTATATGGTATCAGTCGCAGCCAGCATGGCTTGCAGGCTGCGGGGTGGGTGTGGGGGGGTTGGGTATCGTGCAGGGGGTTCGGAAATAAAAATAAAAATAAATCGAGGCCGGGTCCCGTTTCTTCTCTTCTCCTGCTCCCCTGCCTTCGACAGGAAGCATGCAGCCAGGCATGCCAATTGGTCTTAGCACTGTGACGCGGCGCTCGCCAGGGGTGGGCATGTCCTCCATGCAAGCTGTAATGCAAACTGCATGGAGAAGAAGGAAGTGCGCATGACTGTTTAGGGTGGCCCGAGAGAGTGGACCAAACAGTCATTGCACACATTAGGAGTGGGCAAACCACTCCACCCCTGCCCTGCTTAGGGAGCAGAGCAGACCGCTCACCGCAAAGCAGCAGGACACAAAACATAAAATGACAATCACTCTAAGTTATTGTCATTAAAAGCAGAGAGTCGACGCTCCTCCGCCATAGCGGAGAAGCCGCCCCTGTATGGTATGCTTCTGTGATTTGCTCTGACGTTTGGTAGCTTGCCTGCTGTGTTACGTCCAGCTGTTATTGTGTGTTTAACTATGGTATAGCATATTCATATTCTTATGTTTTGCTGTTATATCTCGCAACACTGACGTGTAGAATTACATTGTCCTATGCTGATATGATACAGTGTGCTATGCTCTGATTCGTTTTTGAATGCTTTGCTTTAGAATTTGATGATATTGTTTTTGCCGTCTTATAACATGTTTTCAGTTGTGCTGTTATAATGTCACCCTGTTATGATATGTTACGCTTTACTGTTTTGTATGCTGCTGTGCTGTGGTGTGCTATGATGGTGTGTCATTTGTCCTAGTGTTTTCTGATGCTGTTCAGAATAACAGGACTCTATGTTATGTCACATAATGTTATATTATCGCATGTTATACGTCAATTACTAGGGAACATATATATTTTTATTTTGCCTCTGGGTTATTTTGGGGCGGATTGTTTTCGACGAAAGGGGCAGCGCTAAAAAGCTGCGCGGTTTGCCAAAGCCACAGTGACATTTAGTTGCCCTGGTTGTGCTGAAGAAATGAGAGGCAGTTTGTAAAAGAGTTCCAATTCCATGGGGATGGATGTAACGTCAACAAGCCGCTTTAGAACGCATTTGGCAAAAAATACGATTAACTAAAACGTAAGC
This sequence comes from Triturus cristatus, assembly GCF_964204655.1. Classification (NCBI taxonomy): domain Eukaryota; kingdom Metazoa; phylum Chordata; class Amphibia; order Caudata; family Salamandridae; genus Triturus; species Triturus cristatus. The sequence goes on along the minus strand of NC_140594.1, from coordinate 947,045,948 downwards.
TGGCTTTGGGGGTGGAGGAAGCTGACGTCACGCAACAAGGAACCCCGCGTATCAAGGTGTTCCTGTGAATTATTTCACCTCTTGCAGACAGAAAGAGCAGGGAAGCCACATGGGGTGGTTGGTGGTCACTGGTGAGGGAACAAAACATAGATACTCTAAAAGATGGAGAGAAAAAACAGGGCAAAGAGATGGGTCGCAAAGGAAAAAAAGACACGAGAACCGTGTATAGAAAGCTAGGAAAGGTGAGGAAAATGAAGAAAAAAAAAGATAAATTGAGACACTTGGCATAGAAGGCGTTAAGGCCATATGAAAGTAAGAAATTCAGGAAATACACTAATAGTAACGAAAGTGATGCAACTGAAAAGAAAGAGAAGAGAAATAAAGCGCAAGAAAGACTGAAAGAGGGGAGAACCTAAAGAGGGAAAGAGTCAGAAAGCAAAAAGCGGGCGAGAAAGGAAGCAAAGGAATGAATGCCGAAAAAGGAAGGGAGGACTGCATAGGAGCAGGGAAGAGAGATGGAAGAAAGGAGAAGGAAAAATAAACAATGCTGAAAAAAGAAAGAAAGGAAAGGACAGGTCGGAAAATGCATTTACTAAATGCGAAGTTAGAACAAAGTGGGAGGCACTAGCTGGGTTGGTAAAGAACGTCGCTAGGAAACTGAAGATTCAGAAGTCAGTGGATGTATTCTGAGCAAAAACAGGGAATGCGCGTTTCCTACTCAGATGCAGAGAGGTCTGCCGCACTATAACAGCTGTCCCGCCCAAGTTCGCAATGTCCCAGCCTTGCCGCGCTACCTGCTGCCGTCGAGCTGTGTCTTTAAGGGCTGGACTTGGCCAGCCCAGCTCCGCCCTGGGCCGCCTGCCAGGGTGAAGTCAGCCGCCCCGAGCGTTCAGTTCAGTGCTCGCTGTTGCCGGCTCCTGCTCCTTCACTACAGAGCCCAGAGACATGGCACAGCCTGGCCGCCCAGCTCCTGCACCATCCCGCGGGAGCAGGACTCCCGTGTCGCCGCAGTCCAACCCCTAAATCCACCCAGACAGACCGCACCGGGAGCCCCAGTGCTCCCCCACCACCATGGCTCCCAGCCCCCCAGAGAACGAAACTTTGAGGAACCTTACAGCCAACTCAAGTGGCTTCAGTGGAGAAACCATCTCTCAGCAATTTTTGGTAGGCACCATTTTCACCTTCATCATCCTGGTCATTGTCTTTGGTAACCTGATGGTGATCATTGCCATAGCCAAGACGCCGCGGCTGCAGACCATGACCAACGTCTTCATCACCTCGCTGGCCTGTGCGGACCTGATCATGGGGGTGCTTGTGGTGCCTCCAGGTGCCACAAGCGCGCTTTGTGGGGACTGGCTCTATGGCACCATTGTCTGTGAACTGTGGACCTCAGTGGACGTGTTGTGCGTGACGGCCAGCATCGAGACCCTGTGTGTGATCGCTGTGGATCGCTACATTGCCATCACCTCTCCACTAAAGTATGAGATGCTGGTCACCAAGCTGCGGGCTCGGCTGGTGGTGTGCTTGGTGTGGGCCATCTCGGCCCTCATCTCCTTCCTGCCCATCATGAACCACTGGTGGAGGGACACGGCGGACGAGAAGTCTATGGAGTGCTACAACGACCCCAAGTGCTGCGACTTTGTGACCAACAAGTCCTATGCCATCACGTCCTCCATCATCTCCTTCTATGTGCCACTGGTCATCATGATCTTTGTATATGTGCGGGTCTTCATCGTGGCCACCAGACAGATCAACCTTATCGAGAAGGACAAGGTGAGGTTCAATGAGCCCCTGGAGCCCAACAGGAACCGAAGGGGCTCCAAGAGGAGGCCCTCAAGAATCATGGCCATCAAGGAACACAAGGCCTTGAAAACACTGGGGATTATAATGGGGACCTTCACCCTTTGTTGGCTTCCCTTCTTCATGGCCAACATCATCAAGGTCTTCTACCGGTCCCTCATCCCGCGCCAGGTCTTCCTCTTCATGAACTGGTTGGGCTATGTCAACTCGGGCTTCAACCCCATCATCTACTGTCGCAGCCCCGACTTCAGGAAGGCCTTCAAGAAGCTGCTGTGCTGCCCACGGAGCGCGGACCGCAAGCTGCACACGGCGCCCCGGGATGTGGCCCGGTGCCCCTGCGCCTTCAGCACCCAACGGAGCTGTGAGGAGATCAAGCAGGCGACCGAGGGGCAGGAGGGCAACGGCAGCCTGAGCAGCAGCAGCCGCTCCAGCAGCCGGACTGACGAGACCCCGCTCAGGACCAGCAATGGCAACGCCCACCATGAGAAGAAGTCAGACATGTAAGGCACCCTTCAAATGTACCGCAATTCCTTGCCCAAAAGCAGTGGGCGCCCTGGGGCCCAATACTTCCCATACAACACACAAGTGAGCTCTTCGGTCCAAGAGATGCCAGCCAACACAGTAAGGGGTACTGCAACTCTATATCTGCCTACCCATAAAGAGGGAACTTCTCTGTCCCAAACCCCCCCCCCACAAAAAGGTGGGTGCTCTGCTGCCCCACGTCCACTCAGCAAGAAGCCCTGCACCCCAAGGTTTCCCACATCAAAGCCTGGCGTGCTGAAGCCCATTATATTCCACCCCACGAAGGGAGGACTACTGCAGCCCAAACCATGCTGCCCAACACAGCCATATATAATCCCTCTACTCAGCAGGGTTCCCTGCTGTCTAATGCCTGATCCTCAAACAGGGGGAACCATCATCCAAGGCATACCGTCCCACATGGAGTGTAAACGCACAATACATGCCACCCCGTGCAGCAGGGGGTTAGTGCAGCCCAAACCAAGCTACCCAGCACAGCAGGGAGTCCTCTAGTCCACTGCCTGCGTCCTCAATCAGGGGGGTCCCAAGGCATGCCATCCCAAATGGAGAGAGTCTAGACGCTCAATACATTCCACCCCTTGCAGCAGGGCATTAGTGCAGGCCAAGCCAAGCTGCCCAACACAGCGGGGAGTCCTCTAGTCCCATGCAGAGGGGACCCCTTTGAGCCCACCACTGCCCTAAGGCGGCTGTCAGAGCTGACGACTTTGGAACTTGGGAGCCACGTTCGACTTTCGTGTTGGCTCAAAACCCTGTGACTCTGGGCACATAACGTGATCTCCCCGTGCCCACCAAAAAAAAATGAATACATCCTCGTGTAATGTAACTGGTGCGCATGTAAAGCGCTCCAATTCCTTCGGGTCGAGTTCGCGCTATATAAAAACTGCACAAAAAAGAAATAGCTGGAAGCATTGCGGCCTTGTGGCGGCTACACCACACAGGGCATGCCACTCAGCAATACACGGTGGCCCCCAACTCAGCGCATGCTATCCGCCACGGCGCAGAACCCAAACGGGCGATGCCCGCCGCGCCACACAGCATTCAGTGCGTGCTGCCCAGCTTGAATGCCCAGAGGCAGGCGAGAGATGAAATATCGTACATTTCCAGGGTCTGCTTTAGTGTTTAGCAGAGGCACTTACTTAGCTTGTTTCTAGGAGCCCCAAGGTCGGTAGTACATTGGGGAACTAAGGGGCATATTTACAAGTCCCTTCCGCCGCCGGTGCGTCACTTTTAACATGGGAAAAAGTGACGCACCGGCGGCGCAAGGGGCTTGTAAATATGCCCCTCAGTTGTATGCAGCTAAGGCAGTGTCCCTCAGATCACACGGCGTGGCCAAGCGGGGCAGTGGTGAATGGAGCACTGTTTACCTCGGTCTTCTGTTGCAACCTATCCAACTCGTCTCTGTTCTTCGCAGAGTAAAATGTACTATTTTGTAGGTCACGCGTGAAGCTATCGAAGTCCCTTGCATTTGTTATCGCTTCCCACGGAGGAACCGACACGCAAGCTGCAAAAAGTGATAAAGTGTCTCCCCCACAGTGGTAGTGGGACGCCCAGTAGGTTTGTCCTGTGATGTCTTAGCGCCAAGGGGTAATTCGCATGGTGAAGACGTGCTAAAAAATTACCATAGTCGCAGCTTTTGGAAATGCTGCTTTCTGCCGCGAGGCATTCATAGTGTAGGGCAACAGGTAAGTCTGTGTGAGTGAGACATTCAAGACAGAAAAGGGGAGAAATAAAAAGATGAATGCCGTGTGGTTATAAGCGCGCGTATAGTACATAGTTGTATCTTGGCGCTGTGCCCAATTATCTAGAGCTAATAACACTGGCTGCGGCAACCCGAAATAAATGGTTGTTGCACCTGCACGCGCCCACGTATAAAAGCAATGGAAGTAGGAAGGAAAAGACAAGCTAGCCATACATACCGACATGGGCAGTCGGTCCTGGGGAATGGAGTGGACAGATAGAGAGAGGCGATCAAAAAGTGAGAGAGAACATGCATACATACATATGTGTTCGGCACCAGCAGAGGTTTTCTTTCCAAAAACACATTTACTTTGCACTGTGAGGGGCAACAGACCTCCGCGCGCCCCCACTTCCTCGCAGAGGAGAAGCGTGCTCACTCACGTGCATTAATCTAACTGAAGGGATGTGTTTATTTTAAGATAACGGGGCTGTTGACACTGCCTGGGAGCGCAGCAAATGGACGCGTTATCCAGCCTAGCGTGAACATCAGGTGCCAAACAGCGGTGTGAAGAACCCAGGGGGTGCCAGGGTAAATGTCCCAGGCGAACACACAGGAACCATCCCCTGAAATTATAACATTAAAGTCATGATTCATTTATTCCTTTAATTATCCGTTTGAGTCCACGTATAATAAAATGACACCATCCAGTCCGACAACTGTGAGTGCGCAGAAAAAGTGAGAACACCTCCAGGAAATATTAATAGAGAACATTAAAAAGCTTTCCACTCTTTCCGCGTGTGGTTCTGAAAATGTATGAGTTTTAAAAGCGTGCAGGAACTAGTTATAACTCTAGAACTAGTGTTAAACCGATTTAAAGCGATGTTTTCAGTAGAACTTGCTAGCACTGTTGTCCAACACAGTAAAAGTTTTATTATAAACCTCATCCTATCAACCCTTTACAGATGATAGTCGGAGTGGGCCTGCCCGAAATCCGGACCAGTGACCTGCTGGGTGAAGTACGCATTTCTGTACCAAAAGCACAAATCCACCGAGCTATCTTAAGTAAAACAACTATCCATTTGATTTAAAATCGCGGGCGTCTTGCGTAAAAACATACAACTGCACGAAAAGTAAGAAAAGCTATGTGCCTCCCTCAGTCCACTAACTGGGTGACAATTTACAATTCTCTAATATCGGGCTCAATGTGTGTTTGTCCAAAACAAAACAGTTTTTAAAAAAAGACCAATTAATCCGACTGAATATCACAAGTACATTGCTAGAAATTAAGATGTAACACTGGATACATTTACGTCGACTGGTCGTTCACATCATCACCATGTACTGGTATATTTATGTTGCACAAACCCAGTAAGGGGACGAGCACCTTGCTCTGCAAATATAGGGAGGCCTGTGAGTGTATTCAAAATAGTGCGCATGAGACAGGGCTCTGTGTGTATGCATCACACGTATTTGCAATTGAAGGCAAGTGCCTAGTCTTTGCCTAGAATCACACAATGGCTAACAGGGACGCCGGGATTAGAATGTATGTATTCCGGTTAAAAAGAGAGCAAATTAGCCACTCCTTTACATCCGCACCTTAAAATGCGCCCTTGTGCGATGCAACTGGCTCTCATGTAAAGCGCCCCAATAGCTTTGGGTCGAGTTTGCGCTATATAACACTGCAAAAACCAAAAGCATTCTCGTGTCACGCGTTGACGTGAAGCAGACCCTCCCTGTTTACTCTTGGCAACGCTGTTACATTGCAAAAGGGAACGCGGGGATCCGAGGAGCGAGCTGCAGCTTCGATAAAGCGCCCCCTCCATATCGGTGGCGCTCAGGGGAAGCCTTGTGCCTTCTGTGTAAGGGAAGCCGCAGACTCTTATGTAATAGAGACGCCGCCCCCACCCTCGTGTTCATGGAAGTCCATGCGCTGTACCCAAGCGTGTTTCTTATGTTACTTTCTAACGTCATTATGCCTTTCAACATGGAGCGAGTTTCCCGTGCCTTCGCCAAGCCCATGCCACTCTTGGTATGTCACCGACTGACTCCGGGGGCTGACACGTCGACTGTGCCAATGGGCGCACTATCAAATGGGCTCGTGATTAAGCCCATTCCACGTCCCAGGGGCAGTCCCATTACCGCGGAAAAGTCCTGTCACATATGGCACGCATTTCCCCCATCCTAGGGCCGTCCCTGAGGTCCAGAGAGGTCTCCTCGCCTCTTGAGTTAGTCTCGTTCAGTTGCAGCAGGCAGGGAAAGCTACATCACTTGTGCCAGGGAGAGTCCCACCGAACCATGTGTCAGTGGTCACCCTAATCTCAAATCCAGGGGACACCTGTGCCAACGGGTAGTCCACGCCTTATGTCGGGGGTGTTTTAACCCCGCACCCAACACACAACCCCAGGAGGGAGCTGTCCCCTCTCCCTAATTTGAGCAGCGCCTCGCAGCACTGTTAGTTGCCCGCGCGCTGTCCATAACTGAGACACGGACAGAGGGTATTAACTTGCAAGCTCTTTTTAACTAACTGCGCCCGTCAAACGGTCTTTATTTATTATTAAGTGTGTGTAAGAGCTCTGTGGCTAGAGTATTACAAAACAAACCCACCAGTGAGTGAGTGGCTGTTAGGACAGCCTGAGCTTTTTCTGCCTACGTTTCACACGCAGACACACACACTGCAGCTTTACCCTTGCTTCGCCGCTTGCTGGGGCCAGGGGTCAGTGGTTCCCCAGTCTGACACCCAGCAGGTGGGCAGATGGCAGTCTTGCATGAAGGGGTGGGGGAGGGGGGTATTCAGAGCACACATCCCACCAACCCTCGTGATTTTCCTTCTTGTTTCGCTTTGGATCTGTATGATCTATTTTGGTCTCAAGGGACCTTTCTCCTCTTGCGTTTGGAATGTGCTGTTGCTTATGCGCCACCTAGCGGCACGCAGGAGAATAGTTGTATCTGAGCACGGGCTTCAAATGGTGTGGTCTTTCTAACATATTGCATAAATGCCTGTACTGGGGGCGGGGCAGCGCTACTCCCATGAGGACTATTTGTTCCGGCCTCAATGTCAAGAAAGACCCAATCCCCTGGCAGTCAGCTGAAAGTCATGATTGGTGTTTGAGCCATGACTCAGGAGCGGGGCCCAGTCTCTTTAAAATGTACCCTTTTCTCTCCCACCGGAGCCCTGCTCAGCCCAGAGGGGGAGAGGGGAAGTCGCTCATCTAGGTTTCACTATGAAGTCACACCAACAGTTGACAGCAGTGCTATGTCTGGGCCGGTACTGAGTACCGGAGTTTTTTGCATTTTGAGAGGGAGGGTACCGGAACTTCTCAATGTAATTGGAAAGCACCGGCACTTGTTGGAAACAACAGGTACTCACACCGTTTTTTAGGTCTCGCCTGACCCAGCGCATGCGCTGGTCTGTCGAGACTTATTGAGAGGGCTCCAAAAAGTGCTACCAGGCCAGCCTAGAGCTACAATGCATGTGCGCGAGCGCGCGCGCTGCGCTTTACCGCGATTACTTTCACTTTCGCGGCCGCACGGCCGCCTTGCATAGCCAATAGGTCTCGCTTTTGGGACCTTATAAGTATTTATTTTAAAGTTCAATCACTGGTTGACAGGGCAGCTCGCTGGGATAATACGCATGCTCCAGAGGTATTGTGTGTACTCTGAGGGTCACGTGATCCATCCCCGCACTAAATAAAGTAAGCAAGTGCCAATGAACCGCGCAAAAGCTAAAAAAAATGAGTGCCGGTGAACCGCGCTAAAGCTAAACGAGACCTATTGCATTTAGCATGTATAACTTTAACTTTCGTAATCTATTTGGAAACATTTTCCAGGAGGGAACCCTATTTACTTATACTCCCTTTAAATGTATATATCTTGAAACATAGTTTCTCCTAATCTTTATAGGATTACACATAAGGTCATTCCAAGGGTGACAATTTTCTTTCTACATGTTTGTGAATATCACACATTTCAGAGGATTTAATCAAGTACTAAACGCAATTTGCACTCTGAAATATCAGCAAATCCAGATTTTGCGAAACAGGATTCTGAAATTCTGAATACAAATTCAAATATTAGTGGACTGTAGTTGACACGCAGCTGCACAGAATGTTTGGTGACTTGGGCAGTAAGGGTCCGTCAACTTTAAAGATAATCTTAGCTTTGTCTGGACATGAGATTGCCTCTTCCACGTATTGCCTCTCCCACGATAAAATCCTAGCTACAAATACAAAGAGACACGACTTTAAAGACACACAGGCTTCATCTTGACAGGTTCTGCTATGGTATTCCCACTGTATCTATGTTTTAGTCCTTCCCGCTTTTTCCCACTCTCATATACTGACGTTTTCTAAATCTAATGTGTAGTAAAATGAAGTTAAGTCACATTTCCCCCACCCAGAAAGACCTGAAGTGAGGATCGCTACAAGCATGCACTCAATTCAACAAGTATTGAATCATTTACATAGCGATGACCTCAAGAAAGTAGTCCTACGCCACAGACTCTCTTATGTGGCTCACCAAGCATCACTCAGAGCCAGCCTGTGCCAAGACTCAAACATTCCAAATTCCTTTGCAACAATGTGGAGAAATTGTTGAATTATTTCCACCTAGAGGCATGAAGGAAAGCGTCATATAAAAAAGCACTAGTAGAACAAAGTAATGCAAAATGTTGCCCCATAGAAGGGACTACATGGTGGGGAAAAACTTTTTAAAAACCTTCCACCCTGGAATCAGTACAAGAGGGCCGAATTTACAATATTTTCGGACTAATATGGCTTTTTGTGTGACATATTAGTGGGATAAGGGTGCCTTGGATTCAGTCCCTCGTACTCCCTTTTTAAGCATGAAGGTAGCAAACTGCATGAATGTAAAGAGGACAAGATGCAAATACTGTAATATTTGATATCCAGCGTCTTTTAGACAATGGCCACCCTATGTGCTGATGTAGCTGTTTCCTGTATGTTCCCCAATAATGCTGTTATCGGGATTTTATTCAGTCTCTGGTATCCCCTCCCATATCTTACTGGTGTAGCCTTCATCTCAAGCCAAGCAACTAACTCTAGCTCACACTACTGAATATGATAGATTAGCAAATGCTGCAATGTCCTTATAGGTACACAACCAATCAACCTCCTGCAAGCGCGGTCTCTCGCACCACATTCAGCCCAGGCCTATGTGCAAACACTCCGACTTGCCACACTAGCTGTGGCACCACTTGGAGCGCTTTCAGGAACATCACACCACGCAATTTTGCACAAACATGAAACCTGGTCAGCATGCACATGAACACACATATATATTACAAGCTAGTGCAGCGACATGATCCTTACGCATTCATCAAGAGCTGTTTTTCATCAAGTTTCTTAAAATTGTTTTTAAGCTTCTATTGTATTTTGCTGCCTCGTGCGACTAGGTTTGGAATATGTAAATAGCCAAAACAAATAAGCAGGAGCATGTGATGCCTTACAGCATGGTTTCTCAATCATGTGGGTCAGGAGCATAGTACGGTTGACAGAAAGCTGTGACGAGTTCACGTGGTCACGTCCTGTCAATAAATAACAAGTCATATTTTGCATAGCACTGTGGAAATAGGGGTAAGTCACAACACCGTAGAACTTTGTTTAATAAAAGTAAATAAGGCCCTTTTTATGAACAGTTTGGAAACTCTGCAATAACTGTAAACTATGAATATCAGTTTATTTTCTCAGAAATCCAAAAACAAAATCCATGTAGTAAGTACTCCACATAGAACATGCTTTAATACCACATCAGCTGAAACACAAATACAACCTCCCTGCACACCTCCCAAGAATCAGTGAATAACTCACTGCAATACCTAAGAGTTACTGCTATTGTCCTATTGGTATTGGATATAGCGATAGAATTGAACAGCGAATAATTACGCGTAGGCCCAGCTTCTACAATTTGTGATTAAAAGCCTAAGGTGAAAAGAAACAATCGTCTGTTTGTTGAGGCACGTAACAGGTCGAAATGTAACACCAAAGTATTTCACCACAAGCTATTACAAACCTGAGTCAGACACAAACTTTACAAAAAAAAGGAATCACTGGAGCAGCTGGAATTGTGATTGTAACACTAACTAAACCATATGGGCTAAATACATGAAGTCGGTGTTTACGCACACTAGCATCTTACAACGCCGCCACACAGGGCTAACATTGTCGCACTGGGCACCATTAGCGTTAAAGCCGGCCTTGCAGCCACATTCATATTTGTGGTTAACGTGAAAGCCGCCAGCACACAAAACAATTCAATCAAATGAAACCAATGCTGGATTTAGCTCCACTGAAGGTAAGAACGAGAAGGGCAAACAAATAAAATAGATACGCTCTTACACGATGGGGACCAAAGCCCTAGAAAAGAGGGGGCTAAAGAGCAACTTTTAAGCAAGAAACGATGATCTAGCCAGTAGGAAATGGGGCTCACCTGTTGAGCTGTAATAGCGGTTCTGGCATCGTCGGGAGCTGGTAGAACATTATGTCCGGGCACCGCTGCAAGCTTTGCTACAGGAGTTGACCTGTGCCCTGGTCCAGCATGAGAGGGAAAGAGGGAACACGGGACTGAAGCCTAAACCGCAGATTGGACAATGAGAGGCTCTGTCGGTATCTGGTCTGCCTGTGATGGGCCATGGTTCAACACGCCTGTCATTGGTCTATGTACGTCTCAAAGCACCATAGGCCTCTGGTTAGTCTGTGGAGGTGTTTGGCTTTGCTACAGAGACCCTGGGCTCAGTAGCCATGTGGAGGGTCTGTGTAAGCCCTGAGAGTTCATATGGGGTGCCCAGAGGCTCCCTGGGCCCTGGGTTAGTCTGTCAGAGCCCTTGGGGCTTCATAGTGGCTCATCTGTGGCTGGTATTTGGGGGCCATGAAGTACCCGAGGCCTCTGGTTGGTCTGTGAGAGTCCCGAGGTTCTGTCCCCCTCTGGGTGAGTGTGAGGTGGGCCCTGGCAATTGTGCTAGCTGGAAGTTATGTCACACTCTGTTTGCTGGTTCCTGTTGGTTTTATCACACGTCCGTGCATGCTCGGGTGCGTGAGGAATGCCCCGGCTCTGGCAAGTGATGACAGAAGAGAGCCCACTCCGGTTTCACTGTCACAAGTCCAGCCGAGCTCAGAGGCAAGGAGCCACGGCCCTGCAAGAGCGAAGGTGCCAGTCACGGAAGACGCGCAGTGCAGGCCCATACTGTGTGCCGGGTACACTTCGATCCTCGCGGCTTCCGACGACCTGGCAGTAAAGCGCCCTTATTTCAGCTGAGTGCCAGGAAAACAGAAAAGAGACTTAAAGTGCCGCGACCATTGGTGCGATTTGTGCCCTGAGGATGGGAGCAGCGTAGACTCGGATTGGCGGAAAGCCTGCTGTCACCCATCACGTGCTGATGAAAATATTACGTAGGGACCGCGCTGGAAATAACACCCAATTAAAGTAAAATAATACAAATTATCCAACCTCGTGTAATAAAGCTTCACCCACCCCAAATAAATAAACGAAGCGCGGGCGCTAAAGTCAGCGGCTCGCGCTCAAAATTTATTAAATAAATTAACCAAGCGTGGCCGCTAGAGTCAGTGGACCGCGCTCTAAATTAATTACATACATAACAAGCCAGCGAGTGGTGCGCGCGCGCGTCCCAGCGAGCGATCTGTTTTCAATTATCGCGCCCGTGTCTGGGCACGATAATTGAAAACAGATACCGGCATGCGGGTAACAGACACCAATAGGCCATGGGCGGAGCAACGCAACCGCCTTTGGCCTATTGCGTGCTGTCTTTCTGAAAAAGACGACCGCAAACGTCAATACCGTGGACCAAAAGGAATTGCACGAGCGTGTGCTATTCCAGGGTCCGTTTTGGAACCCTCCACAAAAGGACTCTCGCCTGCGCGAGCAGTGCTCCGCACTGCATCGCTAGGCGTGAGACCTAAAAATGAGTGCCGTGAACCGATAGACAGCTGGCGTGAGCTGCGTACTAAACTATTTACGAACAAGATATAATCGACTGTTGTAAGTGTTACCTATTGCCACAATTTTACTGTGCATTAAATTTTCATTTTATCAGCATTGTATGGTTAAAAGGTGGAGTCTGAACAGTTTTCCACAGCAGATGCAATTTCCGCTTAGATAGTTTACCTTCGCCAGGCTGTTATCTTAAAAATGCCAGTAGGGCTGGGACTGGCCAGCTGCATGTCAGCTTCGCCCGTCATGGGGCTAATTCTGCCCACCTGTGATTCACCCAAAGTCATCACTTTCCTGCGGGACAGACTGCCTATGCCCAGCAGGATTTTTGTTTTGTCTGGATTTAGCAGACTTGCTATTTCAGAGTAATCAAAAAACAAGAAAACTGTCTATTCCGATTGCCAACCCTCGGCCGAATTTCCATCAGAGTAGCAAACAGTTAAAGCGCGCAATCCTATGACAAATTGTTGATGTTCCCATTCCAGCCATAACATAACTTTTTTTAAACATAAGGCTGAACTTCGTTCTTAAATTACAGCCGTGACTCTCACACTGGACGCTTATTAGCACACTGGTTTGTGTTTTTCTGTAGAGGATGCTATCTCGCTTTCTTTGCCATTTCCCACAACGTTAAATAACAGATATTATTACCCAACGTAATGCTATTCGTGTACCACCATCGAAAGAATGCAACTCTGAGTCAGCCCATAGATAGCATTATTTATAACCTTTAGTTTACAGGCGCAAGACGCACGTGTACAGCAAGCGCTTCACCCACTACGCTACCTTCTTCACGCAAATCACCTTTCTAAAGATAGGCAACCGTGAGGGCCCATCTTGGAACCTGCTGAAAGGGAAGTAGAAGGCTTCATGACAGCCAGCGGTAGGGCCGGGATAGAATCCGGCCTCACGTCAGACTGAGCCTGTCCGGTGACTGACCCTGCCTGTGCCCTATAGGTCTGTCAGAAGTAGTGGCATATCGGAAACATTTCCTCATGTATGTATGTATGTATATACATATGTATGCCTCTGCTTGGAAAGGGTAGGGAAACTTGTTTAAATCAACCCATCCGAATATGGTCAGCGTGAACAGGAAAGCGGGTTCCTGGACTACTTCCTGTGTGAAAGGCAAGGGGGAACCCGTCGGGAACAGCTGGAGTACGAATGCAGCACTGCGCACAGCTCTAAAATTACTAGAGGAGGACAAGCCAGAAAATGAAAAGGGAGAGCACAGCAAAATGCCAGGCTTGTATAAAGATGCATAATGTAAGCAGAGCCATCAACATATTTGGCATGTAAATTGTGTAACACACGATATAAAAATATTACAAAGGCTCTCCAAAACTCAAAAAGTGTCTTTCTATAACATGCAGGAGAGTTTTACTTTAGTGCATTCAATTGCATCACTGTATTCAGAGGCACTCATTAAAAATGACAGCTTCTAAACATGAAACTATGTTTCTTGGTTATTTTTTACTTATTGAACTATTTGTAAAGCGCTCTGATACCCTTCTAGGGTCAAGTTCGCGCTATATAAAACTTTATACATAAATTACATTTTTTTAAAAAAAACTCTTTTTATTGAATTTATGCAAGATATACAGTGTGGGTACAGTTCCATCAAATCACTGACAGCGTGAACAACAGGGCAAATCATACAAGATAAAGAAGGATGAGAGGAGGAGGTTATGGTGAGGGGGGACCCTCGCCTTCAGGCTCATCTGGAGGGGTACATATGTAACCACGGTACGCGTTCCAGGGTGTCCAGATCTTAGCCCACTTTCGGGGGCAACCCCTAGCTGCATATACTGTCCTCTCTCTAAGCATACACCAATCGAAGTCGGTTTCCCAATCTATGACCCTTGGAACTTGTGTGGCCCCCCCAGAGTTGAGCTATGTTCCTTTTAGCAATCATGCAGCCCAGTGTGACCCATTGTGTCGCATGTGAGCTCAGGTCAGTAGGTTGCCAGATATTAAGGAGGCATCTAGGCGCTTCCGGGTGTATGTCAAGGGCAAGTACCTGGCTCATAATGGTGTGGATGTCTCGCCAATAGGTCTGTATTGGGTCGCAATGCCAGATAGTATGGGTGAATGTGCCCGGCTGTGTGCATCCCCTTCTGCAACAACCGTCTACTGAACTACCCATGTGTACCAATTGGGGCCCCGTAATGTAAACTCGGTGCAGGATTTTCAACTGCACAAGGCGGAGGCGCGCCGATATGGCAACGGTTTTAGGGGAGGAAACTGTGGCCTGCCAAGCCTCATCGTCCAACTCTATGCCATCCCTCACCCATTTTTCTCGCAGAAGCGCCAGTGGGTCGTCCATATTATTGATGAGTTTCCTGTATGTTAGGGAGATGGCTCTATCTGGCAAATAGCCGTATAGCAGCCTGTCCTCCAGTGGCGTATATTCAGGTAGGAGGGTGTCGTGTGACAGTGCTGCTAATAGGGCGTGACGTATCTGCAAATATCGGAAATGCTCTAGGTCTGCCATGGTGTACTGAAGCTGGAGAGAGTCAAAGGATTTAACCCCCTGTGCGTCCCACATATCTCCGATACGAGATATGCAGATCAGGTCCCATTTGTCAAATACCCGCGTATTGCCCATGTACCGAGTTTCTGGGAGTCCCACAGGGGCGTGAAAAGGGTCAGTTTGTTGGTCCAGCCCATGGAGGCGGTAGCGGTGTGCCATATGTGGACGGAGTGTTTGGTGGGGCCAGTGAGAGGATATCTATTGGGTTTGGAGTAAAGGGCCCTTCACAAATTAAATTTTTAAAAAAACTTAAAAAACATTCATGCCCCAGCCACCCTGACAACAATGAATGCCATTAGTGAACCAAGGGGCAAATCAGTTGTTTTGTGCTACTATATGTGGTTTCTGTGGTTATTATAGATGGAGCAAAGGCATAGTCTATTAAATCCATCAATCAATCAAAGCCGATTTATAAAGTGCTGCTTAACACCCGTGAGGGTATCCAGGCGCTTGGGGTGGGAGGAGACTGCCACAGTTCTGGGCTTATTGTTGAATAGTCAGGTTTTCAGTTTCTTCCTGAACTCCTGAGGGGTTTGGGCTGTTCGGAGGTGGAGGACATTCCAGTGTTTAGCCACCAAATGGGAGAAGACACAGCTGCCGCTTCTGAAGATGTGTGGAGTGTGGGCAGTTTGGGGGGTCATGGAGCATAGTAGTTTGGTGGGTTGGAAGTTTTCTTTGTGGTGGAGGTGGTTGGCCCGGTGTTGTGAAGCGTTTTGTAGGTGTGAGTGTGGAATTTTAACTTTTGAACTGGCATCATTTGTTAACGGGGAGCCAGTGGAGTGCTTTGAGGTGGGTTATTATGTGGGTTTATCTAGGGAGCAGGGAATTAAAAAAACCAGCCCTGGCAATTATGTCAGACCGGTCCTGGGGGAGGGGGGATGCTGGTGGAAACACTGCTGCTGCACTTTTGTTGCAGGGGGCTCAATTTGTAGCACTGGTAACAAAACAGACCCCACCTGTCCAAAATCAGCCCCCACCCATCCGGCCCACTGGGGTAATGCCTGGTGCCCTCTACGGCCAGTCTGGCCTTGCTAGGGAGGTCAAGGGCGAGTCTTGCTGCTGCGTTCTGAATGGTCTGGTGTCTGATTAGCATTTGGGTAGTGACCCCCACATATCGCGTTTTGCCGCAGTTCGGGCGACTGGTGACAAGGGCTTGGATGATGGTGTTTCTAGTGCCAGTGTAAAGCCATTTGAACATTTTCTTCAGCATGCGGAGGATGTGGAAGCATGCCGAAAGGACAGCATTCACCTGTTTTCTCATTGTAAACTTGCAGTTGAGTATGATGCCTAGGTTTTTAGAGTGTCCTGTGGGGGTCCGAGGTATGCTGGTCACCAGGTGTCGTTGAAGGGGGAGGTGGTGCCTCCGAAGATGAGTACCTCGGTTTTGTTGGTGTTAAGCTTGAGGCACTTGCCCTGCATCCAACTGGTGATGTTGTTCATGCAACTGTGAAAGTTAGCGTTGGTGTTGGAGAGGTCTGAGTAGAGGGACAAGAGGAGTTGAGTGTCATCTGCATAGGATGTGATGTTCATATTGTGAGATCGGACCAGGGTGGCTAGAAGGGCCATTTTGATGAGACTTGGGCTAAGGGATGATCCTTGAGGGACGCCGCAGATGGTGTCCTTGGGGACATTATACATTATGCCTGTATAGCAGCAGCAGACACTAGATCCTGAAGAAAGCCGCAACACCTTTTGGGTCACAGGCTGAAACATGTTAATTTAATCAGCACAATTTGATCTAATGGTACTTATCGTACCTTCTATCTTTAATCCTAGCACAGGGTAGCCAGAATAAATAATGTGGTAAACCCTGTAGTTCGTCTTAATTCACTTCACTATTAGCACTGCACCCTTCACTACACCAAGCTAGCTCACATTGGGTCTTATTGTTACCCTCCCAGTGACAGACCCACTCAGACACTGATGCATGCACCCATTGCTCACCTACTCAGAGACTTATGCTCTCACTCACAGACCCTTTGAGAAACTCATACACCCACTCACATATCCACTCAGACACTCATGCATCTATTCATGGACCCACTCATACCAACACACCCATACAGGAACTCACTCACCCCCTCATAGACCCACTCAGAGACTTATGCACCCAGTTAGTTATACACTCAGAGACTCATGTACCCCACACAGTCGCACTCACAGACCCACTCACCCATTCAGAAACCATTGGCTTAAGACATTCATGTATCCACTCACAGATCGAGTCAGACAGTCACATACAAATGCACAAAGGCACTCATGCACCCACTCACAGATTGAGTGAGAGACTTACGCAACCACGCATAGACCCATTGTGACACTGATGCACCCACTCATAGATGTACTTAAGCAGTCACACATGTAGTTACAGAAGTATTGATAGACTGATCAACTCTCAGATCCCCTCAAATATTTATACAGTGAAAGGAGAGACTTACGTTTCAAATCCAACAGCCTTATTATGATGAAGGCTGTCGGATTTGAAACTGGCCGGTCGGGCCACCTGGCTTCCTAGGGCTCAACGAGCTTGTTCGCCTGTCCGAGGCCGCTCATAATCACCTTTGTTCAGCGTTTACGCCATGGGGATTATGATGCTGGTTTTCGGCAGGCTTTTCATGCCGGGCTTTCCGACATGAAAAACCTGTCGGAAAGCGAGCAGGGCCCCTTTGCCACAGTGGCCTCCTTTTGGAGGCCTGGGGGCACCTATGGTTTCCCCCTGTTAATCCCTGCACAGCGTGGCAGGCACCACAAGGTGCCTGCCAGAGGTGCAGGGATTAACAAAAAGACCCATTGCTCTATGGGAGCTTATGCTACAGCCAGTTTACGGCCGCAGCACAAGCTCCTATAGAGAAATGGGTGTGTGCGACCGCACCATGTGTCGTCGCATCCTAAAAATGTGGTCAGGACCGCTGACTGTAATTAGAGCCTTAGTGATATAGTGATGCATGCAGTCATAAACTACACTGAAAAGTTAGGCATTGTGTTATAGAGATATTAAGGGAGTTGTACATGCTATTATACAGTTGTTTGAATAGTAATGCGTTTAGTGTGTTGATTATAATTCATCTTGCAGATATAAGTTTTGAATGTGGTGGTGGCTATTGAATGTCTGCATTTGATTTGTCATTTCGCGGCGTGATCACGATCTTCACAACAATGTCGCAGATTTTTAAAATTCTGAAAAAATTATTCGACAAGAAAATGAACACAATTTTTGCCTCTTGGGTGGCTCTGATTTAAATAATGCCTTTAAGTGTATTTTTCAGTATGTGAATTACATTTGCTGATCACAGATTCTCCACAGTAAATGCAGCAAAGTTGTGCCGACTCAAAAATTCTTAAAAATAAAACCAGTTATTAATGTATTTTCTGATAAATACATACAAAATCAAAAAATGCGTGGAATATAATATAATGTACAATATCTAACTATAAAAAGAAAATACGAAAATCTTAGAGGCTCACTTAAAAAAAAAAGGTAGTTACAATTAAGAAATAGAATTTTTTTAAAACCCTTAGAAATTCATTAGAAAAAACAAAGGTTACAGGGACGCTATAGTTAGGAATTAGCCATTAAAAAACCATAGAAATGCACTGAAAAAATCAAAGGTTACAAGGACGTTATAGTTAGGCTGACATTTTACTCATACAAAACCAAAGAAATTCAGCAGTAATATTTAGCTGAGCTAACTTAAGTCATGCCCCCGCAATGCACAGCTTATGACCTCACATATTACATCACTCATAACATGGTCAGTGACATGTGGCACCCAAGGTAAAGAGACTATTCTTGATAAATAAAGGTTTCAAATATTTTCTCTTCAAAATTGTAATTTCTGGACAGAGCAGCATGATGCATTCAAGTTATGTGAAGTTTGCCCAGGGTTCAGCGACACTTAGACAACATATTTGCGCCAGCCTCAAAATATTCTTGATTTTTCTGGGCACCCATTCTAAACTAAAATAATTCAGGTTGTACATTTTATCTGGGACCATCGTCAATTGTATTGAAATTTCCATGGCATATTTTATTTTGTACAAATGTTGCAAAGATGTTTTATTTTTCATTTATATAAATCTGCTTCAAAAGACAGCAAGTTGCTCTCTGTTTAAGTGTCCCTTCATTAACTAATAATGACAATCCATCAGCAGTGTCTTCAAACTTAAATGACACTCCATAATTAAAACGTAATCCATGAAAATGTAGTTCTTTTCTGGTGGGCAAATATTAAGTAGCATTACATAAGACCGAGATACAATCAATGAATCAGAATGGCTGTATGCACCCCGGGGATTGAAGAGGACAGGACTTCTTAATAGTGATCCACAGGATCAGAACTTTCTGTAATTACAGGATGGGTTAAATATCTCACCCTTTGTTAAAATTTCAGCAGGCCAAACCTGCCGCAATCTAACCAGGAAAAAGTGTATGGTATTTACTATAGCATGCAGAAGTTGGTGTGCTAAGCACCAAAATCTGTTTATTAGTCCCCAAAAACATATGATAGATGGTATTTATTGCACCCGATAAATAACGATTCCCATGGTATTATTGATTATTAGGTGAGATAAATATTACCTTCATTCCGATAAATCTGAATCAGGACCATAAAGTTTAACTGAAGTGAGAAAAATAGTAAGTTGTATATTGTGCCCCTCATAAGTGAACTGTACAATTAGTAGTCATATATTTTGCAAGATACGCTAAGAACACTTAGCTCCTCACAAGTGATCCTATCTCAGCAGAAAAGCATGCCACCATAAACCATGCACTTGGGTCTGCCATGCCACAGCACCACACTAGGGCATCGATCTATGTCATCATCTTCCCCCACCACTCTTCTCATGTGTCCTGCTTTTCATAGAGCTCTCAGTCTTGCAAAGTTTTTAAGAGGAAACTAAAGTGCTGCTCCTACTGCAGTCTTCCATTTAAATGCTTCAGACTGAGGCAGGTAAATTGTGATTTGTGAATTAAAACCAAGTGTAAAATTCTGGCCAGACACAGCATTTTTCATTCAGTTTTCATGAACAATCTACCATTCTTCAGACACGGCTTTCCAAATGATCACTTTTAAGTGAGTAAAAAATGTTGGTCAGACCCTTCAAATGTTTTCTGCCTGTATTCAAAAAGGGCATATAACCTGTCTTCTTCACTTATTCATCCACTGGTTGGTTGTGTCCAGCTCGGTGCAAAGGGCAGAGAAGCATGGTCAGGAATAGTACAGGCACATCATTGATTGAGTAGGTCTGCCCACCCTCACCCACATCTTCAATAATGGGGCGTCCTTGTCCGTTACCTTATTTTTCACCAGGAGATTTGGATAAATGTAAGCAGATTCAGGGGCAGTGGCCAATCAACAGTTTTTTCGCCTTTTTTCAGAGCAAAATCTGGGAGTTTTGGGCACCTTCCGTGTGCAAAAAATGATATCCCTATCCAGCACCCATTTTCACAAATTGTATTGTATTGCAGTATATCCATAGCACTTACAACCTCTATATGGAGCACTGAAACACTTGCTTGCATGGACAACAAGTGTGTGGTTGGAAGGTTGTTGTCTTTGTTTTTTGATCATTTGTAGGAAGTTTTTCCATGTCGTGTGTAATGACCACTACAGTGCGGTAATTGTGTTCTGGGACACAGTAGTTAGCAGTGTGGTGGATGATGAGGTGTGAGACAGAGATGTTTAATTTATGGTGTTCAGTAAGCTGACAACTTTGAGCGGCTTTCAGGCCCATTTATGGTATTTCTAATCATCACAGTCTACTTAGCTGGTTCTGCACTGGCTTGTCCAATCAGAAATTTTGTTTATATTATTGATCTTTAGGTGGCATATTTGGAGCAAGAAAAAAGTAGACAGATCTATTGGGATGGGCTTTGCTACTATAATCCAGGCGGCTGGGCAAGACTGCCTCTGCTCTCCGAGCAGGGCAGGGCAGGGGAGGAATGGTTTGCCAAAGTGCACAATGACTGTTTGCTCGGCCCTCTCGGTCTGCCCAAACCAGTCATGAGCACTTCCCTGTTCTCCATGCAGGCTGCATTACAGCCTGCATGCAAAACATGCCCATCTCTTCAGCCCCTGGCTGAGAGCCGTGCCCCATCTCTCAGACCAATCACAATGCTGCATTGCAGCATTGTGATTGGCTCAGGGGAGGGAGCCTGGCTGCCTGCTTCCTGTTCCTGTCGGAGGCTGGAGAGCAGGAAAAGAGAAGACGCGGGACCCGGCCTTGAGGTAAGTTTAGATTTTAAAAACAATTATTTTGGCCCCACCTCTGCTCGACACCACCGCGACCCCACCCCAGCAGCCCCCTCGCGAACCCTGCGCCTGCCCTCCCACCCACGAGCCATGCCAGCCGCCGCTGATTCAGACTGTTTTGAACATTGTCACTGTAGCTATAGACTACCAGATGGGTGATTGCAAGATTGGAGTCATGCGTTCTCTTGGGAGAAGGCAGAGGAGAATTCTTGTGGTAGTATTTTGGATAAGTTCTTTTTTGCATATGATGAATCTCGGTGCACCAATGTACAGGCTGTTTGTAAAGTGAAGCTTGCAGATTACGATTGTGAGAATGGTTTGCAGTTTCAGTTAGTATCCATTGTATGCGTAGAAGTTAAACAATGTTTTCATTGTGTAGCAGGCACTCAGTGACGTTGTTAACCTAGTATGAAGGATAGTCTGAAACCATGGCAATCCCTAGGTTTCTGACTTCTCTTTTTTAATGGAGGGGGCCTTGAGTTCCATGAAACATTTGGCAGTGTAAGATGGTATTTTTGCTATTTTGTTTACAAGTCATGATCTCTGTTTTTGAGGCGTTGATCTTTAGATGTGCATTCAACATCCATGTGTTTAAGGCAGGAAGGCAGTCATCAAGTTTTGAATTGTAGGTCTTCCTGGCCAATCATTTAGAGAATGAATTGGGTATCATCTGCACAGTTGTAACAAATGATTTTGAATAACAGAGGAGATATGACGCCACAGTGTGAGGAACTGATGAGAAAGGTGGAGAGGAAACTACACTTTGACTGATCTGAGAAGAAGCAATCAATTTTAGAGTACTTTCACATACTCCAAGATGATGGAGTCTTTATAGTAGTGTGCAAAGGCAGACAATGATAAATGAAGCTGATAAATCCAGACAATAGGTCGGCCACTCTGTTCTTATCCACTGTATTAGATGATCACAAATGGAGATGATGGCTGACTATCTGCCTGGTCCAAAGGTGGGTTTTGGTAAAAAATACAACCATAAATAAGTGCATACACATACTCACGTTTGTTGCATTACACTTGCTACCACAGTTGTTAAGTAGCATTGTTAGCATTGTTAGCTAACCCACTGGTACTTATTTAATCACACTTTGAAGGATGAAAAGCTCAATTGACTGCCATAACATTGAGACCCATAGCCTTCCAGTTGTCCAAAGAGTTCTATAGTAGGGAGATGAATCCACTGTGCTCTTCTGCTCACTCCATCGGCTGTTAAGATATCTCAGTGAGATACCACACCATCTGCAGAGTTTTTAGTGTTTCCGGCAGCTAGCAGCTCTCAGTTTCCAGCATTGGCAAAATAACTTAGGTGATTATAGAGCACCGGGTGTAATCTGTAGGCATGATGTTTGAATCCATGTTAGAGAGAATAGTATTTTAATGCATTTGCTACAGAGTTTAAGGCATACCCCGCATGTCACAATATCCAATTCAGTAAAAAAAAGTAGTTCAGTGTGTTATGTGCCTGCTGTCAAGACCTGCATGTAAGGTGCAGGGCGTACATTTGAATCTAACTCGTGTTCATTCTTCTGTCACCAATTATATGAATACCATTGACTTGAGTGGTAATTATATCTGTTATTGAGCTTCCAGATTAAAATTGTGATGAGTCCTGTAAGTACAGTCCTTATCAGTACACTTATTCACCTACATCTACATAAGTGAATTACACCTAGTGTGCATTAAGGGGCATGCTATTTTTCATGCCTACCCTAAGACAAGATGCAGAGCATTGTCAGCAATTCCTTCTGTCTCTCCATGTTCCAATCACATTATGTTAACCTGAATGTGGAAAAGGGGTTGCCTTTTTAGTCAGGTTGAATACATTTTATTGCCCTCTTATTATCTAGCTCTTAACCACTTGTGACTTGAAAGAGGGTATCAGAAGGGCGTAGAATTCCCTCTATGACGCCTCACACCTACTCTCGACCAACACACTCAGCGTCCCAAAAGAAAACTGTCAAAAGCTGTTAACTGATTGCAAAGGTCAGTGATTACCAAGAGGGTTCAAGTCCATCTCTCTTTTAGTTCACTCCCTACTCCATTCTGAAAATCCCGGCAGACCTTTTATTGGGAGAGAAGGGAAAACAGCACTGATTTAATCTCTGAACTAACCCTTCGTAGATTCTTCCCTCCTGCACCCCTCCTTTATCCTACTAAATCCACTCCTCAAATTAACAACTTATATTTCCCCATAATAATCCACCACTGATCCATTTTGGGTTCCGAAATAGCGTGAAACTCACCGAAAAGCGTTTTAACGCCTCGTCAGGGGTAGTAGGCGCAATAAAAATACACTGAGTGGTTTAACGCCTCGTCAGGGGTAGTAAGCGTTATATAAACACACTGAGCGGTTTAACGCCTCGTCAGGGGCAGTAATACACTGAGCGGTTTAACGCCTCGTCAGGGGTAGTAAGCGCTATATAAATACACTGAGAATTATAATTTGAGGACTCTAGTTTCCAGACAGCTTTGTGAAGTCTATACGTGGGGTCAAGTTAGTGCTTGAAATGGAACTCTAAAAGTGTACGTGCTCACCATCGCAAAGTATCAGTTTTCTACGGAGAAGGTCCGGTACTCTGAAATTCCAAACATTTAATTCCTGATAAGAAGTGCAGGGACTCTACCTTTCAAATGAAATAAGTGCAGACACTCAGCACCTGCGAGTATCTGCCCATTTAAAGCACTGAGCCAAGTTAAAGGAACAGGTGGATTGGTTGTCACTGATGTCTGAAATCTGGCTACATCAATGTACACCAAATTAGAATCAGAGACTGTTCACTGTGAGTTTGTGCTTAAAAAGTGCATTACTATACAGTGGCTTTATAGCAAAATGTAGTGTAAGCATGCCTGGTTGTGGATAGTAACTGCCTATTCAAATGATGGGTGCCCCAGCAAGAACGCTTACAGTGGTTTTCATGGATAAAATGTTAACAAGCCTTAATTCCACCAATAAGTGTTGCATTTAAGAAACCATGCAGAAAAAAATAGCACAGTAAATGTTCAATTCATATATTCAGGTTGCTAAGAGGATGATACCAAAATTGAATTCTATAAAACAAAACATGCAGGTGTAGTTTTGAATGTTAACACAAGTTGAAACACATCCTAAAATGAGACCTTTAAGAGTAAGTTCTTAAAACGACTGCGTAGTCTGAGAAAAACTATCCAATGTATTTCCAGCTATGTGAAAAGTGCGATGCGCTGCCACGAGCTATAGATTAAATTACATTAACAGCATATGTGTACGTAAACCTGAATTTGGCCAGCACAACTGCAGAAAACTAAAATATGTTGGGGTTCGACTGATTTTAGGCCTCAGGAAAAGCAGCCACAATTCCAATAGTTGGAAGTCATTGCATTGTTTCCCTGTGTACCAGAATCACATGTAATGAATGCCTTGAGCTCTTTTTATAAAAGCGTCAATGGACTGGAGCCAGAAATTTCATGGAAGGATTGCGCACTATGTTCCTAACATAAAGCTGTCCTTATCTGCAGCCCATCACCTCTTTAACCCGCCAGCAAGGGTAGTGCGAGATTTAAACATATGGAGCAGAAGGTATGGACATCACACACCTGTGACTCGGTGTGGAATGCAAATGATATACATAAATTGACATAAGTATATAATATTCCCGTGCGAGCCATAGGTCAGCTCTTTTTAACTAACCTGCATTTAGAAGGTAGTTTGCTGGTTGGGTTGGTCCCTATTTGTGTGTTGTAAGATGAATATAGAAGGTGAAGCCACAATTGTCTTTCCAGGTTGTATCCTAGGAATGTGGAATGATATAGTTATCTTGGAAATAGCAAAACACACAAGATGATGGACGGAATGTTGCACATTGGCAAAACATTCACCCCCAGTCACAGATCTGGGTTTAATCCATCGTTATTTGTTCTGCATTCTGTCCATCAACTGTTGTTTTTGCATTTGTCACCCGAGTGGGAAGGGTATGCCCAGACGTGGGTCCCTTGCTCTCCATGCCACTGGGATCAAGCTATCCATGCCACTGGGATCAAGCTATCCTGGCTGAAGAGGGGTGAAACCCCGAAACCGGTCATAAGATGCTTGTTTCAAGTCCAGGGAGAACCTGGCTTGGCAGTTCGGGCTGGACTGGTCCCATGAGGCACATGGTCATGACCGATTTGCATATGGCTGGGTTCAAACTGGAACGGCATGGTGAGCAACAAAACGATGGATTTAGGCCCAGATCTGTACTGGGGTGAATGTATGACATTGTTCTGCATTCTGTCCATCAACTGTTGTTTTTGCAGTTATCTTGGAAATAGCCATGTTTTCAACTGTCACCTGAACTGTATATGCTCCTGTACCAGGTGCGGCCAGGCCATTTGGGCGGAGGGGCCACGCCCCACCAACTTTTGCTCTGTAAGAACAGTGTCTGCCAGGCTGAACAAAGGTCAGCCTGACAGACACTGTTCACTTTCAGTTCAGGCAGTCAGGAGCCAGACATGCACATTTAGCGCAGGCTCCAGGCTGCCTGAGCTGAACTTTCCTGGGCTGAGGAAGTCACAGCTCCTGTGGGCTCCTCAGTTTAGCAAAGGTCTCTGAGGCCCTCCCATCAGTGATGAGGGGTAGCGTCACTGATTGCCTTGCATCTGGGCACTTCAATTTAAAGCCCTGAAGCACCCAGGGTCGATTGTCAATCAGTGACACTTTATCACAGAGTGGGTTGGGGTCAGTAGTCTCACTGACCCCATCCCACTCTGTGAAGACGTTGGGACTGCTCCCTTCCCTCATAGGCTGACCGTAGGTCAGCCAATGAGGGAAGGCAGCAGTCCCAAGCCTTCTAGAACCACTGAGGTAGCGCAGAGCTGGCTGCAGGTAATTGTAGGTTTTGTTTTCTTTTTAAATTGTTTGGTACGTGTGTGCGTGTATGTATAAATGCTTGGGAAAGAGTTGTGAGTGAATGTGTTTGTGTGTGTGTGCACGTGTGTGAATGCATAGTTGTGAGTGTTATGTTTATGTGTGCGTGTGTGTGTTTCTCATCTGCCCCCCACCCTCCAAACTTACTGGCCACCCCTGTCCTGTACGCTTCAAATCTTATGTGGTAGCGAGTTCCAGAGCTTAGCAGCTTGTACTGAGACAGCAGTGCCACCTATGTATTTCTTATGTTAAGGTGGTATGTTGATGAGTAGCGCAAGCCTGGAACACAATGTCATGTTTTGCTTGTATTGCTTTTATTTAACTTGTGGTTGTAGTGGTCTGGTAACCCTAAAACAAGGACAGCCTCAAAAAGTGCTCTGTATTTTGACAATAGCATATAGAGATGGTTCACTCTAGTAAGACCCTCATTATGAGCAGCCTCTGCAGGTACCACCCACATCAGAATCATGAGATCCGCAGGTACACTGCGGACCAATTAACTTTCACCATGGGTCAAAGTGAGGAATTACTGTGGGAATTGGATCTTGGGTTGCCAATTCCTCTGGTAAGTCCTGGTTACTTAGTCCAACTTGCAATGGGTCGGATTTTCCCCTTCCCTGAATTTACATGTACACCTGGTATGGGTGACCCTGGGGGTAAGGATTATCTAGTGCATTTACCAGGCACTCATAATGAGGGCAATGGGCTCTCATTATAGCTGGCCTGGAGTAGCATCCCCCGGTTGAATACCACCCTGAGCAACTAAAAGTTTCCAGTGTCTCTGGAGCAGTGGCAGCTGGTGACATTTGAAAATGGTGAGGCGTCAAAATCTTGTCATACTGCACCCTAGCAAGCGAGTGTAGGGAGCGAGCCGAAACAACAAACGAAAGGATTGAAAAAAGAGTGGACAAATGGTGCATTTTTAAGCAAATTGGAGAAAGCAGGACGGTTAATAAAGCAATGGTGAAAGTGCAGTTATTACATTAATAAAGCGATGTCATGTAACATAGGTAGCTGCTTATTCAGTATAATCACAGAGCTTCATAACAGTCTTCGAGATACATTGCATTGCTGAGGACTAAAGGAGGACTTGCACATGCAATGAGTTTATGATTGGGGTGCATGCTGTTTTTAACTATTTATATACAGATTCTTCAAATAGGGTAACAACTTAGTAGGGGGGCACGCACACATAGAATATTGCAAAGGAGGGCTGTGCTGATGAAAACATAGCACACATATGTACAGTAGTATGTTCCACTTCCTTAATGCTATCGAGGGGAACCGAGCAGCGCTTTTGAGAATTGGGAACGACTGTGTGTGTTGGCCCCTTTCTCAGGGACAACAATGGTCACTGTCTAACCCATGTGTCATCAGTGCAGTGGTTAAGTGGAACAAAGGGGAACAGTTAGTGTCTGGCACTAAGCGCGGTTGAACTGGCCTGGGGAACATTTTAGAACACTAAGGAGGAGCCGAGCACCAAATGAGCATAAATAAATGGACCCTAAATTCTAGTGGATTGTGAACTCAGGAAACCATGAGCAGTCTGGATTTGACCACGTTTTATTTGGAAGACAGTAGCATAATGGTTGGTGAATGTGGAACCTTGCCCTCCCCCAGACTGATACAGGAGAAATCACTATCTGGTCACAATAGCCATCATTGTTCCTCACTTGATAAACCGAGGCTCTCTTTTACCAGCGCTTTGAGGCTGGTGAACGAAACCTGTATTATAGGACACTCAAGCGCTATGAATCCACTAATGCCAGAGCTACATAACAGAAAAAAAACATGCACCCATAAAATCTCAGGCGTTGTGTATATTAAAACAGTCAATTCAATTTCACGCTAACGCACCTACTCTTGATGGCCGCATTGGCCGGCCTATAAAGCCCACGGCTGGCCCGGGGCTGGGTTGGAAGCCAGAAAATATATTATTTTGTTTAGTTGGCAATGGCATCCATCCATGCTATGTCCACCCGAGGCGATGGATTAACTTTCAAGCCCCACCCCACCTTCCATGCAATGCGAATCGGTGCGGCCGGGGGCGACTTGGTCCGGGACTAAAAACGTGCTGCCGCTGAGGCTGGGACAACAAACATATTTATAATGTGGCACAGCGGGGCGATTCCATTCACTTTCAAGGCCCACCCTGCCTTCCATGCGATGCGCATGCGATTGCAATTCGGCGCGGGTACGGCCCGGGATGATGTAAAAAGTTGCAGTAAACGCGCTGCCGCTGCGCTGCAAGACAGCAAACTTATTTATGTAATGTGGCGCCATGGGGGCCGGGGCCATTCATTAACTTTCAAGGCCCACCCCGCCTTCCATGCGACGCGATGATCATGTGCATATTAAATGTATTTACAGACTTAGTCGCGACTCGCGAGCCGGGCCAGGCCCGACACTTGTTTTTTATTATATGGCCATTTTGCCAGTTTAGGATATATTGGTTATATAATTCACTGCTGCTGTGCAGTGTGCGCAAAGGAGTGATCATGGCCTCACATCTCAGCAACCACCTGTCCCGGACCCTGGACCATAACAACTGAACTTAAGTACGTTAAAAGTCACAAAAACTACCTGCTAAATTCAGTGGATTGACTCTTCTTCAGACAGTGACAGATCACTAGGATCAGATGATGATTGCACTGGAGGGGGACTCACTACGCAGTGCTCGATGAGTCGATTCGATTCCGAGTGACGAGTCGAGTACTAGAGTATACATGTGCTCCCTTCACTGTGAATGTGAGACTGAGAGGAGGAGAAAGGGCCGGCCCGATTTACCCAGCAACGGCAGAATGACCCAATCACTGCATGGCTTAACTTATACCTATGTGCGTGGAGCTCTTCGCCACCTTTGAGGAGGTCACCACACAGAAATGATAGGAGAGGTGGAGGTCTCCATCCATAGGTTAGTGAATTGCATTTTCAGTACATACGTAGTAGTACTGTACTGCTACTTCACATACTACAAAATGTAGTTTGTGATTCTGGTCTGATGGCTGGTACTCCACTTTTGATTTTTAGAGCGCATACAACTTTATCAATAATGGTGGCTTTGGAGGATGTTTGATCTTGCAAATGGTCCAACGTTGATGCAGTATTTGTAAAAAAAAATGTTTACAAGAATATTAGTTTGCTAATATATCTTTTTTTTTAAATCTCTAAAAGAGAGGTTTGGGGAAACGCTGGGAGATTTCAGTGCTTGTCAGGTTTGAATAGGTTATCAAACTCTTTTTCTTTAATGGCGCACTTTCCTTAAATCACCTGGGTTACACAGTGTCATGGTGTTTTGACCATCCTTAGACCATTTTGAAGAATTGCAATTTGGCTATGGCGTATTAACGTTGTTTAGCAAGGAATCCTCATCAAAACCTTCACAGATTCATGGTGTCCTGACTAAGAAGTCTGAATAGCCCTGGTCAAGAATTACATTTTTCAAAATAGGGTAAACATGCTAATTGTTATGTGACATAAGTAAAAGGTGTGTTTCAACTTAACTCTTGTCTATGTTACAGTGTTTTTTTGTGGCTACATTTTTGATTTAGGATGAGGGGCACAGATTGGCATCACATTAGGCTAATTCCATTTGAGTTACGATTTGTAACAAATTACTTGGGTTTATCGCATTGAGGTTGTAGAGTGATGCAGAGAGGTTCCTGGTGGTATTCATCTCAATGCAATGTTGGTTAAAAATATGTGAGTGTTTTTTTGGTCTTGCCTACCAGACAGTGCAAACAGTCTGTTTGCGAAAGACTAATTGATAGCCTACAGTGGATTTTGAGAGCAGCCGTTGCTTACTATTGATTGGGTTTGTTGTCACCCTCACTTGCTTGTTTTTTTTTGTTGGCTTGTGGGGGCCAATCATTCCTCTTCTTGTGTTTGCCCTCCCCCTGGAGCATAGCCTGTGTCCTTCCACTGCTTACTTTTCAGGCACTACTTTCCTTTCATAAGAGTGCACTTAACGTGGCTTAACACTGCCTTGTGAATAGGCCCCATTTCACACTGTGTTTAGCGTGAAAGGGGCGTGGAGTGGGTGTTGTGGTGGGCGTTCCACCACAACACCTATTGATATTTACGCTGCCCCCTATTCACAAGGGCAGCGTAAATAGGAGCTAACGCCAAACATTAGACCAGGAAAACCCGTCTTAAGTCGGCGATAAGAGGAGAAATGTTTTATTTCTCCTCGTTTTTGCATTTTCCATGTGTGCTGCCTTGTGTAGCACACATGGAAAATGCTAAGTGCCATGGTTTGTTTATGTACAGGAAGGTGTCCCTTCCTGTACATGAAAAAATCTTTTTTTTTTAAATGCCATTTTGGAACTTACATGTGTGCTGCATGAAGCAGCACACATGTAAGTTACAAACTGGCATTTTAGGTTTGTTTATGTGCAGGAAACAAACCTCCCTGCTTGCAGACACCCTTGCACTCTGGTGCAAGGGTGCCTGCGTTGGGTGCTAAGTTGTGAAACTTAGCGCCATCGGGAAAAGCAAGGCTGCACCATGTCCTTGTGAATATGGTGCAGCCTTGCTTTTCCGAAGTGGCGGAGAGAGGCGTTACCAAGAAGGTTAACGCCTCTCTCTGCCACTTCCTTTTGAATATGCCCCTATGTGTTTCCAGCTTCCTCCCTTGTGTACTTCTTTA
Source organism: Triturus cristatus (assembly GCF_964204655.1). Classification (NCBI taxonomy): domain Eukaryota; kingdom Metazoa; phylum Chordata; class Amphibia; order Caudata; family Salamandridae; genus Triturus; species Triturus cristatus. The sequence goes on along the minus strand of NC_140594.1, from coordinate 947,015,636 downwards.
CCCTCCTCCACAGCACTGAGTTTTGCTCTCTCTTGCCCAAGTGCTCAGCCCCAACGCCCTCCGTATTAGGCTAACCCTTGTGTGCTTTAGCCACCCCGCACTGCATTCTCACTCATGTGCTCCTCCCTCAAGTACTACTTCCCCTTCCCATCCGTCCACTCCCTGTTGCTGGCCACTCACACCTACCAGCTCCAGATTACTGCGCACTCCCACACACCACCCTACCACTGCCTGTTTCTGCCTGCACCCACCCTTCTGCTCCCTGTTGCAGCCCCCTTCCTGCACCTCCAGTATTTTTTTTAACATATCCATTTGTTTATTTATTTTGGAGAAGATCAGACAGGAAATTGCTACTGACCCATCTGCCTTAAAAGCACTTTTGCATGGTAGAACGTCATCACAACCCATTAGCTTTCGGCCATGCTTCACAGGATCTTACAGATGCAGTACAGCATCGCTATAAGGCAATGGCAAAAACAATATGTCCTAAAGGCGAAACCTTTCGACTTTGCCAATGCTTGTTTGTGAGTGAAGACACTTGTTAGAAAGACACTAAAACTGAAAGCAAGTCTTTGAAAACTGTTTACTAAAGTTATTTTTTTTAAATAAATACGCTCATCTGATAATATGTACTCGTGATAAGCATCTGCTGTGGCAATAATATTTCTAAGATTCCTTTTAAGAAATGTTTGATTTCTTCTGATTCTAATGCTAAAAGATGAAAGCAGGGAAGTCAAGACTACACCATCCTCGCAACTTTTCTCTAGAACAGAAGGGCACTGTTCTAGATGAATTTAGGTGGCTTTCAAATCACCAGCCACCTCTGAAAGGCCACTATTTCTTAAAGTGACACCAGCTTGACTGGAAACCTTTGAAGTCAGTCAAAGATTGTTTCTCTCTGCTCTGCAAAGACTACCTTTTCCTGCATCAAGGCAAGGTGTGAGGGAAGGTCAGCTAGCTTGATATGATCTACTATCCCTGTTATGGCCTCTCCTTTGAATCCTCCTCCCAACTTTTAATAAAGGCAAAAGACGTGTCATAGCTGTTGCATAGTTGTCAGCAATCTGTGACCAAAAAACATAATTATTTTCATGTTCCAAAACCATTTATTAGCATGATACTGACATCACCAGAAATGACATCATAAAACCTTCAACCAGAGGATGATATTGCAGAATTTCAGTTTGTATTCACTTGGGACTTGGTTCAGGGGATAGTACTGTGTGGCGCTGATCTGAACCTGATTGAATCATAAAATGCCATGTTTAGGTCTTGCCTGAGCCAGCGCATGCGCTGCGCTGGTGAGACATTTAGCGCTGCGCTGGTGAGACATTTAGTGAGTGGGCTTTAAAAAGTCGACCACAGCTTTTGTGTGGCCTAGAGCGTGCAGTTACGCGCACAGTTACGAGCAGAGGAGCCATCTGACTTTCCTTTCTCATGATGTGCATGCGCGAGCGCTCGCACCACTCGCGTGCTTGTTTTTTTTACTTTTGGTTCTAGGCACGCACGCTTGTTTTAGCCCACAAGAGGAGCTGATCTCCAAGCTTCAAAGTCAGCCGCTCTGATGGTTTCCTGCTTGTCTATTGCCTGTCGCTGCTCGCAGTTCCATTAATCAGTTAATCTCCCTGGTGCTGTCCCCACACCACAACCTGCTCATCCCTGCTTGTTTAATTTTGCTTCCCCCTTCTGCTTCGCATTATGAGCCCTACCCCCACACTCTGAGCACAAATGCAGCGTTTCTATTAATAAGGCGGCAACACTTCCTCCCTCCTCCTCCAGCAGCAATCGCTGCTCTGCCCAACCACCTCCCTCTGCTCCCGCGGATTTCCCCGTTCCACCAAGAAGTCGGGCTCCTGGCTGGGGACCACTCTTAGCCGCTGCAATACCAGGACCTTATCGCCAAGCCTGCTGCTGCCCTCACCCCCACAAACGCAGCATTTCACTTCCGTCGCTGCTTTTTATTACTTTCGAGGAGGTAGTGTGTGTGCTTGACACGCTGGCGAAATGTGCTCAGCTGAAAGCATTTACCACGGATGCTACACTTCATGTATTTTTTCAGAGGCTTAACAGCCCCAGTCAGATCCTCTACATATTCGTGAGCCACCTGGCGCTCCAATACGAACCCGGGGACCTGCAGTACTTCTATGACAGCAACAGACTGCTGCCCTTCTTCTGCCAGTGTATTGCCTGATGCATGTGCAGTAAGATTAAATACCCAACTGTTTTCAATCTATTTTGGGGAAGATGGGATGCTCGGCATCGATAGCCTTACATGTAAAGGCTTCAGGTCTACACGCACATGTACGCCTCTGTGCAAAGGATTCTTAAGTGGTTTGTGTGCATTGTTTTTTATCACGTTAATATATGTTTTAGTTGCCCATGGCAATACTAAGGTTAGCGTGGTAAGTAGACAGGTGCAAGTGACGGGTGCCTTTGCAGACCGTTTTTTGGTGTCGTTCTCTGTAGCGCTCAAGGCCCACCTGGTTAGATCTCGGAACTTCATATATAACAGCGAGCATTTTTATATCAAGACCATTTGCACATTTTCGTCCACTCAGCAGCCTACAGGGTTCATGCGCCGCCTGCAGAGATCTCTTTGTAAACTGTAGGTCAGTGTTTAGAATTCCAGAGGTTGTGAGTGACTCGGCAGTTATTCTTCATGGTGTAAGCTTTGCCCTTGGGTGTTGTGACGCATTACGAAAATTCAAACCTTTACCATTGATAATACCTATGGGATATGACATTCTTGCTCCCACGTCATCTCTTTTTCCTGCTTGATAAAAGGGGCGCAAATTAATTTCTTGACAATAATACGTTTTTCACTGCTCGCCGTAACAGCAAAATGTTGTTTGAAGCGCTAGCGCGCTGTTACAGCAAAATCTTGCTTAAAGCGCTACTTAAAGCGAGTTATTTGAAGTGTTTATTATATAGTGAATATGCATGGCTGCACGGGAAGGATTGTTTACATCCAAAAGAAGGTGATGATATGATGGGTTTTAGGTGTGCACTGTGAGGACTAGATTAGAAGGCATCACCAATCGCTCTGCAGTGTGCACAAAGAAAGGTAAACAGTATTTTATCCAATTAGGTACAGTTTACTAAATTGTGGAAGTCCATACATTGTTCTCCCTTAAAATAACAATCAGGATCTCATTGATAAGCACTGCACTGGTCCCCAATACTGCTGTGGAGCAACTTTCCTTTTTGCTCCCAGGCCACCAAACGTTCGACGATAATTAATTTTATGGGACATCACACATTACTGCTGCAAATTATGCCTATGAACAGAAAGGAAAACATTACACAATGGCACAAATCATTTACTTGGTTGAGTAAATGCCGCCTTTCTACTGTAACAAAATACCATAAACAATACATGTATTTCTCTAAAATACATTCTTTTTTCTTGTCTCATGTTATGTTTTATTTTGTTTGCAAGATCAGAGCATAGTCCAATATTTTATTATAGTGTATATGATAACCATTAAGTCATCAACTTAAGAAATAAGTTTAACAATAGGTAAGATAACAAGCATTGGCATAGCCAATAGGTCTCGCCTTTGGGATCCTATAAGTGTTTAGCCATGCAACAGTTGATGTTTTTGCACCAAGGATATTGTGATGCATAACTAAATACTTATAAGGTCCCAAAAGCGAGACCTATTGGCTATGCCAATGCTTGTTTTAAGTCTCTCCTATGCAACGCATGCGCTGTCTCTCGAGACATGCTGTATCTACTGTGTAGGTTTTCAGCACGCCCATCCATTTCGATTTGTTCCTTAAAGTGCCTTTCAAAATTGCTTTTTCTTCGTTGGTGAATACTTTACATTTGTCTTTCCTTTTGCTGTTTTGATGACACGCTGGAGACTGATCCTGTTACATGGATCACTTCACTATCGGCCATACAAGTTAGTTTTGGCACACTACTTTTTTCTTTTGCCTGAGCTTGTTTTGGTTTTCCAAACGTGCTCAGCCGTGGGCTGCAAATCACGTCCTTATCTTATTTTCACAAGTGCCTTTTTAGCGGAAAGCTATGTTATTTTTCCTCCTTTAACATTCTTGATTTCATTAGCTCAGATGTCCATACCTTAAATAATATACTTACTTAATAGAAGTGTAGTTTAAGAAAAAGGCCAATAGTAGGATCAACCTATTTACATTGTGGTTTTGACAGCGTGGTTATTTGGATATGATTAAAGAGGTAAACATGTTGTTATTGCTTGTTTTTTTATGAAAATGTAAGCAGCGTTAAGTTGCGCTCTTTCAACTTTTGATGCTTTCTTTTAGGTTTCAATCGTTGGTAAAATGAAACCTATAGCAAGGGATGCCTCCTTGTGCTCTCCAAATGAGGCATGTAAAGTGAGGTTACATAACAATATAGCCTGCACTTAGACAGTGCAACACCACCTCAGGAACAGCACAGCACCACTTCAGCACCAGTCAGCTTTACTCAGCACCACTTCAGCAGAACCACCGCAGGACCACCTGAGTATCACTCAGCAGCACCTGAGCACTACAACAACACCAGCACAGCACCACCACAGCATCACTCAGCCCCAGCGCAGCACCACTTCAGCCCCATTGCAGCACAACATCAGCACCAGGGCACCAGCACAGCAACACCTCTGCACCAGTGCAGCCCACCTCACTATCAGAGCAGCACTACCTCGGCATCACTACAGCATCACAATCTCAGCATCAGAGCAGCATCAGCATAGCATCCCTCAACCCACCACAGCATCACCACAGCACCACCTCAGCAGCAACTCAGCACCACTTCAGCATTTGCACAGTACCACATCAGCATCAGTGCAGCATCACCTCAAAACCAGCACTGCAACATCTCAGCATCACTCAGCACCACCTGAGCACAAGAACACCGCCACCTGAGCACTAACTTTGCACCACCTGAGTATCAGAGCAGCACCACTATCCCAGCATGATTCAGCAACACAACCAGTACAGCACCAACTCAGAATCAGCCCAGCACCACATATGCACCAGAGCAGCACCACCTCAGCACCACCTCAGCACAAGCACAGCATCAGTGCACAACCACCTCAGCATCAGTCCCCCACCACCTTCGCATCAGCACAGCACCACCTGAACACCAACAAAGAACCACCTCAGCATCAACATATCACCATCTCGGGATCAGCACAGCACCACCTCCTCATCATCAGTGCACCACCACCACTGCCGCACCAGCTCAGCATTCAGCACAGCACCAACTCAGCACCAGCACAGCACCACTTCATCATTTGCACAGCACCACATCCACATAAGTGCACCACCAGAGCAGCCCCAGCTCAGCAGCAGCACAGTCTCCCCTCAGTAGCAACTCAGCACCAACACAGCACCACTTCAGCATCAGCGCAGCACCACCTCATCAGCATAACTCAGCAACACCACCAGTGCAGCACCAACTCAGCACAACCTAAGCACCAGCGCAGCACCACCTTAACACTAGCTAAGCAATACCTTTAATTCAGCACAGCACCATCTCAGCATCAGAACAGCACCAACGCCACATCAGTGCTCCATGACCAGTGTAGCCCCACCTCAGCACCAGCGCAGCCCCATCTCAGCACCAACACAGCAGCACATTAGCATAAGTGCAGCACCACTGGAGCATCAGCACAGCATCACCTCAGCTGAGCACCAACTCAGCGCCCGCTCAGCACCACCTGAGCACAAGTGCAGCACCACCACCTCAACATAACTCAGCACCACCACAGCATCACCAGCAAAGTATCGCTCAAGGCCATACAGCATCACTTACAATCACTTCAGCGCAACATCTCCTCAGCATCAATCAATACAACCACCTCAGCATTTGCACAGCACCACCTCCTCATTAGTGCACCACCACCAGTGCAGCACAAACTCAGCACCAGCACAGCCCCTCATCAGCACCAGTGCAGCACTCCCTCTGCAGCAACTCAGAACCAACGCAGTACAACTTCAGCATTAGCACAGCACCACCTCAGCACCAGTGCAGCATCACCTCAGCACTAAGGCAGCACCCACTCAGCACCACCTGAGCACCAGCACAGCACAACCTGAGCACTACCAAAGCATCACTCACCACCACCTCAGTATCACTCAGCACTACCTGAGCACCACCTCCGCAAAAGCACACCACCACCTCAGCACCAGTGCAGCATCACTAACACAGCACCCACTTATAATCTCAGCGCAGCCCCTCATCAGCACCAGTGCAGCATTCGCACTGCAGCAACTCAGCACCAAAGCAGTACAACTTCAGCATTAGAACAGCACTACCTCAGCACCAGTGCAGCATCAACTCAGCACCTACTTAGCATCACTCAGGACCACCAAAGCACAACACAACCTCAGCACCACAAAAGCATCACTCGCCACCACCTCAGTCTCACTCTGCACAACCTCAGCACCAGTGCAGGCAGACCTCAGAATCAGCGCAACACCGCCTCAGTATCCGCACAGCACAACCTCAGCACAGCACCACCTCAGCATCAGCCCAGCACCACCTGAAAACCACCACATCATCACCTCAGCATCAGCACCATCTGAGCATCAGCACAGCACAGCACCACCTCTGCACCAGCACATCATCTCAACATCAGCACAGCATCGTTTCAGCAGCAGCAGAGCACCACCTCGGCATCAGTGCACCACCACCAGCGCAGCCCACCTCAGCACCAGGGCAACCTCACCTCAGCACCAACACAACCCCACCTCAGCACAACCCCACCTCAGCAGCAATTCAGCACCAACACATCATCATCTCTGCACAGCACCAACTCGGCATGACTTAGCACCAGCTGAGCAATTGCTCAGCAACACCTGAGCACCAGAGCAGCACCACTGCCTCAGCATCACTCCGCAACACCTCAGCATCACACAGCACCACCTCATCCTGACTCAGCACCACCTTCTCATAAGTGCACCATCAGCAGTACAACATCACCTCAGCACCAGTGCAGCACCACATCAACATCGGCACAGCACCATCTCAGCATCATCACAGCAACACCTCTGCATAAGTGCACCACCACAAGTGCAGCATCACCTTAGCACTAAGGCAGCACCCACTCAGCATCTCTCAGCACCACCTGAGCACCAGCGCAGAACCATCTCAGCACCAACACAGCAGCACCTCAACATCAGCAGAGCACCATCTCAGCATCAGCACAGCACCACCTCCACAACAGTGCAGCAACAGCACAACCTCACCTCAGCAACAATTCAGCACTAACACAGCACCCCTTCAGCATAGCACAGTATAACCTCAGCATCAGCGCAGCATCAACTCAGCACAGAACCAACTGAGCATCACTCAGTACCAACTGAGCACCAGTGCACCACCTCAGCATGACTAACCACCACAGCACCACTCAGCACCACTTCAGCATCACTCAACGCTACCTCAGTATCAATCACTCAGCATCACCTAAGCATCACCTCCACACCACCATCTCAGCATCACTCAGCACCACCTGAGTATCATTCATCATCACCTGAGCATCACCTCTGCACCAGCACACCACCACCGCAGCATCACTAAGCACCACCTCAGTCTACGCTCGGAATCTGGCATAGGTTGATTCTGCCCTTGTGTCCGTCCGCTTCGCTTGTTGTAATTCAGGTACTATTTCTCAACCTCCACCATCCCGTTGTTTATGTCTCCCCCATTACAATAAAAAAAGCTACAAAAAACAAGCATTAGAACAGTGAGTAATAAGTTGCCAGCATTGCAAGAACAAAAAAACTAGCAGACATTATTTATGTGAATTCTTTTTTAATAGGATCTTTCAGTTGTACATGTCTTCTTGGTTATATATAAGGTAACAAAAATGCTTATAACACTTTTTTATTATAACTTTCTAACATGCTATATAGCAGCCACAATGCTCTACAACATAGCTTAAAGACGTTGCCAAAGTCAACAGCTCTGGCTAAACACTTATAAGGTCCCAGAGGCGAGATCTATTGGCTATGCTAATGCTTGTGTTTTTACCTGTTTTCCCACTTGGATTTCCGCTCCATTTTGTGTCCATCTTTCTTCTTAATACTTTAATTTCTCTCCATAGCCCTTTCTCTCTCTGTCAATACTCTCACCTTTCTCAATTTCCTCTGTCATTTTCCACTCCCTTATATCCTCTCCCATCCTGCCTCCACAGTACAACCAAGCCTGTTCTGATCTCTCAGTCCCCACCCTTTCGTTTTGTATCCCTCCCTCACACTGTCTCCTTCCCTCTTTGAATCCTTCAGATCCTCCCTCTCTCCTAATTTATTTCTCTCTCTCTCAACCCTTCCCTCGTTTTCTGCCCCTTTCCTCTTTCCTGTCTTTGACCTGTCTCACTTTTTCACTCTCCTGTTGGTCCTTTCTGCTCTCAGGGGTGTCTCAATTTTTCCAATTCTGGATTGACCTCCCCATCACACCATGTTGCGTCCCCCTTGCCTCGCCTGAATCCTCATCATCTCTCCCTTTCCTTATTTATTTATTTCTTCCAGTCCCTCAGGCAGTACACCAAGTCCATACCGTGTACAACCACCCTTGCTTCACTATCCCTTCACTATCCTTCTTATACTCACTATCTCTCTCACTATGTTACCAGTCACGTTATTGGACCAGCTTAGTCTCAAAACTGTGGACATCTCTTAATCTGACTCACGGTCTAGAAGCTTGGCCTAGCGTTGACGACCATTATAAAGAGCTAGAGGTGGGCGAGCTACTCAACACTGGAGTGCGGCTTGAGCTAGAGGCCCTGGCTCAGGTCGAGGTCCTCTTTGGATTCTCGAGCCCAAAACTAGTCAAGCTGTAATGTGCCTTCTGCCTGCCACTCACAGTCTGACATCATACAACAAGAATTAAAAACAAAACATAAACCTTTGGTGTTAAAAAGGAGAAAAAGACGTAGCCATGGTGAATTGTATTTTGTCACCCCTACAAACTTAGGAACCAATTCTGGCTTAACAGCTTAACCAAATTGTGGCATCCCAGGCAAATATTTTAATTTACAGAGCCTTCTTTTTCTTCGGTACCAAATGTGAGCGCACCTTTTAATACATGACTTAAGGGTGTGGGCTGTATAGAAAGAATCTGATGTATTAAGGTTAAATTCTTCTGTATGTTAAAAATACTTTGTTTTTACTTTAAAGAGACTGTCATATTTTTACAAGATGATTGTTGCATGATTTAGATGCCACCTATTTTCAGGATACGGCTCTTGCATGTCCTCCAAGAGCCCAGCCAGACCCTAGACTCGGCTCTGGCTCAGGTCTCCCAGATAATTTGTTGGCTTGCCCACCTCTATGAATAACATTATTCACCCTAGCAAGGCACCTTCCACAAAGATTTAGTGACTATTATAACAGTATCATGTATTAAGCTGTGGTATACATAATGTATTTACTTCTTTTGTACCTCTTCTCTTTCCATTGTTCGTATAATGGAAAGGTTTGTCCACAGGGATGAAAAGAAAAATTCCAATCCGTGATTGAGGCCAGCCGGAGGGGGATATGCGGGTAAGTCGCACACCACTTACCAACGAGTATGTGACAGCGATCGAAGTGCATTTAAAAAAGTATGGGAACTGTGAGCTTGAGTGCAATGTGGGTGGTGTCACGGAGTGTGGGGGTGGGACCAAAGTCTTAGCTAAAGAGAACAAAATATTACCTAAATATTGTATTGATCTTGCACTTTCAGGCAACTACATGTAATATAAGGAAAAAATAAATGCAAGTTAAACTAATCTGTGGGAAATGCTCAATGAAACCTGTACTGGTCAATGTGACCACTGCATGTGTCTCTGTTCTTAACCAGAGAGTTACATAACGAAATTCTGGTTGGTGCAGTGGGATATAGTGTTGGAAATAGTGACTTGTGGATTTATAGTGTTACGAGGTCCCAGACAATGACAAAAAGCGATGCAAATATGTAAGTCATATACAATTACATTACAGTCAGTACAAGGTTGTTTGGAATGTTATGTTGAAAAAGAATGGGTGTTTACGGTAAAACAAGTACTATCAAAATAAATATTTTAGTAATAAGCAATCAGACTGTGCCAAGTGATTTTTATATGTGTCCATTAAGAGGTATCACTCCAAAACCCAGCTGGCAAAACTTGACATCACTAAAATTGGCATAACAAAGCCTCAAATGACTCAATCAATTAAAGGCATATACTCCCTCCTTTACATTTGCTGATGACCCAATTGAGCACCTGGGAATATCTTTCAAGCAGCAGGTACCAGAGAGAAGGCTTCTTCCTTGTCTAGCTTTCTGTCCCTGCATCACAGCACCGAAGGCCTCCTCCTTTCCATTTCCGCTGACGCATCCCAACTGCCGGAATGAACAGTTATGGTATGGAATAAGATCACTTGAGACAAGCATTTGCAATGCAATAGGTCTCGCATTATAAAAGTGTGAGCAGCTGGCATTGCTAATAATAATGCAACACTAGCTATTGGCTTTGTAAATGATAAATAAATGCCATTATGTGTTTGTTTTATAAAATAGATTAAAAAAGGCATTGTCATGAACAATGCCAAAGCTTAAACCTTTGCAAATGCGAGACTTATTGCATTGCAAATGCTTGTTCTGTGTGCAGCCCTAATTTCCTTTCCTCTGCGTGGGTAAAGACAAGCCAGCCATCTGTTCTGGGAACGTGGTCCTACGTAAACATGTCACCTTGCAGTCAACGTGGCGCTGGCTGGTTCCTGAAGAGCTCTTCTTAGGAAAGCACTCGCTGCTTCTTTAAATGACCAAGTTCTTTTCTGCTAATTTTGATAGGTTTAGGGACGTTTCGTAAGAAATACTGTTCTTGTATATTTTTCTCTTTCGAGTTATTGAACCTATTATTATTCAGAGATCTAGGCAAACGTGTACAGACTAATGGAGAATTATGTACTTGGAAGCATCAGTGCTTTAAATGGAAAAAAAAAAATGCAGGCACTAACTAAAAGTAACAGAAGGGGCGAAGCTAAGGGCGTGGCTTGGAGACAAGCAGTTAATTTGATATGTTCTTGGTGTGAAACGGTGCACAATTACGCAGCAACAGTTCTGCTATTTGTAGAGCATTCTTTTTGTCTATGTATTTGTTGTTAAATGCATATAATTGCACAAACATTGCAATGCACACACATTTTTATATTCACTGAATACCAGCGTATGCCCAGGACATTTGACAAACCATGGAAATATTTCTTGATTAAAATATTTTCCCTGATCTTTAAGGTGGAAATGTCCCTGGTTAGCTCAAAAAGGCACACAAACCCACACTCTCAGATATTCACCAAGTGGTATGCAAGCAAAATAAGCATACACAGATAAAAGCACAGATACTCACCCAATTATATGCGTTTCCACACAAGCCGGTACAGAAAAACGAAAGGAACAGAGGGCAGAAAGGCACGAAAAACGAGTGGCACAGAGGGCAGAAGGGCACAAAAAAACGAGTGGAACAAAGGGCAGAAATGCACACAAAAAAAAAGAGGGAAACGAGTGGAACAGAGGACAGAAAGGCACAAAAAAAGAGTGGAAAACGAGTGGCACAGAGGGCAGAAAGGCACAAAAAAGAGTGGCGCAGAAGGGCACAAAAGACGAGAGGAGCAGAGGGCAGAAAGGCACGCAAAAAACGAGTGGAACAGAGGGCAGAAGGGCACAAAAACGAGTGGAACAGAGGGCAGAAGGGCACAAAAAAACGAGTGGAACAGAGGGCAGAAATACACAAAAAAAAAAGAGGGAAACAAGTGGAACAGAGGACAGAAAGGCACAAAAAAAGAGTGGAAAACGAGTGGCACAGAGGGCAGAAAGGCACAAAAAAGAGTGGCGCAGAAGGGCACAAAAGACGAGAGGAGCAGAGGGCAGAAAGGCACGCAAAAAACGAGTGGAACAGAGGGCAGAAGGGCACAAAAACGAGTGGAACAGAGGGCAGAAGGGCACAAAAACGAGTGGAACAGAGGGCAGAAGGGCACAAAAACGAGAGGAGCAGAGGGCAGAAAGGAACAAAAAAAGAGGGAAAACGAGTGTAACAGAGGACAGAAAGGCACAAAAAGAGGGAAAACGAGTGGAACAGAGGGCAGAAAGGCACAAAAAACGAGGACAAAAAACCAGTGGCACAGAACAAGAGCGCACTGAAGCTGACGAGGAGGGAGTGGGAGGGGGGAGTGGGGGCGGGCGCAGTGGTGCGGGCCGCAGTTGTAAAAGGCAGGGAGAGGGTGAGATTGAGGAAGGGAAAGATAGGGATCAAAGGAAAAAACAAGGGGGTGGCAAATGGTGTGCACTTTGATGTCCTCAGTGGCCCCGCGGCTCACTGAGGACATCAAAGCAAGTGATCAGGCAGTGCTTTTCAGGCTGTCAAATGGTGCGCACCCCCAGGGCACATGCACTGTATTTGGAGGCCTGAAAAGCACTGTTTGCACTTCCAAAACTCGCTTACTATAAGTCTCGCCAGAGCAGCGCTAAAGCGCTGTCTCAGACGAGACCTAAAAAAGGGATTTATGTAGCAATGAAAAACAAGCATCGGCAAAGCTGATCACTTTGACTTTTGTGCAGTGGAAATGTTTTCTGTAGTAAAGCACAAAGAAGAGGTACTACATAAGAAGCATCTTTGCAGGTTTCCCTCAAACACAGAAATAGACCAGCAAAAGAGAATGAGTACAACAGTCCCTCACACAAAGCAGCTACAGCACAGGCAGCACCAATGCAATCTTCTCTATAACAATAGAGAGTAGGTTCCTGACATGCAGCAGCAATGCAAACTTCCATCATGCCTGGAGATAGGTTTAATATGAAAAAGTTGGTCCTTGACTAACATTTGAGCGAAAACACAAATAATGAGAGAAACTTCATATGGGGGTTGCCTTACCGGTCATCAATACTACTCAACTGTAAATGCACACCCTGGAAGGAAAAGAGCATTTCTCAAGATACACAATGCGTATATACACATTACACCCACACTTTTTTAGTTGAGTAAATTCATTTTTATATAATGTTTTCAAAGTTGAATGCAAACATAAATCAAGCAGTAAAGTCATTACCACACAGAATTTTGTGAATTTTGCTCATCCCTAAAACTAATAATATATTAAGTGCAGGATGCCATACACAAAAATAGAACCAAGTGAGGCAATAGTAGTTAAGTTCTCGCAAATGAAATGCATAACTTTGAAAACATTTATAAGGAACTATTGTCCCATGAGCCCTGACTTTGAAGTGCTCTATTTTATGCGGAGGATGACCACATTGTACCAAAGGCAAAATGACATCACTCAAAGAGAAGGAGTCGATGGCTGAAGATGGCTGACACATTGCACTATGTTATATACTGTGTTTAGCCAATGAATAAAAATCAGTGCCCATCATCTCAAAGAATTGTATATAATACATATATATTAACAAAAACAGTAGTCTGGTATAACAGATAAAGCTGTCTCAAAGGCCAGACAATTAAAGGAACGGAGCAGAGACTGGGAAGCTGCAGTTGATTGGCAATCCCAGCCTTCTTCCTACATGCAGGTCCTATCTGTGAATCCCGAACTGGATGTAGGAAAAGTGCTTATTACATTCTCTGTATCACCCCCTAAGGCCTTCATTTCGAGTGCCCTTTTAATCCCATTGGGGTCAGTAACAAGAGTTACTGGCTGCATTTAAATTAAGAGATGCACAACAGATTTGTGCTGTGGGCAGGACTTCAGCTGCTGCAAGAAAGAAGTGTTTCTGGGTAAAACATTGGGGGAAATTGAGGAATGAGTGGGGAAATGAGAACTGTAATTACCAGGTTGCCAGTTAATTCCTCAGTTCTAAAGGAACCCTGAGGCTCCCACTTGGGTTAACTGACAAAATATTGCCTCTAGAAATATCGCCATACCAAAATATCATCACATAAATATCGATGTCAAAAATATTGTCATCCTATATTTATAATTTAATGACAAAAATATCAATATAAAAATATTGTCATTAATATTGTTGTAAAAAATATAGTTTTTAAAAATATATATAAATATTAAACATTAAATATTTTAAAATGTAACGCTGATACAATACAAATTATATATATATATCCAAACAGTATGAAGACCCTTAGTTCGAGATAATACTCCCATGCAGAAGGAAAAACAAACCGTTGCTCTCGTGCTTTTCAAGCGTTTTTATTCAACTAGTGCAACATCACCGCCCAAAGGGTTTCGGAGCTCTCAGCTCCTTCATCATGGGTCAATAAACATTTAACTCACTGCTTCTTTTAACACCTCACATGATTACAAGTGCATAAACAAATATAAAAGACAGACTATCAAAAGTTACACCACCATATTATTTAATTCACTAAGCGGCAAAATATAGAGGCAGGCTAAAACATTGGTGAAGAAAATTACAATCCTATAAAATTTCAGCAATAAAGGAGAGTTTAACATTCCAAAGTTCATAAATTGCAACACAACAATTTTTTGATTTAAAGACAATCATTGTTTAAAAAAATTATATTCACAATCCGTACTAGATTTGTAATAGGTTGATCCCTTACATGTAATAAATGTTTTCATATTGCATATATATTTGATGTTATCTCAATTATAATATTAATAAAGTATCATCAGTGCTTACAATACATTATATATATTCCTTATATTATGTATTATCTATACAATTTAGCCTACTTGAGCATATTGAGAAAAATCAATGTGCCTAGTATTGAACCAATCATTACCAACAACAGGGGCAGCCCAACACACCTGAACCTGGGGCAGTAATATCTATTCCTAAAAAAGGTTCAAGAAGCAAATTGCTTAAAAATACAAGACAGAAATATACAAATCAAGAATACATTAATGAAAAAAAGAGGGGAAAGGAGGAAAAGAAAAATAGAAATAACCATATGCAAAAAAACAATCAATGTAAATTTATTACAAAATCAGGAACAATTAAGACAATAACGCTCAAAGCAATGTGCTGGTACACAAACAATACAAATCACAAACCAGACAGGTGGCAAACGAGAAAATACACGAAACATTGAGGGTACAACATATACAAAAATGAATGTGTCCTTCATAAATATTGGCCACAAAGGCGTCGACGGCGTTTCGACCACTGTAGAATTACACGGTCATCCTCAGGACTAAAAGTTCCATTGAGCGTCACAAATAATTCAATATCTATTAAAAAGGGGAGGACTGCAACCTTATTTACTTCGATTGGTCAAAGGACAATTACACAACATCAATAGAAATGGGCAGATATAACTTCAACCAGCTACAAAGGATCCTGAATTCGAAAATACAACCCGTCTCAAAGAATCCAGATTTGTATATTTTAGGTTTAATGGCATCAATCCTTGTAGTTAGAGGGATAGTATCATGAATCGGTGAACAAAACACCAATGTGCTATCGCACATAAATCATCAGGTTCAACCTTGAAATGGCAATAAATTCAGAGAGTTCCAATGAACCAACTCACAGAAAATCAACACCTACTTACATAATTAGTATTGTCAGAGCCTAAACAGTTTTATTTTTAATTGTATATTAACATTTGTCATTAAACAATATTTCTCCTTTAAACTGGATTAACAAAACTCTTAAAGAATTATGAAAAAACAAAACCTTCTCATGTGATCAGGCGAAAAGAATCAATTAAGCCCCCGAGGCTGGATATAATTAGCTCTCTTGCTTCTCATTGTCTTCGTGGTGTCTGATACATCTGTAACAAAATTCAGACAAACTAGTTAAATAAACGCATTTTTCTCATGATTAATTTTTTTTTAAAAAACATCCCTTAATTGTTATAGCAAGGGGGCATCAAATTCAGGAACATTCTCATTCACATTATTCTTTTTCTTCCTTATTTTAACCCAGAAGTACTGCCAGTTTTTCATCAACGAAGAACTGGCAGTACATCTGGGTTGAAATATGTTCCTGATTTAGATGCTCCCTTGGTATAACAATTATAGGATGTTTTAAAAAAGAAATAATTAAACTTTATGGCCTTCTCCGCTCTGCTGCTACGCAGGCTAAACCTACTAGTCAGACACTATGGGATACAGAGCTTGGCAGTTTGTAGACACAGAGGAAATGGGGAGTTATATATTACCGTGATAGACACACGGCACGCAACACAGCCAGCATTGAGGTAGCTATCAAGATCGCCACGTATTGGTATCTTACACCCATCCATTTACATATGGAAAACCTGGCTTGCAAGCCAGACTGCTGGCGCTATTGTGACTCCCCAGGCACATTAGTACACTTACTATGGGAATGCCTGAAACTCACGTCCTACTGGACAAAAGGTGTTTGATGATATTGCTATCCATCTCAACACAACTCCCCCTCTTCCCAGCTTAAAGAATTCTGGGACTACCCAACCCACTCACATTTTCCCTAAAATCCCGTCAAGGAAGGCAAATTGGTTTGGTTTTATGGGCGTCACAGAACATCCTGTCACACTGGGGCAAGGGGCAGCTCCCTAACTACCAGGGTTGGTGACATCGACTTTGGTATATTTTGGGGATGGAGCGCTTGACCCTCTCTATTTCAGCACAAGGTGGCTCTTTCTCTGAATTATGGTGCCCCTTCCAAGGTTTATTAACTTCAGAATTTCCGGAACTCACTTGCCCTCAATACCTACGCCTTCTCCGATTAACAGAAGCTCCTAAAAGGTTCACACAAGGGAGTTCTGATTGATTTTGTATGTCTGCATCCAAGAGACTACACTCTCATTCATCTTCACAAGCAGTGTGGTCCCATAGGGGGGAGGGGAGAGTTTGGGGATGGTTACGTATAGTCATATATGTATCATATCTTGAGGGCTCATTTCCCATTTAAGGTACTTTTTGTGTTGTCCAAACAATAAAAAGATTAAACTATAAAAACACTTCCAGTGCCCCCTGGCTTGTGACAGTACATCTGCAACCTAGCCCTGTCATTCTGGAAAAACGCTATGGTGAATAAAATTTAGGTGAATGGTTTGGGGTAAAGCAATAACCCCTATAATTACATTTGTTTAGTGTCACCATTGGGTATATCTTTAATTTAAGGTGTGTTTATGATTGTTAACGTGTACTTTCGTCTTTCTGTTCAAAATGTAAACAAAATTAAGCATTGCTTTTCACAGTATCACTTAATTTAATTCCGTTCAACAGATACCCTACAATTTCGAAGCAATAGAGTCAGGAGCGTTAAAAAATAACTGATGCTATTTCTCAGGAAAATGTAAACACATTAATAAGGTACAACTAATCAGAGGTCACATCAGGAGTATTATGACTAGGCCTGAATGCCACATCTAGGCTGCTGGGTGCTGTTTTGGAATCTTACCTGAAGTACTGTGTCCAGCTTTTTCAGCTATAGGTGGAGAGTTGTGTACTCTCCGGTAGAATCATCCAGTGTATTGTGATTTGCTCTGAGGGCCCTAGGTACAGTTATTGAGGATTTTAGACTTTTCAAGAAACAACTTAAAACTTTTCTCTTTAACTAGCTGATTCATATCTTCCACTTCATTGGGCTTTGATAACTGCACGTGCCAGGACACTCTCGAGTATTTGAGTGCGCTATAAAACCCTCTATAACATAACATAACTCTGTCACCCATCGTTGCCCACTTCCATCCATTCATCTACCCACTGACTCAATCTTGCATTCAATCAGACACCCATTCACAATAAAACTCACACAAACAACAGGCATATGCAAGGTAAAATGGGAAAAGATAAATGTTGTGGCAGGCATAGCCTTATAATAAAAAATAAGTTAAACAATTAAGCATAGGAACATGCAGCCTTCATGGAATGGTCTTGTGCATAGTCAATCAATCACTCAATCAAGCAGTATTTGTAAAGCGCAGCTCTGTCACTCCTAGGGGTGTCTGGGCGCTGTGTCTCAGTCCCAGAGCCAGGATTCGAGTCTCTTTCTGAAGTCTACCAGCTAGAGGGCTGTACCGAGCTGGAGGTGAAAGTCGTTCCAGGTCTTGGCAGTGATGTAGGAGTAGGAGTGGCCACCGCTGCGGCTGCGACAGATGGATGTGTTCTGCGCCAGGGTGAGTGAAGAGAGGCGCAGGTGACTAGAGGGTTGGTGGAAGTTCAGTCGATGATTGATGTAGGCAGATCCTAGGTCATGGAGGACTTTCTAGGACTGTGTGAGGATCTTGAACTGGCATATCTTCTGGATGGGGAGCCAGTGAAGGTCTCTCAGGTGGGGGTGATGTGGGTTCATTTGGGAAGGTCCTGGATGAGTCTGGCTGCAGCATTCTGTGGGGTCTGGAGTCTTCTGAGGAGTTGGGTAGAGATTCCAGCATAGGGGGCATTTCTGTAGTGCAGGCGCTGGTGACGAGGGCCTGAGTGACTGTCTTTCTGTTGTTGGTTGGGATCCATCTGAAGATTCTGCAGAGCATGCAAAGTGTGTGGAAGCAGGAGGAGGCGACTGCATTGACCTGTTGTTTCATGGTCAGTTAGCTGTTGAGGATGATGCAGAGGTTGCATGCATGGTCGGTCTGTGTGAACGTAAGTCTGAGTTCTGCAGGCCACCAGCTGTGGTCCCACGCAGAAGCGTTATTCCCGAAGATCAGTACTTCAGTTTTGTTTGACTTGAGTTGAAGGCAATTGTCTCTCATCTATTTGGCTATGTTGGTCATGATGTCACGGAAGTTGGTTTTGGCACTGGAGGGGTCCTCAGTGAAAGAGAGGATCAGATAAGTGTCATCTGCGTAGGAGATTATGTTGAGTCCGTGGGATATGCTGATGTGTGCGAGGGGGTCGTATAGATGTTGGACAGGATGGGGCTGACGGAAGATCCTTGTGGTACCCCGCATTTGATGTATTTGGGTGCTGAGGTGAAGGAAGGCTCTTTGTGCATCCTGTAGGGAAGGAGGCGATCCTCTTGAGGGTGTCTAGCTGTATGCCTATGTGGAGTCTGTTGATGAGGGTGTTGTGGGAGATGGTGTTGAACACCGGGGAGAGGTCGAGGAGGATCAGGGTTACAGTTTCTCTATGGTCTAGAAGTGTTTTGATATCATCTGTGGGAGCGATCGGCATGGTCTCAGTGCTGTGGTTGGCAAGGAATACTGATTGTGATGCATCCAGTAGGTGGTTTTGATTCAGGAATTCGGGGAGCTGCTGGTTGATGGCTTTCTCAAGAACTTTGGCTGCGTAGTGAAGCAGGGAGAACGGACAATGCTTTTTTAAATCGCTGGGGTCGAAAGAAGCTTTCTTTAGGTGGAGTCAGATGTCTGGGTGTTTGCGGCTGTCAGGAAGGTTGCTGTGGAGATGGGGGTGCTGAGGATGCTTGGGAGTTGTACGCTGATTGGGTTCATTGTGAGGTTGTGGAGGTGATGGGGCAGGGGTCGGTGGGCACCCCAGAGTGGATGGAAGAACTGATGGCTGAGGTGGTCAGGGTGGTGAGCGGAGACCAGGTGGTAATGGTTTGGCTGGTGTCTGCTGGTTGGTTGTGGTTGCTGAGGTTGGGAGTGGCGGGTTGGAGGTTGAAATTGTTGTAGATGTTGGTGATCTTGCTGTGGAAGGAGCATGGGAGGGTGTTGTAAAGTTCTAAGGAGGGGTGGATGGTGTTCTCTATGGCTGTTGGGTTGGAGAATTCTTTGACTATTTTGAAGAGTTCCTTTGTGTGGTTGACTACAGAGTCAATGCAGGTGGTGATGGCTGCTTTCTTGGCTCCTATAATGTGCCGGATATAGTTGCTGAGGGCTGTTTTCTGAGCTGCTCTGAAAGGGGGGTTCTTGATGGCACGCCATTGTTTCCCCAGTTGGTGGCATTCTCCCTTAGTGGTCCTGAGTTCTGGGGTTTACCAGCTGGCATGTTTGGAGGTCGTGTTGGATTTCGTGGGTTTCAGTGGGGCTATTCTTTTGATGCCGTCGGTGATCCAGACGGCAAAGTTCTTGACAGCATGATCATGGTCTGTAAAGTCCTCGGGTTGGGAGGTAATGAGGTCCTGTGTCCACTGAGTTTCTGTGACCTTGCTCCAACTGTGGTGGGAGGAGATCAGATGTCTGGTGGTAATGTACTGGGCTTCGATGATGGTGAAATGTACAATGGTGTGGTCAGTCCAGGTGAGTTTTGTGGTGTTTCTGAATTTGATACTTCCGCTTGAGGTGAAAATGGGGTCCTGTGTGTGTCCAGCTTTATGTGTGGGTTTGTTGACCAGTCGGTTGAGCCCGATGTTCTTCAGGTTTTCTAAGAGGGTCATGGGGTTGGCATCATTGGGGTCATCCAAGTGGAAGTTGAGGCCTCTGAGTAGGACGTAGTGGTGAGTCGATTGCTGGGGGGGGCGATAATGTTGGGGATGGCATTGCAGAATGTTGCTTGTGGTCCCAGGGGTCTGTGTGTGAGAGTACCTCTTATCCTGGTCTTCGCGTAAGGTTGTATTAGGAAGTTGATGTGTTACATGAGAGGTGTGGGGTCGTTATTTGTGATGATGAATCTGATGGTTTCCTTGAAGATGATGGTGATTCCTCCACTTTGTTTGTTGGTGCGGTCTTGGTGCATCATCTTGTAGCCTTTGTGACAGTGGTGATGTCGGGCTTCAAGGAGGGGATGAGTCACGTTTCAGTGATGAAGGCAACGTCCACGAGAGGGTGGTGATGTCCCAGATTTCCATTGCAGGTTTGCAGAGTAAGGGGGCGTTAAGCAGGATATAATGGAGCGGTTGCAGAGTGTTCTTGGTCTTGTGGGCAGGGATGGTGCAGAATCTTTCATAGGGTGTGTCGCAGGAGAGGTGGCAGTGTCGGGAGGTGAAGGGTCCTTTGATAGATCGTGGGGAGGAGGAGAGGCAGCTGTTCTTTTGGCATCCAGGCCCAGGAGTTCCTTTGCTGTGTACCATAGGGAGGTGAGAGGGCCAGGGGTCCTGGTGCAGGGTGTTGTCCAACCTGTGGTGCATAAGCTGCCCGCTTGCTGTGCGTGTCCACTGCATGGGCATGCGGCTGCCTTGATTTGTGGTCCTGGTAGGAGGTTCAAGTGGACCTGGGTGCAGGCCAAGGACCTGTAGCGGTCAGCACAGGTACAGGCACATCAGTCTGTGCAGGGACAGGGACATCAGGCAGCACAGGGGTAAGGACAGCGGGCAGTGCAGGGGCAGGAAGCACAGGGACAACAGGTAGCGCAGGGACGACAGGCAGTGCAGGGACAGCAGGCAGTGCAGGGACAGGGACCGCAGGCAGCTCAGGGGCAGGGGAGACAGGCAGCACAGGGACAGCTGGCAGCACAGGGGCAGAGATGGCAGGCAGCACAGGGGAAGGGAGGGCAGGCAGTGCAGGCACAGCTGGCAGCACAGGGGCAGGGATGGCATGTAGCACAGCGACAAGGAAGCACGTAGCGCAGGGATGGGGGGTCAGGCAGTGCAGGGGCAGGGGCAGGAATGGCAGGCACAGTACCATAAGATGGAGGATCAGGCAAAAGAGGAGTGGCCTAGTCTAGCCTCCTACGGGCTATGATGGCATGGATGGGCCTGCCCTTGGCCCGAGTTGTGCCCAAGCACCACCTGCGTGCATCCCGCAATGTGGGAGGTGACACAGATACTTAAGGCGTCTGGGTGGGAACCAGCAATCCAATAAATCTCCAATCACTTCCCAGCAGCAGAGGCTGCTGGGATGTGTAGGCTGGCAGGAGGAAGCGGTGGGAGTCCGACGAGGTGTCTGTTCGCGCGGGTTCTTTAAGGCACCTAGGTTGGAAACAGCTTTCCAACGAAGCTCCAATCACGTGCCAGCAGAAGAGGCTGCTGGGATGTGTAGGTAGGTGGGATGGATCTGTGGGAGTCCAGCGATGCGAAGGAGGCGTGGGATCTTGAAGGCACCTAGGCGAGAAATTGCTGTCCAACGAAGCTCCAATCACGTCCCAGCAGCGGGGGCTGCTGGAATGTGTAGGCTGGCTGGAGGGATCTGTGGGAGATAGTGGATAGACTATGTACTAACAATCCACGCTAAAGGATTTATTGGCATTAATATATACTTTTCACAATGATTGAACTAGGCATACTATTGCTGTCATACTATTTCATAATAAATGACCCATAGCATCGGGCATAACGTTTTCCAATGAACCAATAAGGCTGATACCCATTATTGCTACATTGCCACCATAACCAGTTCAGGAGGTTATAGAGGTTATAGAGGCTGTAATGAGCATAACCTTTCCCACAAGACAATCATTGTGCATAGTCATAGTATAACAATTATATAGAAAATTATGTTTGCCAGTACAACATGCAATCACATCTCAGGCTATCTATCAAGGATTAGCACTGTTCAAACCTTTAAACCAAAGGTTTGTCAGCCACCATCCTTTATTACTATACTAATTTATAAAATTCAATGTAAAAAATACCTGTCTACTGGCTTTGACATGGTGTAATAATAATCCACTCTTAAAGTCATGTTGGCTTTAATGTATGCTTTTCACAACAAATATGTTCGGCCGCAAGAATTTCTCTGAAGTTTTCATAATAGACAGATCAGACCTACAGTACCTAACACTTTTTCCAGCACAGCAATCAAACCTATAGCAATTTATTGTAGGTTTGCCACATCAAACAACACATGCCTACTATACTGAAAAGAAGTTTTCCTGCAAGACAACCATTAGGCATACAGTCACACAATTACAAAGATGTACACAATTACAACTGTGTGAAGAGCATACAACATTAACACGGATTTTCACAATACAAATCTTCTAATCCCAGGGTTTGTCAAAGGGATAACTAACACCAAACTTCTAGTTTAGGATGTAATCTGTGAGATTTCAAGCAATGAATTACCTGCCTACAAACGTCAGGACAGTTTAACAACAACCCACCCATAAAGATCGATTGCCTTCCTGTGCATGTGTTTTCACAATAAATAAGTCCTGCCTACTGTGTTTGGTACGATTTTTCAAAATAAAGAGATCATCTGACATAACTTTTGCCAATAAACCAATCAAGTCTGCAGTCTTTATCGCAGGCTTGTCACCATAACCAACGAAGGCTTATTGCCTTGAAAAAAAGCTTTCCAACAAAACAATCACTAGGAAAACATTCTATCAATTACAAATAAGTGGCAAAATTACAGTTATCAAAATAATATCTACCCCTCCTAGACGCCCAAAAAGATTCTCACGCTGCAAATCTCTACTACTAGAGTTTATCCGTGTGGTCAACCAAAAAAAACAATGCCTAGTATGTAAATCTTTGGAATCCCATTTAATGAAACTCTACAAACTTCAACACAGTGTAATGAAAATCCACTTTTGAAGACCTATTGCTTTTAACATGTACTTTTCACAATAACTTAAGCAGACCTAATGCCTTTGTCATAACATTTTATAAGAGACAGATCTTTGTTGATGATTGATCTTGATCGCTGCCTGTCTGGCAGGAATCTCGGTGCCATAAAACTAGACCCTGTTGCCACAACTCCCTTTTCAGCTCTGCAGCATTGACGTGTTTAAAGCATCCACTTAACAAACTGTTTTGTTTTGAGCAAAGAAACGCCTAAGGCTGGAGTCTGTTTTCCTTAAACAATAAAACAAATGTCCCCAATGCATAGGGAGTCATTTGACATTTTTCGTTCCTGTGTCTCATTGACCGCTAGGCCAGGGTTATAGTTGGTGGAGTCTGCACTGGCTTCAACAATGGTAACCTTTCTGTTCTACGGTGGCAACCCGTCTGTTCTACAGTGGTAACAAGCCTGTTCTACATTAATTACCCGTCTCTTCTACAGTGGTAACCCGCCTTTTCGACAGTGATAACCCGCCTGTTCTACAGTGGTAACCAGTCTGTTCTACAGTGGTTTCCCGCCTGTTCTACAGTGTTAACCCGCCTGTTCTACAGTGGTAACCTGTCTGTTCTACAGTGGTAACCCAGCTGCTCTACAGTGGTAAACCAGCTGCTCTACAGTGGAACTCAGCTGTTCTACAATGGTAACCCAGCTGCTCTACAATGGTAACCCGTTTGTTCTACAGTGGTAACCCAGCTGTTCTACAATGGTAACCCGGCTGTTTTACAGTGGTAACCCGGCTGTTTTACAGTGGTAACCCGTCTTTTCTACAGTGGTAACCCAGCTGCTCTACAGTGGTAAACCAGCTGCTCTACAGTGGTAACCCAGCTGTTCTGCAATGGTAACCCAGCTGTTCTACAATGGTAACCCATTTGTTCTACAGTGGTAACCCAGCTGTTCTACAATGGTAACACGGCTGTTTTAGAGTGGTAACCCAGCTGTTCTACAATAGTAACAAGTGTGTTTTACAATGGTTTCCCAGCTGTTCTACAATAGTTACCCGTCTATACTACAATGGTAACCCTTCTGTCCGACAATGGTAACCCAGCTGTTCTACAATGGTAACCTGGCTGTTCTACAGTGGTAACCCAGCTGTTCTGCAGTGGTAACCTGGCTGTTCCACAGTGGTAAACCATCTGTTCTACAACGGTAGCCTGTCTGTTCTACAATTGTAACCCGTCTGTTCTACTGTCTGTAAATGGGGCAGGATGTCGCCGGCTTACCGCTCCATCAAACACTAAATGAGGCCAACAGGGATTAAATGGGTCAGAAAATGGGCTTGGGCACCAAATTAATATATTAGGTCCCCATTAACAAATTAGATAGCCAATAGAGTCAAGGTGTATGAGTGTTTCGCAAGGTATCGGTGACTGAGTGCATTTGTGCTTGCTGCAGGCAATGTTTGTGGAAAAACTCATATCAGAGAAATCAACAGTAAAAAACGGCCGGCCCGAACATAAAACAGGCCGACAAATCAGCCAACACACTGATCTGTGAGACCAGATCTTGAAGCACTGCAATTTAGACGTATATATTATGTACTAAACGTTTGACCACCGGCCTATACCTTTAAGCATAGCTGGTCATACCTGCGATCACTCTGGACTCGAACACCCTTTCATGATTGCGTTCCCTGTTGTTGGAGATGCTGTCCTCAAAACAGGTGGTATCAGCCGTCTGGGCAGAGCTATGGAGGTATGCTTATAAACAAGCGTTGCTTGTGCATTGCTAATTGCAGCATCGCGGGCCATCCATCAGTTCCGCGTTGGCACCTGACATTCGCCACAGGCAGAAGCCCTGACGGTCAGGCCGCGTGCCATTGCATGGGGGCCTGCAGAGAACAATTGCCGGAGGTGTCACACAGGAATGCGCATTGTTTACATAATGCCCAGGTGGCGGGCGAGCCGGGACAGGTAGGCTGCTTTCCAAGAAATATGCCAAGCGTCTCCCCTAACCGGGTGCCGAGGCTTTGTACTGGAGAAGCTTCCTTTTTCATGCACCTGGTTCCGGGTGCAAAGTTTCCGAATTACAGTTGAAGCGAAACCGGTGTTTTGAAGGGAGAGCTAGAAGTGCACGACGAGCTCCTTGCGCCAGAATACGTTATGCGACGTGTAATGTGGACGCCCCAGTGCGTCACTGCGTGGGCTGTAATATCGAACGTTCGTTTTCCCCCTCGACTGAAGGGCACGTGATTGGGCCTGGTGTAGAAGTTAATCGCCTTGACTATATATAGCAGGGGGGACTAGCATTATAGGGGGTCACGTGCGGGGCCTTGGGGGAGGTCAGGGAATAGCCTCAAGTAAGTCTTAGTGCAGCCCAAAGTGCAGTGGAAAACCAAACATTTCATACGGTTTTGATGTAAAATAGTGACAATTAAAAAACGCGTCAAAATATGAATAACTCAGAACTTCTGGTACCACGAAGACTGTGCTCGACAA
Source organism: Triturus cristatus (assembly GCF_964204655.1). NCBI lineage: Eukaryota > Metazoa > Chordata > Amphibia > Caudata > Salamandridae > Triturus > Triturus cristatus. The sequence continues at coordinate 946,989,943 of NC_140594.1, read as the reverse complement.
GTTGATTGTACATGTGGCCTTAAAAGAGTAAACTGTTGGAGGAACTTTGGACTGAGGAAATCTATAACTACCAATAAGATCAATACAAAAATGACAACATTTCTTTGCTTGTATATTTCCTTTTCAGTTTAATGAGACCTTTTAATATCACCAAAGTTTGCCGACGCTTGTTTATTGAGTAAGTGCGTCCGTATTACATGAGCATAATGTTGCACAATGATGTGACCGCAGCTGCAAATTCCAATCAGTTTTACCTTTTGCCTGGTGAAACTAATTGATAAACTGCAACTAGTTTTACGGTATTTTCTTTGTTTCAAAACATGTGCTTCATGGACAGTGGTTTAACCATACATTTGAGGTCATGGCCCCTTTGTTACCACAAACATCTGGGCCTGGAGCAGATCTATTACCATACACCAAAAAAAACAATACATTAAAGCCTGCCTGTCTGATGCTTACTTCCCTTTACCCCCACCACAAAATTCAGATGGGTATAAACCCACCTTAGCCACCGATTCACATACCTAACTAAGTAGTACAAACACGATTGATAGACACTCTTGCCATAATCTTGAACACTATGAATTTTTCTAGACTGCACTATATTTCAGCATTTTAGCTTCTCTGTTATAATAAAATGCAACCAAACATATGGGAACCAGTCTTGACCCTGCAGGAAAATAAGTCCAGTCTGCTAAGCTGCTGATGCAGGTACTGGCCTATTGTGAAGTACTTTCAGTAAAGGTTAGTTTGCTTCTAAGCGGTTATCCCTGCAATTCCTGACACTGAATTTGGTCAAAAGAAGGCATCTCTGGATCAGTCAACCTGTTTCCAGCAGTTTGATATCTCTGAAAGCCCAGTTGTACCAGACCAGTCAAAAACAGGCACCTCTCTGTACAAAATTCTCATGATTTGTCTATGGCACCATTAATGCCTAATAGAGTAATGAGTTATTTTATGATGTTTTGTTAAGTATAAACGTTTTCAGTCCGGGTTTTAAGTGGACCGGGTCCTGCTGGCACTCAGTCCCGGAAGTTCTAAAAAGCAAGTGCGGAGACAGGTCCCTATCGGGCTCTCCAGTTTTGCCCTCACCCTCAGGGTAAAATTTTTTAACTCAGCAGCAGTACCACCCTTCACTGCCTTAAATGTAACTTCAACGAGACTCTTTATAGTTCTTTCACAGTTTCATCATTTCAGAAATGAAGCATTTTGAATATTAAATACAATGAAGCCGCAGTTGTTGCTTATTTATCTTATGCAACAAAGAACCAATGACCAAGTCAACAGTCCTGATTTCTGGTTGGTACAATGTTACTTGTTGCTTTATATATCAGGATGCAATGACTGAAGCAGCAAAATACCAGTAGGGCGGTGCACCATGCTAAGCACAGATTTTTAGCCTACATTTTTTAAGCCACGCCCTGAATTACATTGGCCACATCCCTTTGAGAGACCCACCAGTTATTTCATCCCACTCATATACCCTATGCATCTATTCTCTGCATCCAACCTACCACAGGCGGCTAAACCCTGCTGCGCATGGCCAAGGGCTGTGCACATCAGAGTTTGACCACAACAACCTACTGCAAGTGGTCAACCCAGTAGTGTACAACCAAAGGTCATGCACAGAGAGGGTTGACCATTAGAGCAGGCAAATTAGTGTTCTTTGTGTGATCAAATGTAGGTTTGTCTCTTTTTTCTTTTTGGGGTGTTTTCTTTTGGGTTGGGTCCTTGTTGTACCTCTTGTGGGTCCACAGACTAAGTTCCAGGTCCACCAAACTTGGAGCAGGTCCATCAAATGTCCAAGAACCTTTGTGGATTTGGCAAAACTGAGCTATGGTTCAGGCATCTGAGAGGTGGCCAACATGGGTCCAGCAGTCTTTGTCTGGGTTTGCAGACCCCAAGACAGGATTGTAAGACCTTTGGAGCAGGACTTGTGTCCCGTAGGCCCACTTCATGGCCTGTGAAACCTTCAACAAAATGTACTTTTTTTTATCTTGACCGAAGAGACTCCATCCAGTCAAACAAAGGGTTCACAGGACGCTCCAATTTATCCAGTAATAGCATCTGCAACAGATTGTTCTCTGTTGCAGTTATCCAATCAAAGAACTTCGGATCCATGGGTCCGACTTTAGGTGTGACAAGCCAAGATGACAACAGGAGAAAAAGGTCCCTCGTCCAATTAGGTTTAAATATTTTTTAGGTCTCGCCTGACCCAGCGCATGCGCTGGTCTGGCGAGACTTATTGAGAGGGCTCCAAAAAGTGCTACCAGGCCAGCCTAGAGCTACAGTGCATGTGCGCGGGCGCGCGCGCCGCGCTTTACCGCAATTACTTTCACGGCCGCACGGCCGCTTTGATGTTTGATCGTGATCGCGATCGCGATCACTTTCACTTTCGGGGCCGCACGGCCGCTTTGCATAGCCAATAGGTCTCGCTTTTGGGACCTTATAAGTTATTTAGTATTTAGTTAGGCAACTGTTGCATGGCTAAACACTTTTAAGGTCCCAAAAGCGAGACCTATTGGCTATGCCAATGCTTGTTTAACTTAGCAGATGGTCTGCAAATCTGAGTTTAGGGCGCATCCTCAGTCGAACGACCACAATATCTCTAACTTTTTAACCCTTTCTAGCTAAATCAATATAATTTTATATGCTATCTCTCGAAAACTACTGAACAGATTTAAACCAAACCAAGGAAAGGCTCTTCTTTGAGTAAATTTCGACTTTCATGGCAAGTTTGGTGTAATTCCGCTCACTGTTTTTTCCTGTAACAAAGAGCAAAGATTCCGATGGCAATTAGAATGGGAAAAGCCACTTTTTGACATCCTGATGTCAGATTTGCATGAAACGTGAAGTTTTGTGCTCATTACTTGGACAGTATAAAAGTTATTAAAAAAATAAAATTGCCTTTTTAACTGAAACTGTGATCTAACCATAACTACAGAGTTACTATCACTAACTATGTAATCTAGATAGATAGATAGATAGATAGATAGATAGATAGATAGATAGATAGATAGATAGATAGATAGATAGATAGATAGATAGATAGATAGATAGATAGATAGATAGATAGATAGATAGATAGATAGATAGATAGACAGACGGATAGATTATGGTAATTTTCTCATTTAAGAATTTCCTTTTCATGTGTTTCAGGAAAAAGGGGCGAGCTGCTAGGAATGTTGTGAAATATCCATAGTATTTTCTGCCAATTCTAAATCATACCTTTATATTTTGTATCTTTGTTTCGTTTCAGAAAACAGCAGCTGCCTGTTCACCGCCCTTCCCCCACTCATCGGACTGCATCTTAAGCTACCCCTCACTTGGGAAGTATACCCTCATTGTTCGAACTCTGCTCAGGTATTCCGAAACGCACACTCCCACGAGCTCCGCCCCATCCCCGCGACGTTACAAATCTGACATTTTGTAGAGGACGCTGTACATAAGAAACCGGAGTATATTATTTTTAACAGTGTTAAATATAAATGGCAAAATGTAAAAAGAACATGTTTATTTTCATATTGTTCAGGTAGCAGAATGAAATGTAATCGCTACTCTATTTTTTCCGTTCCTAAATAAAAAAAAAAAAGAAAAATGGTGGAGCCCATGACACTGTCTAAGAAATTACTAATGGCCCATTTCAGATACGACACAGCGCTGACAATTCATCCCAGACAAAGTTGTCATCAAAACCACTGTCACTGTATCCATTGGTGCCCATGGCATATACCTCGGTGTGTTGAACAGCTGTTGGAGAGAAACGTGTGCAGCCGGAAGTTCACAAGCTCCACCCCTGGCTGGACCAACTTGGGCTGTCCTCCTTAGAAAGTCAATATAAGGAGCACTTTCTGTGTGGTTGTGAATCGTAACGCCAGTCACAGACAGAAAGGTCATTTTGTGGTAATGCTGTTTGAATTGTCTATGGTAACTTGTGATTTGCAAAGCTGTGCAAGACTCTTGGAGGCAATGTGTAGGCTCTTCGTCAGAGAAATTGGGGCTAGACACCCTCGTACATTTAAATTATCACGAAGTAAGGGGCATATTCACAAGGGCCTTATCTCCGCTTTTTTGGCTTAAAAAGCCAAAAAAAGCAGAGCTAAAACTATTGCCCTATTTACAAGAGGGTGCAAACATGCATAATCGCATGTTAGCACCCTTTTTCCCACCGCCTCCCTTTGCATCTCTAATGACATGCAAAGTGGGCGTCACTGGGCGTACCCCGGTTGGACCACCTTGCAAATATCGCTGATGTTCACATCGCGATATTTATAAGGCACCCACAGGATTTTAGCAGACGTTAGATTTTGGCGAAAACGGCCGTTTTCCCCAGAATCTAACGTCTGCTAAAATCCTGACTTACCTATGTTTGACATAGGGGGTGGATTATGCTGAAACGACCACAGGGTCGTATCAGCAAGGTTATTCAGGGAACATCGCTGGAAAACCAGCGATGTTCCCTGCAAAACCGCGATAACTTCGCTATCTCTGGAATTTTTATCGCCCTGGAGAAACGCGTTGTTAATAATGGGCAATAAATTCCAGAGATAGCCTGCGATAAGAAATTTATCGCTAAGCACAGCCGTTGATAATATGCCCCTCAATTTCTAAACACTTTACGTGCCATCTAGCAGCACAAGGACATGATGAAACTGGCATTGTTTATTCTCATTGGCTCACGGGGGTCCTCTGGTTGTACTAAAAAGCACGAAAGGCTCTAGCTGATTGGTTTCCTGTTCGGTCTCTTCGGATCTGATTGGTGTAACTGACTTTTCATGAATCAGAAGGGGGGTGGTCTAGCATAGACAAGGGGCTAGTTTATGTAATCTTCAAGGGCACTTGCTAATTTTGCACCTTTGATGTGCAATTTTACACCTGTAAAGATAATCTTTAGGCCTATATTTGTACCGACTGACTCGAACAAAACCAACATTTTTACCAATAGAACCATGAAAAATGACGTTGGTGAAAAAGTCAGTGGCGAATTGTCCAACACCACTCTCGTTTACATACTTGCCCTCACAAGCTAAAAGTTTTAAGTGAATTACTTTTTAGTTTGCAAGCCAAAAATAATTTCTCAGCATAAAAGAAAACCTTTAAAATGTGTTTCTTTCTATTGCAGTAGTGTGATGTTCACAAATGGAATAATTGTTAAATGGCTTTGCTCTCTCACTAGACAACAATGATGCTTTGATGTCATGGTCGCTTCTTAGACACAGTCTAACCAAATTACTTCATTGGTGTCACTTTGTGGAAATGGGGATGGCTGTTACCTTGAACAGTTCAATAGGGATTTGTATTGTATGTCTCTAGTGCAAACAAATGGCTCTGTCGGCTTCGGGTTGATACAATTGACCTACAATATTATCACATCCACTACCTTGTTTCCTACTACATCGTCATGAATAGTTTGTAATCTCTATTCTTACCTCCATATCTCCTCACCTATACTTATCTTGCAGCGTTGTGGATGGGATATTACTTTCATGTCATATAGCACATATGATATAGGGAGGGTAAACCATGTGCCCTGCCATAGTGGCCCATCACAGGTGGACTTGATATGTGGCAATCTATGCCCCAGGCTCTTGGGCCTTTCAGAGGACATACGCAAGCTTACCTGTTTTTGTTTTGTTTTTTAGCAAGAGGAGATATAGAAACTTTGCTATGGTCTTTACCATATATTGTATACAGCGCTGACCTAGAATTGTCCATTTTGGTTGGTTTCACAGAACTACCTGTCAGTAATCGCCTTAGTACAGATTTCCTAATGTTCACACAAAGCTGCATGAAAAATAGGTGCATTGCACGAAGTTCCACAGATAGCACAGAGTCACATTTATAGCAGGCCGTGTGCAGATGACAACACTAGAGTTGCAAACGCACATATTGCACTGCTCATGCAACCCTAAATGCTAAATTGGCACTGTACCATGGCGAATTGGTTTATGGATAGCAATATTGAGCGACATTTTGCATCACTTTTCTACTTGAGGTATACTCTAGAGTACAAAATCCCAAATCCGACTAGCCAAAGGGGCATCAGGTAATATATGGAATTTACATAAAAAGTATCCGCATTACACATGGAAACAAAACGATGCAACAGCGCCCATCCTGGATTATGGATAGCAATATTGAGCAACATTTTGCATCACTTTTCTACTTGAGGTATACTCTAGAGTACAAAATCCCAAATCCGACTAGCCATAAATGTAAATTGATACTTGTATAGCGCACTACTCACCCGCAAGGGTCTCAAGGCGCTTGTACGAATACCACTGTGGAACCCATCCTGGCTTTCCCTGTGAGGTGTCCACTCCTGGGCACCCCCAAGGTGGAGGCCAGGCATCCTTAGCGTTGTGGGGGCCGTTGTGGAGATTAAGCAAGCTATTGCCCAAAGTTGCAGAGGGGACTCTATGATTGGAATAGGCACCGAGGCGAGAATTATCAGGTCTGTGGAATTTTGAGCCCAAGACCCACCGAGGCAGGGAATTGAACCCTGGTCCTGGGCCAGACCTCTGCATCAGGGTCTGCCGCTCTAACCATTGAGCCACACTTCTCCACCATACAGTGCTTAATTTGGGCTGGTGGTTTCCGGTGCTCAGCACCGGCACTTAATTGTCAGCACCGGCTCTAGTAACAGTCTACCACATGGTGGCGCTGTCTTTTAAATTAGGGGGCATCAGGTAATATATGGAATTTACATGAAAAGTATCCCCATTACGCCATTACACTTTGAAACAAAACGAAGCAACAGCGCCCATTCCCACTTTCACCAACAGTGTGGTACCGGTTTCATTTGGCATTCATTTTCTATTCAACCCGTGTGGACGCCACTATGCTGGACTCCATTACATTTTGTGTTGAGGCCTATGGATGCTTGCACTGCTCTGACCCCATCACACTATGCTGGTATTTTAAGAGGGCGCGCGCGCTGCTTTAAAAGTAAGCAACAGTGGCACCTCTTCGAAGCTATGGCCTTTCCGTCGTGCAGGGGGCGCTGCTCTGTCACCCAATACGGTATTTTAAAGTCATAGAAGCAGTAGTGAAACAGCAACTAAAAGGGCCGGCACTGTCTTTTATGGACCTTTAAAGAGTGGATTAGGGAATTGGCAACAAATGCTCACACCATAAACACAGCACTAGTGATAATGGATATAGACATAAAACTGGGACCACAATGCTGTTTTAATTCAGATTTCAGCTTAAATAAACATTGGGAATATACGCATTATTCTCGCACTCTGATTGTATGTCACTTCTATAATGGTACAATCCAAACTTCACTGACCCTCATTAAGTGACCATTTTGAATTTACGCTTATTTTTCGTCAAAAGGTAACTATATCCCTGCTACCTTCCACCCTTAAATTATTCCAGTGCATGTTTGTGAAAGTTAAAGTTGGACCGGCATTTTCAAGGTAGGCGTCCTCGTTAAATGTGAACGACGATGGAGAGCTTTGATTCCCGCCGTTGCAGGGGTCGCACGTGGAGTGGTACAGTCCGCACGCATTCTTTTCCCTTGCCTTTCGAAGCTACGATTCTCACACTCGTGAGCGGGGACTTGCCTATGTAATGGAAGAGCCCACGGCGTGTAGCATGTAAGCCCGCAGTAGGTGGCAGCGGGAAATAGCCCTCAACCTATGCATCCAAAATGCCTTTGCTGCTGGATACCACCCGCCCGTGCCCAGGGGCGCAGCTTCCTTTGGTGCAGCAGGCGTATGGGCACCGACCGGGGCCCAGAGGCAGGACCACTGAAACTTCAATATTTATGCATTTTATCTTTCAAACAGCAGCGAGTTCACCTCATTTTCGCGCTGAGTAGGGTTTTGGTGGAGATGGTTAAAATTTCACTGTAGGAAACTGTTTCCGCACAGACAATCGGGAGGCGGGAGTGGCGCGCAGGCGGATTGGCCTCTTTGAATTTTGGAGGTTTTTAAACAGACGGTTGCCTCTGAAAGGTCTCTGCGGCTGGGAGACAGTCGCATGTGAGGTGTTAGGAAGATTTCACAACCACCTCTGACAGCGAGGGGCTGTGTCCGACCCAGTGTGTGGAAACCGCCTCTGCAGGCTCGCGAGGGAATGAAAGACCTTGCCTTGCATCAGTGAGTGAATAAAGCGACACCTGGCTGAGTTCCCACCTCGCATCTGTCCATCCGCTCTCCCCGAGCACAGACACGCTGTTCCCTCACCCAGTTCTCACTGCAACATTTCGTTCCCCGTCCCAAAATATCACAGGGACCACCCCCAGACGGGCCTGCCCTGCTTACGCAAGCATTTCACTTTTTGTTTACAGTTTCACCACAGTTGTGAGCAAAATGTATAGTCGGGTCCAGTCTGCCCAGATGTCCGAGTGAAGGCACGTGTTTGCGCAGTGCTGCAGCAGTTGTGGCAGAGACTGAATGAGCTTGACGCCATGTTATCTTGGTTGTATTTATAGCGCTAACTCTGCCCATTGCCCACTTCAAGCCCTTAAGGTGGAGCAGAAGAGGGAAGGGGGGACAAGAGAACCGGGCATAATGTGGAAACAACTTGGTGAGATATGTAGAGTTGAGAGGGATGAAAGAAACTTGAAACCAGCTTCACTAAGGCTTTGCAGTGGTGTAAACTGATGCCATGCAATCAGGATTTGCTGGGATAGCGCCCTGGGGGCACCAGATGTGTGCCCTTGCTCGGGATTGTGCATAAATATGTCAACATGAGGTCCCTTTTGCTTCCAAAGGCTACTCGTTGGCTGGATCCATCAGAGCCATGAGCGGCCTCTGAACACAAACATCTCCACGCCACCCCAACTCCCCTGGATCACACAGAGCCCTCCTGCTTCACTGTGGTGCCAAGCTGCCGGTGAGGGGCCGGTTGGGGGATGTAGGCAGGGGGTGCCAGGTAGTTGAGGGAGAAGAAAGGAGGTTAGTCGGCGGTTAAAATCAGGTGCCTATGGAACATAGAAAAAACAGCCGATTAAAAATAAATTACATTGAATCCCTGGAGCCAGATGGAGGCTCCTGGATGAATGCCCTTAAAAAGGCACCTCGGTGCTTCCCCTGAAGTTTGGCGCCCTGGGCATCTCGTATATGCTAAAGGCCGGCCCTGCACGCAATGCAAAGCCTTATTTACTTTTCAGTCCAAAATGTATTATATCTCTATGCTTGTTTTTCACCTTTGCACCCCTCAGCACAGTACATTTGATTGCTGCTCTGCATAAAAGATGATTTCATCTGCCCTATGATGTAGTGATGTGTGCTTTTCTAGTGCTACATAAAGCTAGAGGGGGTTTTGATACACTTGTGGACAATGCAGGTAGGATGGGAACCTAATAGAAAAGGAAGAAGTCCTGAGGGCTGATGATGAGGATGCAACAAAAGGCAGGTGTGACAGAAAAGGGCATGGGTAAAGAGGGTTAAAGGTAAGAAATAAAATAAATACAACCTTGTGGAGAACCAATATTTTTCGTTAGGCTACTTCTGGGTGTTCAGCTACCGATGATGATAGGAAGGTTCGGGGTTACTAGTGCTCACCTCAGACTGACCCTTTGGCAGTAGACAGTGGCCCTGATTCTTGAAGGGAACACTGAGGCCACGCCCAGCACCCTCTTTTTCAAAGACCGGTGACTGGCCTCCAGCAGCCTTTGGCTCCATGTCACCTGGGTGCTGTTCAGTGACGTAGCAAGGGCTTCATGGGCCCTAATGCAAGCAAGGAAAATGCCCCCTCTCTCCTGGTTGGGTAGTATAATACAGCCTCAATTGGTGTGCAATGGGCATCTAAACATTTCTTGGCCCTGGTGCCACTTCACTTGTTGTACTGTTGCTAGCTAAACACCTGGTGCTGTGGCTTAAACCTACACAGTACATTTGCGTAGTTTAAAAGTGCCAACACATGAACTTTGGCAAACCCTGTTCTATGTTTCAGTGACACCTGAATAAAGCACCTTGACATGGCTCCATGTTAACTTGGCGCTGGAATGTGCTAAAGCCTTTGCAAAAAGTTACCTTCCGAAAAGCTACCTGGCTGTACAGACCCGGCAAGCCCGTGCTTCTAAAGTGCGGAAGTCAGTCAGGTGTCAGACATGTGGTGGACTCTCATGGAGAGCTCTACAGGAAGAGGTTCTCGGGGGCCAGCAGAGTGATCAATATTGGTCCAACAAGCAACAACTGTGATCCTTCTGTAAGGGAAAAGGGCCTAAAAATTATGGGGCATATTATCAAGGACGGAGTTAAAAATATCGCCGCTTTAGCGGCAGAAAACTGCTGCAAAAACTGCGATAATGGGCTTGATAATATGCCCTTGAGAATTCCCATAGAAGCCAATGTTAGATGTGAAAGACATCTAACCTGAGCTTCAATTGAAATTCCATAGACCATATTATCAAGCCCATTATCGCCGCTTTAGCAGCAGTTTTCTGCCGCTAAAGCGGCGATAATATCGCCTGTCTTGAAAATATGGCCCCATGTTACTTGGGCTAGGACGCCGAAAATCTAGCATTAAACACCCGACTCTTCCACAGACATTTATGTCTTTCAGCTTGACGGACCTGTCAGAAAAACTGCGCATTTGGGGCTGTCATTCCTTGCAACTTGCTAGTACCTTCCACTGGATCATTGTGACTATAATGCATTTCCTTTCCATTGTATGGTAAAGTGTAGCACCTCAAGGCAGCCAGGCCTCAGTGTAATCTGGACGTTTTTCAAGCCTGTCCAGAGCTGCCAAAAGGGCAGTTGAGGCCTTGCAGACTACGTCACATACCAGGCTGATTCCAAAAACGCCAAGCGCCCCTGAAAGACTAAGGGGCATATCAGCAACAACCAGCGATAATTATCGCTAAGCGCACTTAGCGCTAGGATAATTATCGCCGGCTAGCGTGGATTTTTATCGCTGAGATAGCGTGCTATTAGCAACGCTTATCTCAAAAGCGATAAAAATCCTCACGCTAACTGCCTAACGTGAGATTATCGCTGGAAACCCAGCGATAATCTCACGCAATGTGGCATTAGCTTGTTGATAGGGCCCCACAAATTTAGCCATGATATCCACCTTCCATAGGATATCATGGCTAAGTCAGTCCTGAAGCAGGCGTATGGAAAGTAGCGATAACAGGGGTTATCGCTACTTTTCTTGCCGCTATGCTTCATAGCGTGGGGCTTGCTGATAGGAGAAATGTCGCTTAGCGACATCTCTCCTGTCATGTCAGGTCAGGAATGCCCACTTTGCATCTCATTAGAGCTGCAAAGCTGGGCGTTAGGAATTCCTACACTGATGCAAGTTTTCACGCGTTAGCGTGAGCTTGCTAATTAGGCAATACAATTATCGCCGCTTTTCGGACGAAAACGGCCGCAAAAGCGGCGATAATTCGATTGCCTCGCCTTGCTGATATGCCCCCAATAAAGTTGTGTTAGAGCTAGTTCCATACACCCCTATCGAGAGGTTCCTCTATAACCAGGGCTTTAAGTGGGCTGGGCCCTGCCTCTGCTCAGCACCGGCAGTTCTAAAAAGCAGGTGCTGAGACGGGTCCCTATTGGGCTCTCACTCAAGGTGAAAAAAGAATCTTAATTCTGCAGCAGTACCACCCTTCATTGCCTTTGAGGTAACTTCTAAGAGACTGGTTGAAGTTCTTCCACAGTCTCATCATTTCAAAATGGAAGCATTTTCAATACTATATACAACAGAGCCATAGTCGTCGCTTATTTATTTCAACTAACAACCATTGACAAAGCCAATAGTCCTGGCTTGTTGTAGGTGTAATGTTACTTGTTGTATTATATATCTGGGTGCAATGACAGAAGCTGAAAAATACCAGTTGAGCGGCACACTATGCTAAGCACAGATTTTTAGCTTATGTGTTTTTAAGCCCCGCCCTAAATTATATCGGCCACGCCCCTTTGAGAGATCCCCCAGTTTTTTCATCCCCTTAAAGCCCTGTCTATAACCTTGCAGAGGTGTCAAGGTTGTCACCAATCTCCTAACCCCTACACAGCCCCGCCCACCTGACAGCAAACAAGCTTCCTCTTACATTCAATAGCTCCATTAGCCACTTTAAAACTAGTGTTATGCAATGATTGACAGCAACAACGATTGTGTGACGGTACTAGTTCTTCTGTTGAGTCCAAGAAATTTTTTTATGCACGCGTATCAGAGAGCTGCACTTAAGTAGTGCTTTACATGTATGCAGTTGAAATGCTGAAAAAAAACCTGGATTGTAATCGTATTTATTTAGCGCTTACTACCCCTGACGAGGCGTGGAAGCGCTTTACTTCAGGCAGCACGCTGGTCAGGAAACCAAGGTTAATAATTCATTGTTATTGGTTACTGCTTGTTATTGGGATCAATCTTGCGCACTAAAAGCAAACCATTCCATGAATGTAAAAGATAAAGCAAAATAAACAGTGAACCTTCAAAGAAAATACGCAAGATTAAGCATTTACTGGCATACATGTAAAATAAACGTGCTAAGCATTTTTAGACATAATTTATTTTATTTACCTTTTATTATTTATGCAGTTTTATCTAGTGCTTACAGAGCCATCTCGATACTACAGTGCTTTAAATAGAATAATGACAGCATGAACTATATACAACAATAAATTACTCGGAGCATTACAGAGAAACAGACAGGCATTCGACTCCGAAAGACAGACAGAGATAAGGATGAGGGGAATCAAAATAACAACTTGGCTGAATATAATTGAACTATTTACATTTAGTGAACCAAGTACATAAAATACTGTTTCAGTGACAACAATGAACAAAACAACTGTATATGCTGAGCAAAGGAGTGGAAATGCCGTTGGAAAAGGAGAGCTTTGATAGACATTAAAATATTGGGCATTAAATTATGACCATAACAGGAGAAGGTCAATTCCTTTTTTAGGAATTATGCATGTGGATAAAATATGAGCAGAAACACTATTCACTGATTAGCATTAATAGGTTCTTATGCTTTCTGTCTCTAGAAAGCCCACCCAATAGCATAGAAATTTGCGTTTCTCAACAGAAATTCTTTAATTTATACAAACTCTGAAGTACATCTAATTTAAATTATGGGTGTGAAAAATGTATATAATTTGTTTTTGCTTAATTAAGTACATTTCTGAGAAAAGTTTGCAAAATCATGCAGAATTCAAACCTGGAAACTTAACACTGTATTTTAGCATGAAATGCGTCCTTGTGTCCATTTTGGATTCGAGGATGCATTTCATGAACAAAATAGCACCAAAAACACAAATGTGAACAACAGCCATTCGCCTTCTGGTATTCTTGTTGTTTCTGCATTCCTATGCTATATGTTTACCACTAACAATGCATACTTATGCAGCATGGCATAATTGCAGGAATTTTGTGTAACAGGTGTAATGTGTCATTCATGAAATTATGGGAATTACAGCAGAATAATTTAAATTTACACAAAGCCTAATTTAAATATTCCTCTTTGAAATCATATTTAATAAGACATTTTATGAAGTTATGTCCTTCCATCAACACATCTAATTGTGGCTATTGCTGGAAGATCTAACTGTCAAGGACAATAATTAAAGACTGAAGCTGACAGTAAACAGAGAGGCTTGATTAAAGCACCTCTTTATTTTAATTGCACTTTCTTATAGCTTTGTTTTCTATATCGGGTTAAGCAGAGTCAGATCTCATGCCTATTCATTTTAGTGATTTATGGCCACCAAAGCAAAATTAAGGGCAAATCAATGGTTTATTAAAAGTTATCACCTTAAGATAATAAATTAGAATACATTTCAGAAACCCTGCAAACTAACTAAAATACAAAAACCTTTGAGTACAGAATAAGACTTACATTTTTAGGCTTCCTGATTTAATTTCCCATCCGAACCTCTTCTAAAACAGATGACGTAGAGTAGCATGTTAAGTAGTGCAATTATGTCAGGCTTGAACAAACAAAGCAAACACAAGGAGATGATGGACAAAGCGCTGAAACTTTTCAGACACTCACCCTCTATGTCACAGACCTGGGTTGAATCCTTGTGAAGGCTTGAACAAACTGCATAAAACGTGGTTGTAAATGACAAACAGTTACACAAATATTGTTCTAAAACACAAAAATAGATCGCGTAGGTCAAGATGAACAGGTGTAACATAAGAATGTTCAGGGATATAGCATTGGAACTATCTTTGACTCAGAAATCCTCTTTCAAGTTATGAAAAGTTCTTCTAGGGGTGCTTTCAAAAAGCAGCACAGCTGTAAATGATGTTGACTGAAATGGCATTTGCTATCTGGATGTACACTCAATTATGTAACAGTAGATTGCAATAGCCAGGATCACCTTTCATGAACTGGGTGTCCCTCATGATGTGATAGTTGAGGGTCATTGGATTGGAGTTTAGGGAGCTGAGCCCTGGATTTACTGTCCTTGATACAACGGAGTGCCTCGTGACAAATTCCTCTGCTGTGTTACGCGAAGGGCAGAAAATAGCGCTTCACCAGGGTTAGTAAGAGTCGCCTGCCGATAACATCAGCGACTGTAAATCTGGCTGTTCTGCATGACACTAAGCCTCTGCTATTGCCTAATGGCAAGTTAGCAGTATCTTTCCTCTGATTTGCACTGAACGCACACCCTCCAGTACAAATTCCTAGGTGCAGACAACAGTATCAGGGTGAGACATGTAAAATGTGTGCTTTAGGGTCCAGGGAGCATGTCACAAGTAGGTATATCAGTCAATAAACCACTTGACTCCTTGCTTGGGCCTTCTTTTACTGGACTGCAGGGTCAGGGGATAAACCAGGTCATCCTAATATAGTAGACCTGGCTTTGCCCCCAGACGTAAGCGTTTTTCCACCCGCCAGCCCCAGACACGCCTCCTTGCATATATTGACAAGGGGCGGTACAAACGGGGTGGGCACAGCTTGAGTGTCAACTCTCAGCAAAATCTAGGTCAGAATTGTTTGTAAATATCTGTTCATAGAGATTATAAAGGCAGAGTCGCACGAGCATTGGCACTGGACACCGATGGAACCCCCAGGCAAGCAATTGTTAGATAGAGAGCTGGGTTCAAATCAAACACATCTAATACCTTGCAATCCCCACTGTGGTTTCCATCTGAGGCAGAGAAGATGACAAACACGTTTCTACATACAAAAATTGCACCTCAGCACTTTTTAATTGAGCCCGCCGAATCTCCCTGGCCCTTCAG
Source organism: Triturus cristatus (assembly GCF_964204655.1). Lineage (NCBI taxonomy): Eukaryota > Metazoa > Chordata > Amphibia > Caudata > Salamandridae > Triturus > Triturus cristatus. The sequence continues at coordinate 946,974,790 of NC_140594.1, read as the reverse complement.
TCACCTGTCCTTTATATACTTATGTTTCCTTAATGTTGTGAATACATCACAGTGCGTCAGAAACACAAGAATTACGAATCTTTGCTCTGCAGGATTACCATTAAAACGCACTGTAAGCAGGTAACAAGGGTGACATTTTTCCTACCAATCTTATAGATCCATACCATGGCATGCTCTGGTCATCTCAGACAATGGACATGCACATGATTATTGTTCACAGTGTCTTCCTACACAACCTGGCACATGTCAACAAAGGCCACTTTGCCTCTGAATGCTCTTTGTAGCCAAAACTCATTAAAAATAAATAAATGTGTATTTTCATTTCTTTATTGCTGTAGCACATACTAAACCTTTTGATGCACAGACTTGGAGCAATTCTTCTCCAAGCTTTCTCTCTCCTGTGCACATCAAGTTTGAGTGGAACTTAATTTCAAAGAATCCTAGGAAGAGAGCAGGATTTTCCAGATGCCCCTTAGAATCTCAGTGTCATTCTACCAGTGATGGAGGACTGAGCTCCAGGGCACAGGAAGAGAGCTGTGTGCCACAGTGTGAGCAGTGAGTCTGATGCAGAAGTGTGCACGCCCTATTCAATGAAGGCGACACTAGGGCAGAATTACAAGGGCACTTGTCCTTCGCAGATGCGCCAACTAACAGGGCGCTACTGTGTATTAGTTGATATCGGCTCCTTTCATATGGGCACCCAGGGGATTGGTAGATCTGTGAATGAAGTCCCGCCCTTCCGAGGCTCCGCCCCCTTCATCACACTCTGAAACATATTTTCAAGTTGGCAGATCTGTATTAGCCGACCTGACCCTTGAGTTACTGATACCAGAGGCATCTGGAGCCGGAAATACTTCTTATTAAAAGTTTTTGGTAAATAACGTGGGAATTGATATCTCCATGCAGAGGTTTCCCCTGGAGCGCCACCTAGAGATTTTGTCTGCTTTCAGCTGTTGAAGTCTTCAGGTGAAATACATCTTGTAATCCAGATGGGACTGGTAGCTCCCATTACCATTACTGGGCAGATAATGTGGCATTATGGACAGAGCTGCTGACTTTGGAAGGAGGCAACCAGGTTTGAGTCTGGTATTGGCTCATCATCCTGTGACCCTGGGCAAATCACTTAATCTCCCATGTCTAAAACTAATAAATAAATGAGTAAAAATTAATCTGCACTGAGTTTGCAAACTCGGATTTTGTTTTTGAAAATAAGAAAAGCAATGATCTCCTCGCCGTGCAACTTTTCTCCCAAGGTTCGGCTTTTTTCACTGCCCATTACCGCCAAATTTTACCCGGTGGTGATGGACAGTGAAAACGTGGCATTTGTCCGCCCAATCTAAATTGAGTGGGCAAACAAATCAATACATCTGCCCAAGTGCCTGATTACCCTGTTGGGTGATTAATGTGCCATACAAATCAATATAACATAATATAACATAAACAAATAGCAAAACCTTTGATGGCTCTTACTCTGTCGGGGTGAAGAAGGTGTATGTCAGCAGCTGAGATGCAGTAGTATCTGCCAATACTCAACCAGCTTTTATAAGGCAAAACATTCCTTAAAATATCACCAACATTTATGTTGGTCGGTTAGGATATTCTGGTCCAGACTTAGTGGCCATTTTAGGCACCAGATTGCCAGACATCTCCTGTGTCTGCTGAGGTTTACTCCTTCTCTGACTATCAGAAGATATAAAAATAGTTTCTGTCCCTTGTTCTGCTAGCTTGTAGGCCTAAAACACATTGGGGCAGATTTACAATAACTGACGCATCCCTGCATATCAGCAGGGATGCGCCAGTCATTGTGCGTCACGGCTCCGCCACCATGGATGCGCCGCATTTACAATGCGGCGCACCATGGGGCAAAGAACGGACAGATGCGTGACGCATCTGTGCCGTAAAGGCAGCGCATTGCTGGAGTTGCATCGCAAGCGCGACACAGCTCCATCAAGGCTCTGGGGTGCCCTATCTTCACAATGCTGCGGCAATCCTTACGCGTGCTTCAGGCAGGCGCAGGGTTTTGACGCAGCATGGGCTCAAAAGTGACTGAGTGAAATCTTGTAGATTTCACTCAGCCACTTTTAAGAGGCGTTCCTGCGATGGAACGCCCCCCTACTCAGGAACGCCTACTTCTGGCGCAGGGCTTTACAACGTGATGCTTCTCCCAGATGCGTCACGTTGTAAATACCCCGCAGCATGGCGCTGGTTTTGCGCCGCCGCTGCGTCACAAAAGTGACACAACAGCGGCGTAAAAGAGGCGCAAGGGGCTTGTAAATCTGCCCTCTTTAGCGCTGATATTTCCGCACTCCTACTCACACCTCATTCTCAGGACATGCGCCAAATTTCCGTTCGAGGTGCCCAAACGACTCTCTGGCAACTGGGAGTCATTAAACAATCTCCAAATGGGATCATCAATGTCAAATGCTTGGGCTCCCTGGGCTCAACTTTCCCTGCCCACATTTTGGGCATTTTCCCAGAAAGTCAGATGTGTGTATAGTTATACTGAGGCCTTCGGGCTTTCTGGACTCGAGACTCCCTCTTGAGTGAAACAAATGTTAACCCAGTGATATCTTTTTAATGCAGAGGTACAAAGTCCATAAAATGATGCATGCTTCACATGTGGATAATGCGTTTCCTAGACTTCAGTTTGCTGTGCCTGTTTGAAAAGGATGCCAACTGCTGTTTTCCAATTGGTTGCACATGCGAGAGGTGCTTTGTCGTGCCTTGCAAGGGTCAGATATTGAAATGAGCAAACACAGCTTCCAAACTTGCACAATCACCGCAGTGCTAGTGCTGTGACCCTCGTTGATCACTCGCGATGGAAAATGCGCTCTTACGCAAGAGCAGCGTCATCGAAATCATGAGTGTGCTGTAGCTAGCTCTGGTTTGCGACTGTCGTACATTCAGAATAACCATGAGTTGGCCCTCTGTGCTCACCAAAATGGGGATCAGCTGATTAAAATGGCGAACTCATCATATTCAAGCTTTCTCACTGACATTTTTGCAGGGAATTTTATTAATGGAAATTTTGTGATTGAGAGGATTAAAAAAAACCTCTGGGCTTCATTACATTTGGACGTTAATGGAATATGCTATAAATTTTGGAGGAAGCCGTAAATCCGGAGAAAAGCCACCAGTGGAACCATCTGGATACCATTCTTATGGGGGTGGAAATTCCGCCGGTGAACTTTTCTCGAGTTTTTGTATTTCCTGCAGATATTGGATGTTTTTGCATTGTCACCCAATTTTAAGTTGGTCCTTTTGCATGTCATAAAGCATTTAGAAAAAGAAAGTCTGTGTCGTGAGCAGTGGTCAAAGTGGTGTGCCATCCAGTCCTGGGGTTTTGTATGCTTTTGCCATATATTTATGTTTATTTATTTTATTTTTGCTTCCGAGAGCTTTGCTGGAGGGACAGGATGATGTTTAAATAGGATTCAGCTCAAGCAGCAGTAATGAGGAAAGGAGTTATCATCTTAGGGCTTCCAGTGCAAGGCCAGCATTTCATCGCCAGATCAGCCCTGGGAAGCCTCAGGTGTGGATATGCATAGACCGCACGACCGGAGAGAATCTTGTAGAAACTGCAGGGAACCATGACCATTGAAGAAGAATGGGTTGATGGGAAAACTCTGGAAGCTGCTATGAATCTGATTGCTTACTAATATACTAGGGTCTTGGTGTCCCTATAACCCATGAATATTGTTGACTAATAGAGGTCTGCTGCCATCTAGTCATATGCCCATGTACAGGGGATGGTTTATCAGTCGCTTTAGATACTTGGGGTAGTCTCGCCTCCGAACACGGAGGCACAAGCGAGTGTTTCTTTAAGTCAATACGAAGCAACAAGGTACCCAATTAGCAAAGCTACCCTGCTGGTTTGTATGAGGTTCTGGGTTCTAGGTCTAGGAACATGGGGGCATATCAGCAAGGCGCTGCGATAAAATTATCGCCGCTTTAGCGTCCGCTTTTGGACGAAAAGCGGCGATAATTTTATCGCCCTATCAGCATGGACACGCTAACGCGTGAATCCATGCCTTAGCGCCTGTTTCCTGAACGCCCAGCTTTGCATCCCTAATGAGATGCAAAGTGGGCGATCCTCCCCAAAATAACTGGAGAAATGTCGCAATCCGACGTTTCTCCAACTATTAAGGTGTACGCTGACATGCAGAGCGATAAGAAAAGTAGCGCTAACCGCGGTTATCGATTCTTTTCTTACGCCTGCTTTTATTCTGACTTAGCCATGTTATCCAATGGGAGGTGGATTACATGGCTAAGACCACCCTGCCCTATCAAGCAAGGTATTCCCGGTCGCAGAGCGATTATCGCTGGATTTCCAGCGATAATCGCACTGTTTTGTGGCTAACGCATGGATTCCTATTGCTTGGGAGATAAGCGTTGCTGATAGCACGCTATCTCCATGATAGAATCCAGCGTTAGCCTGCGATCATTATCCTCGCGCTAAGAGCGCTGAGCGATAATTATCGCAGGCCCTTGCTGATATGCCCCTTGGTACCTGTGTTCCTCTTCTGGCTGCACGGTGCGCTGGTAATTAATCTTAAGCTAAAAATCGCCAATTGGTACCACTGAACTGCAAAGACTTGCATCGATTAAGCCAACTCTCTATGAGCAGACACTTCACTTCCTTCTTCTCGTTTTATACCATACTTTGATCTCCACTTTGAGGGGAATTAAAGTCGTAGGTGCTGAGTTTGTTGACTAAAGTCATGTGCAGAGCTTGCAAGAGATTTCTTAACCAGGCTTAGGCTGGTTGGTGTTGGAAAAGGGAAATTGTTTTATTTTGAAAGTATCCACAAAGTCATATGTAATCAGTTGCAGGGATATTCTTATACTTCTCACAACCTTTATGGGCATTTGGCCAAAAAGATTGTAAATCTTCTCGATTTTGCACTAAATTGTCTCCCATAATTGAGGACAGGTCAGTTAGGGAAGTCGGATATTTTCCCACAAAGTGGCTCCTCTGAAAGGCCTGTAGGGCTGATTTGAAATGAGTCATGCCACAGGAGAAGTAATATGGGGCATATTATCACGACAGGCGATAAAATTATCGCTGCTTTTAACTGCCGCTAAAACGCCGATAATGGGCTTGATAATATGCTCTATGGAATTCCAATTGAAGCCCATGTCAGATGTCCTTCACAGATAACATGGGCTTCAATTGGAATTCCATAGAGCATATTATCAAGCCCATTATCGCCGTTTTAGCGTCAGTTTTCTGCCGCTAAAGCAGCGATAATTTTATCGCCTGTCTTGATAATATGCCCCTATTTCTTTTCAATGCATTTGAGATGAAATATCCTGTGAGTGATTTTGCTATAAACTTGTCTGCCTCTGTGTCCCCTATAAAAGGAGATTTTCATTCAGTCAAAGCCATGCCCCTGCCCACTCCTCCTGACATGGCCGAAAAGGGCAGGCTGTTTGCTGGTTTTCCCCCTTACCATGCTTTTTTCACAAGGCCTCCAAACATGTTTGGACAATTTGAGTAAAAATACTAATTGTGTGATTGTACAAATGTGCACAGTGTGCACAGAACTTAAGACGGAGAGGATCCACCGTTTACCCTTCATTGAGAGAATTAGAGCAACGCACAAAAAAGCCATGTATTCATTTTATTATATTGCACATGTTCACAATGTAAATAGATGCCACTGTGTACAAATCCGTATTTGTATTTATGATGGAGTTCTCATATGTTAGCAACTACGCGATATAATATGAGTTGTAAATAATATGTTCAACAGAATAAGATGTTTATTTCTTCCAATGTAAAATAGGAAATGTGCCTTTCGCTGGTGAACAGTATGTGACTTGCCAAAAAAAATATAATTTCCCTACCAAGAATGCTGTGTTTGTCCTGTGCTTTCTAGGATGATTACTTTGGCCTGTTGCTCCTCCAAGAGGATGAGTTTGGATGCATTCATCAGTAGTGATTGCATGGTTTTGTAAACTATCACAGAGTGCTTTGCCTCTTCTTTGTTGGTTCTTATCCAGGTCTCATATGATGGTTGTATATCATAATATTGAGCACAAATATATCGTGGTAAATTACCCTGGGCCGCAGTCCAGTCCATCAATTGTTTGCACACCATACCACCTCAAAGAGGGATAAGTCATATCCAAATTTGCCTTGGTTCTGCTCCAACAGGAACAGTCCAGGCAGAACTGCCAGGGCAGGTCTTCTCTGCATGGGAACACAAGCAACATCAGAAAGTGTTAAACCAATATATTAATTATCAGCAGTGTTTGAAATGGAAAAATATAAGTGCAGGTACTCTGTACCAGAGTACCTGCTTGTTTCTGAAAAGTGCCAGTATTCTCCAATTAAAAGTATTACATCACTCTAGAAAAGTGCCGGTAAACACTCTCTCAAAATAAAAAAGTGCCCGTACTCCGTACCGGAAAGTACCGCCCCATTTAAAGCACTGCTTATCAGTAGTCTGCAGTTTGAATCATGTGGAAGGGTGAACACGGGACTCACGGCTGGGCATCATTTTCACACTTAGGGCATGCCAATGAAATAAAAGTAAAACAAAAAAGTGATGAATGTCTGGTTTGCCCTAATTAATCTCAGCTACAGGTAATTTCTTTGAGTCATAAACCAATCTTTTTGTGTCCCATGCAACCTCATAACGTCAACAGCCATATGTAAATCAGAATTGGTCTTGCTCCAATACGAACAGTCCAGCCCAAACTACCTGGCTACGTACCCTCTGAATGGCATCACAAGCAAGCAACAACCAGTTTCGGCCTTTTTAGGCATCATGAGTGGTGTGCAGCTTTGATTCTAGGGCACAGCAAGCACAGAACCCACATCTGGGCATACCAGTCACACTTAAGACATCGCACTAGGAACATAATAAAGTGATTGATGGATGGTTTGAATAAATATCAGCCACTTGTAATTTTTCGGTCTAAAATCCAGACCATTGATATTCATCCAAGTGGGGTATTATAGCCCGAATATCAACTACCAAATATTGTGAAGGTGAGTATATTTGGTTACGTATAGATTTGTTATTCTTAACTACACATTTACAAACCCTGAAGATAAATATATATATATTCAAGAAACCTAGATGTGGAGTTAACTATAGTAAATGTATGCTTACCAATGTATATTCACCTGTACACTATTTTTGTAGAGATATTTTGAATATGATATTTGTGCAGCATGATAGCTACATCTTAATATTCTGCTTCAGGGCAACCTCCAATTCCTGGGCCCTTTGTGCAGCAATTTGATATACATAGCATAAGAAATTGGGTTACTGATTGAGGGGTGAGGAACCCCTCACAGGCAGCAACCACAGATCTTTTCATGGTGAAGTCACAAGCGAACCCTAAATTAACCTGTGCTCAACCCTTGTTTAGCTTGGCACAGAGCAGTAATGCTTAACTCAGAGGCAGTTTATGAGGTAGTTGGGCAACGCTTCAAACAGTGCACAGTAAATCACACCGCAAAAGGAGCCCACAACAGAATTAGAAATGATAGAAAAATAGAGCAATATTTAATACATAAAACAAGACCAAAACGACAAAAATCCAATTATAGACTGAACATATATTCACTTTTAAAGATGTTAATGAAAATTGAGGGGCAACTGTGGATATCTGGTCGCGCCCAACCAGGACAATGTCACAAGTTCAGGCTAACTGCGATGGTGCACGGGCCGGCTATAGGGACCCAGTTATGCCCGCTGAACAAAGTACCTTCAATCCTGGTTTGCAGAGCGTGGCGAGGATCCGTGTCGAAGATATGTTGCACAGCTGAAGCGATGTGTCATTTTTGGGATGCAGCGAGGCTGCGGTGCGATGTCCACTTGCATTGTTGTCGAAGAGCCCACTGATATACAGCAGTTTGAAGGGAGAGCCAGAGAGAGGTGAGAAAACAGGTTTTTTGGCATGGTTATATACAGGTGCCTGAGTTGAGTGAATTCATTGCTGGACGAGGTGCAGGTCTGATGATTTTTCAATTCAACGTACTCCACGGTGATGAAAGCCACTTCCCTCTCACTTTCTGCGACCTATGGGCTTACTCAAATCACCATGAATGTACATCATCGGGGCTCTTACAAGGAGGCTATATTCGTTTGTGCTGTCCATCTACCCTTGCAATCCCTAAACACTGTGGCCCACATTTGCTAAAAATAAAAAAACAACACAGCACATCAACGAAGGTTGTTGTGTTGCATTGCATGAAAAGAAGAGATAAGAATAGCAATTGGGAAGAGAATGTGGCCCAACGGCTAGGGCAGTCGACCTCGGAGCTGGGGAACCGGGTTCTAACCTTGGCAGGGACGCTCAACATTCTGTGGTTCTGGGCAAATCTTTCCGTGCCTAACTAAAAATGAGTGTGCATCTGTAACATAACTGGTGCTCATGTAAAGTGCTCTGATACCTTCGGCTCTAGTTTGCCCTATATCAAACACCACAAAAAAAACGAGCACTCTATCCACAAAGAGGTTGCACTGCTTTCCTCTCTTCCTTCATTGGTGCAGATTATGCTGCCATGTGCCAAAGCATAAACCCTTGCTCCATAGTGCAAGGGTGTCTGTATTCTGCATGGAATAGTTTTTGTAGTGGGAGAGAATCCTCCCAGTACAAAAACTATCTTTAAAAACTTTTCCTGCTTTGTATGTGTGCTGTACAATGCAAAATGCACACAAAGCAGGAAAAACAGGGAGAAATGAAAACATTTCTCCTTGTTGCATCTGCCTCAAGAAGAAATCCCTATCTACAATTGTTTGTAGATCGGAATTTGCATCAAAAGCCATGGGTCGATGCGGTAAAAGGCCCATGCACCCCCCCGAATGCCCCTTTAACACATCGTAACTAAAACCAGCTCATTGTGGAACACTGTATCACTTTGAGAAACTATCAGAAAGTCCTGATTTACATTGAATAGTAAATTCCAACATACCAGTTTGCGTAGAGTTTGCATTACAAAAGTAGTGTGAACCTGGTTCAAAGCGTTAGTAAATTTGGAAGTGATTTTTAGGTCTCGCCTGACCCAGCGCATGCGCTGGTCTGGCGAGACATTTAGTAGGTGGGTTTTGAAAGTGCTACCCACATTTTTGTGCTGGCTACAAGCTTTAGTGCACGATGGTATGCATTCGCACAGCTGCTCCCCGCATTCCCCCCTCCCTTCTCGCCCAGCCATCTGCCTTACCTGCGCCAGCCTTCAGCATCATCTCCGCCCCTCTCCCCGCTGCTGCATGCGCATCCCTAGCGTGCTTTAGCGCGTCATCGTGATCACTTTCGCTTTCAGAGTGATCACGATGACTTTTGCTTTTACGGCCGATGCTTGTTAATGCTTGTTTCTTCTGTTGAATGTCTCTCGCTTTCTTTCTTTGACTGCCTGCCTCTCTTTCTCTTCCGTTGACTTTCTGTCTGCCTGTCTTTTCTACTTGGCCTCGCTCCTCACTCTCTCTCTCTTTATGCTTCTGTCTCACTAACCACTGCCTGGCTTGCCTCTCTCTGTGACTGCTTCTCTCCCTCTCTTTGACTGCCTGTCTCAGCTTCTCTCTCCCTTTGACTGTCTCTCTCTCACTCCTCTACCCCTCCCGTGCGCTCTCTCTCCTCTGAGTCTGCTGCCGGTCTCTCTCTCTCTCTCTTTGACTGTCTGCCCCCCCTCGTGCGCTCTCTCCCCTCTACAAGCCCGCCTCTGCCTCGCACTCCATGCCGCAGTCTCTCCCTTTATCTTTCATTTATGGCCGTGGCGTCGCCAGCTAGAATCAAAACAAACCGCAGATATATTTCCGAGCAGTCGAACAGCATTCCCATGCAACAACTTCACGTTGCACTAACCAAAATACCACGCTGGGTTTAGTACCGCGAAAAACGAGAATACCATCTCGTCTCCAAGGCAGCGGCTATGTATATTTCTGGGTTTGTGGATTTGCCATTGTATGAGGAAAAAATAGGAAAGCAGCAAGTCACAGCAAATGCAATAAAAGTCTGGTGTGCGAGGTCAGACCTGCGTGTGAGGAAAACATTTGTTGTTAATGCTCCAAAACCCTTTAAGTTTTTGTGTTGAGCTGAGAGAACATAAAACGTAAACATGGATTGGTTCAATTATACCTTCTTACTTAGTGCTCTTGTAATGTGTGGCTGATTTTGTCGTTCATCTCAGCAATGTGTTTTTTTCTGCTGTAATAACTGTAGACACTACATGTGGGGTGCGCGCTTTTTATATATCTCTTTCTACAGTACAGATAGAGTGGAAAATGTACCCCTCTTTTTTTCTGCTACAAGGGCTCTATGCGGCGTTCTTAAATTTTGGCAATTTACCTTTTCTGAGCTATCGACGCAGGCCCTTGCAAAAATGAGATCAGTAAACGGATAATCAAATTGTTTATGTAATTACAAGCCCTGCGGCAGTAACAATCTCTATCTATCTTATCTATCTATCAATCAATCTATCTATCGTATATACATGCAGATCTATCAGATAGCCTAAATAAATAACCAATAGGTCTCACCTTTGGGACCTTATAAGTGTTTAGCCATGCAACAGTTGATGTTGTTGCAGTAAGGATATTGTGCTGCATAACTAAATACTTATAAGGTCCCAAAAGCGAGACCTATTGGCTATGCCAATGCTTGTTTTTCCTGTGGTCAATCTATCCTAAAAACAAGTAGGACAGTTTCAAATGAAGTTCCATCACAATCTGCTCCGCAGTTGACTAAGAGAAGCCTGATGCTGCCAACAGGATGGCTATTACTCCTTCCAAGACTCAGTTGTATATTTCGGCAGTGCTATGTTCCTCTTCGCCAAGATCTCTTCTTGAATTTTGGTGTACAGCATGGCTAAAAGTTATTTTTAAAAAGCGCTGAGATGTGGCTTGCACTGGACGTGTAACTGCTTTTTTCCTATTGACAGCATGGAGGAAGAGAAGGCAAGAGACAATGACGCAGATGTGAGAGCACACAGGTAACGGAGGGTGTGTTGGAGGAACTGGGGCAAAGCAGATAGCGGCACAGAAGGGAGCAGTCACAAGAGTCCTACGCAGAGCACCATGCTTTAGGGCGTTACAACAGGAATGGATGAAACTAGTCTAATACATAGATCGAGTAATGTCCCTAGAGCGCTGGCGGGAGGGGGTTGTACCACTCTGGGTCCATATAACCAGCGGATACGTTCCTAATTTATATCGACACCTGTGTGGCCTTGGGGGAAGGCGGGGGCAGTTTTGAAAATTCGCTAAATTGAGTGAAAACCATCAGTGAAGTCTGGACAGTTTGTAAACATGCCTAAGGTTTAAGTCATGCTGGAAACGATATTAGAAGGAGAAGTATTGGGTTGTCACTTATTATATAGATGGCTTTAAGCCTTGAAAGAGAACAGAGTGAAAGACCCAGTGGTGGTCCGAACAAGATGAGAGGAGGATTTGGTGGAACCCCTGCTGGGTTTGGAATGGGCATCTGCCTGTGAACTAGTCCAAAAAATAACTAATAATCAGAGGATTAAATTGACACATTTTCAGGTACTACACCGCCCCTACCTAACTCATGTGTGGCCACAGATAATCTTCCTGCAACACCCTCCGATTTGCCCTAAATATGGCACTGACAGTGCAACCTTCATTCACATGTTCTGAGAATGTGTGAAGGTACGGAGCATATAGGAAGCAATTGTCACAGCTTTAAGACGGGTGACCCGTCTGTCGATCACTGTCCCAGCAGAGCTGTGTGCAATAGGACTCCTGGCGATGTCCAGCAAGGGCAAATTGCCACACAAATTTGCTGCTCAGGGTTGCTACTGGGGAAAGGACCTATAGTGATCTAATGGATCTTGCAGAGAGTGCCCACACACATGCTATGGCTGAAGGAAATAATTGAATGGGCATTAGCGGAGGAAAGGCACCTAAGAGAGTTCAGAGCAGATGATAAAGTTCTGGGCGAAATTGCTCAGTGGGCAGAAATGATACAGAAGCTCTCTCATACCACGCATGACTCAACTGATGAGGGAGATTGGGACTCAGAAGGAGTCAGTTAACTGAATGCTATAGCAGACTGCTTCTCAATAGATATGAGTTGCAACAAGACACTTGTCGTAGTATTACTAGGCCCGTTCAATTTTTATGTTTACTTGTCTTTCTCTCTTATCCCTATCTAAAGGTTCACACCACTCTCTTGGTCCTCCGATTGATATTGTTTAGTGCCGAGAGGGGTTGGAAATAAAGGGTTCCAACAGTCATCCTATAAAGACCAGGACTTGGATAACTGAACTACAGACTTGAAATCAAACTCATGTAAATTACTCTCAAGATAATACTGTAAAGATAAAAGATTATAATGGCAAGCCCCAATCTCCTTAAGAAATGCAGGCGAGCCAAGATCATACACACTAAGAGCTCAGTTAAAGCTATACAGAAAAATAGCATTCGTGTTTGATGCTCTGAAGTCTCTCTAATATGATCTCCTCTGGTTGTTAGTAACCCCACATTAAGAAGGAAGATTCATTTGGATAGAAACAATCATGATAGCTGAGTCAACATGGAAATGTAGTTTAGTTTATCAAATCTTAAGATAAAACAAGTGAATCAATAATCAAGTTACAAGACAATTTAGTCGAATTCTAAAAATATATTTGAAATAGGATACCAAAGCTCAAGAGTTCAGGAAGGGACATGGAACATGCCAGTTCTAGCAGTCACCCAAGAAGGAAGAGACCACTAGGCACATATAGCGAATGCGTCAGTTCTTAAAGGAAGCCAGATGAGTCATCTTAGGGCAAGTCAAAGTTGCCAAGAAAAGTTCTGCAAGGAATTCTGTAAGATCTCCGGCAGCCCATTCGTTACCATGTGAGCTTGTGCCACCCAGTTCAGAGCCTGACCTCCGAGCATTCTCTCTTGTCCATTTAATCAGACAATATGATATTCTTAAATTTCTGGGGATAACACCTCCTGGAACCACCTAATTTTGTCAGACCACTAAGTCCATCGGTCAGTTCTTATAGGATGGGTCTCAGGCGACATAAAGAAGACACATAATGTAGAGAAAGATGTGGGTCAATTACGCAGTCCTCAAGCAATTCACCATGTGAAACATTGGAAGAATGCACCTTTCGCAAGAGCACATAGGCAGGTTCAAGAGGACAATTTCCCAGGCAGCTGTTCAGACTTGTATCAGAACATGTAGCAAAGTATCTTGTATAGTACATGAGAACTCAGGAGAGAAAACATTGTTTCACATTATTGGTCATATTCAGGAATTCTCTCACCAACAGCAGATACAGCAAATCAAGAAACTTCACATATGCAGTCAGGCCTACATTATATTGAGTTAATATACCGTAAAATATATAGAATTATTAAGCATACATTCATGGGAAGTATAAAGATTTTCACGATTCTAATATAACTCTGATGCACTTGAAATCATTTAGTATGGTTACAAAAAATACACGTCAGTACAATATATTACTACCTTTCAAGTGTACTAACGTGTAAATATATTTAAAATCCAAATATATTGCATTTGTTTTAGGTGTATAACATTAGTACATCTATGAAGTACAATCTATGAAAGTTTCAGGGAGGCATCATTAATTAGTTATGTGCAACAGCTACTTTTCTTTTGTAATTTGGTGCACACGTTTACACATAAAAGATACATTTATATTTGTCATCATATTCAGGTTAAATCTTAGTAAGGAACTAATTCCCATTAGTTATACACACATATAAATGATAATAAAGTATGATTTGAGGTAAACTGCATAACATAAGAGTTCCCCAGTTACACATTTCTAGCACGTTAATGAAATATAATTCTATTGTCACTTAGTGAACCACAGTCTATATTATTCACACAAAAGATATCATCTAGACTACATCTTTTCTGCATGCTTTTACAATGCAGTAACAAAAATTATCTTATTTTGTCATGTTTTCTTGAACATGTAGTTGGAGCATATTTATACATTTTCTCACAGAAAGAGTTGTAATTGGTTTCTCATGTCATTAAAAGTTTACTGGTATTTTCCTCTTTAACACACTTGACCGGTGCATCTGTCTGCGGGCTACGAGATTGCTTATAGACATAGTAAAATACAACCCTATCCTCGAACACGACTCCACTAACGGTCTATCATAGGTTAGGCAGGATCACAGAGTGCTCTAAACCTGGGTCGTGTGGGTGACTCCTGTCTCATGTTATAATTGTTTCACATAAAGCCAGAGCAAACTACAAGTGTCTTACCCTAACCACGTTAATCAGATAGTATTTTCTTACATAATAGGATTGCTTTACTTTTAAATAAATACTTTAAAAAAGTTTTAAATGCACTATGTCATCTATCAGTGCTACTACTTATAACAACATGAGCCCAAATCATTTCTATCATCAATTTTCCCTGTCTACCGGTTTGGCCATGTGCCTCAAACTACATACCATTATTAAATACTCACCTAATACAATTTTACTATCCCCACCCACACACCTCCAGTCAGTTAGTGATTGCACTTTTTCAGCACATCTACACAGTCACACAAACATAATGCTAAAACTATATAACTAATATTATGAAATGTTTAAAAGATGAATACTAATAATATCCCAAAATTTGAACATTACTATGAAGCACACAACTATTCTGAGCCTAGCCTTCATCCCATTGTGTCCATTTACAGCATATACCACAATCAAATCATACAAGCTGGTACACCAAGAACATATTTCCACTGCCCAGCCAATGATATGGTACATTTTTCAATCTGACACATAATATCAAGGGCTGGCCACACACTCATATGCCAGACACTGCACTTATATCCTTAACCAAAGTCTAAGTGTATATAATGTATAGCATGAACTACATGTGGACCCTACAGTCTGAAGTTATTCCTACACTTAATCAAAAAAGAATAAAGTTAAAGGTAGTCACACACAGTACCGCTCTGAATTCCACACACAATAGTCCCTCACACATCTCGGCCACTTCCTTTAACACAAATATGGCAGGGAATTAATTGCATCCTACAGTGGAACACAGAGGAAATCACAAGACCTAGAAAGGGAAGTAAATGGTTAACCCATGCAACATACTGGAATGCATGGTTACATAAGGCAATCACAATACTATTTACAAAAACTAAATATATCTTCAATTACACAACAGACACAAAAGGTTGAACTTTACATTTATATAAACAATAAGTAATAAAAAGCAGCAAAAATCTTCATTCTCTGGGTATCAAAATGTTTTAACTAAAAATAAAAAAACAAAGTAAAGTCCGGAGTTTGATAATACAAAATAGTGTCCTATTGCAATCTATATGTGGCTCCATGCAGTGAAATCAGAAATACATTTATTGTTCAGCTAATTAAAACCACAACAATTGCTACACTAAAACAAATATATAAAATAACAATAAAAACGGGATATATTCCTTTTTATGTTCTCTAAAGACAATATAATTTCTTATCCTAATATTTACATTTCTTCCTGTATAATGTAAACAAAACATTTAACTAATTAAAACAATATCTTAAGTATTACATCAAACAACCATTTTACCAGGCCACTGGCCTTATTTTGAATGATCCTTTTACTAAATTCTGAGGCTAATCAAGGTTCGACTAGGCTGCACAGGAGCATAATCTCCAATATCACATCTTATAACCGTTTAATCTTGACACTAGTCTTTATTTGATATTTCCTCATATTTAATTAGGAGTTTGATTAAACGACAGTTAAGCTGTGGATCTTCTGGATCTAGGCATTTTAATATTGCAGTTCTGCAGGAGCGCACGCCTCTTGTATTGAGTGGTCCCCTTAACAATTTCCGGCGATCCTCGCCTAACTCTGGGCAGGTACAGACTAAGTGAATAAAATCCTGCGTTGGTGCTCCACAGAGACAACAAGATTTTGGGCCCTGATATTTCCAACTTGGCTGGTCTGCATTTGATGGCAATTTACCAAATCGGATCGCTATATATTTGGATTTTAGATGGTAAGAAAATGGCTGATTCAAATATGCCGCTGGTTGCAGTTTTACATAGGATTGCAAGACCATCCATGCATGTGCCCGTCTGCTTAGGGAGGCCTTGTCCTCAAGTAATGAATGTTGCTTTGCTCCCTTCTTCAAAATTTGCTGGAAAGTGGGATAAGGAAGGTTTTTCTGCCAAAGATCTGTGATGTTTGTGACCTGTAGTGAAGTTTGAAGATATGTATAGTAGGCGGACTGCGGATCTTCTTGTAATGCAGTCCAGAGTGCATTATTGATTTCATTATTCCGATTACACCAGATTTTATACCAGGCTAGTATCGTAACATATCTTCTATGAAGCTGTTGTAAGCCGAATTCCAATCGGCCGGCCGGCGAAGCATTATGCGGAAGTGAGAAAACATTTTTGTATGCTTGTGTTTGGAGTCTATCCGGAACCCCAGCATCTTTCCCAAACTGGACTTCGCTTCCATATGCAAGAGTGGGGAGTAGTTTTGCCTTCATGATGGATAGCAATGGGGTGAGGGAGGGACCTTTTAATCTTTTTGAAATAGAACAAAATGCGAATGTAAGTCCATTTCCCTTTTTTTGTATGGCCTCATTTTGTATTCGGAAAGTTAATTGTTTATCCAGATGAATTCCTAGGTATTTGTAACTACTCACTACTTCAAGATTTGAATTACCAAATTTAAATGAGGTTAATTTTTGAATAGGTCGACTTATAATCATAGCTTTAGTTTCAGCTGCGTTTATTTCCAACAAATTCTTCCTGGCGAAGTTCCCTAGCTCATCTATTGCTCTTTGGAGGCCGATTCTTGTATGGCTTGCCAAGACTATATCATCAGCATACGCTAAATGAGTAATCTGCAAAATACCCAAACGAGGAGGATGCAAATAGATTTTATCAAGTCGTGGTGACAAATCCGCCATGAAGAGATTAAATAAATTTGGTGCTAGGACGCACCCTTGCTTGAGTCCTTCCTTCGTATAGATTTTTCTTGAGAGCCTCGTCCCATCAGCTATTTTTACCTGCATCCATGTATCTGAGTATAATTCCATGATCGGTGTTAATATTCTATCTGGCTCCATGCAGTGATCTTGCCTTCACATCAGTATAGTCTTCTATTCCTCATGGGGCACAAGATCCTGCAACAGCTGGTAAATGTCCAGTCACCTATTTATTGGGAGGGAGTGGGTTTAAAAAAATATATATTTAGGGCCCGCTTACGATCGAAGGTTTTCCGCCCGACATGGTATGTTTAAATTCCGACCGCCGTATTAGGATGATGGCGGTCGGAGTTTAAACCTGCGGGAGAATCCTACGCAGTTTTGACGGGCTCAAGGAGCCCGTCGGTCAGCCGGAAAGGCAGCATAATCCCTTAAGGACGGTATTTCCGCAGTCGGGATTATGATGTTGTTTTCTGACAACCATTCCATGCTGGCCTTTCCGACCTGGAAAGGCTGTCAGAAAGTTGCATTGGGCACCCTTAGCAGGCCGCCTTTCCCCCCTGGCCCTCTGCATATTGGCCTGGGCATACCTCCACCATGAGGTGCCTGCCACACAGTGCAGGGATGTTTGCAAACTTCTGTTTTTCAATGGGAGCTTGTGCTGCAGGCGTTTTCAGCCCAACGCACAAGCTCCCATTGAAAAATTGAAGTTTCCGACCCCACTATGTGCGGTTGCATACTAATTGGAATTGCGGAACCGCCGACCCTTGGTCAGGCGGTTCCTTTCCCGCAATAGTGTCATGCGGACATCGTAATAAAGGCCTTAGTGTCTGCAGGACCAGGTGGTTTTGGGGAGGGATGGTGATGGGAAAGGTGAGGTTTTGGGGTATGAGAGCGTTCGGGGGTATGGAAATGTTCATGGGTATAAGGTGTTTTCAAGATGAGTGAAATGGTGGTGGAAAGTGGAGGGATTGGGTCTGAAGGAAAACTTGGGTGGGCTTATGGATGGGGCCAGTGCTTTAAATGGGACATGTGGAGGAATGGGGTAGGGGATGGATGGGTCGGAAGGAGAAATAAAGGCAGCTGTGCTGGAAGCACTGGTGTTATATGAGGTACTTGGAGAGAAATAATCTCTATGTAAGGCAGACATGGCATAGCACACATCATCCAGTATGCCAATCAGTTGCATGAGTAGCTAATGGAGACTCTGAAATGGCATGCAACAATACTTTCTACCCCATAGAGAGGTTCTTTAGAATTTCCAATTACTCCTCTGGCACCCGTGTTGAAATGGGGGATGAGGGAGAGGTGCCAGGGACAAAGGAGACCGCAGCCCATTTACAGACTTAGTGCCAGCTTTGTGCCGGGGCACAAGAGTGATGGTACTGTTCGCAATAGTGGCAGTAATGGCCACAGGAACAGAGAGTATGGCCTATGTTGATTCTGCTGCGGGACTGGCTTGAGTCGAAGGCCTCAGATTGCGATTTTGTCATGACCTTCTGGCTAGTCCCATGAGCCTCTTTGACCCTGGATCATTTGGTATCAGTGGCTCCACCTTCTGACTCCCAGTGGCACTCCTGTGCCCCCCCCCCTCCATGACGTTTGGCCAGTGTCTTCCTCACTTCCATGAGGAAGCTGACAGCATACGTGTGAAGACCAGTTATATAATAAATATATAAATTGCAAAAGGTACACACATTCAAGAGGGTCAAACATAAGACATTTTATCACTCTAATCTCAATAATTGGCACACAATGTGACCTCATAAAGGGACTGATTGGGATTTTCTAAGATCAGTTGCTCCATCACAAAATTATGGCTATTCTGTCTGCATTACTACATGTGCATTATATCATATAGAATTTGCAATAAGTCTGATGAAATATCCGTCACTTTTGTGACAAAGCACATATCTGCAAATCACCAAATCATGCACTTATCTGTTAATTAGCTAATTTCAAGGGAAGCTACGTTTTCCTAAGGATCCACAATTGTAATCCAATCTCAAATACTGAGTCACATCTATCCAATTAGTTGAAGGGGACACGCTGGGCCTAATTTACTGTTTGGTTGATGGCTTCTTACATCATAAAGGTAACAGATATTATGTCTGCCTTATTGCAAGTGCAATAGGATAAAATGAACATACAACATGGCGCATGGGATACCAGTCCATTAGGGACAGAGTAACCTGTCTGACAAAGTGTAAACCAGGGCCTAAGCCACAAATGTGACACACATTTTGGCCATCTCAATACAAGGTTAGATATGGTTTAATGCACTTGGAAAATGGTGTGGGTGTTCTACTATCTTTTTTAAAGAAAACTATCCCATCTGGGAAAATGAAATGAAACTCAGGCACAGATTGATATTTTTTCACTTTGAAATATTGTTGACAGTAATGTACCATATGCTGGGTAAAAACTGGTGGCCCATGCCCAGCATTCACACTTGTACATATTTGTCATCACACTTGCTCAATTGTAAGGGCCACAGGTAAAAAAAAACAGTTTTTATGTCAATGCCTAGGCCACCTTTTTAACAAATATGTCTTCATACACTTGCCCAGGACCTGCATGTCTTATAAAACATTAGCCCTAAAGTGGTGGCCTAACGATACTATCCACATTACATAATATAATTTTAAAAACAGTTGTCCCTACACATGTTTAAAATAGATTCGAGCATGTCCAAAACTGTTTACGTGCACCACAGAAATATGGGTCTCGTGAACCATTTGATGAAAGTGCAGGTTGGAAATATGTTTGACTACATAATCCATCAATAACATATTTTCCATCAGCAAAGTTACAAACACAGCATTGCCACTGCCTCCTTTAAAGTTTAATTGTTTTCTTACTGTTAACAAATGTGACAGATATCCCATCTGCCTTATTACAAGGGCATTATATGATGGGCCACTGGAATTATGTGGCAGAGTTAACTAAATTATGTGTCAAGAAAAGCAAAATTATGCAGCATAAATCAGCATATTTTTTGATAGAATTACTTCATTATGTTATCATTTGTACACACCATAATATTGGCTAGGCAAAAATTTCACCTCAGTAGTACCAGTTTAACAACCAAATGCAGAAATAAGCAATGGAAAGATGACCAGTTAACGAAGGCCTTCCACTGCATGCGTTAACATGCTGCCACATTTTTAGTAACCTTTTATCCGTTTGAGCTAAAAATAGTTTTTTGTTAAGATCTTCAGATTATGCAGCAGATGATGTATTATGTAGCAAATCCACATATATTTAAAATAGCTGCAGCCGCAGAATCACATAATTTCTGTAGCCCTGTGTAACCAACTGAGTTACTGGTTTAGTGGGGTGAAACCCTTCTCAAGCAGGAACCACAATACTTGTCAGGGTAAAGTCATAAGCAACCCCTGAATTAACCTGTGAGCAAACCTCAGATAGCTTGGCACAGAGCAGTCAGGCTGAATTCAGAGGCAATGTGTAAAGCATTTGTGAAACATTTCCAAAAGTAACACAGTAAAAAAACACCCAAAAAAGATCCTACACCCAATTATAAAAATCAAGTAAGTGTTCATAAATAAAACAAGACCAAAATGACAAACACGTAGATATGCTATTTTAAAGATTTAAGTAAAATAAGCACCAAAAAGCACAAAGCGCCAGCTGTGTGTATCTGCTCGCACCGGTCTGGGACAAATTGACAAGTTCAGCCAAGCCCAATACGAGTGCGGGCTAGCTACAGGGACACAGTTTGGCCCGCTGAAAAAGAGCACTTTCAATCCTGGGGGCGGAGCATTGTAAGGGAACATGCCATGGATGCGTCGCGCATTTGAGGCGATGCATTAGCTCTGAGATTCTGCAAAGCTGTGATGTGAGGTCTTACATTGAGGTCCACATCTGGTGGGAGATAATATCGATAAATGTTTTCTTGCCTATGAGATAGCCCTGAGGGTTTATAAAATCCCAAAAGTGCGTGGGTTTTGTGAAACCACATGCCTACAGTGGGGCAATGCATATTTCTTACTTTAGAGGTTGGGGACCAAACCAGGTCCACCTCAATGAAAGCCATCTTGATCACTAAGATTGGACTGACCCCTGAAAAATACTGCCAGAGGTTCAAGGACAGCCAGAATCTCCCCAACCAGTCCTTGGTGGACTTTGTAGCCTACTCTAGCAAGGCACTGAATGGTTGGGTGCAAGGCAGCAAAGTTAATGACTACAGTGGGTTGTACAATTTAATTTTGAGAGGGCGCATGCTCAGTTTTTCAGAGCTGCACCAGCACCTAGGAGACAGTAAGCTAACTGACCCCAGAAAGCTTGCTATGAAGGGCAGACCTCTGGGGTAGCTCCAGGGTGTCCAAAAAGGTATGTATCTGACGGAGACTCTCACAAGGATGTTAAAGAATCCCATCAGAAGAGGGGGGGGGGGGTTGAAAAACTTAAAAATAAGGAGCTCTCAAAAAGCCCCCCAAAAAGTCCTGAGGGAACAAGTCACCAGTCCCTGTCCAGACCTAAAAAGTAGGGTTCTTTAACAAGCACACTGGGAGGTTTGCTCCCCAATGCACAGAGTGCTACAAGCATGGGCACTTCAAGTGTGACTCCAAATGTCCAAAGAGAGCACAGCCCCCAGTGGTGGGCAGACACCCGGGTTGAAAAGTGTAGCGCTCAGGAAGGTGGTGGTCCCAGTTAGCTTTGGGGAGCAGACAGAGGTGACTCTGGTGTCCCTGGGGGATAAGGAGATGGTGTCAAAAGCCCATATGAGTGCCAATCCTTCTAAGTATAGACAGTGGGTGACTATCAACGGGCAATGGGTGGAGCTTCTGAGAGACACAGGAACCAGCATAACTGCTGTAAGGGGTCAGCTGGTGTCCTCAGAGCACGTCCTCCCTAACACATTTCACAAAGTCAAAGTCGCAGACAGCCGAGAGACACATCTACCGGTAGCTCTGATTCCCTTTAAGTGGGGCAGCATCTGAGGTTCTCTAAAAGTAGCTGTGAGCCATGCCTGTGTGATTGTCTATTAGGGAATGGCTCAAAGCACACTATCTGGAGGGAGGTAGAGCTCAAGCCACACTTAGAGATTATGTGAATGCCTGAATGAGTCTATATGACAACGAGGACCATGGCTACCCGGGAAGGGAGTCAAGGGCACCTAGAGCCCTAAACAATGGCCCAGGTAGCTGCCAAGAAGCACAAGCAGAGCCTCTGAAGTTCTCCCCGCCCAGGTTGACAGGGCACCAAAGGAGGATGCCCCTGAACCAAACGGGGAAGACATTGCCACTGTGTGTGACCTGCCTGAGCTTGCTGGTTGGCAAGTTAAGGGTAGACGTACCAGGGAGGAAATCTTTTAATCCACAAAAAGAGTGCCCCACTCTAGAGGGCTTGAGGGGACAAGCTGAGGCCCAGGCAGCAGGTGACACTTCTGGAGATCACTTGATCTATTAGGAGAATGATTCCTTACATAGCAAGCCTAACATTCCTGGACCTGGAGCAGCCCATATGAGGGTGGTCCCCCTGTGTTATAGGGCATTTCTACTGGGTTTGGCTAATGACATACCCCCGGCAGGACATCTGGGGCAAGATAAGACCTTCGCCATGCTTGTTGCCCAGTTCTATTGGCTCTGGATGGAAGACGGCCTCAGATGCATTCTCTAGGTCCTTTCACATCTGCCAGGCTAGTGTGAAGTCAGTGAAAAGCTCAATGCCCCCCTGACCTTATTATCTGTCTATGGCACGCCCGTTGAGAGGATAGGCATCAACATTATTGGGCCTTTGGACCCCAAGCAGTTTAGGCAACAGGTACATCTTAGACTTGGTAGACTACACAACTCACTGCCCAGAGCCATATCTCTGAGGTTGGTGACTGCACCTACTGTAGTCAGGGCCCCAATGGGAATTTTTTACCTCTGTGGGGTTCCCAAAGAGGTAGTGTCTGACAGAGGCAGGGACTGAAGGCTCTAACTACCTTGCACCTGGAGTCAGCCATCTGTGGGTCTACCCTGCCAAGTGGTGCCACACCAGTCCTGGACCCTTGGAAGTGGCCCTAAGGTGCTCTGCCAGACTGCGGATCCAGAAGACCTCTGCTGCATGACTCAAACCCAAGCAGAACCAATGCATCACCACACTGAGTTGATCTGAAATGCCACATTCAACAGGACCTCACACCTCCGCCACACTGCATCTCGGAACCGACGCATCGCTTCGGCTATGCTACACATCTTTGATGCGGATCCATGCAACGCTCTACTAACCAGGATTAAAGGTACTTTGTTCAGAGGGCCCAACTGGGTCCCTGAAGCCGGCTTTGCGCTTCATTTGGTCAGCTTGAACTAGTGACATTCTCTTGGTCTGGTGAGACCAGATATCTACATTTGGCTCTTTACACCTTTTGGAGCTATTTTCACTAAAATCTTATAAAATTGATTATCTCCTAACCAAGTGTTGAGCACATGTTAAGTTAAGGTTTGCACGTGGCTTCACCCTGATAAGAATTGTGGTTGCTGCTTGAGAAGATTTTCAGCCCCCACAACCAGTAACCCAGTTTCTTACACTGACTTACTTATGAGTCCCCAGTACATGGTACCAAGGGTACCCAGGATTTGTGAGTTGGAGTGTTCACCCCAGGGCTGCAGCATTGATTGTGCCACCATGTGCATGACAAAGTACAACATGGCTCCCAGCTTGCGACTGCAGCCTAGAAGAGCAGTTTTATAACTGCTAATTCGATTTTGCCGTTTAAACCAATGGCAAAGCCCCCACTTCCCTTAACAATCTATATAAGTCTCCTCTAAGAAAGGTCTATGGAGTTCTAAGGCAGGGATCAGTATATTATTAATCTGGATATATGCTTTGAATATATCCTAAGAGCAACAGTTCCAAATTGTAATTTTGCTGTGGAAACGTATGTAGCCTCATTGGCTAACACAGATTTACCGGTTGACCTCTCATCCTGCTAACTTCTGAATAGGACTACTAAATTTGGTACTTCAAGGTATCAAATTAATATTGGCATTAAACCTGACTTGATGCCCAAGTTGAATTTAATGTCACTTTCAAGGAAAAGCAACTTCTAGAAAGTCGCCAATCCACTGCCCACTTTGTCCAGTGGCCCGCACAGTTGCTGGCCACCAGACAGCCTTCTGCTCTCCTGAAGAGTAGGGTGAACAACTCCCAGGTTCAGAAACAATAGAAACCTTCTACACAGGGTGATGGCCCAAAAGGTGAGCCTCAAAGGTTATAATGGGCAAATAATGATCACAGTATTGTAGAGCTGTCTTTTTGTACAGGAAGACAGGCTGGCAGCAGGAACATTGAGGGCAAACCAGTAGCCAAACTTGTTTTTATTTTTAATTCTGTTTATTTATTTAACATAGCTCGTAGTACCAAGTCACAGTGATCTGTGAGCAACAATCAGACTAAAAGATAACATCGTGGTGATCAGCCAAAACAGTACAGCAGTACACAATTGGAATGAACAGTTGCATGTTACTCTTCCAACCCCTCTCCCCCCTCCCTGTACTTTTGCCATGGTCCCCATATCTTTTTCCATTTCTTCGTACATCCCCTACTCTTATATATGGTTTCTTCGGCACGCTGGCACCAATCTAGGTCCCTCCCCCACTGCTCCCATGACGAAGTCGTCTGAGATCCCTATCCCCTGGCGATGTTTCTCTTTGCTATCGCCGCTGCCAGTGCCAACCAGCGTTCCACGTGTCTTGACCAATCTGTGTCTCCCTTTATCATCAATAACAACCACCTTGGCTCCAGCGGAACAGGTGTGCCCACAAACACCGACATTATGTCTGCCACTTTGGTCCAGAACAGGAATATAGCGGGGCACTCCCATAATATGTGGTAGAAGGTGCCTTCCCCCTGACAACCCCTCACGCAAAGGGCCGATGGGCTCCTGCCTCATTTGTACAAGTGTGTGCGAGGATAGTATACGCGGTGAAGTATTTTCAATTGGACCAGTCTGAACCTAGGACGGATTGCTATCTCCCATGGGCTCTGCCTGGCGTCTTGCCAGTCGTCGTCTTCAATGGCACCAAAGTTGCGGGTCCATGTCTCTCTAAGTTCCACCAGTCAGGCATATTGTTTATGAGTTTTCAGTAGATGGTGGACGTGGGCTTCTCTAATATGGGATCTAACAATATCCTATCCTCCATGGGAGAATACTCTGGAATGGATGTGTCTTTGCTCGTGTGTGAGCGAATGGCGTGTGTAAGGCGTAGGTAGTGGTAGTATTGTCACTCGTGGAGGTCATATTCCTTCTTGAGGTAGGCAAAGGAGCGGGGAGCAGAACCCTTCCAAACATTCCCCAAATAATCTATCCCGATTAATTTCCATCCCCCAAAGCCTGTCAGTCGTGACACATCTCGCAGTTGATCTCCTAGCCACAGGGAGGTTCTACCAGTCAATTTGTCCATCCACCCCAGGAACCTGTTCACCTCCCTCCAGCACTGGACCACCACCTTAGTTTGTGCAGGCCACTCTTTCCCTACTCTCCGGGCATAGAGCAAGTGCTCACAGTTTCCCTTAGGCATTGCCAGTCGGTCCACTCTATAGGCCGGTTCGGAACTGTCTGCATACACCCAGTCGTTTACTACTTGAAGCTGGGAGGCCCAGTAGTACAGTCGCACGTCTGAGAGTGCCAGGCCCCCATTGTATACCCCCCTAGTAAGTTTGGTGAAAGCTATTCTGGGAGTACCACCATTCCAGAGCAGTGCCCGCACTGCCTGCGAGATACGCATGAATACTCCCTGAGGGACTGGGTACAGTGTATTTTGTAGGATATACAGCAGCCTCGGCAGGGCGAGCATCTTAAATAGTGCTGCTCGGCCCATGAGGGAAAGCGGGAGGGATCTCCAATGGCTAACATCGGTCCCAAGGCACGCCAACTGTGGTTCAAGGTTTTTATGAAAATCTTCCCCCACATCCCTGGTTATGTAAACCCCTATATATTTAAAGCCATCTGTCGCGACAGTGGCTGGACATCTGGTAGGGACCCGTGGGGGGGGCGGATCCGACAGATCTCTGTACTGGGGTGAATGTATGACATTGTTCTGCATTCTGTCCATCAATTGTTGTTTTTGCATTTGTCACCCCGAGTGGGAAGGGTATGCTCAGACGTGAGTCCCTTGCTCTCCATGCCACTGGAATCAAGCTATCCTGGCTGACGAGGGCTGAAAGCCCGAAACCGGTCCTAGGATGCTTGTTTCCAGTCCAGGGAGGACCTGGCTTGGCAGTTCGGGCTGGACTGTTCCCATGGGGCACAGGGTCAAGACTGATTTGCATATGGCTGGGTTCAAACTGGAATGGCATGGTGAGCAAAAAAACGATGGATTTAGGCCCAGATCTCTGTACTGGGGTGAATGTATGACATTGTTCTGCATTCTGTCCATCAATTGTTGTTTTTGCATTTGTCACCCCGAGTGGGAAGGGTATGCTCAGACGTGAGTCCCTTGCTCTCCATGCCACTGGAATCAAGCTATCCTGGCTGACGAGGGCTGAAAGCCCGAAACCGGTCCTAGGATGCTTGTTTCCAGTCCAGGGAGGACCTGGCTTGGCAGTTCGGGCTGGACTGTTCCCATGGGGCACAGGGTCAAGACTGATTTGCATATGGCTGGGTTCAAACTGGAATGGCATGGTGAGCAAAAAAACGATGGATTTAGGCCCAGATCTCTGTACTGGGGTGAATGTATGACATTGTTCTGCATTCTGTCCATCAATTGTTGTTTTTGCATAACATCGGTCCCAAGGCACGCCAACTGTGGTTCAAGGTTTTTATGAAAATATTCCCCTACATCCCTGGTTATGTAAACCCCTATATATTTAAAGCCATCTGTCGCGACAGTGGCTGGACATCTGGTAGGGACCCGTGGGGGGGGCGGATCCGACAGAGGAAATACCACTGACTTCCCCCAATTGATAGTGTATCTGAATAGCTGCTTAACAGTTCAAAAAGATGTAGTGCCTGCGCTATCGAATGGTATGGCCACACCATATATAGTATGATTTCATCAGCGTATAGAGAGACATGCTCCTCCCAGTCATCCGTCAGAGCCAGGCCCCCAAAAAAAACATCTCTCCTGATCCAGTGTGCCAACGGCTCCAAGGCCAGAGCGAACAAGAGAGGAGACAAGGGGCAGCCCTGTCTGGTACCCCTCTTAAGGGGGAACACCCTGGACACCGTCCCATTCACCCTAACCTGAGCCATCACCAGTAGCCAAACTTGTATTCCCACTGGCATGCAGTCCACTGATAGCTCCACCTCTACGGTGCTCTACCAAGATCCTACCATCCAAGGAAGGGTTCAGACAGCTTGAGAGTGGGCAGAATAGTGTACTCTGGGATTGCTAGATGCCACACAAATTCAATAGTTGGCACTGGGAGGAAGGGATCCTGATAGCCCATTGGCTAGTAACTGCATCATCCGCACAGGGCACTCTCTGGGCATAAATATGGCACTCCTGGCACCTTGAACCTCATCTCATGACAGAATTGGAGAAAGGGACAAAGAAGGACTGGCCTGCTGATCCCTGGACCTGACAATAGAGACTGCACCGACTGCTGGACTACACCTGTCGCACCTTGAGCTAGCAAAGAGAGAACTGTGATTGTGGCTCCTGGTTCGTAGAAAAGTCCCTACTGAGCACCAGACCAATTAAGTGATTCCAAGGGTCAGTCGCTGATGCCCTGGAACCAGCACCAGAGCCGTCAAAGCTGACGAAGCCCCTGCTGGAAAGTCAGTAGCCATATTCATTGAATCACTGCTGACTGCTGAAGGGCAACCCAAGAGACCCATCCTCAATGGGCAAAAGCTGCACCTGAGTCTGCTGGACCCAGGAGGGTCATCTGAGTTCAGATTGAACACTAAAGACAGACACCAGCCTTCACGAAAGGATACCAGTGGACCCACTGTGTACCAAGATCGGCAGCCCAGCCGCAGCTGGCCTCCTACTTGCTCAAAATGAACTTCGAGGAACACAGACTCCTGTGGTTAAAGTTGCCTAAGCTTATCCGTGAACTGAGGAATAACTGCAAGGACCCCGTCGTGCACCACACAGCACCCAGAGCATCCTTCAGTATCCCTCAGATGTCTGCATTCCCAGCATCAGGACCACTCTATTGAAGTCTATGGCGGTCTTGATTTTAAGTTTGGAAATAGACTTGAGATTGTTTTGGTGACCAGGTAACTGTCCAACTACTCCTTATTGGTCCACCTGACTTTCTCTTTATCTGAATTGGCCCACACTCATGCCGGAGTACTTGAACACAGCTCTTTCAAGCTTTTTAAAAGTTCAAAACTTTACAGTTACAATACTCATTTATGCTTTGGACTAAAAGGCTAAGATTTACGTTTTACTTTAAATTCTATATCTCCAGAACCCTCTGGTGAATTTTGCTTTTCTTGGTGTCTAAAAAATTTCTATTTAAAAAAATTGGTGTTGGATTTCTTTCGTGTTGTGCGACTTTCTTACTTCATTGTCTGGTGCCTCTAAATGCTTTACATGCTTTGCACTACTTTCTTTGTTTAATCCTTTGTGATCAAAGCAACAGCTGCCCAGGGTTTAGCTAAAGAGTTTACAAACGAGCCGGACTGGACAAAAGACAGTTTTGTGAGTGTATTAAACAGTAAGGTCACACAACCATACCATAAAATACACCACAGTCTTCACACACATCCTCAAAATCTTTACACTCACCCTTATGTACATTTACACTGACAAAACACACACACTCACACACACACACGGATATAGGCATACACACAAACATAAAACATTAATAGTCACAGTTACACATTGACAAAAAAAGTGTATAATTATTCTATCTTTGTTGTTTTTTTAACACGCGTATACGTTTTTGTAATTTTGTGTTGCTTTTCAAAAACAGGGGAAATATAATAGAAAAAAATGGTATCTGAACTTGGAGACTGTAAAGTCCAAAAGCAAAGAAATTTAAATTTTCAAAATGTGTGATCCTCAATAGTCCTCACAAAAGCATGCTCCCCATGCTGATCACACCTTGTTGCATCTCTGGGACATGAGATGGTAATCCTTGTATGACTGGGTGGCACTATGTCTTCAGCTGCCAAGAATGTTCCAGCACTGGAAGTCGAAACCTAAGCAGAAGCATCCCATTATTTTTGGGGCCTTTGAGGTCTCTTGGGGTGGAGAGTACACATGTGCTCCACATGTTTAATGTGCCATGAGGGTACTCTTTCCGATGCCTTTGGAAAACTTCCTATTGTAAATAGCGGACTGCACTGCTTTGGCTATAACTTTTGTTTCTCCAGATGAAATGGAGAAAAAATTCCACACAAAGTAATGCTCCTTTCTCGGAGGCTCTATTTCCTCCTTTTCCTCCATCTGCTGTCTCCGTTCCTCTCGATCAATTTGCTATCCAAGTAATTGAAGAGCAAAGCAAAAAAAGAAAAAAAATACACTATGGGTCATTACTGCAAGTGTTTGCATGCTAATTAGGGCTGGGCGGAAATTGCGGAATGCCTCTTCGCGGAATTTTGAAAGAAATTGTGGAAAACGAGCGCACAACCTGAGGGACCGTGTGCCCGGGACTGGGGTCCCTCGTGCTTGGGCAGGCTCCCCGATCTCCCCGGCCTGGCTGCGTTGAGAAGCAGGGACCGGCCCCGGGCCTCCTGATTTTTGGTCAAGGCCTAGGATCCCACGTCCTGCGGCCTGCTAAGTGTCCATCTGCCCGGGACAAGAGTCCCTGGTGCAGAGCCCCGGAGCCCTGCAAGGGCAGGCAGGAGCCCTACCGCTATGGCTCGGTGTGGGCAGCTGGGAGTCCTTTCGGTCCCAGCCATCTGGTCGCACCTTTCCCTCGGCCATCTGGTCGCACGCAATGCTTTCCAATGGGGCGACCAGATGGCCGGGCTGCCCTGGAAGTCCCAATGGGGGCTCATTCGCCTCCCCGATCCCAGGCAGGGCTCCAGGAGTTCGGGTGCATCCGGGCCTAGGGTCCCCTCCGTCACCCGGTGCACACGGTTTACCAGAAAGGGGGGTAGCCTTCCTACGGATTACTAGGGGAAGGGTATGCCGGGACACCCCTCCTGGGGATGGCGGTTCTCAGGCGGGGACCAGATGGGCCAAGCCCGGACGACACTTCCCCGGGGCGTCCGGTGCTCCCTCCTCCAGCCCGCGGCGAGGCAAAGTGCCCGGGACGGGCTCCATGGGTCCCGCGGGCGTCCGGGCCCTGGGAGCTCCACCGGGCCTCCCATGCCTGAGGCCCAGCGTGGGGTCTACGAGACCCCTAGCCCTGCAGCCCCAAAGCCCTGCAGCCCTGGAGCCCTTCAGCCCGGAGCCCTGGAGCCCTGCAGGCCCTGGAGCCCTGCAGGCCCGGAGCCCTGCAGGCCCAGAGCCCTGCAGCCCCGGAGCCCTGCAGCCCCGGAGCCCTGCAGCCCTGGAGCCCTGCAGCCACGGAGCCCTGCGTGGGCAGGTGGGAACCCTAGCGCGAAGGCTCTGGGTTGGACAGATGGGAGTCCTTTCAGTCCCGGCCATCTGGTTGCACCTCTCCCCTCGGCCATCTGGTCATGCGCAATGCTTTCCAATGGGGCGACCAGATGGCCGGGCCAGCCTGGAAGTCCAGATGAGGGCTCATTTGACTCCCGGATCCCAATCAGGGCTCCAGGAGGCCGGGCGCATCCGCGCCTAGTATCCCCTCCATCACTCGGAGCACGCGGGTTACAAGAAAGGGGGGTAGCCTTCCTCCGGATTAGTAGGGGCAGGGTGTGCCGGAAGACCCCTCCGGGGCTGGAGGTTCTTTGCTGGGGACCAGATGGGCTATGCCCGGGCAACATCTACAAAAGCTACATTTAAAGAAACCCTTTCTTTTAGTTAGCCAATTGGATGTCTTCATAACTTCTGGACTAGATCTAACTAATGCGTCTCTCATTGAGGGTGCCCGTCTAAAAGTAATATTAGGTAGCTCAGGCACCATTTGGGACATAGTAAGGTCTGTTTTAATAATGGGCCAGTTTTTATACATGATCTTTTTGATTTGTTTTTCCTGTTGACTATATGCTGTAATGAGTCTTATGTTGTTCCCTGATTCAGTCATTTTCTTTTTGTGACAAACAACTTCAGTTGATACTACATCGTTGCTAAAAGCATTGTCTTTGTTCATAGCTGTCATGAGCTCATTCTCTTTGTACCCTCGATGGATAAATCTCTGAAATGCCTCACTCTGCCAGTTCTTGAGGTCTTGATCTGTTTTGCATATACGTTTGATCCTCAAGAATTCCCCATATGGGATGCTTTTAATCAGATGATAGGGGTGCGAGCTACTAGCATGCAGTATTGCATTGCCTGCTGTGCTTTTTCTGTGTAGTTTGGTGTGAATGAGATTATCTTTGATGTAGATCTCAACATCTAAAAACTGTATTACCTCCTCATTGACTTCTGAGGTGAAATTAAGGTTTAAATCATTAATGTTTATGCTGCTAACAAATTCATAAGCTGTTTCTTTAGTACCTTCCCAGATGACAAAAACGTCATCTATGAACCGCCACCATTGTTTCACATGTGTTTCAAATGCCTCCTTGTGAGTGGTTCTGAGGACATGTTCCTCCCACCAGCCAACGTGAAGACACGCGTAGCTGGGGGAAAAACATGCCCCCATCGCCACTCCGTGAAGTTGTTGAAACACCTCTTTGTTGAAGATAAAGAAATTGTTGGTCAGACAGATGTTGATCATGTCTAGAATCATTTCATTATGTTGATAAAATACACTAGAACGTTTAGAAAGAAAGTGTTTTCTGGCCAATATCCCATCAGTGTGTCGTATGCTGGTGTGTAGAGAACTTATGTCCATGACAAGAAAGATATATTCTTGTTTCCATTCTATAGATTGTAATTTAGATATAAAATGGCCAGTGTCCCGAATGTAAGAACATAATGATTCCACATGTTCACGGAGAAAAAAGTCCACATATTTTGACATATTTTCCAGCAGTCCCCTTTGTGCTGATATGATGGGTCTTCCTGGTACTGGGGTTATTTTTTTATGTACTTTCGGAATAAAGTAAAGTACCGGTGTAATGGGATGGTCATTTTTTAAGAATTCCAGTTCATTTTTACTTTATAGTCCCATTCTTCTCCATTTTGATAATTCTTTGAACACTAATTCCTTGACCTTTTTCAAATCATTGAATGTTGCCTTGTTGTAGCATTCCTTATCTCCTAGGTGTTTGCATGCTTCCTCCATGTAGAGCTCCCGGGGCCACAGGACTATGTTACCACCTTTGTCAGATTTGTTGATTATAAGATCTTCACTTGATTGTAATTTTCGCATTAATGTTGAGTATTGTAAGTTTTTGTATTTTCTATGTTTTTGTTTTCGTAGTACTGTTTGGTTGAGGTTTTTTAGGTCTTTTGTGACACAATCACTGAAAATGTCAATAGCATCCTTAGGCATCATCGGTATGAATGATAAGGGCGGTCGAAAAGGTGTTGGACTATTCAAATTGCCTTGTATGCCCATTTCTAACATGTCCTCTTGTGTGGACTGGGTTATATTAGATTCTTCTTGAGCTAAAGCATGCAAGGAGTGGAGTAGCAGATGGTGCAAGGATATCTGTGTCATGTGGTGTTTGTTTTTGTGCAGGAAGACACACCTTCACAATCAGAAAATGCATTTTTCTCCTTCAATGTATGCTGAACATTTTAGCATGCATTGAAGGCTAAAAAATGAGGAGAAATGAAAACAATTCTCCTTGCTGTGCTTTCCTACACCAATTGGAGAATGGTGCAGCATTCACACACATGTAGAGATTTATGATTTATGATAAATCTGGAGATGTGTCTTGTTCTATGAATTTTCAGTACAATCACGCACAACAACACTTATAGAATGCCCTTTCAACGCAGAGTGGTGTGTATGATGAGGTTGTATTTACATGGAGAAGAAAAGGTACACAGAGTGCCTTTTCCTCTCTTTGTAAATATGAAAGAATGTCTTGCGCAATAACTATGTTACAAAAAGTGACATATTTCTGTTTGGAAAATTGCTTGCAAATGATAGAAGGTAAGCACAGAGTTTTGTCTGCAAAGATGCTGAAAGAAGAATGATTGAAATGATTGCGGTCCTTCAATAGGTACAATGGGAAATATTATGAACCACTCAAATCTGTTTTTTTACAGGTCACATGATATCCTATGACAGGCAAATTCAAAAACTACATAGGTATAAACAGGGTATTTTGAAAAACGTATTCAAACTTTGTAGCTTCTTACAGATCTGCCCATTGTACATATTAATACTTAGTTAAACTTACCTTCACAGTAATAGAAATAAAAAATGGTACACATTTTTTTTCAGATGTTTTTTGTAATGTAAATTGGGCTAAATTGTTTATTTTAGAATTAGGATCTGTGAAAGAAAAGAAAAAATAGTTATAACATGTAATAATACATTTTTAACAACACAGCATAATTTAAACAAAGTAATTTGTTTGCCTTTTTTGCTGTTCTCAGAATATATTGAATTTCACTAGAAATAGTGATTTCAATCGTACTCATCACATAACAGCGGGCAAAAAAAAACAATCAAAAAGATTGTTTAAAAAAACCCAACATGCTATTCTCAGTAAAATACCAGAAAATACAAATCACACGTATATGAAATGCTTATGGCTAACAACATTTTATAACTTTAACTTATAAAAACTGTAAATAATGTTGCTTTCAAATATTCACCGAGTCAATGAGCACGAAAAAGTCCATAATTCAAACATATACCTTTCCTTGAGGCCAAATGGAATTTTTGCATTCCTTTTTATGTAAATTGTCCAATGATAATCCTATTAAATTATAATAATAAATTCCTCAGAGAGCGAATTATCTTCCTCAAACTTTGGCTTTAAAAATATTAGGTAGGAATTTGGTAATTCACTAGGCAAACGTTGTTTGAAAACCAACTGGGCATCATTACAAAGTGTCCAGCCTTTGTCACATTTTAGATAGGCAGTGTAATGTCCAGTTGTTGTATAAGGACCATCATGGAAAATTATTGCAATTACTACAAAAGTCCTTCCTGATATTGATAGTTGTGTTGCTACAAATTGCTTTATTAAAGTATCCAATTTTCTTCCATCAGCTGTACAACGTTGCATCATTAAAATGATATATTGTCCATATTTTTTTTAAAATAATGTGGATAACATTTCTGATTTACAATGGCTACACTCCATGTTTTGATTTGCACCTTTAACTAATTTATTGAAAGGCACTGATTTACAGTCCGGTAATGTTAAATACAGAAATCTTTCAGTGTCTACATTAGTGCTAGATGTATACATGCAATTTTCACAATGATGTTCCCATTTGTAAGAAAGGCCAAAAATATTTTCTATTTCTACACCTTCATTTTCAAAAATGATAAGCATATACATTAAAAATTCCTGAGCATCTTGTTGGATATTTTGCGTAAATTGTGTAGAACCAGAACACACATCCAAAAGATTACGAACATCTGAAACAGTTTGTATTTTACTTGTATCGGTTGTCAATTTTTCATGTACAGAATGCAACAGAGAACAAAATCTTTTTTGCAGATTCTGCATAATTTGTTCTTGCAAACCTTCAAGATAAAAAACAACATTGACCACTACATTAGCATAGCAGTTGACACCAGAACTATTTTCAAACTGATAACCAACAATCTCTTCAATAGTGTCCTTTTTCTTTTTACTTGCAATCACAACATTATCTTGTTCTTTTCCCTTCTCTACACCTTCAGTACAGATATTCTCAAACCTTCTTTTTCGACCAACCACATGCTTTTCAAATACAGGTTATTGACCTAAATTGGGAGCATACGCCCTTCTTAACCTATTATACTCTTTTACACAGTTTGCATCTGCAGTAACCTTTGTCTCATCAAAATCAATCAAAAACAAACCAGATAATATTCTGACTCGCGACAAAGCAACATATGCCATACCCTCTTTAAAAACAGTAGATCCAATGTTCACCAATGCACTGTCTACACTTAATCCTTGAGATTTATGAATAGTCACTGCATATGCCAGAGAAAATGGAAATTTTTTCCTACGGACATATAAATCTTTAATAAGCAAAAAACGTACTGAACAACGACCAATTTCTTTAACTTCTTCAATCTGATCAAATTAAATTTTTAAAATTCAATTCCTTATTTTTTCTGATAATTAACAAAATCCACCACTTTACCCATTGCTCCATTAACTAAACCTTTTTCTACATCCAAATTACGCCTTAAAATTACCCGACAGTTTACACATGCATATAGAGTCTTTCCTAAACCAGCCGTTTTAGAAATCTTTTTTTCTAAAGAATCCAGTTTTGTTTTCAATTTTCATATCAAAATATTAGTGATTCCTTCATGCTCTATTTTAGCGATGGCTTCCATTTTTATAATTTCTTCATTTTCCAGTTTCAATAGTTCTTCGTTGAATATAGAACACTCGCGCAGTGTTGGCATTAAGCAGATCACTGATTTATTTTCTGCAATTTTCATGTACACTTTCTCTGGAACTACATTTTCATTTGGAAACAAATTGGAAAGTAACCGACTCTCCAAAAGCTTGTTTGCCATGTTCTGTCAGAAGTCCAGTTCTTATATCTTGAAGAATACTTCCATATTCTGCATCATTTGCCTGTCGCATATTTGTTGTCAGTTCTTTGTATTCAAAATATGTCCAAATGTTCACGTTACCAACACTACCGAGAGACTTTCTGGTATCTTCATGTGCAAGTGTTTTAAATACCGGTTGTCCTTTTACCGGAGTCAGTTGCAGTAGATCTCCAAAAACTATGACGTGTTTTCCTCCAAATAAAACGTCATACTCTGTTTTAAGAATTTGCTGCATTCTTAAATGCACAAAGGCAAGCATCAAGTTTGAGACCATGCTTACCTCATCAATAATGAGAAGTTTCATTTTCTTCAGGACTCTTGAAACTTCACAACAAGTTTCTCCAGATAGCTTGTGGTATTCCAATTTGTTCTCATGCTCTACTGGTAGCATTAGTAAACGATGTAAAGTAATTCCTTTAATGTTATGTGCTGCCAACCCAGTTGGAGCAGTGACAACACAAGACAAATGCGACTCAGTTGTTGTCTGCAGATAACTTGTAATTACTTTAATTAAGAAACTTTATCCTGTTCCAGCTTGACCACTCACATACATTCGGATAGGTTGAAATTATGTACATGTGCATCCTTTCTTTTCATGAAGTAATCCATGGTCAATCTTCTCTTTCACTTGTTGATATATTTGTTTCTGTTCAACATTTAGTTGTTCTTCCAAGTTTCCTAACTGCATTAGATCTTCTTGAGCTTGATACATTGCTGTTTCCACCTCATTCATGGCAATTGCTGCTTCATTTTCAACAATTGGTTGTCCTAGTGGATCTTGACTCAGTGCAGCAGAACGTTGACTATCTTGAGAACTGTCTCTAGCAATCTCACCTGCAATTATAGCTTCTTGATCAATTTCATCATTCAACATTTTCACATAATTTGCAAAAGCACTGCATTGTATACTATCTTTACAAGCATTGAATGAATCTTCATAGCTCTGAAAATCTCCAACAAATTCCAGCTCTGAACGCCATGGTTTGAACATTTGCAAGAGGGTTAAATAGTAAAATTCCCTTTTATCAGCAGTGTCGCAACTCAATTTCCTGTGATTAATTAAATTTCCTTTCCTTTGTTTCACCAAACATCCTTCAGAACCAATCACTGCATATTTTCCATCATTGATGTTCTCTGTAGTTTTCCGTTTAAATGTATAGTCTTGCAGCACTTCATAGAGACACATGTTCTCAAGATGATGACTTCTGTTTGGGTAATATGTGTCCAACATATTCATTTTCAAAAAATCTGTACTTTTTTCTGCTAAATATTCAATTTCTTGAACAGATTTTAGTACCCGATTTCGCATTCCTGCAAGACCTAGACTCGCCCAAATGATTCTTCTACTTTTGGAGTATAGACTTGCAGATGATAACCGATCTGAGCATTCATATGCTCCAATTTCACGATGCGATAACATCTTCAAACTGAAACTGTATAATTTCTTACTTAGAGTCTTCTCGTGAGAAATCTCTTCCCACATTTCTTTCAATTCCGTCTTTTCTGATTTAGTAATGTAGCATATCGAGCAACAGCAATGGAATTGTCCGCAACATACTGAATATCCATGTTAGCGTTCCACATGGATAACATAACTGGATTGTAGTCATTTATGTATTTTGACTCTTCGCTTCTTCTTAAGTTGTGAGTATTTTTTGGAGACTTTCTTGTGATGGTATGTCCCATAGCTGACATAAAACTGTTCACTCTTCCTTTGGATAATACAGGACGTGGAAATCCAAAACGACCTTTGGTATAGAACTTATCCTTTGACTTGTACTTTCGTCGACAGTATTTTCCACACCTATGGCTTTGGAATCGTAAGACTTGTTGTTTTAATTTTTTATCTTCTCTGCTATTGGGTACGGCACACGTGGCATAATCTTCAATGAAAGACAAAACAGTATCATCTGAATCTATTCCAAATTTAGGGGCGTCCTTGATCCATAACAACATATGTATATGAAGAACACCTCTTGCTTGATACTTCTTTCTCCAAAAGAAATCCACAACTTCTCCAAGAGGAGGATTTTTTTTATTGCAGATGAAAGACATCATAGCTTCAAATCTATGATTGAAATATCTGCATACATTAACAGGATCCAAAGAACACAATTCTCCAGGTGTCTTGTATTCAATATTTTTTAGATTGGAATTTGCCTCTTGAAGAAATTCACGTAAATCATCCCAGGCATACTCAGCACAGCTTAGTGTAAGGAACCATGTAGGAGTTCCTAAGTTCCGTAGCATACACTTCAGTTCTCCATGACGACGGTACCAATATTCATTTGTCCAATGCTGACATGCCATCAGATTAATCAACTGAGATTCTAAATGATCATCTCTCTGATGCACTTTATCCATAAAATCCTTTGCAGTTACATTTTGCAGATGCATTCCAGTTTTTAAAATGTGATTTACTGCATATGAAAGTCCAGACAAGTCACTTTCAAACAGAAGATGAAACATATAAGGGATACATTGACGAAATCTTGGATCTTCTGCATATAATCTTGTTGTCTGATATTCAGATGCAGGAATCTGCACAGGACGTTCATCATATCGTCCACCTTTTCCTGTTGGAAACAACTGCGGGAAACAATGAGCTTCCAAGCTCTCTTCCCATACACTCATGGGACTTCCTCTTACGTTTTTCATTTGGAACAACTCAATCGTATTCCCCATCACCGCTTTGGAATGAAGTGGATGTACACTGTAATGTTCATAGATTTCTTCACATCTGGACATGTCCACTTTTTCAATTTGTCCACTTAATGTTTCAGTATCTTCTGCTAAATCTATTTCTTCTTCTCCTACAAACACATTTCTATAGTACTCATTATTTTTTAGCAGATACAATAATGCCTTTTGCACTTTTCGAACATCCACTAACTCTTGCCAGATTTTCTTATTCTTAGTAGGAACACCATTAACTAGAATGACTAGTGGTTCATTTTCTGCATGGTCTACACCAATAGTTTCAATGTTTTTCTTTAAGTCTAATGGTAAATACACAACTCTTCCTTTTAATCCTCTTTGTAACTCTGATGGAGGTAATTTACCTGTTTTAGGCTCCATACGAACAATAGCCTGAAACGGGTGCACACATTGAATGAGTATAGACTCATACGTATTTGAATCTATCAGTTCTGGAGGAATAGCAACC
Organism: Triturus cristatus; assembly: GCF_964204655.1. Lineage (NCBI taxonomy): Eukaryota > Metazoa > Chordata > Amphibia > Caudata > Salamandridae > Triturus > Triturus cristatus. Next base: position 946,936,087 of record NC_140594.1, on the reverse strand, counting down.
AACTCTAGATTATTATGAACAGCTCTAGCAGGCATTTTCTTCTCATCTAATTTGTTATAACAATATTTGCAAATACGCTGCTCAGATCCCAAATCAAAACAATCCTCTACCAACAAATAAGTTGCAAATTGCTTCCACTTATCATTATTTTCTATTTCCCTTTTTAAATACAGATTGACACTCCTAGTCTGATTTTTATAGTGACAACAAATACAAGAAACATTTGGTCTTTCACCTGAAATTACCTTAAACTTTGTGATTTGATCTTCAACATTTTTTGTAATCACGGGTTCTACATTGTCTTCAACATTTTGTTCTACTAATGTGTCAGTTTCTGCACTCTCTTGCTGAGGTCCAAAGTAACAAAACTCATTATCATCACAAACCTTCTTCACATCTGATACTGACCCACGCAAAAGAGCACTGTTCAACTCATTTAACTTTAGTGCTGGACTTTTTGCATAATACAATCTTCTCACTAACTTCCGCATTTGAGTATGATGTACTGCCAACATCCTGAAATGGTGAAAAACACTTGGACAAACTTTCCTAGAAAGACAAGTCAGAGAATGACCTCGCAAACCAGTATTTTTTCTCACTCTGCAAGGGTCTAGTCCTTGCAACACCTTAATCTTTTGTTTAACACTTTTTTTACTATATGCTCGTAAAAAAACGACATAATTTATCAATAGATTCTTGTCGTACACTACAAATACTACTGCAATCCCAAGTGTACAATGGGTGTTTAGGACGTCTCCCTAGAACTTCATCAGCTACCACTTCTTCTGCATTTCTTTCAACCATTTTCTCTTTGTCAATTGGACAACCATCTCTAACCTCATAACCTCGACCACTGGTGTCAACTGCATGCAATAAATTTTTGCTCTGTAAATAACTCTCTTCATTAAAGAAAGGCTCTGAACTGGAACTGTGTTTCCATTCTCCCCCAAAAAATCACAAAAAGTTGTTCTATTAATTACTCTTTTCCTCCTACTTTTGGCCTTCATTAAATGGATTGGTTTATCTAGTGATCGAATTCTGTTTAAAACTAAAATAAATAGTTTCCTTTTTACTTCAAAAGCCTTTTCAACAATGGTTTCAATATGCTTCTTCTTTTTATAAAATAGAGCTCTCTTTTTATATTTCTTCACATCTTTCAGCAAATTATGTACTACTCTCTTGTAAAATATTTTTTTGCGTATTTCCTTATACTGACTTTGCCTTCTTTTACCATATTTCGTCTCCTTTGACTGTCCATTTGCTTTTTTGCTTTTCCTACTATTTTTTCTAGTTGAAGCATTCTCAGAAGTTTCAGCATTCTGTACATCCTGTCTGGTCCTACAAAAATTTTTTATCAATTGCTTTGTGATCTTATCAGAAGAGTTTTTCTTTTTAGCCACATTATGTTGTTCATTCAATACCTGTGGTTGATTTTTCTTCAAGTAACTCTCCTTTCTTTGTTCTTTTCTTTTTCTTTTTTTTTCGGGCATGATTTCTCTATTTTAATGATGAAAAACAGTATCTATAAAAAATAATCACAAATAAATGTATATTAATAACTTTAAAATTTATACTTTTTTATTACTATACAAACACATTTTACATAAATACTGACTAAGAAATTATAGCCCTGAAGCACAAGTGTGACGATGGTTAAAACACTACATGCATAGTGCATACTACTTTGAAACAATTCATGCCCTAAAGTCTGCCTCACTGAAAGACTACATACTTACTGACTGAATGATTACAGTACTATAGGGAGAGACACTGAGTGAGTGACAGGGTGTTTGCTAGAAGTGTATGGATACTGACTGGGATATTGATGGTGTGAAAGACAAGTGTGTAGGTGATTACAGACCTACATGCATAGTGGATATCCGTTTGAATCAATCCATGTGCTAAGGCCTGCCTCACTCTAATAGTACTTGAATACTGACTGAATGTTTTGAGTATTGCAAGGAGAGTGCCTGGATGAATTTATAAGTATTTGTTTGTTGGTGCAGTAAATACATTAGTACATGGTGCTGAATGAGTCACTGGATAAGTATAAGGGGAGGGACAGGGTGTTTGCAGGAACTGTATGAATACTGACTGGGGTACTGAAGGTGTGAAAGACAAGTGGGTAAGTGGCATCAGACCTGCATGCATAGTGGATAGACGTTTGAAACAGTCCATGAAGTAACACCTGGATCACTGCAAAATTACCTGGGTACTGACTGAATCATTAGAGTACTGCAAGGAGAGTGCCTGGGTGAATATTTTGACGTTTTTGAAGTGAATAGATTAGTACATAGTGTCAAATGAGTCAGTGGAAGTGTGCAATTGAAGTGACAGGGTGTTTATTGGAGTTTATAGATACTGACTGGGAAATTGAAAGTCTGAAAGACATTTGTGTTGGTAGTTAGAGGCCTCCATGCATAGTGGAAACACATTTGAATCAACCCATGTGCTAAGGCCTGCCTCACTCTATTACTACTGGGATACTGACTGAATGATTAGACTATTGCAAGAAGAGTGCCTGAGTGAATTTATAAGTGTTTCAGTTTTGGCGCAGTGAATGCATTACTACATGGTACTGAATAAGTCACTGGAAGAGTGCAAGGGGAGTGACAGGGTGTTAGCTGGAAGTACATGGATACTGACTGGGGAATTCAAGATGTTAAAGGCAAGTGTATAGTAGGTTAGAAGCCTGCATGCATACTGGATAGACCTTTGAAGCAGTCCATGTGGTAATGCATTGTTCACTGCATGAGTACCTGCGTACTGACTGAATCATTAAACTACTGCTAGGAGACTGCCAGGGTGAAACTTTTAAGTTTTTCGGGTTTGGCACAGTGAATAGATTAGTACATGGTACTGGATCAGTCACTGGAGTAGTGCAAGATGAGTGACAGGATGTTTATTGAAGTATATAGATACTGACTAGTTAATTGAAGAAGTGAAAGACAAGTGTGTAGGTGACTAGAGGCCTGCATGCATAGTGGATAGATGTTTAAACAGTCCATGAGCTAAGACCTCAGACACTGCATGATTACCTGGGTACTGACTGAATCATGACACTACTGCAAGGAGAGTGCATGGGTTGATCTTTTTAAGTTTTTGTGTTTTGGTGCAGTGAATAGATTACTACATAGTGCCAAATGAGTCACTAGAGGTCTGCAAGTGGACTAAAAGAGTGTTTACTGCAGTTTATAGATACTGACTAGTTAATTGAAGAAGTGAAAGACAAGTGTGTAGGTGACTAGAGGCCTGCATGCATACTGGACAGACGTTTGAATCAATGCATGTGCTAAGCCCTGCCTCACTCCATTAGTACTTAGGTACTGACTGAATGATTAGACTATTGCAAGAAGAGTGCCTGGGTGAATTTATAAGTGTTTCAGTTTTGGCGCAGTGAATGCATTACTACATGGTGCTGAATAAGTCACTGGAAGAGTGCAAGGGGAGTGACAGGGTGTTTGCTGGAAGTACATGGATACTGACTGGGGAATTCAAGCTGTTAAAGACAAGTGTATAGTAGGTTAGAAGCCTGCATGTATACTGGATAGACCTTTGAAGCAGTCCATGTGGTAATGCATGGTTCACTCCATGAGTACCTGCGTACTGACTGAATCATTAAACTACTGCTAGGAGACTGCCAGTTTTTCGGTTTTGGCGCAGTGAATAGATTAGTACATGGTACTGGATCAGTTACTGGAGGAGTGCAAGATGAGTGACATGATGTTTATTGAAGTATATAGAAGCTGACTAGTTAATTGAGGAAGTGAAAGACAAGTGTGTAGGTGACTAGAGGCCTGCATGCCTAGTGGATAGATGTTTAAACAGTCCATGAGCTAAGACCTCAGACACTGCATGATTACCTGGGTACTGACTGAATCATTACACTACTGCAAGGAGAGTGCCTGGGTTAATCTTTTTAAGTTTTTGTGTTTTGGTGCAGTGAATAGATTACTACATAGTGCCAGATGAGTCAGTAGAGGTGTGCAAGTGGACTGAAAGAGTGTTTACTGGAGTTTATAGATACTGACTAGTTAATTGAAGAAGTGAAAGACAAGTGTGTAGGTGACTAGAGACCTGCATGCATACTGGACAGACGTTTGAAGCACTCCATGTGCTAAGGCGTGGGTCACTGCATGAGTACCTGGGTGCAGACTGAATCATTAGAGTACTGCAAGGAGAGTGCCTGGATGAATCTTTTACGTTTTTGGGTTTTGGCGCAGTGAATAGATTAGTACATGGTGCTGAATGAGTCACTGGAGATATGCAAGGGGAGTGACAGGGTGTTTATTGGAGTATATAGATACTGACTGGGCAAATGAAGGTGTGAAAGACAATTGTGTAGGTGGTTAGAGGCCTGCATGCATAGTGGATAGACATTTGAAGTAGTCCATGTGCTAAGGCCAGGTTCACGACATAAGTACCTGGGTACTGACTGAATCATTAGAGAACTACAAGGAGAGTGCCTCGGTGAATTCATGAGTGTTTGGCTTTTGGCGCAGTAAATGGATTAGTACATGGTGCTGAATGGGTCACTGGAGAAGTGTAAGGGGAGTGACAGGGTGTTTGCGGGAACTGTATAAATACTGACTGGGCTATTGAAGGTGTAAAAGACAAGTGTGTAGGTGGTTAGAGGCCTGCATGCATACTGGACAGACATTTGAAGCAGTCCATGATCTAAGGCCTGGGCCACTACATGAGTACCTGAGTACTGACTGAATCATTAGAGAACTGCAAGGAGAGTGCCTGGATGAATCTTTTAAGTTATTGGGTTTTGGCGCAGTGAATAGATTAGTACATGGTGCTGGATGAATCACTGGAGGTGTGCAAGGGGAGTGACAGGGTGTTTATTGGAGTATATAGATACTGACTAGGCAATTGCCGGTGTGAAAAACAATTGTGGAGGTGATTAGAGGCAAGCATGTATAGCGGATAGACGTTTGAAGTAGTCCATGTGCTAAGTCCGGGCTCACTACATAAGTACCTGGGTACTGACTGAATCCTTAGAGTACTACAAGGATGTTGCCTTGGTGAATTTATAACTGGTTGGGTTTTGGTGCAGTCAATGGATTAGTACATGGTGCTGAAGAGGAGTGCAAGGGGAGTGACAGGATGTTTGCTGGAAGTGTATGGATATTGACTGGGGAATTGAAGGTGTGAAAGACAAGTGTGTAGATGGTTAAAGTACTGCATACATAGTGGATAGGGGTTTGTAGCAGTCCATGTGCTAAGGCCTGGTCACTGAATGAGTACTTGGGTACTGACTGAATAATTAGAGTACTGAAAGGACAGTGCCTGGATGAATTTATAAGTGGTTGGGTTTTCGCACAGTGAATGGATTAGTACATGGTGCTAATGGATCAGTAGAGTATTGCAAGGGCAGTGACAGGGTGTTTCCTGGAAGTGTATGGATATTGACTGGGGAGTTGAAGGTGTGAAAAACAAGTGTGTAGATGGTTAAAGGACTGCATACATAGTGTATAGGCGTTTGAATCAATCCATGTGCTAAGGCCTGCCTCACTCCATTACTACTTGCATATTAACTGAATTTTTGCAGTATTGCAAGGAGAGTTCCTGGGTGAATACATAGGCAATGACTGGCTTCTAATTCTACCAAAACTTGAGAACAGGAAAGGTTTTTAAGCAGTTATGTGTATGCAAAGATATGAAGTACCCAAATGCTTCTCTCACAATGGTTCCCAAATGCACACAGACTCACAGTGTGATTCTAGACAAGCAACACTATCCCTTGGACTGTACCAAAACTCATTCATTACTCTGGAAGGAGTAAGGGGACTGCACACAATCTACATATTTCAGTACTGCACTTTAGTGTCAAAGCCTGACTCATTTTATCAATGTATAAGCAATGACTGGCTTCTAATGCTACTAAAACTTGACAACATGACAGGTTTTAAAACAGTTATCTGTCAGCAAATACATGATGTTACCAAATGCTTCTCTCACAATGGTTACCCAAATACACACAGACTCACAGTGTAATTCTAGACAAGCAACACTATCCCTAGGAGTTTACCAAAACTCATTCACTACTGTGGAAGGGGTAAGGGGACTGCACACAATCTACATATTTCAGAACTGCACTTTAGTGTCAAAGCCTGACTTATTTTATGAATGCATAACCAATGACTGGCTTCTAATACTACTAAAACTTCACAACATGACAGGTTTTAAAACATTTATCTGTCAGCAAATACATGATGTTACCAAATGTTTCTCTCACAATGGTTACCCAAATGCACACAGACTTGTACAAAATGCATTCACTAGTCTACAAAATGTAAGATGACTGCACACATTGCAGATAATTTTCTACTACACATTAGTACCAAAATGTTTCTCTCAAATGATTCCTAAATGCACACAGACTCACTGTGTGATTCTACACAAACAACACTATCCCTTGCACTTAACCTAGAAGAAGTACTACATTTTAGTGTAGAAACATGACTCATTTTGCAAATACATAAACAATGACTGGTTTGTAATTCTACCAAAACATAAAAACAGCACACTTATCTGTCTGCAAACACATGAAAAACACAAATGCTTATCACAGAATGGTTTCTACATGCACACACACTGTCAATAAGATTGTAGACAAAAAAAGTACTTCCTGCACTTTAGCAGGAGAAAGACATTAGTCTGATTAAAATCAAAATAGACAACATACATCCCCTCACAATTAAATAACTCACCTTTCAAGTTGTTTTGTAGATTAAGAAGTATGTCAGTCACACACCAGATTTTCTTATACAGAATCTCTGCACTGTGCACCTGTCAGCAAAACCAAAGAATGGCAAAGTTTCCCTCTCATTTTGCACACATATACATGTAAATATCAAATCACATTCCTTCCCACATTAATTCAAAAGCTAACACACATTTCTATTGGTTAAACATTTCAACCCTTTCCAAATGACATACATTTGAACCTACCCCCAATCTGCCTTCTGCCTGTTACCATAGGGACAGGTCATGGAACACTTAACTGAGCACACAGGTCACAAGTTCAGCACACAATGTTGCTAATCAAAACAGCAAGTGTGCTTGACTTTTCAACATATCAGCTTATCATATCTAATGTTCCTTTCAATCAGAATTTGTTAACTAATAAGAATCATGCGTTTAAAAAACAGAAACATGCACCATACTTTCCAGTGTAGAAGGTTGGCAAACAACCAATGATTTCTTGTCTTTTTTCAAAACTGCATTTTAGCCACTATTTTAGAAAAATCTTACTTTTCAAACTGCCATTTCATTTACAGAGACCATCTGAGTGCATCCAGACCTCCCTTCAAGATGCTTAGAGTGTGGATTGTGGGACACAGCTATATTTTCTGGAGCCAAATGTATGCAGAAAACAAAGACTTTCACAAAGACCTAGGTTTGCCAAATGTAGACATTAAATGGATTGGACAGAGAGGGTTAAAGTAGCACCAATTGATGCCATTGGTAAAATCCTTTATGCATCTCCAACACCCTGACCTCATAATAGTGAACTGTGGTGGCAATGACCTAGGCACTTTGTCTGGGGTAGGTCTGGAAATGCTTATGAAGGACACCTTTGCAGAATTGATTTCACTTTTTCCCAAAACTGCCTTTGTGTATTCTAACATATGCCAAAGGCAGAAATGGAACTGGTCCAATCATTTTTGTCCACAGATTGAGAAAGCTAGGAAACATGTGAATAAATCTGTTTCTGCTTTTCTCTGAGACTATAGAATGGGGTCCATTTACAATAACAATCTGCGCTTTCATATGCAAGAGATGTATAGGAGAGATGGAGTACACTTTACTGATGAAGGAAACAGAGTTTTCCTCAACAACTTTAGACTCTGTATAGGCACTTACTTATAAGTACAAAAAACTCTCAATGAACACAACGGCTCTTTTTAGAGCCACTCAAGAACAAAACAATTAAGCTTGATGTTTATCTCCCAAAAATTTCACTTTTTTTCCCTTGGAGTCGCGCACCCAACGCGCTAGGAACCACGCACCCTATGCAAGAGAAATCGTGCACCCAACGCGTTAGGATGCGCGACTCCTAATTTTACCGTAAAAAAAAAAATAGCCCCCATCACTAATTTTTATTATCCCCGGGGACCCCATCCCCCGGGGTTTATTAAAACACGTTGGGGTCCGTGGGGGGAGCCCCAACGCCCCCACGGTCCCAGCCGGCTCCCCGCGTCCTTTGGGAGCCGGCATTGCTTTTCCACATGGGGAGCTGCTGACATGCAGCTCCCCGTGTGGAAAAGCAATATCGTTTGGATTTTGAAAGAGAGAGCAGGTTTCCCTGCTCTCTCTTTCAAAATCCAATTGAAGTTTGCTATGGGAGGGTGGGAGACTCCCGCCCTCTCATAGCAAACAACAGTGTCCTGGGGGTTGGCACCCCAGGACACTGTAGGAGCCGGCCCTGGGGAGTGGCGGTCCCCAGGGCCCTTGAGGGCTCCAGGAGGGGGGCCACGCAGCCCCCTCCCTCAAACAATAAAGCCCCAGGGGGTGGTGGTCCCCAGGGCTTGGGGGGGCCGTTCAGCCCCCCCACCCTATGAATTTTCTAGCCCCGGGGTGTAGCTGTCCCCGGGGCTGGGGGGCCCTCCTGGGCCCCCCATTAATTTTTACAGATTTTGCCCCCGGATTTGGCCCCCCCGGGGGTTAATTATTAAGGAAGCGCGGAAGCCCACGCTTCGTGGTTTTTTTTTTTCCGACCAGATCTGCGCACCCTGCGTGCATTTTTCCGTTTAAAAAAAAAAAAAGGGAGCCCCAGGGGGTCCTTCTGGGACCCCCTAAGCAACACTAGAGGGTCAGAGTATTTCTACCCTTCCCCCTTTACATTTTTCACACACTTATTTCCCTTACTTAACCAGCCTCGCTTCTACCGAGGCACAAAATGGCTGCCAACAGTTCCTGGTTTCAAATGTTGACAGACACTTGACAGCCAATTAGCATTCAGCGCGTGATCGGGAAGGTGCGCGCACGGTTCGCAGAGGGTGCGCTCAGGGTGCGTATAGGGTGCGCGGATCCTCCGAGGCCATAGATATATATGTACTTTTAACTCTAATTTTCTCAGGAACTACTGAACGGATTTACACCATTTAAGCAAAAGGCACGAGCCTGAACTGAGGACTACCTCTTTGCCAAATTTGGTGTAATTCCATTCAGCAGTTCGGCTGTAGCTGCGTCAACAGGTCCTATGGGAAATTGCATGGGGAAAAAGCGTTTTAGGACCCCCCTTTTTTCTCGGCTCCCGCTTGACAAATCACCACGAGAAATTTCTCCCGAGAAATGCGCATGTGCGGGCGCCCGCGCATGCGCATTTGTGAGGAAGAAGCTAGTGAGGAATCAGGAAGATGGAGTCCCGGGACGTGGCAGCTCAGGTTAGTAATTTTCTTTATTTTTAACTTTCTAAGTAATTTTAAAATGAGGGCGGAGGGAGGCGGGTGGCGGGCAACTCTGCTCCGCCGTGGCGTGTGCGTAGTGTGCCTGCTACGCCTACTTTGCGAAGCACAAAGTAGGCAGCAATACGCACACTCCGCGGGCGGAGCGGAGCACTGCGCCCACTCTTAATTTTTTGTAGATTTATCATGTGGAGACCAGAAAACAAGGGGGTGAATGTTTCCAGAAGTGACAGTCCACATTAACCTTTCATTGGATTACTTGCTCTTTAGTGTAAAGAAAAACATCTGGAACAAACAAAAGGGGGAAAAGAGAGGTCAGGTTCACTGTGGACTCAGCCTCCTGTCTTACGTAAATAACCAAAAGAAGTCCACTTGTAATTAGAGTAACTGTTCTATCGATGGTCTTGATAATGATTTAAGGAAAACAATGAGTTTTCTTAAAGGGAGACCGTGATCACCATCACAGGTCTTTTGCTGCTATCCCTGGACCCCTCAAGCCCGTCTGCACTTTCCTCTCGGCCCCTGGAGGGGCGGTGACGCCAAAAGAGGCGCAATGCATCCAGCAGCACGGGAGACCCCAACACCGGCACTGGTCTTTTGCTGCTATCCCTGGATCCCTGGGCCCTTCAAGCACGCCTGCACTTTCCTCCCAGACCCTGGAGGGGCGGTGATGCCATAAGATGCGCAACGTGGTCCTGCAGCGCAGGAGACCACAAAACACCGGCACTGGTCTTTTGCTGCTATCCCTGGATCCCTGGACCCCCCAAGCACGCCTGCCCTTTCCTCCCGCCAACTGGAGGGGCGGTGATGCCATAAGAGGCGCAATGCGGTCCCTCAGCACAGGAGACCGCGAGCACAGGCACTGTTTTTTTGCTGCTATACCTGGATCCCTGGATCCCCCAAGCATGCCTGCACTTTCCTCCCGGCCCCTGGAGGTGTGGTGACGCCATAGGAGGCTCAACGTGGTCCCGCAGCACGGGAGACCGTGAACACCGGCACTGGTCTTTTGCTGCTATCCCTGGATCCCTGGACCCCCCCAAGCACGCCTGCACTTTCCTCCTGGTCCCTGGAGGGGCGGTGACGCCATAAGAGGCGCAACGCGGTTCTGCAGCGCGGGAGACCGCGAACACCAGCACTGGTTTTTAGCTGCTATCTCTGGATCCCCCAAGCATGCCTGCAATTTCCTCCCGGCCCTTGGAGGGGCGGTGACGCCATAAGAGGCGCAACGTAGTCCCGCAGCGTAGGACGCGCGCGGGGCGTGCCCGGGCTCAGCCCGGGCCAAGATGGACCCGTCATAGCCTGACAGAGGCCGGGCTGGGCCATGGTATTAACATTCTTCCAGAAGGTACTGTGACATTCTACAGTGGCATTGTGGTATTGATATTGACTCTGCTTACATTGTTCATACTGACATATTGTGATAGTAGGGTTAAGGCAACACACGATGAATAATCCCAAATCTAGAAATGGGCAAGGGGTAGTTGGGACACTGGACGCCTTTCTGTTGAGGGCCGAGTTGGCTCTTATCCATTAAATCGAGCCGACAGGACGCAGATTGTCCATGGACCCACAAACCTTTCGACAATGTATTGCCCCTGTTATCCCTGCTGCCTATGTCATCCCTGCTACACATCCTAATTTGGAATTGGGTCCTTCACAAATTGTTATGACACAGTCACCGGGTTCTGAAATTATTGACGATCCAGTTGATATTGAAAAAATTGACACTCCATTGAGTCCGAGTATTGTTACAAGAGGTCAAAAAGCAAAAGCAAATATTAACCATGGGTCCAGTAATGCACCTCCTCCAAAAAAAGAAAGGGGCATGCTCTGACCAAATAAAAAAAGCAAAGCATATCAAGTTTTCCTTTCTCTAAGCATCCAGGTCCCAGGTGCAAACCTCTTGAGTTAGACTGCAACCAAGGGGCCTCTCAAGTATTGGATGACGCAGCACCGCTGGAAGCCCCACCTACTCCAGAGACGGGGGACTCTTTTTGGAAAAAAATGGAAATTGTTATCTCAGCCCATCTAGATCCTATAATAAAAAGGTTAAGTGATATTGAGGGTAGGATAAGCAGTTTTGTAAAACCTGTGTTTAGTACCTCTGTATCTCCTGTAACCAGTGGGCAAAGTGTGTCCGAGGGGTATTGCTAAAAATGGTAACATACAGCATTCTGAGTCGGCCTCTAGATCAGCGAGTCATGTTGATCCCTCTTACTCAAGGGTCGTAAATCACCCTATAAATGGCACTAACACATCACGTCAGCCAGAAGGGTCGAGTCATAAGCAAGGCCATGCAAATACACCAAGAGATACCTCAAAAGATAAGTCTGGCACTAACTTAGTAGACGGACCCAAAAATTTGGAGCCATGGAGGGACAGTTTCTTGGACAAAGATCCCTTAGTCCCCCGCACCACACTTTGCATTTACTCCCAGAGGCAACACCATATACTGTGGTACAGGCCAATGTTCCGATATTATCGTCTGAAGACACTGAGCATTGGTCAACACTAAGGAATAAATTGCTTCATTTTTTGAGTATTAGGACTGGTATTAATTACAGGCATTTATTTTCTGAATTTAAAATGGCCTGTCGCATAGGATGGGTGGGGAAATCTAATAAATCATTTCGAGGAGATTGTATCGTTCTGACTTTTGGATCCCCAGGATTAGTTAAGACCATACTAAACAGGATGGAGAACTGTTTTGAGGGTGTGAGGGGGATGTCTTTCCTGCCCTTGGGGTTCTTTTACTAACCACCAGGAGTTAGATAGAATATTGTAGAAGAGGGTAGACCAGCAGGGGCATCACAGCATCCCCCACCTCCTTCCTGGCTGCATCGCAACCGTTATGAGGTATTGAGCGATCTTGCAGAAATAGACTGACTAAGCTCAGTCGGGAACAATACAGTGGAAAGCGTTATACTGGTCAGCATCTCAGAGCCTGCCTTTAGAGAATTAGGCCGTACTGTAATTATACCACCTATAAACTGCCATCATGACAGCTCACAGTATCCTCAAAATCTGAATAATGAGTATGTAGGATCTATGGGGATGGATTCAAAAATTGATATGCTCGATCCAATTGTCAATGATAACCCTGAAGAGGCATTTAGGTCCCTGAATGTTAATGACACTGATAGCGCTTCTAAAGTACTCAGGGGTCAGATTTTCAATAGACAGCCTTTTAACCTCACATCATGGAATATTGCGGGTATTTCTCGAAAACTAACAGACGAGGCTTGGTTGCAATATGTGAAAACATTTAACATTATTTGTCTTCAGGAAACCTGGAGTCGGGTTGATGTCACCATAGATGGATATTGCACATTAAATACTCAAATCCATCTGCTGCAGGGAGACCTAAGGGAAGTTTAGTAACTTTTATTTCGCTTACGTACAACTCAGTAAAGATAGAGAATATAACAGATTCCCATTGATACCAGTTTATTCTAATTTCCAATTTAACTGATACTACAATTTTATTAATTAACTGGTACTATAATATTTTCGATGCAAATAACACCAAGGTTATTGACACGCTTAAAGAGGAGATCGTTAATGTTACAGCAAAATTCCACCCCTGTGTATACTTTGGGTGGGGGATTTCAAGTGTATCGTTTGCCAATATAGTTCACACAAAGTATGTGGTGTAGTTGACATAGAAAACCATCCTGTGTCGCATTTTAAGCACACATCACAGGGCGATGCATTGAATACTATTATTTTGGTAAACGATCTCTGTACGTTGAAATCTCAGGATAGTAATCCCTCTGTGCAGTTTCCAACCTACAAGGGAGGAGGTAGTGTGAGTACAATTGATTTTATGCTAATTACCAGCAAATACACCTGGCTTGTAGACAGCTTCGCAGTTGAACCACATCCCATCAGTGACCTTAATCCCCTCATTCTGTATATGTATGTAACAGCACAGAAAGTTAGGGGGGATGAGCACCCGTTAAAATATAACCGTAACCAAGGGGTAAGACTCAAATGGAACTTAATAGACTCCAAGCAATTTAAGGAGGCCATTCTTAAAGAAAATCAAAGTAAATTTATGAGCTGCCTACATTTTGATTCCCCCCAGATACAGTCTCGTACAGTCTTTTGAATTAATCTGTGCAGACGTGGCTAAAAAATTTATTAATCAGTTAGGAAATGGGACTTACCTGAAACTAGGTGGTTTAATGCTGAGTGTTCCAGGGCGCAAAGAGAACTAAAGAAAGCTCTGCAAACGACTCCCCGGAACATGGCTTCGATAAAATGAAATACCAGTATCTGTAAAGCGCACAGCTACCTCCGAAGTGGTGTCCTGGAGCTGGGGGCCCTCGGGAAGATTAAGCGAGCTATTGCCCAGAGACACATGGTGCTGGGCTAACCTGCCGCTGGCACCGGGGATCGAATCATAAAGATAGTGAGACAGATTTATAAAAAAAGCTATCAACTGCAGGAAAAATGAACTAAGAAGAATAGCCTGGGAGGACCTAGAGAAAGCTATTTCTCTCAAGGACTCTAAGAGTTTCTGGGAGATTATAAATCGCCCCCTCTTTTCTAATGACGCCAGGAGCATGGACTCGACCATAACAGGTGAAATCTGGGAAGCTCACTTTTTAAAAATATTTAACCCACGGGGCATATCAATATAAGAGAAAAGAGATGAGACAGTTATCAATTTACAAACTGCACATGAATTATGTATTGCAATTTCCTTGAGTGAGGTCGAAGATCCAATAGTTAAGGGCATATCCCTAAAAGCGCCTGGCCCAGATGGTGTTTCCCTAGATAAAAGCAATCTCCAACTATAGGCGCCTCTACTTCTTAATGTTTTTAAGGCGGTAATAGTTGGTCACATCCCATCCTCTTGGAAGGAAGCAGTGGTGGTACCAATTTTCAAAAAAGGTAATAGAAACGACCCTACCTGCTTCAGGCCAATTTCTCTAATAGATGCTACATGCAAGGTCATGGGGAGGGGGATTTTAGCCAGGTTGGAATCATGGTCAAACACATCAGGTTTAATGGCGAATACTCAATATGGTTTTAGAAAGGGGATGGGAACAAACGAGCAGTGTCCTAACCGGTCCTTGACTATGGGCAAGTACATGAAGGGTAATCACTAGAAGGCACTGTTCCAGGGTCGGTATGGTTGAAAGTCAACCAAGGCCAGACCTCAACAAGAAGCAAAAAAAGAAAAAGAGATAGATCTATGGGTTTTTTGGTCTAGGGTGAGGTACTCTGGATGGGGGGGAGACAGCAAAAGTGTCTCTTGTTGCCCTCACACATCCCGAGGGATGTCATGCTTCATCATCGGGCGGTGCTCCTCGTCGGGCCGGCGGTGCAATGCCCTACGGGTCCCCCGACTTTCAACCATACCGACCCTGGAACAGTGCCTTCTAGTGATTACCCTATTGACTTCTCGGAGCATAGGCACTGGACCATTAACCAGCTCCTGGTCCCCCCTCTCTTTTTTTGATACAAGTACATGAAGGCCATGGGGGTCTCGATCCACCTGGCCTTCATGGACTTGTCCAGTGCTTTTGACACTGTGTGTAGGGGAAAATTATGGAAGATGATGGGGGAAATGGGATTTGAAGAACCCCTCATCACCCTGCTACGTAGGTTGCATGAATGTACCACTGTAGTTGTTCGCTTTGGTCCAGGAGGGGAGAAGACTGGGCCCATCGCCTCCACAGAGGGGGATCGACAGGGTTGCATCCTGGTCCCCTTTCTTTTTCTTATATATACTAATGGCCTGAAAGCATTCCTGATTAAACAACAACTGGATTTTCCAAGAATAGATGTTAAATTATTCCCTCATTATCATACGCTGATGATACGGTCTTAATGTCTCTTACGGCTATTAGCCTACAAATGACACTGACCGCCTTTACTGATTTTATGCTAGCATTAGATCTTAAAGTGAATTTTAGTAAATCTTTTATCATGGTCTGAGGTCCAAAAAAAAAAAGCTAGGAAATTCATTGTGAAAGGAAAAACTATTGATAAGGTGCCCAATTTTCCTTACCTAGGCAAAGTTTTTAATAATAAATTGAAATGGGATGACCTTGTCTTGACAAGGGTACAGCAGACCTGTACAATAACAGAGGGGCTGTTTCACTTCGCTTGCAAATTAGGACACATGCCGGTAGCCGAAATGATAACTCTATACAAGTCAAAATGTTTATCCGTGGCTACCTATGGGGCCGGAGTATGGGGTTATCATAAGAGTAACCAGATTCAGGTTTTAGAGAACAAGTTTTTCAAAAGATTATTAATGATTCCTAGTAGCTCTTCAGCATCATTTTGTCATTCTGAGGTGGGCCTGGAATACGTGAAAGACAAGATAATCTTGCACCACTTATTTTATGTGGGAAAATCTGGTCCTCAGAAGATTTGACTTTCTCTAGGAGTATCCTTAAAGACTGTATGATTTTGGATAACGCAATGTCACTCCCCTGGCTACGTTATGTTAGGGATACCTTTTATAAAATAGGCCTAGAAGAACATTATAATAAACCAGAAACTATCCAACCTAATATGAAAATGATTATAAAAAATGCATACCATATTGAATTAAGCAGGTCTAACCAGGACCGGGGAATGTCATATGGTGGGGCGCTAAGACTTCAGCAATCTTATCTGTCTTTCACTTTGCATGTACAATCGCGTTTTTTGTTGACCATATTTCGGTTGGGTACGCTGCATTTTTTAGTGGCTTATCCTAAACAGGTAGGCTGGTGTGAGAGACTAGCTGCCTGTCCCTGTAATAATCTGGCCAAACAGACTACAATGCATTTTATGTTGTTTTGCTCATTTTATACAGATCCTAGAGCACAATTTATTAAGCCCATACTAAAAGCTATTTGGCCCTGTTCCTATCAGGAGGGTTTTGACTATTTGAGGGCATACTCTACGGCTGCAATCTGAAGCGCAGTGCTTAGTTTTATTAAAATTGCATTTTTAATTAGAAAACGCTATGAACGGTGAAAGAACCAGTCAATTGTATAAATTGTGCTGGGGAAGGGTATGATGATTTTAAAGTTGACTAATCTTTGCAGGCAAACCAAGATTTATGGAAAGGGAACATGTGCTAACTTTTTAAATGTTTTTTATTATGTATATGCAAACTTTCATGAGTCTAATGAATGGAATAAAGTTATTTGAACTTGAACTTGAGTTTTCTTAAAAACACCCTCACCCACCAAAGTGACGTTTTCATATAGTTGAGTTTCAATACTTGAGCCTATTTTTAGTATGGATGGTTTTATTTGTCGCCTGGTTTCATTTTTCGTATTCATTCATTGTTGTATGTGCAAGGAAGAATTGTGCTTATCTTGTTACCGAAATGTGAGCCAATGGCACTTTAGAAAGCCATTGTTCTATATGTGCAGCAGCCATAGATGCCTGATATTTCTGTAAGATGTAACTTTTAAACCCGTCCTCTCTCTGACCACGGCTTAAAGGCACTGTACTGAGCTTTACTCAAACTACTTCGACAGATCCGTATCTGAGACAGAATGACTCATTGAGACATTTTATTAAGATCAAAAGATGTCTATAGCCCTGAGTGTAGCTGAAGGGAGTTTAAAAATAGCTCACATTAATTGAGTGCATTTTTGTAATCTTCTAAAATGGACACTGTGCAATGAACTGTAGAAATGTACATGCATGCCATATTTGAAGCACTTTTCCACGACGTCATACATATGGAGCTGACTTTAGCCCTCAAGCTGTAATTTCCACACCACTTGTAAGCTATTATAATTCAAGCTGGATGCTTCTGGAAGAGGCATTTTTTTTACTTACAACTTTAGAACTCACCTAACTACAATATGAATGTATTCATTTAACAATTGTTAATTTAGAAGGAGGTTGTTGGTGCGTTAAACAATAAGCATCATTATGCATACATTGGCATTCCATAACACTGTTCTTATGATTGGCAGACACAACCACACATGGTTGCCTTCCCTTCACCTCTTCCCCTGTGGGACTTACGATGTTACAATAGTTACCCTACTCACGAGACAATGATTCAAAAGCAGTCATTCACTTTGTTTTTGCAACAAAACAAATCAATACAAAAGAGAAAGAACAAAAGAAAATGATGCATTTCCATGGCATATTGCCAAGAATATTTAAGTTATGACTTGTGACCACAAATGTGATCTTCAACTGGAATTATTTTGAAATGCTCCACAGTTGATCTGATCTGACTAAAGAAAGATGTTGATGAAAGAATAGGCACCGTGCAGCATGAAAGAGTGACTCTTATTCAAATTTGTTTTTAACTAGCTTCAAACACCTGCGTAGAGAACTAGTACTGAAATATGTTTGCAGGTTATTTTCTGATAACTCTCTGCCCATATTTGTCATTGGCTTGTGTCATTGTCCTTCTTAAATCCTGTATCTGATTCGTTATTAGGCTTGTTAGTCCCTCCTTAGTACCACCTTGCCACATAATTCCACTCCACAAATCCACTCCACACAATTCTACCACACACCATTTCACAACCAACAATTCCAAGGCACACAAATCCACTCCACATACATCCTCTCCAATCCAAAACACATGAGTAAAAGACATTCTCATTTACAACGCCAATACAACTAACTCTCATAAATGCGAGACCAATTTGCATTGCAAATGCTTGTTTACTTTTCATCTACTTTTTTTGGTCGACTTTTTTAGGTCGAGCAATCGAGACCTCTTGTATATACTTTAGTATATACTTATATGTGTATGTACTTTATGGACTCTGGAGATCAGCCCTAGGACGTGTCTGCTTCCGCTTAGGGACTTTTTCTGTTCAACTACCTCTATTTAACTGGCTTGATAAAAAAAGACCAGTAGAGGTCATTAAAATACCAGAATTGCTTTCTGCTTGTTCAACTGCCTCTATTTAACTGTCTTGATAGAAAACGAGCAGTAGAGGTCAGCAAAATATCAGAATTGCTTTCTGCTGAGGGACTTTCTTTTTTACATTTTTCTGGCAACTGGCTCTATTTAACTTTCTTGATAGAAAACAACCAGCAGAGGTCAGTAAAATTGTCTTCCACGCACACCCAACAATAATATTTTTTTCAAATATTGTGTTTTCAGTGATATGACCATCGAAGACCCTGATTTTATATTAAAAAAAGAGCTGTGGACTTTACCATTTCCAGCTGAAAGGCAATATTTCTCTCCATGTGTTCCCATACCTGGCGTGTCACGCAGTTTGTTGCTTACTTTCCCTTTATGTTAAAGAACAGTAGATGTTTCAGCACCCAGGCTTATGTGCGGCATAGCTAAACACATATAAGGTCCCATTGGCGAGACCGATTGCATTGCAAATGCTTGTTCTTTGTAAGCAAGCATGTTTGTCAACTGCATGTGATTTGTGCTGTTCTGCTTCTTATGGATTTTAAAGATTGTTCAGGAATATTTTCAATTCTTTTATTTGGTGTGAGTTCTTTGCATATTTTTTAACTGAGAGTTTTATTTAGTAAGCTGTTTGTTATTTTTTCTTTTACACCGAGCGTTGAGCTCATCAACCTTCGTTCCATTTCTAGCTGCAGCGAGCATGGCGTTACTTTTATTTTGAGACTCTTCCCTATTTTGTTTTACACCAAGTGTTGAGCTCAATAAGTTGTTTTTTCTTTGTTTTACTCCTAGCCACAATGTTTTAAAAACACACTGCAACGGTTATTGTATATTCCCATTGGCATACGAACAAGCAACATGGTAAATGTGCGAAATGTTGGAAACTGAATCATGAGTCATCTCATGATATGTCTGAATTCAGCAGTTTAATAAAAAAAAAAGAATTAATTTTAACATGCACTCTGTCTTTGTAGTCCCTCTCCTAAACCCATCACCCTACATCCCCCATTCCTGCTGCGTCGTTGCTTTCCCCAGGTGTGTTCCAGCACACTGCAATTCACATATATAATGTAAACTACTTAAATTACTGTTGTTGTACAAAGTGTTTAATGTTAAATGTAGCACCTTAATTAAAAACATGCATTTATGTTTTTATTCAAATAATGCGCTCTTTTGCTCCAGTGTGTCACTGAATTACAGTTATTTTTTCAGCTTGCCTTGAACCATTTGCATACTGCAAGCGCGGTCAGCAGAGGCGCTTCAGCCTCGCAATAAACTCCCTCTGTTCCCACAAAAGTGTTTCTGTCAGGGATTGTTCTGGAGTCGCACCATTATTCACGGGCAGAGTGTTGCAGTTCCTACTCCCTCGTTTCTTGCATATTGTCAGAAGCTTTCACACACAACCTCACATCCCAAAACAGAAGTGACGTATGGTGGTAAATCCTTGATTTTGATTGGCCTCCACAACAGCATATCATTTGTGTCAGCCAGACACACCGCACAGAGGCGCTCACTTTCTCTATACAACAACAGTTCTATAACAATCATTTGCAATACAATAGGTTTCACATTTATGACAGTTTGAGCCATTGGCATTGTAAATGACAATGCCTTTTATTTATGTGTTGTTTTTAAAACAGATAGATAAAAGGCAATGTCATTTACAATGCCAATAGCTTTAACTCTTGCAAATGCGAGACCTATTGCATTGCAAATGCCAGCGTCCGTGCTATAAATTATTTTAAAAGGTGTTAGGAGAGAGCGTGTCTTGTCTGCAACAGCAGGCAGGACAAAGCTATTTGAGAAAATAGTGCTTGGGGGCTGCCATTAAAGCCTACAGAGTAACAACAAACGTAACAGGGGGTGTCACCATGAGAGGTTACAAAATGAGGCATGGCAGTACTAAGGAGGGACTACTAAGCCTAATGACCAATGAACAGCCACAGTTTACAGTGGACAATGACCCAAGTGATTGAAAAATATGGACAGAGAGTGGGTGGAGCTTCAAGTCCCTATCTGAATACAGCATGCCTCGCAGAGCAGCGCATGAGCTGCCCATGCTCGAACTAAATAGTTAGAGCCTTCACTCCCGTCCATGCATCCACTGTATAATAATACATGCTGTGTTTTTTATAAATATATATAAGACCAAGGTGTTTTGCCCTAATCACCCCAACACATCCTGGCAAAAAGCAAACAGAGGCAAAAGTACAAAAAGATGTGTGAGGATCGATCAAGAAAATTATATAAGGTAGGAAAAATTATATTGGTTCCTCCACTTGGGCACCTAGTTCCCAGGTAATTACTTAAAATGATTCCACCACTCACTGAATTTCCACAGTTTTTTCAAACAATATATTATATTTTTTTAATAGATATTTTTGCACTGCAAAAAACATTACACATAAAACATCAATACTCAATATTCACAAAGTACAAAGCATTCCTAGTCCTTTCCTACCCATCCGTTCTATTTCCGGTTGCAAAGCAATGCAAATATGTAGGCAATCCGAGGGAAGATAGTCCATTGCACACAAGAAAATTAGGGATACTTCCACCTCCACTTAGTCCATGTGTTGTGTGTATTTGTAAAATACTATATATCATTTTAAATTTATTGGACTCCTCCTCTTCTTCTGGTCGATGCATTTTGGCCCACTGATTCGGGCCTCATCAGGACATGAGCAACAAAAGAAAGAAAAAGCACAGTGAATCACAAGGAAAAGCCAACTTGTCTTCAGAATTGCCCAGCTTAATGAAACCTGGAAAAGTGTTGCTGGCCACGGTGGTCTTTCGCATTATTCATAAAGAAAGTGACGGGCCAGCATCGTTGTAAGAGTCTCCTCCGCTCTGGAGTAGGCTTCTCGATGGTCAATTAGGGCGGAATTAGCTGAAACACTATGATCCACAGTGTGGGCAATAGCGTCCAACCCAAGGAAAAAACTTCCTGCTGGCAATACGTACAGCGTGATTTTTAGCTTACTGGTAGAAAGCTTACTGGTAGCACTGGAATGCATGTGCGGTTTATATCATTACAATGCTCATGCAAGCAACTTTGATGTACAGCTTTATTCAAAGTCCTTTGTGCTTAGCTTTTCTTTTCATTGCAGTGAATATTTGTGTGTGGATGGTTAATCACTACAATATAACAAAAAATTGGCAAAGTCAATAGAATTTGCATAGGTGAATCCTATTGGTTTTGCCAATGCTTGTTTATACACAAAACATCCACCACAATACCACGTTTATTATATTGGATGTGGTCTGTCCACAGATAGCCCTATTGATGACCTTGTTTTGGCAAATTCACAACATGAGGCACACACATCTGCAAGGAAAGGCTTCAAAAGGAACATGTAATTGGCAGATGGGTGGGGTACAATATCCATGTAACATACAGAGAGTTTTAAGACATGGGCAATGTGGGAAATATTTCAGGGCCTTCATCTCCCAGGGGCAGCCCCAGGATAGTGAACTTTGCATCTATTTGATTCTGTCCATCCTATTTCTCTTTCTCTCCCTCTGCCTACCTGTACCGCCGAGTCAGTCTCTCTACTCAGAATTATTTCATGCGTTTTGGGGGTCCTGGGCAACTGTTGTTGTGTGACCCTGTTAAAGTTTAACATTTAAATTGTTATTGGTTGGTATCACATGGCATGAATTGACAAGCGATGCAATTCAAATTTGTTCTATAGAGGGACCCTTAAAATATGTTTTTTTAGGATCCCCAAAGACCTAAAGATGACACTGCTATCATAATATATCACATCCTAGTCCTCAGCTTCAGGGCCTGGGAATTTTTAAAGCTGAATTGTGACACGTTTTTGGTAGACCAACAATACCTCAATCTTTCGACAATTTACACACATTTTGCAGGCATGTTGGGGCTTATGTACAACAAAATGTCGGAGCGCTGAGCCGAGCCAAATTTGGCAGTGCCGCACTCCAACATTTTCAAAACGCAGGGATGCGCTGTATTTACTACAATAAAGTGTATCCCAGTGTTTTCCCTAGTGATGGCACTAAAATTAGCTGCCTAGCCCTAACACGGGGCACCCTTGCACCATGATGCAAGGGTGTCTGCGCTGCAGGGAATAATTGTTTATGTGCAGGAAGATGTCTCAATCTATTATGGTTATTTGTTACTATTGTGTGTGCTGCAGAATGCAGCACACATAGACGTAGCAAATCATTAATATTTAACGGTTGTTTCTGTACAGGAAGTACAGGAAAGGACACCTTCCTGCACATAAACAATCATTAACGGCTTTTTGTTCTTTCTATGTGTGCTGCACACATAGAAAAAGCAAAAACGAGGAGAAATAAAAGCTTTTCTCATCAAGTGCCATTCTAATGCCTGCTCTTGCATGTCGTTAATTCTTGGTGCTGCCACAGATTTACACCTTCTTGTAAATCTAGGGCAGTGTAAAAAAGCAATGGGTGTTGCAGCAACGCCCATTGTACACCCATTTCACGCAGATACCTGCGTGAAAGGGTACCAACTTTACAAAGCAGCGGTAAGCCACAAAAAGTGGCTTAACACCAATTCGTAAATATAGACCAGGGCATTGCGCCACAGCACCGCAGTTAAAAGTGACGTTCCTGTGGTGCAATGCCCCATTGTTTTCAAACTGCTTTGGAAATCTCAGCCTGGGATATAGACTGCTACATTTTTCATTAGCAAGCTGTAAAGAGTTCTTTCTGAATGATCATCATACAGAAGGAGCACAAGCTTGCTAGGGGCAGGGTTCCAGATTCGTTTTTATCATTAAATAGTTTTTGTAGTTTAAAAACTAGGCTCAAGATAGTATTATTTTTAAATGTAAGCTGAGGGGAACCTTCAAGGCTGAAAGTCAGGAATTTGATGTATGCCTTTAAATGTAGAACCTGGATTTAGAATGGGTGTCCTTCTTGCAACCTATACTGTTGCAGGGTTCAGTGAGGGTGATCTAGGAAACATGCACAGACAAACATGCTGACTGCAAAGTCCTGAATGACCTGGGGCACCTGAGTGGGCAATCCTCCAACCTCAGCTTGGAACATTTTCTTCTCCCAAAATAAACAGGATGATGGCCGAAAAGGCAGCGTAAGGCAGTGTAACTCAACCATGCTCAAATCATACTCAAAGGCGTTGTGTGCACTATAAAAAAAAGCTTTCCAAATGCCTATAAACAGTCTCAACAAGCCTTTTCTGAAAGGTTCTTGTAATGTTGGGACATTCCAGAATAATAGTGTAAAGTGTATGTATTAGTATTAGAACATTGTATTACTGAGAACTCCATTGAAGACAATGGAGGGGATCCAGTTTATAATGACTGGTATAAGTCTTCTACTGCATCAGTGCAATGTTTGTCTTTGTTTCCCCCTTTTTAATTTAGAACATCCTTCCCTTGGTGGGTGGAATGTTCTAATAGCTTTATGATGATGATGTATAGCCCTTCTGCCTCGGCTGTTGTCAAAACCCCTCATTGTCATTATAGGCCCTCACCTGCTGCTCAGGCCTATAACTCGGGTTCATGACCTGTAACAACTTGTATAGCCCTTGGCAGCGGGATATGAAGCTATATTATAGAATTAGTGGGCCT
This sequence comes from Triturus cristatus, assembly GCF_964204655.1. Lineage (NCBI taxonomy): Eukaryota > Metazoa > Chordata > Amphibia > Caudata > Salamandridae > Triturus > Triturus cristatus. Next base: position 946,912,220 of record NC_140594.1, on the reverse strand, counting down.
AATTCACAGAGTCTTTGCAGTCGTGGTGGAGTCTTCGCAGATGTGGCAGAACCTTTGCAGGTTTTCATTGCAGAAATCCCACCACAAATGTGGAGACTTTGCCACGACTTTGGAGCCTCCACTGTGACTGTGGAGGCTCTTTTTAAATTGGGCTCATTATTCTTCAACTCTACATCTACATACCTTGAAGATATATATCATTATGTTACCTATTCACCACATCTCGGGCACGTCACATTTGTCTGATAAATTCAAGCTATTTTTCCCAAAGTTAGATACGTTCTGTGCAAGTAGAAAAAATGTATCAATTTAAATCTCATATTTCTAGATACAATGTATGATTTTCTGAGAATTTGAGACAGTTTCATCTCTGGTGTTCGATGCGCCAAATCCTCCTCCCACTTTTCTCTTAGACCAACGAGAGGTATTATCATATCTCTTCTTATTGCCTGATTAAGGCATGTCACCCAGACGACCCGTCGTGGTACACAATATTTGACAAGCACTATGAACTTGCAGCTCCACTAAACCCATACCCCAATGGTTGCACAATCTAGTGATCACCGCTCAATGCAACAAAAATTATCCTCTCTGGATCTTAAAAATGACAAAAATTTCCTAAAATGATAATATCACTCCCTCACTATACAAATCTCCTAACGTAGGCACCCCATGGTTTGCCCACTCTGATAAGCCCCACAATCTTCCCCCTGGAATGATTTGTTTCAAACTTTTCAACAGAATGCCGGGGGCATAGGGCCTCTGAGTATGAGTTTGTTGAAGCGCTCGACGCCAACAGTGCTGCACAACCTTCCACATAGTGGGCATTCCCCACATTGGTCCTCTGACAGGGGCCAGGAGTATTCTATACAACAATGAACCCATTGTGTAAACCATTGTAATTATGCTGCTAGGTAATAGCTTTCCACATCTGGGGCAGCTAGTTCTCCCTGACTTTTCGCCTACCTGTTCCCCATATAAGAGAAACCAACAAAGAATCAATTTCCTAAAACACTGTACATGGTATCACCATGGGCAATGTTGTGAAGATGTAAAGTAATCGGAGCAACACCACCATTTTTGCTACTGCTATTCATCCTCAAACTGAAAGCGGCAGCGTTCTCCAAAAATCCACACTTTTCTGTAAACTTCTAATTGCCACTCCAATGTTACCTTCCAATAAATCAATGGGAGCATGGTATAATCGTACCCCCAGATATTTTAGATTTCCACGACCTACAAATTGTAAAAATACTGCCGGATTTATTGATTTAGCTTTGGTGCTTGCAAGGCATGAAATAACTATGAACTGGAAGGGGCCTATGGCCCCTAGGGTAGCAAAATGGAAAGTGGTTTTGGTTCATTGGGTGGTTTATGAGAGTGCAGTATTGTATAGTGATATGAGGAAAGGAAGAGGATCAATTGAAAAAGTTTGTGAATGGGATCATTTATTAGATTCCCTTAAAGATTTAGAAAAGAATGATGATTCTGGGGAAGAAAATTGGTAAAAATGTAATTTGCAAAATAATTATGTGCTCTATACAGATTGTAATGGGGAACTGGACTTAAGGGAGGGTGGTGGGTGTGTGGGTAAATTGTTTTTTATTGTTATGCATGTCAGATTAAAAATGCTAATTAAAATGTGACACAAATAAAGGTGGAGTTAACCCCTTCTGTGCCACGCCCTTTCCCCCTCCTGTGCCGGGCGTTTTATTAGTGGGTGGGGTTCATGACGAGATAGTCTCGTCATGGGCACAGCGCGACCGTGCTCCATGACGAGACTATCTCGTCATGGGCACTGAAGAGGTTAAGTAATGTAAACCTAAACATACCAATATTTAATTGTCAATATTTTGGTCCTTAGTATTCCCTATTCAATATTCTGGTGGACTACCTAAACAACATGGTTTACTGCCATAATATTGAAACCATAAATATTGTGTCAAAAATATCGATCACAAAAATACTCTTTTTCTATATATATGGTCAGTACAAAAATATCGAAAAACACAAAATATCGTTTTACAATAATATCCCAAAAATATGTACAGAAAATGTTATTTTTTAATATAGATATAGTAAAAATAGTAAATATTTTAACATGCAACATTATTATAATGTTAATTAGATATGTTTAAATAATATTTAACAAAATATAAACATATACTTATTTACACACACACATATATATGTGTGTGTGTTTATGTACACATATATAATGTAAACTATACTTAAAATTATTAATTTAAAATTACATGATGATTTACTTTTTTTAATTTACTTATATAACAAGTATATACATACATATATATATATATTGACAAAGCCTTCCAGCAAGCCGAAACATGTCTCTCATGTATATTTGGGATTGAGGATGATTTGATCAAATAAAACAGATGCCGTATCCTGACTACCTCGAGTCTGTGCCTAATTCCATGGTTAACCCTGTGGGAGCTGGTTGCTTGTGTATATATATATATGTATATTCACTGAAAAAAACATAAGTTTCAGGCACGTTAATGTTAGAAATTAGCATTTAAAAAGCCGTAGAAATTCAATGAGAAAACCTTAGGTGTTAGGGAAAGTTATAGTTAGTTGGACATTTCACTCATACAAAACCAGAGAAATTCCCAAGTTATAGTTAGTTCAGCTAACTATAACTCGTGCCCCCGCAATGCACTTCTGATGACGTCAAATATTACATCACTCATGACATGGTCAGTGACATCACTGATGACATCACTCATGACATCTCAAATGACATCACTGATGACATTATCCATGTTATAATTTGATGCATCTTCTCACACCCTAATATAACCTTTGATACACCCACTCTAAATTACAGACTGCCATTCTCAAACCATAGACACTCCAACACCACCAACTACATACCCACTCACTGATTCTTAGGTTTACACACACATCCACTCACTCACCCGTACAGTCACTCATACTTATGGTCACTCAGTACAGGACTATCATATGCACTCATACACCTATATAGACACTCACACACCACCACTCATCCATAGAGGTACTCACACACCTAGTCAGTCATGCAAATAATTAATCACACTGCCATTTACTCACCTATACAGTTATACACACACCAGTTCAATTACTCATACAAATACTAGCACATTCTTATGCAATCACTGATACAAGCACACACTCATCCATACAGCCACTCTCACAATCACACACTCTCACTTATAGCCATTTATATACTCCAACACACATATACTGCGTTTCACATATGTAGTTACTCACACATGTACCAGTGAAATATACATTCACTCACTAACACACCCATACACACACTCACCCACCCATACAGTCCATCACAGATGCACTCCTGAAACCATGCATCCAGTGAATCACCCATTGACACATCTATGCACAGAGTCACACACACCCCACCCGCAAAAACACTCAGGCACCCATACAGATACTCAGACAACCAATCAATAACCCATATAGACACTCATGTAGCTATTCACAAACCCATGCAGCCGCTTACACACCAACAGACAGAAGGATACAGACATTTACACAGTTTAGTCACTAACCCATGCATTCAGTAACATATGTTTAATCACTCAATTATAGAGTCAGTCACACACCTACTAAAATCATCCATTCAGACACTTATACACCCACTCATTCTTCAATATGCCTTTCCCTATATATATTAAACATATTCAAACTTTACAGAAACACACAGTCAGTGGATGATGTCATCAGTGATGTCATTTGAGAATTCATCAGTGATGTCATTAGTGATGTCACTGACCATGTCATGAGTGATGTAATATGTGATGTCATCAGCAGTGCATTGCGGGGGCGCGAGTTATAGTTAGCTGAACTAACTATAACGGGGGAATTTCTCTGGTTTTGTTACGAGTGAAATGTCCAACTAACTATAACTTTCCCTAAAAAATATGTTTTTTTCATTGAATTTTTAAGGTTTTTTAAATGCTAATTTCTAACTATAACGTGCCTGAAACCTATGTTTTTTCCAGTGAATTTCAAAGATTTTGTAAATGCTAATTTCTAACTATAACGTGCCTGAAACCTATGGTTTTTTAAGTGAATTTCAAAGGTTTTTGAAAGGCTAGTTTATAACTATGCCTACAGAGGTAGGATATGTAAAGAAAGAAGAAAAAACGCATAGAAGGAAGCAAAAGAAATGTAGAACGAAGCAACAGAAGTCCGCAAAGACGAAGAAAAGTGCAGGAAGAACCAACAGAGGAGTAGAAAGAGGCCTTGTAGCAAAATCATCCTGTGCCCACAACTTTTTCAGACGGGTACTGGTGGTATTTGACTACGACTAACCAGGCCTAGAGCCAGTGCAATGCTAAAAGACACTTAGAATACAGTGAAAACACCTACATACACTAGGGAACGCTATGCGTTGGGGTACCCCTGTGATTAGCATTACCTCCTCTGTAAGGCCCTAGTACATAATAGGGCAGGGGGATTAAAACTTCCTCTAAGTCAGAGGTGCAGAAAAATGCTACTTTAACTAGTAGTCGCGTTTGCAGAGTGGTGGATAAAGGGTGCTGGGCGTCCAACCAACGCTCAGGAATTCCGCTGCGTCGGATTTACAGGAGGTACCAGCAGGGATTCTTGGCCCCGAAACTCCCTCAGGACTAAATTGGACTTCATCCCCCATCCCGTAGTCTGGCACGAGGCACGTTTGCAGAGTGGAAGAGAAAGAGGGCCATGGCCTCCGAAGACGTCTTAGCAATCCCACTGTGTGGGACTTACTGGAGGTAACAAGAGGGGTAGTTGGACCCAAGGACATCCTTGGGGGCCAACTCCCCAAACTATTACCTCCAGTCAGTCCCACACAGGAGCATTAGTAAGTACTCATACCATGCCACGCCCACTTTGCCCACCACTCTACAAATGCGCTCCCTGTCACTCTCTTGGATGAGGAATGAAGTCCCCTTCACTGCTGGGGGTCCTTTAGGGGCCAACTAGCCTGCCTTTTACCTCCAGTAAGCCCCACGCAGTGGGATTGCTGAGAGGTAGACAAAGGCCATGCCCCTTTCTCCACCACTCTGCGAACACGCCCCCTGGCACATTGTAAGTTGGGGGATTAAGTCCCCTTGAATCCTGAGGGTCCTTGGGGTCCAACTAGCCCACTAGGTACCTCCAGTAAGCGCCACAGAGCTGCGTTGCAGAGAGGTGTAAAAAGGGGCGTGGCCTGGACCACCTCTATGAAACGCAGCCCTTTTGCGCTTACTGGAGGTACCTGGTGGTCTAGTTGGCCCCCAGGGACCCCCAGTATTGAAGGGGAATTAATTCCCCAATTTAAAATACGCCACAGGGCGCGTTTTCAAAGTGTTGCTGGGAGGGGGCGGGGCCTCTGGCACGATCGCGTCTTTATTTTAAAAAATTTTTTATAGAAGGGGGGCTGTGTGGCCCCCCTTCTTTTCCCTTTTTTTGGGCCCTGGGGACCGCATCCCCCAGGGCCTGACCCCTTTAAGAAAAAAAAAAATGAACTGGAAGGGGGCCACGTGGGCCCCCGTCCTGTGGCCAATTCGGACCCCGGGGACCCCATACCCCGGGGCATGGCCACATTATTTATTAATTTTTTATGGAGGGGGGCTGTGTGGCCCCCCTCCTGAGGCCTCTATTGGCCCCGGGGACTCCATCCCAGAGGTCGGCCTTTATTTTTATTTTTTTTTATTTTGGGGAGGGGGGCCTCGTGGCACCCCTCCTGGGCCACTTCTAGCCCCGGGGACCCCATCCCCCGGGGCCGGCCCTCTCCTTTGGGGACTGTGGGGGGAGCCCCAATTCCCCCACTGTCCCGCCGGCTCCCCGCGTCCTGCGGAAGCCGGCATTGCTTTTCCACATGGGGAGCTGCTAACATGCAGCTCCCCTTGTGGAAAAGCAATTTGCTTTGCTTCATTGAAGCGAGAGCAGGTTTCCCTGCTATCGCTTCAATGAAGCAAAGCAGTTTGCAATGACAGGGTGGCAGCCGCGCTGCTTCCACCCTGTCATTGCAAACAACAGTGTTCCGGGGGTGGGCACCCCGGGACACTGCAGGAGCTGGCCCTGGGGGGTGGCGGTCCCCAGGGCCATCACGGGCTCCAGGAGGGGGGGCCGTGTGACCCCCCTCCCTTCAATTGCAAAGCCCCAGGGTGGTGGTGGTCCCCGGGGCTTGGGGGTCTGTAACGGACCCCCAAATTAGCATTTTAGTGCACTGGGGAGGTGGCGGTCCCTGGGGCATGTGGGGGGCGCGAGCCTCCCCCACACAGGTATGGATTTTATAAAAAAAACAAGCCCCAGAGGGTGGCGATCCCCGGGGCTGCGGGGGGGCCGTGTGCCCCCGCAAATAATTAATGAAAGCCCCAGGGGGTGGCGGTCCCGGGGCTTGGGGGGGCCTTGGAGTCCCTCCACACATTTACAAATCAGCCCCGGGGGGTGGCGGTCCCCGGGGCAGTGTGGGGGGGGATTGGGGCCCCCACACTTGTTTTCACTGCCCCTGGGACCTGGCCCATCTGGGGGCCTCAATACAACAAAGCGCGGGAGCCCGTGCTTTTTTTAAAATTTATTTTCTCATCCGGATTCGCTCACACAGCGCGAGTTTGGCCCGTAAAAAAAAAATGCTCTTTTGGGCCCTAGTGTCCTTGTGAGACCCCCTGAGCAGGCCTAGGGGCTGAGGATGTTTCTACCCTGCCCTCTTTTCATGCTTTTTGCATTTGTTTTTCTGTTTTTTTTGCCTTGGTTACAGAGGCACAAGATGGCTGCCAATACTTCCAGGTTTGGAGTGCTGACAGCCAATTAGAATAAAGCTCGTGATTGGGAGGGTGCGCGGTTCCACCGCGCCTCTATATATCGAAACGTTTATTTTTTGATTTTCTCAGCAACTACTGAACGGATTTACTCCATTTAAAAAAAGGTCTCTTTCTGAACCAAGGGCTACCTTTTTCCCAAATTTAGGTAATTCCGTTCAGCAGTTTCAGGTGTAACCGTGTCTAAAGTTTCCTATGGGAAATTGATTTTCCGACCTCTATTTTTTGAATTTCTCAGGAACTACTGAACGGATTTACTCCATTTAAAAAAAAAAGGTCTCTTTCTGAATCAAAGGCTGCCTTGTTGCCAAATTTGGTTTAATTCCGTTCAGCGGTTCGAGCTGTAGCCGTGTCTAAAGTTTCCTATGGGAATTAACATGGAGAAAACACGTTTTGGGACCCCCCTTTTTTCTCGGCCCCCGCTTGCCGAATCATCCCGAACCTTTCAAGACAGGAGCTGACCGGAATGGGCCACGAGTTTTGAAAATTTCGCGAAGATTCGTTAACCGGCGCCAAAGATATTGAGAAAACAATAAACGAGTTTCACATAATAATACATATTTAAACAAGATAGAAAAATGATTGTATTTTAGAAATAATAAATATACTATTCCTACTCCAGTCATTGGAATAGTAGAAAAATCATTAGACTGCGGAGGGGTAAAATTTGCTATTCTCACGCTACTCTGTTCAATAGTAGGGAAAGTCTTAGACTCATGAAGGGTAACATTGACTATTCCCACAGCAGTCTGGGCAACAGTAGTGAAAGCGTTTGACTGCGGAGGGGTAAACTCTACCATTCTCACTCCTGTCTTTGCAACATTAGGGAAAGCATTAGACTACCGAGGGGTAATATTTACTATTCCCACTCCAGTCTGTGCAAGAGTAGGAAAACTGTTGGACCGAGGAGGGTAAAAAATGTACTATTATGTACTTCACTTTTTTTGCAGATTTTATATAGCGCAAACTCGACCTGAAGGTATTGGAGCACTTTACATGAGCACCAGTTACGTTACACATTCAGGCACGGGGAGATTAAGTGATTTGCCCAGAATCACAGGATACGGACGCGACCCCGAGGCTCGAACCCTGGTTTCCAGCACCAAAGTCAGCAGTCTAGCCGAAGAACCACATCCTCTCCCCTATACTATACTCTCATACTATATTTTAGTTCATTGATTAATTCAAAAAATAGAATCTGATAATATAAAAGCTGTGGTCCTATCACGACCATGAGGAAGGTGCATGCCAGGAGTATGAAGTTTCACATTTTTATTGCCAACACATTAACAAAACACCAGACAGGCGCATTTCGGCACCTTTGCCTTCCTCAATGTCAGCGTGGTTGCATTTTCGTTAGCCATTTAAGCAAAACTGTGAAGGGACAGTTTATTCATGCATACAACTGAAATTGACAAAGGGCACATTCGTAAGAATACTTGTGTATACATGGTGACCATTTTGTAGCGGTTATTCTCTGTCAGTTTAAACATGATTCTAGTTATACTATTCAACATGTCACTGAAATTACAAATCTATAATAACTTTCACAGAGAATACCACCATTGTGCTTTTAATGAACGACCCAATGCTCCAGATGTTAAAGTTAGCAGAGTGTTTCATATAGTCACGTGTCAAAGTCTTTCCTCTTACTCAGGCGGCCGTATTGAAATATCCAAGAATTAATAGGGGCAATTCATTATTGAAATTTGAACCTAACTAATCAATGTGTTTTTTTTTTATTACATTTTTTTATTTTACAGAGTTTTATACAGCGCGAACTTGACCCGAATGGGGTATCAGAGTGCTTTACACAGCACCAGTTGCATTGCATGAGGGCACATTCATTTTGTTAGGCACAGGGAGATTAAGTGATTTGCCCTGAATGACAGGATGTTCAGCGTTATTGCCAAGACTGGAACCCAGTTCCCCAGATTCGATGTCGACCGCCCTAGCTGTTAGGCCAACTCCTCTCCCCGATTGTGTGATTTTCAATACAATAACTACCAATTTCATCTGTTAATCTTTGCAATAAAATCATATATGTTTATTTGTTGCCTCACACATACTAAGTTGTCAAGCCCTTAATGCGAATGCCCACTTCACCCATATGTTCAACCCTTCATATTTTTCAACATCAAGCCCTTAATGGGCAAGCCTTTGTCTGCACAGAAAAACAGAGACTATCCTCATATGTTGGAATTTACATATTGTGTGAATATGTTTTCCAACACATTTTTTAACATTAAGCCCTGAATGGGCAGGCAAACCCTCTTACCCTGGCAATAATGTCCTGTGTTAAATATTCTTTCTAAACAAAGCTTCCATCATACAAACTGGCGAGGCCTCACTGACTATAATTATCTGTTCAGCAGACACATATTCTTTAAATGCCTGCTACAATACATATTAGACCTCAGCCTATATTAATCCACAACTCCTCTTCATTATTTAGACCTCCCTGGTTCTTGGTTTGGAGTTCAATTATGTATCTTGACTCTAATATCTTGAGTTTTTTCATCCTGTTTTCTCCTCTTTCGTCCTTTGGTAGATGCTCTAGGCAGAAAAACTTGAGCAAGTTGAGATTACTATTGTGTTTCTCTTCAAGATGAAGGGCCACCAGGTATGTGTGAGCTTTATTTTTTAAAGCCCACATGTGTTCTAGAACCCTTTTCATTGCGGAGTGTATCGTGCTACTGACATATTGTTTCCCACATGGGCAAGAGAGGCAGTAAACTGTGTACACTGAATTGCAATTGAGAAATATCTGGATTTTCATTTTTGTTTTTCTGCCAGGTACTTGGAACTCCCTAACTTTGTGACTATTTCTGCATGCTTTGCACTTCATGTATGGGAAGAAGCTTGGGACCAAATCCCTCTTCTTATGTCCCACTGTAAAGTGGCTCCTGACTAGGTGATTCTTTAGGGATGCTCCTCTCCAATATGTTATGAGAGGTGATGGTGGGAGGGGCGATCTCAATGCATTGTCACTTTTGAGAATGTGTCAGTTTTTTCGGAACATCTGGTATATTTTTGATGAACTGACTGTGTAGTCAGTAATCATACATCTCTTCTGTCCCTCCTTTTCAACCTTTTGTGATCTATCCTTTTCTAACAATAGCTAATTTCTCTGTGTCCTGTCTGCCTTTTTAACACATCCTACAAAATTCCCTTTCAGTAACCTCTCTCTTTAAATCTTGAGAAGTCAGAGTTTTTGGCTTTCGCATATTTATCGGTTGTTGTGCAATTGCGTTTTATGCGCAGAAGCTCTCCATATGGGTTGCTGCCAATTATACTACGTGTGTGAAAGCTTCCTGCATGTAGTATGCTGTTTACTGCGGTAGGTTTGCGATATAATGCAGTCTGCAATTTACCATTCTCAATGTAAACCATAAGATCGAAATAGGCAACATGTGTATTGCTAATACATTCTGTGAATTGCAAATTTAAATCACTTTGATTGAGGGCAGAAATGTATTCATTTGCTTCTAATTGTGTACCCTTACAAATTATGAAAAGATCGTCTATATAGCGAGCCAGGGGATTATGTTGTCTAACCATTTCTCATTGGTCCCTGTCCAGGCCACGTGTTTCTCACACCAGCCCACAAATAAATTTGCGTAACTGGGTGCGAAGCACGTGCCCATAGCATTCCCCTGTAGCTGCTGATATAAATCTACAGCAAACAAAACCAAATTATTGTTCAGGCAGAAAGCTGTCAGTTCAAGTAACATTTCATTATGTTCTTGGTATTTGAGGGCTCTTCCACTCAAAAAGAATTGTATAGCTGCCAACCCTTTCTCATGTATAATACTCATATGTAAACTTGTTATATCTAGTGTTATTAGCAGCATGTTATGTTCCCACTGGATGTCTGATATAATCCATAAGAAATCTTTAGTGTCTTTTGCATATGAGTTTAAATATTTCACAAGAGGATTTAAAAACAAGTCTATATATGTAGATGCATTCTCCAATAGGCTGGTTTTGGAGGATACTATTGGTCGCCCAGATGGTTCCAATATGTTTTTGTGCACCTTTGGTAGATGGTAAAATATCGGTAGTTCTGGATACTCGTAGTACATCAATTGAAAATCACCTTCCTTCAGAATTTCTTTTGTTCTCCATTTCATTTAGAGTCCATGAAAATTCTGTGCACTATCCTCATAGAACAATTTTGTGGTAGATCTGTAACACTTCTGCATTTTCAATTGCCTCAGTGATTCTTTTTGGCGTTGTTCCTTATTTATTAATGCAACGTTCCCACTTTTATCCGAAAGCTTAATTACAATCGATTCATCATTTTCCAAGTCCAAGATGGCTTGCCATTGATTAGAGGTCTAATTATCTTTCATTGAGTTTGGACCTTCTAATTGCAGTTTCTTTAATTAACCTATTATGATTTCTTGAAACATATCGATCGCATCGTGGGGCGCTTGTGGCATAAATTTCAATTTTACTTTCAAGTTGCTGATACCACTTCTTTGTGTGATTCCCATGTTCTCTAAAAAGTCTGACATATCCTTGTGACCTATCATTTCCTTGTCAGGATCAGAGAGTTCTTCTAATTTCCCTAAGGTTATCAGTGCCTCTAGGTCCTTGCCTGTCAATAGATCAGTAGCTTCTTTTTTCCTTTCTGGATCCAAATGATCTTTTTTTGGTTGTAGTATGTGGATTTTCATTAGCTTCAATGTCCTTTTGTACTTATATAGATCAACCCGAGTTCTTACATAATCAAATTGCACTGTAGGGCAGAATGTTAAGCCAAGTTCCAGTACTTTTATTTCATCAGAAGTTAATTTCCTATCAGACAGGTTGCCCACAGTTTGTTTCCGACTTGCTACTTCCATTTCCCCCCTTGTTTGCTTTGAGTTACTCACAGGATCGGAGAAGCCCCCTTTCTCTTCTTTCCCCTTCTTGTTTTTTCTCTTCTCTGTGGGGGGTGATTGTGCTAGGGTGGGTGGATTCTGGCTTCTCTGATCAACTGAAACGCGTGAAAATAAGTTGACGCGCTCTCGCTTTCCCCTGTTCTTGTTGATGGTTCCCCTTCCGAAAAGTCTACTTCAGACTCCGATGTTTCTCTTGATGGAGCCTCCGTTGTTAGTTTCCTCAAGTTTAATTCTTTTCTAGGGGCATCAAATTTCCTGGCATATGTGAGGATGCGTCCCAATTCATTGTCACATTCACCTTTAATAAATTTTGTTTGTTTCTGGTGTCTGATTGAACTCTCATACTCTGTTAATCTCTTTTTCATTCACTGTTTCAATTGGTCTCTTAGATTGGTATCTTTGTCTAAGGCAATAGCATCCTCTAATTTTCTAATTTCCTTCAACAGTTTTGTGCGGTCACTCCAAGTATATTTTATTAACATTTTAACCATGCATTTTGCAGACTCTGTCATGTATTCTGCCCATTCCTTGAGCAATAATGGGTCAGGATTCTCTTATGATAGAACTGTATGAATTCTCAACCCCCTCGGGATGCGGTCTACATCTAGGTATTTTTGCAGTGACGTGGCCTCCCACCACTTCCCTAATCTCTTTTTTGTATACATTATCCAATGCATTAAAAAAGTTCTTTAAACTGCTTGACACAGTTTTGCTGTCGCTGCTCCCTTTTTTGATTTATCGGCATTGCTCGTGCTCCTGTCAAAAATGTTTTCAGCTGCCTCTTTCCTTTACGTATCGCTGAACATATTCTAATTCCTTTGTGTGGCAAAGTGATATATTTAGCGCTTTGCCTCCTTACATGTCTGCCGTACTTGTGCTCATCAAACAGGAAAATGTGAAACTGAGCATACTCACCGCTACAACGCCTACGGGTCGTTCGGGTCTTCCGACTCGGACTTCCTGTTTCCTTCTCTGGCGGGCTTGTTTCTTTCCCTTCAGCAATCAATCTCCTGCTGGACTCCGTCTCATGTTCTGGCTTGAACACACAGCGGGGCAGGCAACAATATCACAGTCCCTTAGTGTTCTCACCAATTTGCTGCACCACTTGACACGGGTGCTACCTTACGTGTTGGTGAAGACACGTACCAATGCCAGAGTTGTGGTCCCGTCACGACCACGAGGAAGGTGCACACCAGGAGTATGAAGTTTCAATTTTTTTTGCCAACACGTTAACAAAACACTGGACGGACGCGTTTCGGCATGTTTGCCTTTCTCAATGTCAGTGTGGTTGGATTTTCTTTAGCCATTCAAACAAAACAGTGAAGGGGCAGTTCATTCATGCATACCACTGAAATCGAAAAAGCTCAAATTCATAAGAATACTTGTGTATACATGGTGGCCATTTTGTAGCGGTTATTCTTTGTCAGTTTAAACCTGATTCTAGTTATACTGCTCAACATGTTACTGAAATTACAAATGTATAATAACTTTCACAGAGAATACCACCATTGTGTTTTTAACGAACGACCCAAAACTCCAGATTTTAAAGTGAGCAGCGTGTTTCATATATGACGCCTGTCAAAGATTTTCCTCTTACTCGGGCGGCCATATTAAAATATCAAAGCATTAACCGGGGCAATTCATTATCGAAATGTGAACCTAACAAATCAACATGTGATTTACAATACAATAACTATTAAGTTGATCTCTTAATCTTTGCAATAAAATTACATATGTTTCCTGCTTGCCTCACACATATAAAGTTGTCAAGCCCTTAATAGGAATGCCCACTTCACCCATAGGTTGAACGCTTCATATTTTTCAACATCAAGCCCTAAATGGACAAGCCCTTGTCTGCACAGGAAAATAGACACTATCCTCATATGTTGGAATTCACATATACATTTTTTTATTTAACAATTTAAATAATTATAAAAATGTTTAATCATTAAGATCAAATGAAACGTTTTATTAATTGATTATTTAATACAATTCCCACACTATACTCCCAACTTCCTAGCCGCCCTAATTTAAAATATAATTTAAATAACAAATTATAACACAATTAACACATTAAGTAATTAATCAAATAATGAATTGCTAATTATTACTTAAATCACTTCCCACCCTAACCTCCCAAAAAAACAACACGCACCTAATATATATATATTCATTAAATAATTTACATAATTAAGAATAAATAACATCTTTTAATTAGAATAATGATTGAAAGTGTACTATTTACTTAATTAACTTCCCACCCCTTACCCCTACAAACCCAACAACCCGCACTTAAAGTATAACTTAAAAAATGTGGGGGCAGATTTACGAGCCCCTTGCGCCACTTTTGCGCCGCCATAGTTTCACTTCTGTGATGCAGCAGCGGCGTAAACCATGCGCCATGTTGCACCCTATTTAAAATGTGACGCATCTAGGGAGATGTGTCACGTTGTAAAGCCCTGCGCCACATGAAACCTTCGTCAGGTTTCATATGGGCGTTACGGTGCAGTAAAGCCTCGGAAAAGTGCCTGAGTGAAATCTACAAGATTCCACTCATTCACTTTTCTGACGCCGCTGCGTCAAAACCTTGCACCTGCTTGAAGCAGGTATAAGGCATGACGCACTACGTTATGTATGGGCAGGCCACGAGCATTGCTGGAGTTGCGTCATGCTTGCGACACGACTCCAGCAATGCGTCACCCTTCCAACAGGAAATGCGTCACGCATCTGTTTATCCTTGCGCCATGATATGCCACATAGTAAATGCGGTGCATCTGTGGTGGCGCAAGGGTAAACTTGTGTGACGCATCTTACCTGGCACATCCCTGCTGATTTGCAGGGATGCGCCAGTCGTAATAAATCTGCCACATGATACTTACATAACTTACATCATTAATTAATAATTGAATAATTCATTATTATAAGGACCTTATTACAATGCCAGTCAGACCGACCCTCCAACCACCATCTTCGCGGGCCCTTTCCGACCGCCCAGACCAGGAAGTTTCCCCCTCCATTTTATGATGCTACAGCTGCTCAGCTTCCGAGGTGTAGGGGGGACCTAGAAGAAAGGATCCACAGAGATACTGCTGGAGAGAATCTGATTAGCCTGAGTGCGCACCCCTAATCCTTCCCTTCTGATTATTTGAGGCAGCCGTATGACCACCAAGGTCGGGTCATTGGAAACCCACATCGTAATCTGGACAGTGGTCGGAGATTCCTGTACAGCTCTAAGGATACAGTTTGTCTCTGACTGCCATCTCGGCGTTTGGAGAAAAGGTGTTGGAGTTGGAGGTCTTTCAGCCGTCGGTTGGCGTATATGATGCATGCATCGTAATCCGGTGGTCGAACCAATCCCTTCTGAAGAGACCTTCAACGGTCTGACTGCCTCCGAACAGGACCGCAGAAGCCGCCCCAACTGACATCAAAATCAGGCCCTAATTATTAATGAACTACTACTTAATTCACTTCCCACCCTATATCCCTACAAACCCAACAACCTGCACCTAATATATAATTTAAAAAATATAATAATTACACAATTTACATAATTAATTATCAATTAACTAATTAATATATATTTTTAATTATTATGTAATTAACTTCCACATCTTATACCCCTACAAACCCAACAAACTGCACCTAAAATATACTTTAAAAAATATTTAATTATCAATTAAATAAGTAATAATAAATTAATAATTATTTATTATTAAATGATTACTTAATTAACTTCCATCTCTATACCCCTACAAACCCAACAACCTGCACCTAAAATATATCCTACACATTTATTTACACAATTTACATAATTATATCAATTAAATAATGAATATTAATTTTAAAATAATTATTAGTTAATTATACTTAATTAACTACCCACCCTGTACCCTTACAAACCTCACAACCCAAAATGTTTCTCTTTGTAGTAACTTTCTTTTGGGGCCAATGTGCCTGGTGTTTTGTATGCATTCCAGCACTGTAAAGCGTAACTGTGAAATGTTGGGTGCAAAGTCTGACCAATGTACTGCCAAAGGTGAATTGTGGTTTCGTGTTCTAATCATACATTTATGCTCGATAATTCTGACCTTGATTTTTCTTTCCAGTTTGCCATCATAAACAAGACAGCAAGGGCGTTTTATGTAATAACTAACCTTCTCTGTGTTACAATCAGATATGTGTTTTAAATGTGATCATTTTGCCACTACGAGGGTGTGATAAAACATTTCCAGTTATGACATTAGCACAGTGAGTGCAATTGTGACACTTGTTCATCCCTTTGCATTCAAAAGTTTGTGCCTCAATTGGATTGGATAACAATTCTTTGAGGTTAAGTGATCATGTGTATGCAAACAAAGGTTTTTCAAGAAAAAGATTTTTAAAAATCTAGTTCCAACTGTAACAAATCCCAACGTTTTAGCACCTGGGGTTTAATCTCATTTGCCTTGGTGTAAAATTTCAACATAAACACTTTGCATTTATTCAAACCTTTGGTATTTGTACGCAGTAGTGTATCACATGTACAGCTTCTACTCGTTGAGTCACTGCATCCAATATATTTTCTTGTTTACCACGTTGGGTGTATTATTGAATTGTGTTCTTGCAAATATGTTGGTCAAATGTAATGCGTTTAATGCATATAAATTGTGATATCGGTAAATGCTTCTTAAGAGACAATAGATGGAAACTGTCAAACCTAAGTGTATTATTTCTATCAGTGGGTTTCTGAAAAACCGTACTTGTCAATCGGTTGCTGTGAATTCAATGTGTACATCCAAGAAGTTGATGGCTTTTTGACTGATTTATTTAATGTGTGAATTGTAGTCGGGTTGCACCTATTCAGTGCTGAAATATTATCTTCCAGAGTGTCTCTGCCACCTCTCCAAATTAAAAATATATCATCAATGAAACAATGATATGACAAAAGGTTGTTAGACCAAGTGACATTGTCCAAAATGTGCTGATTTTCAAATAAAGCTGGAAAACCATTGGTGTAAAATGGTGCCCCAGAAAAGTCCATAGATGTACCAGTTCATTCAAGGAATAATTTATATTGCCATGTAAAATATCTGTGAAACAAACAGAAGTGTAATTATTCCATCAAAACAATTTAGTTCGCTCTAATTCCTTCATGTTGTAAGAGCATCCATTTGAATACACAGAAACCAACATACACATTTCGAACCATATAATTTTGGGATTAACTGGTCACCATACGTCATGTTACAGTTTACCCTTGACAAGAAGAAAAGGTCTGCACGTATCCGGGATATTTGGAAAACATATAGGATTATGTTTTTTGCCAAGTAAAGACATTTGTTTCGAATACTCGGATGTGTCTAAAACCCTCATTTGTCACTGGTTTAATACAATCATGTGATTATAGTATTTTATTCTTGGTTAAACAGTTGTTTTCCATAACAGAACTGGCTAAGTAGAGATTTGATCCGGCTCAATTGCAGTTTTCGCTTTTCAGATCTTTGTTGCGTAAGCTTTAGTATTCATTAATAGAATAATTTACACTGGAAAATGTTTCAAAGCATGATGGGTAACTTTTTAGCACATTCGGAGTGTTTATGTAAATAGTACTTTTGATGGAAGTCATTTCTATTTATTTATGCATGAGCTCCTGGGATATTGGTGTCCATCACATTAGTAGCATGTGATTTACTAACATTTCACATTTTCATATAATGGATTAATGTTGGTTCTGATTCATGGAGTTGTTACTCTGTTTGGCTTAATCTTTTTCACATTGATGTAAGGTTTATGGAATAAGGAATTGATTTATTCATCAGAATACAATCGATAAGAGAATTTGGTTATTTGTTGTTTTACAGTTTCCCCTGAAGAAGGGTGCTAGACACCGAAATACATTAGGATGAATTGAATACAGACAAGAATTGATCATTTATTTGTCTTCACATGAATTGTTCTTATTTCAATCAAACAATCAATCAAACATTTGTAGAGTGCACTACTCACCCGCAGGGTCTCAAGGCGCTGAGTGGGGGGGGGGGGGGAGCTGCTACTGCTCGAACAGCCAGGTCTTGAGAATTCTCCTGAAGGTCAGCAGGTCCTTGGTCTGTCGCAGGTGGATGGGGAGGGTGTTCCATGTCTTGGCGGCGAGGTGGGAGAAAGATCTGCCGCCGGTGGTCGTTCGGTGGATGCGTGGAACGGTGGCGAGGGCGAGGTCATCGGAGCGAAGCTGGCAGTTGGGAGTGTAGAAGGTGAGTCGTTTGTTGAGGTATGTTGGTCCGGCATCGTGGAGTGCTTTGTGAGCGTGGGTGAGGAGCTTGAAGGTGATCCTCTTGTTGATGGGGAGCCAGTGCAGGTCTCTCAGGTGGGCAGTGATGTGGCTGTGGTGGGGGATGTCGAGGACGAGTCGTGCAGAGGCGTTCTGTATGCGTTGAAGTATTTTCTGGAGTTTGGCCGAGGTTCCCGCGTAGAGGGCGTTGCCATAGTCCAGCCTGCTGGTGACAAGGGCCTGGGTGACCGTCCTTCTGGTTCTGGTGGGGATCTATCTGTAGATCTTGCGAAGCATGCAGAGGGTGTTCAAGCAGGAGGAGGAGACGACGTTGACTTGCTGGGTCATTGACAGTGATGAGTTAAGGATGAACCCCAGTTTGCATGCGTGGTTGGCGGGTGTCGGTGCAGCTCCCAGCGGCGCTGGCCACCAGGAGTCGCCCCAGGCGGAGGGGGTGGATACGAGGATGAAGACCTCCATCTTGTCCGAGTTCAGTTTCAGTCGGCTGTTCTTCATCCATTCGGCAACGGCCTTCATTCCTTCGTGGAAGTTGGTTTTGGCGGTGGAGGTGGTGGTGGCGGGGTCCTTGGTGAGGGAGAGGATCAGCTGGGTGTCATCGGCATACGAGATGATGTGGAGGTCGTGGGATCAGACGATGTTGGCGAGCCGTGTCATGTAGATGTTGAAGAGGGTCAGGCTGAGGGATGATCCTTGGGGTACGCCGCAGGTGATCTTGGTGGCTTCGGATCAGAATGGAGGGAGGCGGACTCTCTGGGTTCTGTCGATGACTAAGGAGGTGATCCAGTCCAGGGCTTTGTCGTGGATCCCTGCGTTGTGGAGGCATGTGCGTAGGGTGTAGTGGCAGACGGTGTCGAAGGCGGCCGAGAGGTCTAGGAGGATGAGGGCCGCGGTTTCCCCATTGTCCAGCATGGTCCTGATGTCGTCGGTGGTGGCGATGAGGGCGGTTTCGCTGCTGTGGTTGCTGCGGAATCTGGATTGGGACGAGTCCAGGGTGTTGTTTTCTTTGAGGAAGCGGGTCAGTTGTTTGTTCACGATCTTCAATGACTTTCGCCGGGAACAGGAGCAGGGAGAAGGGCCGTAAATTCTTGAGGTCCTTTGGGTCTGCCCTGGGTTTTTTGAGTAAGGCCTTGATCTCTGCGTGTTTCCAGCTCTCCGGGAAGATGGCGGTCTCGAAGGAGCTGTTGAAGATCTTCCGGAGTTGGGGTGCGATGATGGAGCTCTCTTTGTTGAAGATGTGGTGAGGGCAGTGGTCTGACGGTGAGCCGGAGTGGATGGTGTTCATGGTTTTGATGGTGTCTTCGTCGTTGATGGGGTTCCAGGAGAGCAGGAGGCCGGTGTGGCTGATGGGCGGTGAGTCTGGTGTGTCGGCGGCAGTCGGGAGGTCTGAGTGTTGAAGCTGTTGTGGATGTCTGTGATCTTGCGGTGGAAGAAGGTGGCTAGGGAGTCACAGAGGTCTTGTGACGGCGAGATGTCGTTGGAGCTGGGGTTGGCGAGTTCCTTCACGGTGTTGAAGAGCTCTTTGCTGTTGTGTGCATTGTTATCGACGCGTTCCTTGAAGAAGGTCCTTTTGGCTGTTCGAATGAGTTGGTGGTGCCCGCGGCTGGCAATCTTGAGGGCTGCATGGTTGTCTGGTGTTTGTTCGTGGCGCCACTTCTTCTCGAGTCTTTGGCAGGTCTGCTTGGATGCCTAGAGGTCGGTGGTGAACCAGATGGCCCTTCTGTCGGTTCTTCTGTTTGAGGGTTTCTTGATCGGGGCGAGAGTGTTGGCTCAGTTGCCAATCCATTGCCTGAGGTTATGGGTGGCTGTGTCGGTTACGGTGTGGTTGGTTGGTGGGTCTCGGGTGAGGGTAGTGATTTGCTGGTCTTCGGTGACCTTGTTCCAGCTGCGGTGGGGTATTCGTTGCGGGTGGTTGTGTGCGGTGTTTTACTTGAAGGAGAAGTGGATGCAGCGGTGCTCGGTCCAGTGGAGTTCGGTGGTCTGGCTAAAGGCGATGTGGTTGCTGGCGGAAAAGATGGGGTCAAGCGTGTGTCCGGTGGAGTGGGCGGGTGTTGTGAAGAGCTGTTTGAGTCCGAGGTTGTCAAGGTTGTCGAGCAGGGCAGTGGCGTTGCTGTCGTTGGCATTCTCGAGGTGAAAGTTCAGGTCTCCGAGGAGGATGTAGTAGTGACATTAAACGCACATTTCTCCAATATAACAAACGGATTTTTTTCTCGCAATTTCTGCAACACCCTCTTCACATGTTCTTCATGTTCTTGGACAGTGTCAGAAAAAATCAAAATGTCGTCAATGTACACAATTGCATTTCGGTCAATAAAATCCATCAACACGTTGTTGATAAAATGTTGAAAGGCTGCCGGGGCATTACATAAACCATACGGCATTACTTGATATTCGAAAAGTCCGTGCTTGGTCCTAAAAGCCGTCTTCCATTCGTCCCCTTCACGAATCCGAACCAGATGGTACGCTCCTCTCAAATCTAATTTGGTGTAGACTCTTGCTTCTTTCACCTGATCCAAAAGCACCGATATCAGGGGCAATGGATACCGATTCTTAATGGTTATCCGATTAATTGCTCTGTAGTCAATGCAAGTTCTCAACTCTCCATTCTTCTTTGGAATAAAAAAAAGTGGTGATGAGACAGGGGATTGGGACGGTCTAATGAATCCATTCTCTAGATATTTTTGTAGATATTCCTTCAAATGTTCATCTTGTTTCTCAGTCAATGCATAGATTCGGCTGCATGGAAGATTGGACCCTGGTTCCAACTCTATCTTACAATCATATTCCCTATGCGGAGGAAGCCTTTCAGCCTCCACCTCATTAAAGACATCTTGAAATTCGGTGTACTGTTCAGGTAGCTCCGTAGTATCTATGACGCAAACCATAGTCTCCTTTTCACTTAAATGAAATGCTGGTGTATTTACATGATTCTTATTGCATCTTCTATGACAGTTCTCCTTACAGTACCTAGAATCCAATGTTACTGATCGGGCTTCCCAATCGATTGTAGGATTGTGTTCTGTGAGCCATGGCAGCCCTAGTATTCATTGGAATTGTGGAGCATCAATTAAATTGAACTGCAATGTTTCCATGTGCCCATCATCGGATTCCAATTCTACGGGTTCGGTGTGACTCACAATGGGTCCCGATGAAAGATTAGTTCCATCGACGGCTCTGACGGCTTCACTCTTTTCTTTCTTGATTGTCCTCAGACCAATCTTATCAGCAAATTTTAAATCACAAAAGTTGCCCGTAGCTCCAGAATCGATCATTACGGTTACTTGTTTCAAGGTTTTCTCTCTGAATTTTAAGGTCATCATTAGTACCAGATGTGGAGAAGCAGATTGCAAGGTATTCGCCAATGTATGAACTTCTGGAGTCGTCTTTGAATCAGCAACCACCAGTCCAACTCCGTTTACTAGTGGTGCGAGGCGTTTTCCGACAATTTTTGTTTAGGTTTCTTCGGACAATCTCGAACAAAATGTCCACTTCCTCCACAATAGAGACATTGCTTGTTTGCTCTTCGTCTATCTTTTTCTTCTTTAGTGAGAGGACCTCGAATCGTTCCTATTTGCATGGGTTCTCCTCCATGAACTGAGTCTGATTCTTTGCTATCTTCTATCTTGACTCGATCAAACCTGGGCACGCTTGGACGATAATCTCTCTTTCTCTCTCCTCTCCTTTCATTTTGCCGAAAGTCAATTTCCAAAACTATATCAATCAATGCCGAAATCTCCGTGGGTCTATTAGGCACTTGTGCCAAGGCATCCTTTAATTCATCTTTCAGGCCGCGATAGAACACTGCTGCTCGTTTGTTTTCTGGCCATTCCGTTTCCACCACCAGCTTATTAAACTGGGACAAATAAGCAATTAAATCTTGACTGCCCTGTTTTATTTCCAACAATTAATTGTCTGTTGCTTGTGAGGCTCTTCGTCTATCAAATATTCGAAGGAATTCTTTCTTGAATTCATCTAAATCATACAAGATTGGATCGTTTCTGGTGACCATAGGCTGCGTCTCCACTTAAATAAGATAGAATGAAAGCCACTCGAGATTGCGCATCTGGGAACACAGCTGGACGACACATAAAATGCAAAGTACATTGTGTCAAGAACACCTGAGCCTTCTGTGGATCTCCATTAAATCGCTCAGGGGGGGCCAAAGGAATTACCGGGGAAAGTGAATGTATAACCTGTGTTGTAATCTTAGGTTGTGAAATAGATGCATCACTCTGATTCCCTTCAGCTGAGGCTGAGTATTTTAAACTAGGACTAGTTACTAAAGTACTCACTTTTAAAGTCAACTCAGTAGTTTCTTTTTTAAGCTCCCTATTCTCTTCTCTCACTGTGATTAGTTCCCTTTGAATTCCTTCTAAAATTTCCCCTAGTTTCTTCAAATCTAAACCTTCCGCCATTCTGCTCAGGTGCTAATATAAACATGGGCACTTCACTCTGTCAGAGCGTGCGTCCTTTCCAATGCACAGGAGCAGAATGTCGCAAGTTCCTAACGCCCCTCCTAGATTCCTCAGCGTCACACAATCTTAGCATGCACGCCTAAGAACCCCAGGGGGGGAAAGGGGATGGGACAGAGAAGAGACAGTCGCACCACGTCTGATTCTTTCTTCAGCTTCAGACGTCGAATTTTTCTTGCCTTCTTCTGGCTAATGCGGGTGTAAGCTTACTGTAAAGAAACACATTAATTAACATAACTATTAATCCTAGATGTCTAAATGTAATCTCTCTCTTGCTCACCTACGCCGTCTTGGTGTGACCCTTGCCTCTCTTCTTATGTGTGTAGTGATGTCTTCTTATGCTGCAGCTAAAATCATTCAATCATTAATTTTTTCACAAAGGCTCCTCCTACCAACTCTCTAACCTTTCCTTTTATTTCTTCCACAGACTCCTCACCTATTCCTGTCACAGCAGAAGTACTCAAAAATCTTTACTGGTAAGTATGTTGTATTTGTTTCTTGCTCACTCTTATCTTTGTCGTGTAGATATTCTTGTATGAGTTACTATAACTATTAAGGTTTAATCTTTTAGATAAATTCTCTCAGGAACCCAACATTACGTACAGTCTTAGATTTTTTAATGAAAAGAACTGAGCGCGTTTTTTCTCTCACAGAAAAAAGGCGACGATACTTGTGCTGACTCTACTTCTCCTCAACATGAAGTAGCGGCAACTGCTTGCACATGCCCAGTACGAATGAACTCAATGCGCATGCATTTCTCCTAATAGTCCTCAGTGTTGCGCATGCTCCGACTTTAAATAATGGAAAATTCTTACTAAGGCTCAGCAGTTCCTCGAACTTGTACTCCTCCTCCTGTGACAATTTTGAAGCGCGACGAAGTTTCAACCCTGTTCTAACTTCGCGACGCTTCCTGAACGATACTTCACACTCCAGGGATGGCGGCCATCTTAGGAAATACGTTAGACCATGTTTTGTGCCGCCCTTGCTCTCCTTGGATCTTAAACTTACATTTCCTCACCAAGGTGCTGATTGTGTGTCTTTTAGCGTAGTGAGACCTGGCAATCCTGACAGCGACCTACCTGGATCCAGGGTTTCATGAGCAATAATATACTCATAAGATATATTAAAAGTCTACGTTAAAAGCTTGATAAAATTCTTTATTGATTATTTATTTGGAAATTGTGATCTTGGATATTTTGGGCCTATGGGCTCGGTGTTGCGCACTCTGTATCCAGGAAGCTACGGCTTCCCGGTCCACTCAGGTTACAATTAACGGAGTCGGGCAGGCTCCATTACAGAGTAGCCCATGTAAAAATGTAAAAATTGTTAAAAATTGTACAACGTATGTAAAAGAAATTTGAGTGCATACTTGATCAGTTTATTCTTTCATATTGTTTGCCTGTCCGCACAAGTTGTGCACCACACTACAACATGTCTCCCGAAGATATTGTACCTTTAACTGAAAACAAAGCTGACACAAAGGCATAAACTCATGAAGAGGCACTAGATATTTATTATTTAATTCAAAAAAGCGGGTCATTTGAAAAATCTCCTGGTACAGTTACACGAGTCATTATGGGAACTAGAGTATATAATGAAGAAGGAATTAACCAATGACTCCACCCAACCACACTAATACAATATCATAAGGCACAAAGAATACCAAGAGGTTTAAGAAAAGTACTAAAACCGATGGATCCAGTTTTAAGACGCTGACGATTCTCACTTAAGGTGCATTTACCGGGCCCTTATCAGGGAGGCCGAGACAGGACGCATCGCCATGACCTTGTGGATACTTATCTTTACCCACGATTCCACAGAATACGTCCGCATCCTGCGTTGCGCCACAAATTTGAGAATCTGCCCTGATGAAGTTTAATCTCTATTGAAAGAAACGCGTTGGCTGGAGTCCACATTTTTGATGTTTTTTTTATTTTTTATTATTAAATACCTGGTTTGATAACAATAAATACATTAATATAATAGACAATCTGACAGAACTAGTTTTTTTTACATTATTAGTCTTAGATAAAAATACAGAGTACAGAATCAGGTGTTTCATAATCCCATTAAATATATAATACAAAAATATATACATTAAGAAAGCAGTTAATTGCCCTACCGCTGGGAGTTCCTCCACCTCTTAAGAGGAGCCCATACTTCCAACCCCAGGTCCCTCATCTTCCTTCCTCTCCGACTGTATAAAGCAGATTCTATATTATGAATCCCCAGAAGTCTAGATAACCAAAGCTGAAAAGTAGGGGCCAAGGCGTCTTTCCAACTTCCTGCTAGCATTATACGCAAGACAGCCAAACATAGAAACACAAAAGCTTCCTCCTCCATCTTCAGCCCCAGGTTGCTGTCGATACCTGTTATCATTAGGGTTGGGGATAGGTTGATCTTTCTACCTAGCAGCCCCTCCCAAAACTTTTCAATCTCTTCGCAAATTATACTCAGTTTATTACATTGATAAAACATATGGATCATATTGGCAGGCCCCTCCAAACATCTTGGGCATTTATCATCATCCCTTTTATTCCACTCATATAGTTTGGCCGGTGTATAATATAAATTAAATAGAGTTTTGTAGTGTTGTGATTCTAAATTTGTGGAGCGAAATTTTTTCCCTGCCATTTGCAGTGGTTTATCCACATCGACATCCGGATCGCCTAGTTTCAACATCCAGGAAGCTTCAACTTTTTCTATATCATCTTGTAAGCTTAGTAACAGGGTATTATATACCACTTTTATTTTAGTCCCCCCACCTAATATATAATCAAACACATTGCTTTTACCACCTGGACAAATCCGGGGTCTGATACCCATTAAAGTATTACGTATTTGCATATATTTAAAGCTTTGGTTATCTTGTATACCGAATTTCTGTTGGATAGTGCCGAAATCTAGCATTTGCCCCCCTTCCCAGATATCCCCTATTCTTATAGCCCCTTGTTGTTCCCATATTCTCCCCCGTCTATCATAGCTAAATTGTGGAAATAGACTTGAATTCCAAAGGGGAGTATAATAATTTATTTTAGGCATTCCTGTTAAACTATGGAACCGTTTCCAAACCTTCCATGCACTATCCATCAGTTTGTATCGTGATTTTTTAAAATATCTTTTATCTGTTCTCCGCAACAGAAGTCCTATGGCTTCCCTGCCCAACATTAGTTCAAATATAGATGGCAGGACAAAGCTGCCATATATGTTATCTGTCTGATGTTTGACCGGTTCAAATAGTGTCGCCATTTGGCTAATTAGACAAGCATAATGGTAAAATCTGATGTTAGGCATAGCGAGTCCACCCTTCGCCTGAGGCTGAGAGAGATATTTCATGGATCGTCTTATTTTGCCATACTGCCAAATGAAGTTCATGAATGTTGCCTCTATTAATTTCATTAATCCTTCGTCGATCATATAGGGTATGGAGCGAAAGAGATAAAGTATTTTGGGGAGCATAGTCATCTTCAATACATTGACTCTCCCTATTATTGTCAGATGCAGAGCGTCTATTCTTTTTAGATCCATCGTAATAGTTGATAATAACGGAGTAAAGTTATCTTTTATAATTGCTTCAGGTACAGGGCTCACTCTGACCCCCAAATATATTGCAGATTCAGTGCGTCTTACATCATTCATTGCAATATTACTAGTACAAACTATCTGGGTCTTGCTTTCATTTAACAGATATCCAGAGCCTCGTCCAAATTCATTAGAGATCTCTCTAATACTACTCATAGCCCGGCCTGGTTCGGGGCTTAATATTGCAAGATCGTCGGCATAGGCCAAGAGCTTGGTCTCATATCCATTACTAACTATTGGTCTAATATTATCACAGCCTATCAGTCTTTGAATTAGCGGGTCTATATACAAAGCGAAAAGAATTGGTGCGCAGGGGCATCCCTGTCGTGTCCCCCTGGATATAAATATTCTTTCCGAACTTGCGCCCATTAACTGAATTCTGGCCGTCGGTTCCAAGTACATGGCCTTGATAGAACTTATTATTTTTGGCCCAAAACCTCTATATTCCAATATCCCCCACAGATATTTCCATGTGACACGATCAAAGGCCTTTTCTGCGTCGAGAAGGATCATAGCCATCTGTCCCCCCGTGGCAGCCTGCACATCAAAAAGTGAAATAACCCGCCTGATATGTTCTGTGGTCCCTCGTCCCGGGATAAACCCATGCTGCCACGGGGAGACGAGTCCGCCTATGATCCTTCCAAGCCTTTTGGCCACAACCTTTGCGTAGATCTTAGTGTCACTATTAATAAGGGATATTGGACGATAAGATGCAGGATTCTCTGGGGGCTTCCCTTTTTTATGAAAAACTATTATGTTGGTTTCCTTCCATGAATCCGGAATTACCCCAGAGCTCATTATACCATTAAATAAGTCCAGAAGTATCATAGTGATCTCATTCTGTATACATTTGTATACCTCTAACGGAATACTATCAGGTCCGACAGCCTTCCCATTAAGTAAATCTTGTAATGCTTCAACAACCTCCCCTTTTTCAAAATCTTTCTCCAATACCGCTAAATCTTGACTACCAAGCTGTGGGCCTGAGTCTAAAAATTCACAACTATCATCGTCTGGCAGCTTTCCTTCCTTGTACAGATACTGATAGAAGCGTTTAAACACATTTAATATATCTTCTGGTTCAGAATAGGACCTTTCCCCCTCTACTATATTAGTTATATTAGTTATTTTATTTTTTATATTTTCCTGTCTGATCCGTAGGGCTAATAGTTTCCCTGCCTGTTCTCCCGTCTCATAGAGCTTACCCCTCTGCGTCTGATATTCATCAGCAGATTTTTGTGTTATCCCTTTAAGTATCTCTGCTTTAATGCATATAATCTTCTGCTGGATCCCTGATATCTCTTCCCCCTGACTAATATATTTCATATGTTGCTCCTCTGCTTCTGCTAGCTGACCCATTAATCTCTTATTATCTTCCCGCTCTTCTTTCTTCCCTCTGGCTGAAAAGCTTATTGTTTCCCCTCTAAGAGCTGCCTTAAATGCATCCCAAACAGTGTTTCGGGATGCACTATAACGATTCATGTCAAAATACTCCTGGGTCCATTTCCCTATATGTTCAACAAAGCTAGGATTAACTAAAAGCTTCCTTTCAAATGTCCATTTTGTTTGTTTCTTATTCGGGCTGTCTGCTGGAATTTCCAAAATTAATGGGCTATGGTCCGACAAAATTTTTGGAAGTTTCTCAATTGTGGCATTCTTAATTTCAGAGCTAGTAATCATAAAATAATCTAATTTGGTATACTTATTAAATGGGTGGGAAAAATATGTAAACCCAGGTTCACTTGGTTTCTTACTTCCCCAAACATCTATCAGCTCGTGTGAATCCTTTAGTGCATTTAATGCGCGATATACCTTGGGTTTACGGCCTGTGTATATACTGTTTTTACCAAAATCAACCAAAATATTAAAATCCCCACATACTATCAGGGGTTTTGTCCAGTTAATTAGTTCTATCTCCAACTGTTCAAATAATTCGGGATCATCCTGATTCGAGCCATATATTGTGCAAACTGTGTAACCCAAATCAAATTCTACTAATGCCCATCTTCCATGGGCATCTGACAATTGGCGTTTTGCCCCCGCCTATAGATGATTTAGCCAAAATTGCAACCCCTCTGATGTTAGATGTCTGGGTGGAGCACGCCAACATATCAAATCCTCTAATATTTAAAAGATATCTTTTTGCCCAAGGAACATGGGTTTCCTGGAGACAAACTACGTCTAAATGATTTGACCATACAAACTGTCCTAGCCGTTGCCTTTTCCTCCAATCATTCAGACCACCAATATTCACCGTGCCTATCCTAAGCCTCCCCATTTTCCTCTGCTAAGTAACCACCCCCTATTGATACAACCAACATCAGTTTTATATATCGAGCCTGTTTCCATGTTGCCATACAATACCAGGTATTTCTTTTTCTCCCCTCTAACCGATCCGCCCCCCCACCCCACCCCCCCACCCTGTGAACCCCCAACCCACCCCATTCTCTCCCTCCCCAACACCCACCTCTCCCTCCACCCTGTTGAAGCGCTCAGACCTAGGTCTGTGCATGTGATGTGTGTGGCACTAGCGGCCTGAGTCAATCAAAATCAATCAATAATATTTTTAAATCACCCCCTTAATTCAAATTCATCATATGACCCATATAACGCATAAACGAGACAGAAAAAAGAGCATGCCCAATTATTATTATTATTTGTTTTTTTTTTGGGGGGGGGTTTTATAGCCGTCACAAAACCTATGTTACTGCGTCTTTTATTAGTCCAAAGTGTCCAGGTATTCTCTGGCTTTTATTTCCGATGCAAAGTATCTTGTCTGCCCATCATGAATTATCTTAAGTTGCGCCGGATTAATTAGATAAACCTGAATTTTTTTCTCTTGAAATGGCTTTATTAGCTGTCTCAGTCTCCAGCGTCTCTCTACAGTTGAGTGACAGATATCCGGCCGTACAAAGAACGAGACCTCTCCCACTGATCTCTTTGCCTCTGGTCTAGCCTTTTCAGAAATTGCTTGGCGCAAGAGAAAATTGCCAAAGTATACAAGAATTGCCCTTGGTTTGTCCCCCTCCCTAGATTGAGCACGGGGTTTGAACGGAGTTCGGTGTGCTCTTTGGATCTCTAAAGCCCACCTCCACTCTGACAGCTCCGGAAAAGCTGATTTGGAAAGATCGATTATGTATGCCCTCGTATCCTGTCTCTCTTCCCCCTCGGGGATCCCGAGCACCCTGAGATTGTTCCTCCTTTGTCTGTTTTCGAAATCTTCCAGCTTCCACTGGATATCCTTTATTTGAGCGCCTTGGGCCACCGTCTGAGTTAGTGCACTGGTCGCTTCCGCTTCTGTTGATACTATTCTTTCCTCAAGATTTGTCACTCTATTGCCCATATTGGTGCACGCTTTGGAGAGTTTTCTAACAACCCCCTGCATCTTTCTCATCGCGGCCTGTGCCTTCCAACTATCCTGACGTGTTTCTTCTCTATGAGAAAGGATGGCCTGATGTATTACCTCCAGAGTGGGGGAGATTGTTTCAACGTCAGTCAGTGATGTAGCAGATAGTGGTGTAGCAGATGAATAGACCCAGCTTAGATCTTTTTTCTCCCGCCTCTGAATTCCAGGACACTGTATTAATTTTTTTTCCGTTACCGGGGGTTCTGGGTCGCTATCCTCAAGCTCTGACTCTATGTTACTGGCCCCTGGCGATGAGCTTAACACGTCATCTGACCACTCTGCCCCTTCTGAAACAGAAAAAAAGGCATCACTGGGCTCCTTATCCCTGTCATTTCCGTTCTTACCCCCTACCACCATGCCTTTTGCCAGAGTCAAATTACACAGCTCAGATGTTGAGGGGGAATACCAAGATCCCTTTCCTCCATTCTCTTCTCCTATGGGTATAGGAGCTACGTCCTGCATATTTTTGCCGTTTTCTTTAGTCTCCTGGTTCCTAGCAATAACCCCTGCGTCTGTCATACCTTGGGGGAGGGGGGCCAGGGGGGGAATCGAACTTACAGTATCCAAACTAACTTCATCATCATTATTAATACGGGAACCCTCGTCTTCAGGCTCACCTCCTTGAATCTCTCCATCGCCCCCCCCGTGATTTTTGTGCTCGGGATCACTAGGGTACTTCTAAAAGTTCCAGAGATCCTTGCTGGGCTCACCTCCTTATTCCGCTTCTGCCTTATACCAGCTTTCTCCGTTTTGGCTTTTACTGCAGTCGCTGTGATTGTCTCCGTCTCCGTCTCCGCCCGTAGCTCCTTTCCCCGCATCAGCAGATTGGCAACGGAGGGGCCGGCTGGGCGATTCTTTCCCGTAGCTCCGCCTCTCCCTCTCCTCGGCAGGTCCGATGCACTGGGTTGACGCTTTCCCTCGACCGATCGTTCAGAGACATCCAGGCAAGCCGGTGGATCTCCCCGTGTACCTCGAGCCGATGCTACCGCTGCCTTGGAACCAGTTGAAGACGCGATCTTTGGAGCCATAACACCAACTTCAAGGAGCAGCTGAAGCAGGTATCTCTGCACAAGGCGTTTGGTTGATCGAGAGTTAATCTTAAAAAAAGACGCCCAGGCTCTCTTGGAGAAGGTCCGTATAACAAACATACGGGGGCTGGATCGCAGTAACAATAGATCCAGTGGGGGCCTAAATTAGGCGTTTAGACCCGACATAGCACGCTAGTGTTTCACTCGGCCACCTAAGCGGCCGCCATCTTGCTTAGACCACATTTTAGATGTCATTGAAATAAAGGAATTCTTTTTATAAAGGAATTGGTCAGTCTTTTGTTATCAGGAAAGGCAGTCCGGTGGTGCACTGCTCCACGTTTATCCACTAAAACCGATGTTGTTTAAAATTAACAAACAGTTTATGTTATGTTGGTATGCTATTCTGAACAAATGTTCACTGGATCTTATCCTTTTGATAATTAAAGAGTTATCCATGATTTTAAAAGAGCTAGCAGTTGACATTCATGATTTAAAAAATAGTTTGAAAACACAAGTAGACACAGATACCTTGAAAGTCACTTTGGATTATATAAACCAAAAGTTAGATCAACATGCCAGAGACATACAAGCTAGGAAATTATGAATTCAAACGTGACACCATAGACTATAAACTTGATGAGGTGTATACATGGGCAGAAAAATATGCACAGAGAAGAGTTCAAACTAGACCATATGCTGCGACATCTGATGAAAGTTCAGTATTTGATAGTGAAACTCACACATCACGTCTCTAAGGAGTCAGTCGAAGACTTAGTCATTAATATATCTTCTACTCCTTTAAACTCTTTTGAAGTGGCTGTGCTTAATAAAGGAACATCATTTGTACCTACATACCACACTAATGAATTGCAGACTGAAATCGCTTTGTTTAAGTTAATGTGTAAACTTCGTTTACGGTGCTTCTTTCATAACCTCTCTGAGTCAACTAAAATCTCAGAAATACCTGAATATGACGAATATTCAGGTTTGAAGGTAGTCGGGCAGGCTCCATCACAGAGTAGCCCACGTAAAACTCTAAAAATTGTATAACTTATGTAAAAAAAATTGAGTGCACACTTGATAAGTTTATTCTTTCTTAAAAGCCATGATTTACATACCCATCTATAGTAGTCACAAGGCTCCGAATTTGTTAACCCTCACATCATCAGGGGATTGTCAATGCCACTCCATTACATCCTGCCAGAAAACTATGAATTAAATTGCTCACTCTGCTTGCATACATATTGTACAGATTTCATCTGCAGCTAACGTGAAGCATCAAATTTTATAACTTAGGGCCTCATTTAGACTAAGGTGGGTAGCTGTCATCCGTCAGGGAGGTGAAAGTCATTTCATCCGCCACCCCGGCTAGACTACTGTCCACCATATTTTGAGATTTCCACCAGCCCTTCAGTGATATCTGTGCCTTTAGAAGAGTCAATTCATTAAATAAGGAGCATAAGAGGGTTACAACACCAAGCCACCCTCCACTCATACAGTTACTCAACACACAGGCCTGATTTTGATGCATACATGGAAATGTATTCTATTCTTAGATCCATCAGTATCAACTGTACCTCCTAGGAAGGATATGCTTATACTGTTTCAGTTATACCCCCGTATGTGTATGATTATTCAAAACAATATATAAAACAAACAACCACAGCCATGCCAAGGTAGTCCCAAAAACATTACAGATAATACTGGCACATTAGCCATGCACAGTGTAAAACAATATGGAAAAAATGTAAGGTGGGTCAGAAAGTGTCTCACCTTAGCAACCACCATAGAGCTGCTGGTAGGCACTCACCAGTGTGCTCACTTTATCATCATCAACACTTTCATGACCAAAAGAATAAGTGAACTTACTCAACTAAATGTGAATATTGAGAAAAGTGTGAAACCTATATAATGGTGCTCAATCAATCAGGCGTTTGTTAAGCGCGACTACTCACCCGTAAGGGTCTCAAGGTGCTGGGGGTGGGGGAACTGGTTCCAGTCCATCAAGGAGGGGGTCTGTCGAAGAGCAAGGTTTTGAGGTTTCTTGCGAAGATGGGAAGCAATGTTGTCTGTCTGAGGAGGAGCGGAAGGGCGTTCCTGGCTCTGGGTGCGAGGAAGGAGAAGGAGCGGCCTCCCAATCTGGTCTTTCTGGTGCGGGGGACCATGGCGTAGGAGAGCTGGGCTGATCGTAGGATCCTTTGGGGTGCGTAGAATTTGAGTCGGCGGTTCAGGTATGCTGGTACGGTGTCGTGGAGGGCCTTGTGTGCGTGGGTGCTAACTACCATTACACCCCCGTAATGTGTAACAGAGAGTCACCTGAACTCCCGATTAAAATAGGTTGTGAACACCTATCATATGTATTTAATCTTTGTTCACACGCCATTAAAACCACGGCATGTTTAGACCATTTTAAGTTGGACGGCCGACATGTTTCATTGCCAAAACTGCCCCATGTGTCTGCGACTGACATTTCAGCGCACTCCTACCATGGCCCACCAAAAACCAAGGGTAGTGGAGGAAGTTTCAAAGGCAGCATTTATATATATAAGAGATGCATTTTTATATATAAGAAAAGGACCCTAAACCTGGACATCTCACTGGGTAAATGAAACACAACCCTATGTATAGTGAGTAATGGCCTCACCCTACCCTACTCTGCTGTTTAAAATAACATTTCAGTCTTTTGGCATTATTTTTCCTTCTGTTTGTTTTTTCAACTACTGCAGGTCCAGTATAATTGAGGTGGAGACATATCCCCGTGCACTGTTAAAATTGCCACAAAAATGTAAGGCAATGAAAAATGTCAGCCATTCAACTTAAAATGGTCTAAACATGACGTGATTTTAATTGGATGTGAACATTAGGTAAAGATTAAATAAATATGATAAGTGTTCACAACCTATTTCAATGGGGAGTTCAGGTGACTCTTTGTTACACATTATGGGGGCGTAATGGTGGCTAGCACCATTATATAGGTTTCATACTTTTCTCAATATTCACATTTAGTTGAGTTAGGTCACTTATTCTTTTGGTCGTGAAAGTGTCGATGATGATAAAGTGAGCACACTGGTGAGTACCTATCAGCAGCTCTATGGTGGTTGCTTACGTGAGGCACTTCCTGACCCACCTCACATTTTTTCCATATTGCCCTTCAGAAGAGTCGCCATCATGGCTAGTCCTCTGGAGGCACTGAAAGTTTGGTGAGCTGATGAGTTCTTTCTGGTGGACGGTCATCAAACATTTTTGTTTTACTAAAACAAATTCAGACCATCCGATCTAAATACAGCGTATGGTCTGATGTACTTACACCGACTGGCGCAACTCTATCAGGCCATCAGTATAAGGTTTCCAATTGTGGAGCCAGTGGGGACACTTCTGTTAAAGACATGATGGTTTGCTCAACTCTCAATAAATCAGTCAGACCATCACTTTCGCGGAGAGGGTATCCAGCATCAGGCACTTAGAGCCAATTGTACTAAGAATGGATTGGGTAAAAGTCATTGTAAACTGTGCACCAACTTTTACCAAATCCGTTCAGTTTTTGTAATCTGACCAATGCACAGTTGGTTCGTAAAAGTCTGATTCATAGTGAGTCACATTTTGACTTACCTGATGAATATTAATGACATAGGTTGCGAATTGTCACAAGGAGGTTGACCTGATGAGTTAGCAAACCACCATGTCTGTGTTTGCTTTTAAATTCAGTCTTTCTTTTTTAATGCAACTATATTTTTTAAAGGGAAAAGGGATGGTTAAAAATAAAAAATAAAATTGTAGCTAACATTTTTTGAGAGTAGGCAGCAGTCTACTCTTAAAAAATGTTTTTTTTATCAACATCCACAAGGGGAAAGGGGAAAGGAGTCTCTTGGGGATTCCTGCCCATTTGTGAATGCGATATCACTACATTTCAGTAGTTGATAAAACATTAATACATCCTATTGCAAATCAGTATTTGGAATGGACACCATAACTCACCCCTTCCAAATATGAGTTCATTATGTTCATTATGTTGTAGCAACCCCAAATTGTAATTTGGCAAAGTGTTCCCAAATCACAATTTCAGGTTTTTACATACCAAAATCAATTTTTTCGGTTGCATACTGCCCAATTCTGTGAATCAGACCTTCTGCAAACATGAAGAGGCTTCATACATCTGGCCCATAGTTATTAACAAGAAATGTCTCTTTCAGAAGTCCTAGAAATACACCGAAAGCCACAAAATATGTTAAAAGTCTTGTTCCTATCATTCCCAAGGCAACGATTAAAAAAATTTACAAAAGTGTACAGTTAAAAGAGACATTTGGTTTGGGGTATGTGTGGAAGAATATAGGGGCATATTATCAAGCACGGCGTTAAAATTATCGCCGCTTTAGCGTCAGAAAACTGCAGCTAAAGTGGCGATAATGGGCTTGATAATATGCCGCAGAGAATTCCAATAGAAGCCCATGTTGACACCAGAACATGGGCTTCTATGGGAATTGTCAAGGGCATATTATGAAGCCCATTATCGCCGCTTTAGCGGCAGTTTTCTGCCACTAAAACGGCGATAATTTTAACGCCGTTTCGTGATAATATGCCCCCTAGTTTAAAAAAAAAGGGGCGTGGCCTATTTGCAATACAAGATGGCCACCTAACTCGCGAGCTCTTCTCCGACATGAGTAAATACTGGGTTTCTAAGTAGCCCCAGCAGTCTCTCAAGATGATTGTTGAGGGATGACTAGGCTGAAAAGGTAAGGCAAGGAATTACCTGTATTTCCCTGTACATTATCTGGAGGGATTTAAAACCGCTTACTTACTAATTCACTGCTTGCACATAGTTTTTGCAGTTTTTGTAGTCCTGATTGTTGGGCTGTGCAAGCCTACTAAGTGAATTTTGTTGCATAATAAGCATCCAGCTACAACGATCAAGGCATAGAAATGCTGACTTTTAGCCTCCTAATGATGCTAAACAAATCCAGACCATTACCTCATTACTTACAGTAGCTGGTCTCTTTCATTGGTTTGTGCAGTCTCGAGCACGTACTTCATTGGGCTACATTGGGCTACGTGGGCTATATGATTCTATCAAATGGTTGTTCATGGTTCTGAAAGTAGTGTCGCTGAACCTTATCTCTAATTTGTGAGCTGGCTACCAATTATTGGTCCTCATTAGGTGGCCAACAGTTCAACACACTGATTTCTCACCCCTAACTGCGATGAAGAACGGTCCAACAAAGGACCAATGCCTCCTGGGGTGAAGTATAGAATTTGAGTGAAATAACTACGTTAGTGTAGCACCTGTATGGGCCCAGAAACTGAAAAACAAAAAGAGCTTTCACTGCAACAAGCACATACTTCATTGGGCTACATAGGGCTACATGGGCTATATGACTCTACCAAATGGCTGTTCAAGTTGTTTTTTACTGTGATAATTCACTCTTCTGCACTATGGTAGCCCTAATAACAACACTTTAGTTGTGTGTCTCATATCTGAAAGCTGGTATTGAGGCTGCTTCCTATCCTTAGACTCATTACACTTGAGCTACCATTGTGCTACTTTTGATCTATTCTATGCCATGGAATATTTCCACACAAGATCCCTTTATGATTAAAGGAGGAATTTCATTATATACTGCTCCCTAGCTGCTACTGACATTGGGTGTATGTTGCTGATTCTTTAACTAAACCTTGCGTCTTACCATGATCTAAAATTGTTTGTATCTGGTCATAACCTAATGCCTATCCAGAAGTTCATAAATACAAGACTTTACTGACTCGCTGATTTTAATCTTTACCACATCGCCATGGCTGAAAAAGAGCAGAATGAGCCAAAAATTGGATCAAAGAGGTCAAAAACACATCCACCAATTCCTGAGACTCTCATCCAAAAAAAGATGATCCAATCAATGCCATGAAAACAATACTTACAATTTTTGAGGAGGTTAATGAACTGGAAAAGTCCATTAAGTTCTACACAGACTTTATGCAATCTGACATTAACATGATAAAAAATGAAGGTCCAAAATCTCAACTCCAGGACAACGGCAGGGTAGGACCCTATCAACAAACCCGGAGACCCGAGAATCTTCATGTATGAAACAACTCACCATTCTACTGGGTAACTCTTTGTCTCGGGAGAGAGGTTTCAGATATGGAGGATTGAGACAGGAGAGGAAATATATGCATCTTTGGTCTGCTGGAGGATTTGGAGGACCAGAATCCAAATGCCTACATCCCTTTCTTGGAAACCTGGATCCCACAAAGGACGGTGTCGGCTTCTAAGAAAGACTTTGAACTAGAGAGAGACCATAGGGATCCCACTAGATCCCTCCCAAATAAAAATTCTCCAAGAGTGATTTTTTGCAAGCCTCTCAGATTCCAACATTCTGAATTAATTCTGAACTAAATGAAAAAGAATAACCATTTAAACTGGAACGGCATATATACATATCACAATCTTATTGAAAAACAACTGTGGCGCTCTGGCTGCGATTGTGAGCTAGAAACCTGGAATTTTCATTTGTAGTCTATTTATTGCTTTTATTTATTTCTTTAGTCGGTTCATAGATACAAACAATAAATGCACTTGCACATAAAAACATTAGAATAATATTTTAAAAAAAGGTAAAAACTACAAATAACAGATTACCATCAGAAAGCTTAATGCTACAGTCAAATTCATAGGACCAAGTATAAAAGATCATAAATCTCATTAACTAGAACAACCAAATTTGTTGCGTGGCAAATATCGGAAGGCCCAGCCACCGTCCAAAACGCTATGACTTGCACTAAAATAAAATCAGGCCAGCTGCAGCGATAAAAATTGTCTACGCAGGAAGGCAAACTAAAAAAAAGAAGCTACACTTACAAATACTTCCAGGGAAGGGAGCCTCTGTAATAATAAAAGGATTGTTTCATGCTTAGTAATCAGGGCACCTTTAAGAAGAGGGATTAAAAACCTTTTGGAAAAATAAAGATAAAATCTACAAAAGAAGAGAAAGTGTGTCAGGGTTTTCAAAGAATGCTCGTCACAAGGGCATACCAAAATAAAATTCAGATCGTACTGGCCTAGAGGGAACGAAAGCTGACTCCCTATTAGTCCCAACCTAAATCTGGTCAGTTAAGTACTATCCCAGGATTTTGGAACCAGCTCCAAATAGAGCGCCAACCCTGGTGTGGTTTGGACCAATAGATATTCCCTTTTGGACTGTTTCTTCATCTCCAACAAATTTCTTTCCCCCCTTTTAAGGTCCCTGAACCTGGACTGACCCCAGGCTTTATCGTTGCTGTAGAAGTTAGCTGATTCAAAAAGTATATTGGGTCTGCTTCGCTTGTGAGAGTTAGTTAGTTTAGTTAGTTTGCCATTTGTATAGCGCATGGTTACACCACCGGTGTGTCCCCGCACTAAAACGGTTCTTAGTAGGGAAAGATAGGCGACATTTGTATACATTTTGTATCCCTAATACACAAAAACCATGGGATACAGGGGCTCCTGTTGTACATTAGGCATTCTGACATAATTGTCTTGCTCAGACAGGCTTCAGTATTGTTCCAAATTGAACATCATAGCATCAGTGGCGCAAGGTTGATTTTATCTGCTACGTATAGTATGCCAGGTTCCTCATGAACTAGTGGAATAGCAAGGGCTTATGACGCCACGGGCAATACATCAATTTGCCGCCACCCAGTGCTGGTAAGAGCGGGGGATGGTGAACGATAATGCCGAGCAGGGGGTGTCGTTTAGCGACGATGAACGCCAATGATGAAGTATAGACAACAAAATAAAACAAAACTTACCTTGCACTCGTGGCTCAACACTCCCCCAAAATAGTGACGCCTGGGGTGACCGCCCCCCCGCTACGTCACTGTCAGAAACAGAGTATGTTGATGATCCTGGCACTGAGAATACATCTACATACTCTGTTCTCCTCACCCTTTAGGGACCTGGTTTCCTTGACACCCCACAGGCCAGCGCTGTAAGTTAGGACTGCTAGACACGTCTTTTTGTAAATATCTACCAGGGGTGCAATGAACTTGTTGCTGCTTTTAGAGGCAAGACTAAAGAGAAATCCAATAGAGTTACAAAACTTAAGTCTCCTCTGTTTCATGCACGGGCCCCAGGTCCCATGGGGTCAAATGTTACCCCCAAGTATTCTAGAAATTGGGACCCCCGCAGCGTGAGAGTTTGCAGCTTCCCATTTTTGGTGCCACAGGCCATGGCACAAGACTTAGCAGGATTCATGAACAGGCCTAGGTTGTTCATACTACAAAGGTAGCTGGAGGCCTTAGATGTTCTAGAGAATAAGACAGCATTAAACGTGTACAGAAGGACAGGAATGCTCTGCCTGTTGGCAGCTGGAATGTCTTTTCCCTTATTAACTAAATTAGAATCCAGGTCATTGATAAGTAATGAAAATAAGATTGGCGCTAAAACAACCATGCGAAGACCTCGGCCCAGGCGAAAACTCTCACTACGTTTGCCGTTTGGCCAGAATCTGAAAATAGATTTAAGTCTGTGTGGAGGGCTCTTATAAAGGACACAAGCTCAGAATCCAGCCCCTTAGACTCAAGTACCTCCCAGAGTTTCCTTTATAGTCCCTGTAAACTTTGAGTGACATTGAACAGATCAACATGCATCTTTCCCTCAGGTAAGCACATAAAGACATTTCTTGACAAACTTCATGAAACTGATTTGGACAAGTCCGCTCAAAGATCTACATGCCTCTTGAATCATGGTGCAGCTATGAGACCACTTGAGAACTATGGTTTGCCATGGAATGTTACAGAATATTGCATCCAGATAGACTTAACATCTAATGTTCTGACTCACCATACGTCTCCTCTCATATGTCTAGTCTTGAAACTTACCTTATCTGCAAATTACTCCATCTGGAATTATGTATGTGCTTTCATTGTCTACAGGGTAAGATATGTTTTGAAGGGTCATTTAGTGCAGTTCAGTTCAATATAGAGCCCAATGTAGGAGATTATTCTCCCCTTTCAATGCTTTCAATACTTTCACAATGTCTCATAGGCTGGTTCAAATCAGTTTGTATTCTTCTTTTTGATTGCTGACCCACCACAATTGTTATAGTCTAAATGTAATCCAGCTTCTTCAGGTCAAACATTCCCCCTGTTGGAGGAGCTCATGCTCTCTTATCATATCATAATCACATATTTTACTATGTCTTAACTTAACAATACTCATGTTATCCTTTCATTGAATGCCAAAGGACTCAATCACCCAGTAAAAAGACATACAATTATCATCTCTATGAACTGAAAGGTGATTTTAGACTACTCCAAGAAATGAAACTTCGAGACAAATAAGCTACTTCCTTCATTAACAACTGGGTTGGAGTTTAGCGTGTTCTCCTGCAAAGTTTTAAAAAAATGGAGTCCTCACCTTGCTATCCAGACATTCGAATATTTTAATAAACTCCAACAAATCTGAGGTTAATTACCGGAATAAGTAAGGATGGAAAAGTTTCATTGTCATTTATCTTCCAAATGATGGACAAAAAGATTTTTGGAAAGATCTTTTGATAAATATGTCTTCTATTCCTGATTACAAACTGATTCTCATTGGAGGAGATTTCAGTCTCCCTGTGGATTGCACTATAGACAGATCTTTTAAATGCCAATCTCGCCCTCCCAAGGCTCATAACTTTATGAAAAACCTCTGCTCCAAATATAATCTGCAGGATGCATGGACATTACAACATCCAGATATATTGGATTTTACCTTTTTCTCTTCACCCTTCTATCATATTCATAAATTGAATACTTATTTATCTCGGGCTCACATGTAGACTTAATTAACAAACCTTTTATAGAACCTAAACACATTTCTGATCACTCCTCTATCACTTTTACATTTATATGGGCTCCCCACAAGCCAAACGTAATTTATGGAGACTTAATGACAACATCTTAGACATAAGTGAACATAAAACCAAAATATGCAATGACACTCATCACTTTCTTGAGGCTAACCCAGTTGAAGACACTTAGTCCCTTCACCAGATGGGAGGTGCTAAAGGCAACCATCAGGGGTTCCCTTATTAATATAAGATCCTTCATGAACCAAATATCTAACAAAACCTTAGATAAACTTAAAAAGAAGTCAAAGGATTTGATCTCCAACATAGACATTACACCTCAAATAACTTATAACTAGCATCCTTCAATGTAAAAAAAATATGAATGTAACAAACTACTTAGTACAAGAGCTTCTGCTTCAATCTAAAAACAGAAAAGGATTTGTATGTGTGAAGACAACATAGCAGAGAAACTACATGCATCTTACTTGAAAGGTAAACAAAACAAATCGTCCATAACTAACATTAAAGATGCAAATGGTAAGATGCAGACTGGCTCCCAGAAAATTGCAGACATTTTTAAGCAATGATATCCATAACTATATAATAAGGAATGCAACCATTGACCTAGATGGCTGCGTAGCGTTTCCAAATTTAGTCGACCTTCCCAAGATGCGAAACGATAAGCATTGGCTTCTCCCTACACAGCAAAAGAGGTCTGGACATTGTTTAAATTAAAAAGTATCCATTTTGCATGAATTCATTGTGCTATAATTCATATCATAAGTGCGTTCTGGTACATCTTTTAGGCATGTGTATAAACTACTGTTGCTTCACAGAAATTTTATATAGCCCCAATGCATTTCGGGACCAGCCCTTCATCAGGGGTAATCCCTAAAAAGAAAACAAAATGGGTGTAAATCCAAGAACTTTCCGAATGTGAAGAAAAATAGTGCTGTGTAAAAATGGAGCGGGTGAAAAAAGGAAGCGGATGGAAAAAAACGTGTATTCAACACCACCGGGTGCCGGATAGCTAACGTGAGAATGTCTAAGGTTCCAATTACTGAACGTGCATACATAGCAAGGACGAAAAGAACATGAGAGCCATAGAAGCGAGTACTTACAAAATAGGGCACATAGAGTTAAACGTTAATGTTAGCGTTTTTAACTCAATAGGTCAATGTATTAGCCCTTGGTTAAAAGCGGCTCTGTGCAGGTGATCTAACGAAGTGCCCGAGTGAGCGGAGAGAACGATGTGATAGCGCCGGTCATGCTATCCCAACCAGTGACAAACCGTGAAGAAGCTAACAAACTAGTGGGTCTTTATATCGCATACCTGTGAAGCAGGTCGAGTGAAAACGCCGTGTTCAAGTCGCTTCGTGAATATGAGGCTTGAAGTGCCCTGGAGTTATATTGGACTAGTACCTGGAAGTGAACTCACGGTAGAAATAAACAGTGAGGTGAGACTGAAGCCATTACCGAGGCAACCTTAGACGCTAAGAAAGCGTTCAGTTCCGTACCAGCGTCTGTAATCCACTTACATTTAGCGAAAGACGTGAGGGGGGACTAATAACATTACTGAAGCAACCTAAGACGCTAAACGAGAGTTCAGTTCCGTACGAGTGCCTAGAATTCAGGTGCTCCACATGGTAATAGGGGACGTAATGTGCGTGTTGAAGACGCATGCAGAAATAAGATTATTAAAGAAAAGAACAATTCTACAATGGTGGATGTAAAAGATGAAGAAGACCTAAGTAAATAAAAGAATAATAATAAATGCATGTACACAGTGCATAAATATCACAGGAAACAGCTATAAAGTGAAACATGCTAAGATCAATATAAAAAACAGCTAAATTCATGTCTTTCATTTAACCCCTAAGAGGGGCCAATGTACCAGAACGCACTTATGATATGAATTATATCACAATGAAGTCATGAAAAATGTATACTTTTTGATTTGAACAATGACAGAATAAATGCATTTTGAAATTCAAGAATTGTGTGAAACAATCTATTAAAAGCGAAAGGCTTGCTCAGGATCTGGCTCTTCACGAGTGAAGGGCACTCTTTTCAGTTTTCTAGTTAATCGCCTCAAGGACAGGAGGCGACAATCTGCAGCACGCAAACCTCAGGATTAATTTTCCATAAAAAAGTTTAACTTATTCAGAAGAACTTCTTTTCCACAAACAAGAGTGCGACTGATTCTTCAACTTAGTCATTATACTTCCACTGTTCAAACCAGTCGGCACCCTCCCAAAGAAAATGTCATACGAAGATATAGCAAATCTCTCAGGCAATAAAGCCGACACATTCGGCTTTTCACTGGATGACACAAACCGGATTTATTCATTAATTCAAGAACCAGAATGCGTTTCTTCAAGCACAGGATAAGTACAATCGAACATCAGACAGCTACTTTTTACAGCCAAGAGAGAAACCAACGCCTTCATGCGAGTACCTTAATAAGGTACCACAAAGTCCAAAGAATACCGAGGGGGCTACGTATACCACTAAAATCAACACTATGTTACAGAGTGTGAAGGAGGAGACAATATTTATTTTTGCTTCAGCGAGAAATATATTGCACTGTGTACATGCATTTATTATTATTCTTTTACTTACTTAGGTCTTCCTCATCTTTCACGTCCACCATTGGAGAATTGTTCTTTTCATTAATAATCTTATTTCTGCATGTGTCTTCAACAAGCACGTTACATCCCCTATTACCATGTG
Source organism: Triturus cristatus (assembly GCF_964204655.1). Lineage (NCBI taxonomy): Eukaryota > Metazoa > Chordata > Amphibia > Caudata > Salamandridae > Triturus > Triturus cristatus. The sequence goes on along the minus strand of NC_140594.1, from coordinate 946,869,233 downwards.
GAGCACCTGAATTCTAGGTACTCGTACGGAACTGAACTCTCGTTTTGCGTCTTAGGTTGCCTCGGTAAGGTTCTTAGTCCCCCCCTCACGTTTTTCACTAAACGTAAGTGGATTCCAGACGCTGGTATGGAACTGAACGCTTTCTTAGCGTGTAAGGTTGCCTCGGCAACGGCTTCAGTTTCTCCTCACTGTCTATTTCTAACCGTGAGTTCACTTCCGGGTACTAGTCCAATGTAACTCCGGGGCACTTCAAGCCTCATATTCACAAAGTGACTTGAACATGGTGTTTTCACTCGACCGGCTTCACAGGTAAGCGATATAAAGACCCACAAGTTTGTTAGCTTCTGCACAGTTTGTCATTGGTTGGGATAGCATGACCGGCGCTATCACATCGTTCTCTCCGCTCACTCGGGCACTTCGTTAGATCACATGAACAGTTCTGCTTTTATCGAAGGGCTAATACATTGACCTATTGAGTCAAACACAGTAACATTAACATTTAACTCTATGTGCACTATTTTTTAAGTCCCGCTTTTATGGCTCTCATGTTCGTTTCTTCCTTGCTATGTATGCCCGTTCAGTGATTGGAACCATAGACATTCTCGCATTAGCTATCCGGCACCCAATGGTGTTGAATAAACGTTTTTTTTCATCCGCTTCCTTTTTTCACCCGCTCCATTTTTACACAGCACTATTTTTCTTCGCGTTCGTAAAGTTCCTGGATTTACACCTATTTTGTTTTCTTTTCAGGGATTACCCCCTGACGAAGGGCTGGTCCCGAAATGCATTGGGGCTATATAAAATCTCTGTGAAGCAACTGTAGTTTATAGACATACCTCAAAGATGTACAAGAACGCACGCACTTATGATATGAATTATATCACAATTAAGTCATGAAAAATGTATACTTTTTGATTTAAACAATGACAGAATAAATGCATTTCGAAATTCAAGAATTGTGTGAAACAATCCATTAAAAGCGACAGGCTCGCTCAGAAGTGCTACAGATCTGGCTCTTCCCGAGTGAAGGGCACTCTTTTCAGTTGTCTAGTCAATCGCCTCAAGGACAGGAGGCGACAATCTGCAGCACCCAAACCTCAGGATTAATTTTCCATAAAAAAGTTTAACTTATTCAGAAGAACTTCTTTTCCACAAACAGGAGTGCAACTGATTCTTCAACTTAGTCATTATACTACCACAAATGGACTCCACACGAGTTTCATAAAAACAATGATATGTTTATATAAAGAGATATACCATGAGACCACACGATAAAAATCCAACATATGCATATTTGTAATATTTCACCTTGCCGGTTATTAGGCCAGCCAGCCCTTGTAGGTTCCTGCAGTATTAATGAGCAATTCTCTATGATCCAATGCAGTCCTAATGCAATGCTATGCAGTTCATAATGCAAGAATCAGGCACTGTAATGTTAAAATAATGCAGTTTGTTATGAAACAATCAGGCAATTCGTAATGCCAAAATAATGCAATTCGTAATGCAACAATCAGGCAGTTCGTTATGCAAACAAAAATGCAATGTGTAATGCAACAATCAGGCAGTGGTTAATGCAACAATAATGCAATGTGTAATGCAACAATCAGGCAGTTCGTAATGCAAAAATAATGCAATGCCTAATGCAACAATCAGGCAGTTCGTAATGCAAAAATAATGCAATGCGTAATGCAACAATAATGTACTCCGGCACCGGTCACGGTGTTCTGGTCGGTCTCTATGCCACTCTTACTGAATCGCGGTCAGCTTCTGCCAACATATGCCCCCAACACGGGTATGGTGGAAAAATCAAAGTACAGCTTCACACTCCGGCCCCGGTACTGCCACTCCTCGGCAAATACAGGCCGCGATACGAGCGTGAGCAAAGGCTCGCGCTGTGAGAATGGGAAAGGCCGAGATTGTTTCTCTCGGAGCCCGCACCCCGCCCCAGGTGGCGACACATGCACGCTCGCTGAGCATTACCTGGGGGGTGCAACCTTACTCTTCTCTCCTCACAACTTGGGCCTCCGATGCGACTTCGTTGATTTCAGGCAGTGGAACTCGGGGCCCCCCCGACGGGGATGGTTTGAGGTCCCTCCTTGGCAAAGGCAGGCGCGGGCCGGCGGCACAGCTCCTCTGGGGATTCTGGTCCGGACCGATGGCAATGACAAAGGTCTCAGGCTGCATGAAGCACATGCACACAGTGTCGCTGAGACTCACTTGAGCTTCGGGTGTACATGATCACAGGGCAATCCTCACGAAGGTCTCTGGCTGCACGAAGCACACACACACAGCGTCGCTGAGACTCACTTCAGCTTTGGGTGTACATGGTCACAGGGCAATCCTAATGAAGGTATCAGGCTGCACAAAGCACACGCACACAGCGTCGCTGAGACTCACTTGGATTCCGGGTGCACACAATCACAGGACAATCCTCACAAAGGTCTCTGGCTGCACAAAGCACACGCACACAGCGTCACTGAGACTCACTTGGACTCTGGGTGTGCACGGTCACAGGCTCCAGCCCCGACGGGGATAAGTTACTTAAAGACACAGCACACAACAAACTCCTTTCAAGCAGGGGGACACAGCAAACAGCAAAGTCCCTTTAGCCTCTCCTTGGTTAAATCAGCAAACTGCAGGCAAGCCCCAGAACACAGAGCAAGAGTCAGTCCTTTCCTTCAGTCTCTTCAGCTGTTTCTTCCTTGGCAGAGGTTCCTCTTGACCACAAAGTAGTTTCAATCCTTTACAGTCTTGAACAGTTCTATTCCAATGTTCAGAGGTTGTAGCTCTCATAGTTATACCCCTAAATGTATTTGAGGTCTTTGTGTTCAGGGGGGCACTGACCCTTGTCCAAACCAGTTCTGGGTGTCTCCCTGCCAGTGACACCTTCTTCCTTTGATAGTGGGGGTCTAGATTCTTAATCACTCAGCAGGAGATGGAGCCATTGTTTCATGGCAGCAGCCCAGGCCTCTTTACCTCCAGGGGCTACTCCTCCCCCTAAACTCCAGATGTAGGTCAGCCTGTTGCTGTCTCACCTCCTCCCCTGGGTCAAGACATTCTCCAGAACCTATCACATTCAAATCCAGACAGTCAATCCACAACCAGGCAGAGACTCACAGAAATGTTTGAACACAAAAACCCAGCCACTTCTAAAAGAGTGGTTTCTAAACACACAATGCAAAAACCACCCTCACAAAAAGATGGGTTATTAAATTGTGAGTTCAGGCACACTAAACTTCACCTCTCCATCTTAATCCTATGGGAAGATAGGCTGGAAACATATTACACAGTATTCCCCATTCTGTTCTATGGGCAAGATGGCCTTTCAATAGTGAAAAACGAAATGGAGAGTATTTCACTGTTAGGACATGGTACACATCTCAGTACATGTCCTACCTTACATAAACACTGCACCCTGACCAGGGGGGTACCTTGCACCTACCATAGGGGTGTCTGATGTGCATAAAAAGGGAAGGGTAAGGCCTAGCAAGTGGGTGCACTTGTCAGGACAACATGGTAGTTTAACAAACTGCGCGCAGGCACTGCAGTGGCAAGCCTGATTTCTCTCTTTAGGGCTACTTGGTGGGTGGCACAATTAGTGCTGCAAGCCCACTAGTAGTATTTGCATTACCAGCCCTGGCACACATAGTGCACATTACTAGGGACTTTACTAGTAAGGCAAACATACCAATCATGGACAACCAGTTACCATTACACTTTACACAGGGAGCACTTGCACTTTGACACTGATCAGCAGTGGCAAAGTTCCCAAAGCATCTAAGTTTGCAACACCATGTCAGACAAAAGGTCTAGGGGAAGGCAAAAAGTTTAGGGAACTTTAGCCAAAAAGGGCCAAATCCATCACAACCCCCTCCCAGCCTAAAGCCAGGGTAGACCAATCAACTACCTTGATGGACTTACCTGCTTGGGGCGATAGAACACGGACGCAGGCCAGCTTCTGCAGGGACGCCCTCCTGTTCTACGCCTTCCTGACCCCAGAGGCTTCTCTTGGTCACTACTCCCTGGGCCAACTATGCTGCTCCATGGGTACTTCCTGGCAGTCGGGGGCCCTCCAGGGGTGCTGGTCCCTTGCCAACTCCCACCTAGAGCGGTACCCCTGGAAGACCCATCGGTCAGGATACAGTCTCCAGTTATCCTGCCCTCCAAGTTAGAGGTGGGTTTACCCCGGTCACTTCTAGGGGACCTAGCCCTACTGGCTGGGCACTGTCCCACGGGTTTTCCCACGAGGGGACACCTTCCTCCCTTAACCTTCCATTTAGATTTCTGTGCCTGCCATTTAGGAATGGCACTCACAAACTTCAGGACCACGGGAGCTCTGGTTACAGACGCCCCACGCCCTCCTGAGACTAGGTGTTCTTCCTCACACCGTTGGCAAGTAGGCGCTAGGCCTCCAATCTGGTGCTCCTCTAAGGAACCCTCCAGTCTCTGGGGTGGGGTGGTGAACCCCTGGGGATGCTGCTCACACTCCCGCCCTCTCCTATGAGACAGGGCGCTAGCCCACATGCCCCCCCACTACTCTCAGACCTAACTAGTCTACTTCACTTCTCTTCCCTCTCTAATGCCTCCTCAGACCCTTGGACTCATGACCAGGGGTCGGGCTCTTGTGCCAGCTCCCAGGAATCAAAGAGCTCGCACCCTAACAAGGGTTGGCGCAATCCTGGAAAACAATTACTAAGCCTAGGCTCCCTAGAGGGACAAATTGAGCAACCCCTTCAAATCATTTGCCATGCTAACCATCACCGAATCATCCAGTGCACGCTTGTACTCATCCACACTTGGCACTGGCTGTGCGCTGCCACCCTTCGAACTAGACTCCACCTGTTTCACCTTATTGTCCAGTTCCCTCATGCTTAACTCATGAGCTAAGAGAATCTTCTTCTTTTCCAAGGCAAGAGCGTTCCTGCTCTCCTCTGCTCGCTTTTCACTTTCAATGAGCAGCTTCTTCTCTTCTGCTTGAGCTTTAAGGTTTAAAATCTCCAACTCATGCTCTCTGACCCTTTGGTTTTCCTCCAGCGCCTCTGGTGAAAAACTCCTCCCCGAATGGTTACTACCAGAACCTGAGGCTGGTTATTCCACTGGAAAATCCTGTGGACCAAATCCATTCCCTGGGTCATCCTCATCCACCTCAACATCCCTTGTCTCCTAAGCCTCTTTTGCTTCCCACCAGGCCCTCAAGGCCATCTGCAGCTCCTCCTTCTTGGCGCTGATTTTCATGGGACATACCAAAGCTCTGCAGAATTGCCTCAATTGATCAACTTTGTAGGTAAGCAATGCCTCAATGTCGAACTCTAATTCTGCAGCCTCACTGGCTTCCTGACTCCTCTGAGACATGATGTGTGGCTTAAAGGTCGCTCAAAAATAGAACCAAAAATCAAAACACAATATGTGGTTACGTCATGGTCTGCGCTAAACTAGTGATGTACACCAATCACTGTGAGTGAATTTGCAAATACATGTTCAAATCCCAAACTGCTGACCACCAATGTTAGAACTGGGGGTCTCTGGTTGGCTGAGGTAGGTACCTTAGGCCAAATAGAGACCCCTGCTTCTAAGTCAGGGAAAGGAAGGACACCTTCTTAGATAGCCCCTGCTCAACCCCTCGGTAGCTTGGCACGAGCGGCAAGGCTTATCTCCAAGGCAAATGTGTAAAGTATTTGCAATCACGCTCTCAGCAACCCAATGATGACACCACAAATGGACTCCACACGAGTTTCACAAAAACAATTTTGTGTTTATATAAAGAGATATACGATGAGACCACACGATAAAATTCCAACATATGCGTATTTGTAATATTTCACCTTGCGGTTATTAGGCCAGCCAGCCCTTGTAGGTTCTTGCAGTATTAATGAGCAATTCTCTATGATCCAATGCAGTCCTATTGCAATGCTATGTTATGTTATGTTATGTTATGTTACTAGTTTTTGTACCGCGCACAGCTGCCCCAGCCAAGGGGCGTCCTGGCGCCAGGAAAGGTGAACACAACAACACAAAATGCAGCAGGGTCAGTTAATTTTATTAAAAAGGAACGTTTTGATGACACCTCTGAACCTGGTTAAGTCTTCCAAAGCACGGATGTCATAAGGAAGAGCGTTCCAGAGCTTGGCGGCTACTACTCGAAAGGAGCGGCCTCCAGTCCTGTTCAACAGAAAACGGGGAACAACAGCTAAGTTCTGGCCCATCGATCTCAAAGAGCGAGAAGGGATATATGGAGTAAGAAGATTCATGAGAATAGGTGGAGCCAAGCCTTTCAAGATTTTCAAGGCCAGGCAAAGCACCTTAAACTCAATACGCCGCGCAACAGGCAGCCAATGGAGAGTTTGCAGTACTCCGGACACTGAGCGACGTTTGGGCAACCCGAATATCGCTCTTGCGGCGGCATTCTGCACTCGTTGTAGCCGCAGAAGTTCAGCCTTGTTCGTGCCTGCAAGCAGAGCACTGGCATAGTCTATCCTGGATAATACCGAGGCCTGGACCACCAACTGTCTAGTACTGGCATCAAAGAATTTGAGCACCGGCCTAATGCTCCTAATAATGCCGAAACAAGAGGCAGCCACCTTCTTAGTATGGCAGGTGAAACTAAGTGAAGGGTCCAGCCAAACCCCGAGGTTTTTTAACTCCATTGCAGGAGAGGGGATCATACCTAGCTCGGGGGGCCACCAGCTATCATTCCAACATCCAGGAAGCTTCCCAAACACCATCACCTCAGTCTTCTTTGTGTTCAATTGGAGACAATTCTGATTCATCCAATTGGCCACCGAGCGCAGCCCCTCACAGAAGTTGAGGGCGTCCATAGCTGAGTCCCCACTTAGTGTGACCGCCAGCTGCGTGTATGCAGTTCACAATGCAAGAATCAGGCACTTTGTAATGTTAGAATAATGCAATTCGTTATGCAACAATCAGGCAGTTCGTAATGCCAAAATAATGCAATTCGTAATGCAACAATCAGGCAGTTCGTTATGCAAAAATAATGCAATGCGTAATGCAGCAATAATGTACTCTGGCACCGATCACGGTGCTCGGTTGGTCTCTATGGCACTCTTACTGACTTCTGCCATCATATGCCCCCAACACGGGTATGGTGGAAAAACAAATTACATCTTCACACTTCGGCCCCGGCACAGCTACTCCTCGGCAAGTATGGGCCGCGATACGAGCTTGAGTGGAGGCTCGCGCTGCGAGAATGGGAAAGGCCGAGAGCGTTTCTCTCGAGCCCGCACCTCACCCCAGGCAGCGACACATGCAAGCTCGCTAAGCGTTACCTGGGGGGTGCGATCTCTCTCTCCTCTCCTCGTGACTTGGGCCTCTGATGCGACTTCGTTGATTTCGGGCAGTGGAACTCGGGCCCCCGACGGGGATGGTTCGAGGTCCCTCCTTGGCAAAGGCAGGCTCGGGCTGGCGGCACAGCTTCTCTGGGGATGCCGGTCCGGGCCGATGTCAATGACGAAGGTCTCAGACTGCAACAGGGCACACGCACACAACGTCGCTGAGACTCCCTTAAGCTCTAGGTGCCCACGATCACAGGGCAATCCTCACAAAGGTCTCAGGCTGCACAACAAAGCACACGCACACAGCGTTGCTGAGACTCACTTGAGCTTCGGGTGTACACGATCACAGGACAATCCTCATGAAGGTCTCAGGCTGCACAAAGCATACGCACACAGCGTCGCTGAGACTCACTTCAGCTTTGGATGTACACGGTCACACGGCAATCCACAGAAGGTCTCAGGCTGCAAAAAGCACATGCACACAGCGTCGCTTAGACTCACTTGCATTCTGGGTGCACACGATCACAGGACAATCCTCACGAAGGTCTCAGGCTGCATAAAGCATGCGCACACAGCGTCGCTGAGACTCAGTTCGAATCAGGTGTGCACGGTCACAGGCCCGCCTTCCCCGACAGGGATAAGTTACTTCAAGACACAGCACCGAGCAAAGTCCTTTCAAGCAGGGGGACACACCACACAGCAAAGTCCATTTAGCCTCTCCTTGGTTAAATCAGCAAACTGCAGGCCAGTGCCAGAACACACAGCAAGGGCCAGTCCTTTCCTTCAGTCTCTTCAGATGTTTCTTCCTTGGCAGAGGTTCCTCTTGACCACGAAGTAGTTTCAATCCTTTACAGTCTTGAACAGTTCCATTCCAAGGTTCAGGGGTTTCAGCTCTCATAGTTATACCCCTAAATGTCTTCGAAGTCTTTGTGTTGAGGGGGGCACTGAGCCCTGTCCAAAACAGTTCTGGGTGTCTCCCTGCCAGTGACACCTTCTTCCTTTGATAGTGGGGGGTCTGGATCCTTAATCACCCAGCAGAAGAGGGAGACATTGTTTTATGGCAGCAGCCCAGGCCTCTTCACCTCCAAGGGCTACTCCTCCCCCTGCACTCCAGATGCAGGTCAGCCTGTTGCTGTCTTACCTCCTCCTCTGGGTCAAGGCATTCCCCAGAGCCTATCACATTCAAATCCAGACAGTCAATCCACAACCAGGCAGAGACACACAGAAATGTTAGAACCTACAAAACATCAGTCACTTCTAAAAGAGTGTTTTCGAAACTCACAATGCAAAAACCACCTTAACAAAAAAGATGTGTTATTAAATTGTGAGTTCAGGCTCACTAAACTTCACCTCTCCATCTTAAGCCTATGGGAAGATAGGCTGGAAACATATTACACAGCCTTCCCCATTCTGTCCTATGGGCAAGATGGCCTTTCAACAGTGAAAAACGATATGGAGAGTATTTCACTGTTAGGACATGGTACACACCTTAGTACATGTCCTACCTTTCTCATACGCTGTACCCTGCCCAGGGGGGTACCTTGGACCTACTATAGGAGTGTCTGATGTGCATAAAAAGGGAAGGGTAAGGCCTGGCAAGTGGGTGCACTTGTCAGGACAACATGGCAGTTTAATAAACTGCGTGCAGGCACTGCAGTGGCAGGCCTGAGTTCTCTCTTTAGGGCTACTTGTGTGGGTGGCACAATTAGTGCTGCAGGCCCACTAGTAGCATTTGCATTACCAGCCCTTGCACACATTGTGCACTTTACTAGGGACTTTACTAGTAAGGCAAACATACCAATCATGGACAACCAATTACCATTACATTTTACACAGGGAGCACTTGCACTTTGACACTGATTAGCAGTGGCAAAGAGCCCAAAGCATCTAAGTTGGCAACACAATGTCAGAAAAAAGGTCTACGGGGAAGGCAAAAAGTTTAGGGAACTTCAGCCAAAAAAGGCCAAGTCCAACAAATATCTTGGTATCGAATTCAATAACAACCTCCAGGAATTTCTCAGGCATAATTAAACATTAAGCTGGGCAAATCGATCTTCAATAAACACAAGAACACGAGAGACCTGGAGTGTTCTGCGATTATGTCACTTGTTTTCCACTGTTATTGGCACTGAATTGAAATGTTGTGATACTTAAGTTTGACAGTACTAGTTCTGCAGTCCACTGTAATTGTGTGCACAGGCCTCTACATTATAATAAACATTACTTTGTAAAAAAGTATTGAATATCTTAGAAGGTTGTTCTCCAAAAATACCTAACATGGCGGGGTAGAACTGAGACACTCAAAATAATGATCATCCCATGATACATTATCTAATTTCTATGATACCAATTTTGTTATTCTTTGATTTCTTTTATAGACCAGATGGTATATTAAACAAATTCGTCTGGAACAATAAAAAATGAGAAGCTCGTTGAAGAAACTAAGACTCCCTGAAAACACGGGAGGAGTTAGACTGGTGGATTTCTCTCTTTACCACAAGACTTTTCTCTTCAAACAATGCTCTTTCAGGCTTTCCCAAGTGGAGCAATACCAGCAATACGGTGGAGGTTGAGAAACAGATTCTACAACACTCTCATCTTATCTCCTTTCTGACATCCTCTACTAAAACCATAGAACACTCCATACATATTTTCCCTCAATTAAATTAAATTCTTTTGATATTGACGAATTTTCTACCATGAAACTCCAAAACTCTTACTTAGCATCAATCTGGAATTACAGCTCAATTAATTTACAGGGCTCCCCACTTAACTGGACCCCTTGGATCGATGCAAGCATTTACACTCTGAACCAATTGGGCTCCCCGAAAGTTCCACTGACATTTGCTAACGTACAACATTCTTATCATCTTCACAATTTGGAATTTTACCTTTTCTTTAACCAAAAATCAGTTTTAGCCAAATCTAAAATTCCTTTCTTACAGCCTACTATTCTGGATCTCATTACTATATATAATCGTAGTGGACACTTCCACCATCCTGACGTAAAAAGGGACCGCCCCCCATAAGTTCGGCGGTCCCGTGGGCGTGATTAGGATGCGCCCGCCACACTGGCGGGCGCATCCTGCATTTTTAACATTGGGGCGGGCAGTGCTTTCAGCATCACCCGCCGCAATGCCAAAAATGCATGTTGTGCATATGCATGCACAACGTGGCAGGCACCATGCGGTGCCTGCCATGTTGTGCATGCACATGTAGGGGGGTACCATAGGTACCCCCCATGTGCCCCCCCAACAACATCCTGGGGGCATGCAACGGGCCCCCAACTTCAAATTCCGCATGCCTCCCGCCTACATCCTGATATGGATGGCGGTGTCTAGCAGACACCGCCACCATATTCAACCCTTTTCCGCCCAGTCGACTCGTCGACCGGGCGGAAAAGCGGCAGACGGTCTTCCTGTCCACCGCGGTCCCCCCACCATACTAATATGGCGGGGGAAATGGGTGGCGGGCGGGGAAGGAATTAGGGCGGATTGTCACCGCCATGCGGGCGGTGGCAATCCACACTACATCCTAATGGACCCCTTTGTTCTTAGAATATACTCCCTTCTCCTACCAATATCATCTATATGACTTTTACATACTCAATCCAAATGGGAATCTGAATCTAATGTAGTCACGCTTATATCTAATTGGCAAGATATATGGATGTCCAGTTTCAAGTACAAAATCGCTCCTGCCCTTGCTCAAACTCAATTTCATATTTTACATAGAATACACTGGACACCACTTTGCATGTATAAAATGAAGCTAAAAGATCTCCCTTTATGCTGGAACGGTAACTATGTGACTGGTGACGTAACTCATTTGTTGTTTTACTGTCCTTTATTGAAAGTCTTTTGGCAAAAAATACTTCTATTCAATTAGGGATATTTTACCAAAAACGTTTGTTTTTCTTACTTGGAGACCGGAGCATATGACTCAGATATGCTAATTGTAAAGGATAGAAACCTTTTGGACCTTACACTTATCAATGTTTGTAAGGTAATTCTACGTAACTGAACAAACCCAACTAAAAATGTCTTTCCAAGCATGGAAAGAACTTTTAATACATACCAGAGGAGTGGACAATGTCTCCCTTTGACAGTGTCCCTGGAAAGGTATCACTCGACCTATATGGAAAAACTAGACTCTTACCTAGAATGAATCAAACCCATGTGATTATTTATTGTATTGTGCAAAATATATATGGCGGTTGTTGGGACTATTAGCATGCTGATTCTGTTCTCCCTATATGAGCGCTTGTACTGTCTTCCTCCTTCAGTCATTTCTATCTTCCACTCTTTGTGGCATGTTTACGAGAAAATGTCAGAGCTTGGAGCTGAGCCAAACCTGGCATCGTCGCGCTCCAACATTTTCAAAACGCAGGGAAGCGCCACATTCACAGAATGCGTCGTACCCCTGTGTTTTCCTGAGCACAGGTGCTAAATGTGGCTGCCTAGCCGCAACAAAGGCAACCGTGTGCCATAGTGCATGGGTGCCTGCATTGCAGGGAATGATTGTTTATGTGCAGGAAGGTGTCCCTACCTGCACATAAACAATACATAAGGGTGTTATGTTACTTCTATGTGTGCTGCAGAATGCCGCACAGATAGAAGTAGCAAATCGTCATTATTTATGTAGTTTTCTGCCGCTAAAGCGGCGATAATTTTAACGCAGTTTCTTGATAATATGCGCCAATTTTTTTGTGTCATGGGTCAACTAACTCCGTTCTACTCAACAGTGCTGCCATGACGATGAGCGGCGGCCTTCAGAGATGATATATGTTTGGGTCAGAACACAGCAGGAAAGCAAGAAACCGAATGGCTGTTCTATAGCCTGTCAGATATCTCTGAGCGGGGGGACGGGGGGGTGTACAATTGTGGTAGAAGGCCACGACAGGTTTTCCATATAACTATATATAACTACTGGCAAGAAATGCCAGGCAATCCATCGAAATGGGAATTATTGGCATAGTGAGCTGTTAAAAAGAAACTCGGCATAGATCTAGTCCTTGAGGTCTATACTGAACATACCTGGCTTCATGAAATTTGCAAATATATTTGCCTCTGGAGAGTTCCACATACACCAACACAAAAGGTAATTTGTGGCAGTTTGGTGCCCCCTAGTGGTGGTGCACTCAAGACTGATGATGCCTCACCCAACCTCAAGGAAGCATCGGCCTCTCCTTGATACAGTGGGATGAGCATTAATTACATTGCATTTTATTGCATTTATACAGCGCTGACTACCACTGATGAGGCATTAAAGCGCTTTTATGACGAAAAGGGTGCGACCCCTTCACTGACTGTGCCTGTTTGCAATTTATAAGCCAACGTTTCAGATTCTGCTTGAATGACTGGCCTTTCACCGGTGTAATTGTCATAAAATTCATATGATTAAAGTTGTGCAATAACACCAGTTATTAATCCTGCAGGAGACAGTGAAGATCGTGGCGACAAGCAATGGAAATGAACCATCTGTAGCCCGAACTGTGGGACATTTGCCACACAGGGCTAGGGAGGGAACCGAAGAATCCTTCGCGCCTCAGCACGCCATCCAGAGCGTGATGGCGTCAGGCCTGGGCTCGCGGTGGGTTGGTAAACACATACTTCTGGCAACCCGAGAAGCGCTACATGATGGTGGGTAGAGTTGCACAGGGCGGCTGGCATCCAAGCAACCTGGCAGAGGGCAGCGAGTGGCGATAATAACGAGCGGGTTGTTACTAGGAAACGGCGAGGGAAAGCTAAAGACGTGTCCATCAAACCAGGACGATTTCAAGAGCCGGATGGTGCCGCGAAGATAAGGATTAATGCCCATTTTCCGTTCCTGACACCTGATGACGAGGGCAGGCGTCCAGCATGGATAGGCGCCAAGCACAATGTCTGTGGTGTATAGGCCATGTACTGGGCCTCGGTCCCTGGGGGAAAAACCCCAGCTGGCTTAGATGTCCGAAAACAAAATCTGCGACTCTTTAACACATTGCCTTACAAAAGAAGAGTTCTTTGTATTGGCAAACTAATAGTCCTAGAGTTAGTACAGCACTCAAATGAGCACACTCACCTTACTCTCAGGCAGGCACTGAGCACCAGGCGCGCAACACCCATTGGACTCAAAGGGCTTCAGCCCCCCCCGTCGTGTGTGGCAGCCCGGGCTGAGACAGCTTCCGGGCACACACACAGCCGCACCCGAGCACTTCACAGGTCTTTAAAAGACCATTTGCATGTTAATGAGGCCTCACTGTTGTTTCACCCCTTCTAAGAGCCCCTGCAGCTCCACTCTGCCTATTGCTTAAAGTTTCAACCCCCCCCCCCCCGAAATTTTTTCTTAGCCCCCCCCCCGAAATTTGGCTCTAGTTGCGCCTCTGCTGAGCACACCACTTACCGTGTACTCACACAAGCACTCCTCCACACTGCCCTCACCCCACCACACCTTTAACCCTGCACTCTCACGAGCACAAATCTCACCCTGAAACTGACACAGGTACGCATGTAACCCAGCAGTGTCATAGGTACACATTTCACCCCGTAATGACACAGGCACTACACTCACCCTGCACTCATGCAAACATACCGCTCACTTTGCAATGATAGGAGCACACCGCTCACTGTGCACTCATGAGCGCACCACTCACCCCCCACTTAGAAACACTACTCACCCTGTGCTCACACAAGCACACTGCTCAACAAGCACTCACACAGACACAACCTTTATGGAGCACTCAAACATTTGCACCCCTGTATTAAGAGTCACACAGGCACACATCTCACCGTTCGCTCACACACAAACAACGCATACCCTGCACTCACACAGTGCTGCCAGGAAAAAAGGGCCAAGGGCGTAGCTTTGTCGAAGAGATTTGTGGGGTTGTGAATCTCAAATTTTCCAACTAAAAAAGAGCAGTGGATTGCATGGTGGAGGGATGAGATGACCAACACTTGGGATGGACTGTTTCCATGGGGAACAGGGTCAGTACTGATTTGCAACATGCGGGCCTCTGTCTAGAGTGCCACAGTGGGTGAAAAGGGACGGTTTAGAACGCTACCCAAAGCGACTGCTGCTGGTTAGATTACTTGCAAGCAATCATTTCATCACATTTGCATGTTTGCCAGTAGTATGCCTGGAAATTTGAGATTGGTGCAGCTTTCAAAGTGTACTACGGCCAATGAGTGTGAATTCCAAAAAGCAGTAAATTTGCACCTATTTAAGGAGTACTTATATGGATGTAGATTTACTATTTTTTTCAAGTAAACTAGTCACTATATATATTTAAGATCCTGATCCAAAAAATAAACAATTTAAAACCTCTTTCTGAAATGAGAATGATGAGAAAAACAAACAGAGACATAGCAGACCTAACTCGGGCCTCCAGATCCAACTACCGAACCGAGATTGCATTAGAGGGTGTCACACCCCAACACCCCCACTGAAACAACCCCCAGCCTGTCCCGGGGCTCCATATTTCTAGTCGTCACCTTTTACAAATCATTTTATCAAGTGATTGACGGCCCCATATAATAAGACTGAGTCACAAATAGAGGAAGATGAGCAGTCAAATTATTAGGAAGTTCAGAGCCATGGGTCTAGCTTGTCTCTAAGGATCGGTGCACAAGCAGAACACAACACATTTGGCATCTATACTTTGCAACTAACATAATGTAACAATATGATGCAATCTCTTCTAAATTCATAAAGGTGTACTTCTTTAAAATACAAAGGGGTTTCACCCTAACACATCAGATTATATCCCTGCACGGACAGACATTTATTGAAAGTGACAGATTTTGGAAACATTGATAGCTCGATCCCAGTTGAAAATGCCAGAGGAGTCCCGGTCGGGGACACCCAGCACCCGGGAGAGAAAGTCCACATTGGAGTTTGCCGTACCCTTTCTATGGCAGACGTCAAAAGCATAGGGCTGTAAGGAAAGGAACCAGCACATGACGCGCGGATTATTGCATTTGTTTCGGCTCATCCATACTAGGGGGGCATGGTCCGTATATAACAGAAATCGTTTACCCTCCAGATAGTACCGCAGCTTCTCTATGGCCCATTTCACCGCCAGATATTCCTTCTCGATAATTGGGTAAATCTATTCTCGAGGAAACAGCTGTCGACTAACAAAAAGGATGGGTTTCTCGACACCTTCTGGCGTCCTTTGGGATAGAACGCCACCGATACCGAGATCAGAGGCATCTGTCTGGAGTATAAAGGGTAGGTTGAAGTTAGGAGTTGCGAGGACAGGCTCACTGGTGATCGCCCTTTTCAGTTTTTCTATTGCTGTCAGAACGCTAGGAGAGGGGTGTAGTAGGGCGTCCTTGGGGGTGGACTGTTTTAAAAGATCGGTTAAAGGGGCCGCTATCTCAGAGTTTTGGGGAATGAAGCGTCTGTAATATCCGAGGAGGCTCAAGAAAGCACGAACTTCCTTTATAGTAGTGGGAACCGGTGTTTTGGTAAAGGCTTCGACCTTTTCTATCTGTGGCTCGATGCAACCATTCCCCAGCAGGTACCCAAGGTATCTTGCACAGTGAAACCCCACACGTGACTTTCGGGCATTGATGTGTAGACCAGCGGTCTGTAACTCTTGTACCACCAGTCGACAGTGTTCAAGGTGTGCTTCCCAGGTGGGACTGAAGATCACTATGTCGTCTAGGTAGGCAGAGGAGTACGCCTGATGGGAACGCAAGACCTTATTCATCAAACGCTGAAAAGTTGCTGGGGCACCGTGTAAGCCGAAGGGTAATACAGTGAACTCAAATAGGCCGTCGGGGTGGAAAACGCGGTCTTTTCTTGGTCACTGCCTCGCAAAGGTACCTGCCAGTATCCTTTGGTTAGATCCAGAGTGGTGATGTATCGGGCGGTCCCTAATTTCTCGATCAACTCATCCACTCGGGGCAAGGTATACGCATCCAATTTGGAGATGGCGTTAACCTTTCTAAAGTCTATACAAAAATGGTTGGAACCATCCGGTTTGGGCACCAGGACAATGGGGATGTCCACTCACTCTGTGAGGGCTTAATCACGCCCATTTGTAACATTTTGTATACTTCGTTTGAGACGGCCGTCCGACGGGCAGCCGGGATCCTATAAGGTTTTTGTTTTATCACTTCGCCAGGTTTTGTTTCTATGTGGTGTTCCACTAGCCTGGTTCTCCCCGGATTGTCTGAAAAGAGGTTTTTATAGGGTGTGAAAAGGTCTAATAACTCCATGAGTGTCTCTTTGGGAAGGTCCTCATTTACCACTAGGTCTTCCAGGGTGCGGGGTGGTTCTGTCTCGGGGAGGGATAGCTGGATGTTTTGTGGAGGGACCCCTAACCACTTTTTTAGGAGATTGATCTAAATCTCTTGAAGACGACAGGTGGTCCGGCCTATGGTCCCTACCACTTTATAGGGGCCCTTCCACCCGCTTTTTACCGTAGGCAAAGAGGATGGTAAGAGAACCAAGGCCCAGTCACCCACCTGCAAAGAACGCCATTTTGTCCCTTTGTCGTATTGGTATTTCTGTTTTGCTTGGCTCTTTTACAGGTTTTTGTGGGCCAGTTCTCGCAGCTTGCCGATTCTGGATTTTAAATGGAGGGAGTATTCCAGGAGGTTCCGGGAGTTGTTTTCCTCCTTTTTCCAGGTCTCCCTCATCATCTCTAGCAGGATCCGCGGTTGCCGCCCATAGAGGAGTTCGAATGAGGAACACCCCAAGCTACTCTGCGTCTGCCCTCGGATGACGAAGAGAGCCAAGGGAAGGAGGCGATCCCAGTCCTTCCCTTCACTCACCAACATTTTCTTAAGGGTCAATTTCAGAGTGCCGTTGTATCTTTCAACTAGGCCGTCTGTCTGTGGGTGGTAAACCGATGTTTTGATGTGTGTAACACCCAATAATTTGCATACTTGGAACATCAACTTGGAAACAAAAGGGGTGCCTTGGTCGGTTAGGATTTGTTGGGGAAAACCGACTCGGGAGAAATATTCCAGTAGTTTGTCTGCAATGACGGAGGTCATAGGGGTCCTGAGGGGGAATGCCTCGGGGAAGCGGGTACAATAATCCGCCAACACCAAAACGTATAGGTGTCCCTTTGAGAACCGGGGTAGAGGGCCTATAAGGTCCATGCCTATACGCTCAAAAGGTTGTCCTATGATGGGTAGTGGTTGTAAAGGAACCGGTGGGGGTCGATATGGGTTTTTCGTCTGACAGATTCACGGCAATACTTGCTTATCTGGGCATATATACCGGGGCAGTAGAAGTGCCTCAGGATGTTCTCTGTTGTTTTCTGGGAACCCACATGACCGACTAACAGGTGAGAATGGGCAAAGAACAGGACCTGTTCCCTAAATTCTCAGGGTACTAGGAGTTGGGGGATGCTGTAGGGCTGGCGGTTCTACAGAGGAGGCCGTTCTGTACCGTGAAGGCGGGATAGGTCAGGATGTGGCCTGGGAGGGTTTTCCGGGCCTCTTGCCAGGCGTGAGAAAGGGTAGCGTCATTTATTTGGGCCCAGTGGAAGTTTTGGCCTATTCTCCAGGGTTCCTGAGTCAATAGGGCAGGAACACTGTCCCTGTGGGTCGAGGTATGCACGGTGTGTAGAAAAAGGGAAAGAAAATTGGGATTGTCGGTCCCCAATATGACATCCTCAGGGAGGTTAGACATGAGCCCCATGGTAACTTCGGATGGACACCCTTTTCCCTGGCACCCTGGCTGTGGGATAGGTACGAACGTCTCCGTGGACGCAACAGATTGCTACCTGTCCCCCGGGAATCCTTTGCTCTGGTCTGACAAAGTGGCTCTTGATCATCGACTGTCGGCATCCTGAGTCTAACAGGGCAGTGACAGAGTGGGTGTTGATGGTGACACTTACATAGTAGCAGGTCCCCATTTCAGCGGTGTACATAAGGTTGCGGGGTACGTAGCTGACATCCATGGGTTCCTCCGTTTTTCTTCGGGGACAAACCCAGGCGATGTGGCCCCAGTCGCCACACTCGAAGCATTGGGGCTGTCGAGGAATGAGCGGTTCTGGTTTGGTAGCACAGACCTTCTCTGGTTCTTTGATAGGACGAAGAGGTCTCCTGGGTAGGGGGTTGGCCCTTAGTCCCTTCTCTGGTTCCCAGGGAGTGGTGCGGGGTTGGGCCCTGACAAAGGATGTCGCCATCTCAACAGCCTTTTCCATGGTCAGTCCGGCGTGTTGTGTAAGCCATCTTTGCGTGGCATACGGGAGGGCTTCCAGAAACTGCTCCAGGATAATGGGACAGTTCTCAGTTTCTCCACTGGGGAATTGGCTCCTCGCTCCTCTCGTGTCACGTGGTTTCTCACGGACTCTCCCAAGCGAAATGAAAAGAAAACAAAAAGGAGAATACAGCCTTAATATCAGGCAGTTGCGTGACTATGGGGAGGGGTTAGTGAGGGAGCACCAGTATGACTGAAGGTGAGGGGGGGAACCACCACCGAAATGCGGGCATGCGATGACACCCACAAGGCTATGGATCCCGCCTGCTAACTGCCACCCGGGAATGAGGTGCCCGCCCGTCTCCCAGGCCCCCGGAATCGGTCACGCACCTGTTGAAGCCACGAACCTCCAGGTCCGTGGCTGGGCGCTTGGCGGGAAGTGCCTCCTGGCTCCGGGCTGTCCTGCCCGGTGCTGGGTTCGCTCCGCAGTAGTCGTCCTTTCCTCTCCACGTTCCGCTCCTCCGGTCTCCTCCTGCGCGTCTTTTACCCTTCCTTTCTCTTCCGTTTCCTGGTCCACAGTCCAGCCTCTATGAAGGGGCGAATCCCGTCCGTCATTTCCCCTGGGGGCGGGGCCTCGCTGTAGATCAGCTCTGGCGTTAAAGGGCCAGCAGCCCGGGATGTCTGGAATGTCAGGGTCGTCAATGGCAACCTCCGCTCCCGGAAGCTGCAAACAAGAAGAGGAGCGTGCGACAGGTGAGTCCCTGGACTGTTCTCTGGGGACGAGAAGGGGCGAACCCTGACACACACAGAGAAGCTGGAACAAGGTCGCCAAAGACCAACTCACCACAAGACACCACCGCTGACCTCTGCGGATACCAACACATCAGTACGCAACCTCCACTTATTCGACTGTGCCAACACACTGGCTCGCCTCAGGAAACCCTCGGCAAACAGCCCACGAGAAATCCAGCTGGTTCTTCCCTGTCCCCCAAGAGTCCAGGCGGACCTGCAGACAACTCAAGAGAAGATGGAGAAGCAGTAAGACCCCAGCAGACGACACAGCCTTCAAAACTGCCGTCACCAAGCACCACCACCTTATCAGAGCCACAAAGCAAACTGCCATATAGGAACGTATCAACGCCAATGTACACAACAGCAAAGAACTCTTCACCATTATCAAAGAATTCATGAAACCCAGCACGGATGCCACTGACATCCACCCTCCCAAGCCCTCTGCGACAACCTTTCCATCTTCTTCCACCACAAGATCACAGACATCTGCGACAGCTTCGAAATGCAGGACCCACCCCACCCGCAACCACCGCACCCAAATGCTTTAGATCCCAGCCAAACCTGCTCAATTGGATGACCCTCACCACCAACAACACCATATGGATCATGAAGATCATCCACTCTGGAGCCACCTTGGACCCCTGCCCCCACCACATCTTCAACCGAGGCAGTGCCACCATTGCCCTCGAACTCTGCTGCACCATCAACTGCTCCATCAAATCTGCCACCTTCCCTGAAGGCTGGAAACCCCCCTACTGAAAAAGCCCTCTGCCGACCCGACGGACCTCAAGAATTACAAACCCATCTCTCTGCTGCCCTTCCCAGCCAAAGTCATCGAGATGGCCATCAATACCTAACTCACCAAATTCATCAAACAACCCACTTCTTGGACACTTCTCAATCAGGCTTCCGAAGCAACCACAGCACTGAGACTGCGCTTCTCGCCGCAACAGACAACATCCACAGTCTCCTCGACAAAGCCCTCTTCCTCCTGAACCTCTCACTTTCAACACCATCTCCCACCACCCCATCTACGCAAGCCTCCATGACGACGGCATCTGCAATAAAGCCTTAGAGTGGATCCTCTCTTTCCTCACCAGCAGAACCTAGAGAGTCAGGCTTCCATTGTTCTCCTCAGAACCTACAGAGATCAGCTGTGGAGTCCCTCAGGCATCCTACCTGAGCCCCACCCTCTTCAACATCTACATGGCCCCGCTGGCAGCCATCGTCAGAAACCACAGACTAAACATTGGCTCCAATGCCAACGACACCCAGCTGACTCACTCCCTCACTGACAAACCTAGAGCCGCAAAGAACACCTGGATGCAGGACAGCTGCATCAAACTCAACTCCGAGAAAATTGAAGTCCTCATCCTGGAAACCTCCCCCTCTGCCTCGTACAACTCTTGGTGGCCCGCAGTGCTCAGAGCCCCCCCACCCACCATCCCTAAATGTACACTCGGCATCATCCTTGACTCTTTGCTCTCAATGAACTGACAAATCGACGCTGTTGCACTCTCCTGCTTCCACACGCTCCGCCTTCTCCAAAATATTTTTACGTGGATTCCTACTGAGTCCAGAAGAATTGACACCCAGGCTCTCATCAGCATCAAACTCCACTACAGCGATGCACTCTAAGCCACAACCACCCAGAAGCTCCAAAAGAAATTGCAAAGAATCCAGAACACCACCGCAAGACTTATCCTGGACATCCCCCACCACAGCCACATCGCCCGACACCTGAGAAACCTCCCCTGGCTCCTGATCAACAAAAGAATCACCTTGAAGCTCCTCACACATGCCTACAAGGCCCTCCACAACATCAGACCAGCATACCTCAACCACTACCTCTCCTTCTACACTTCCACCAGACCCCTCCACTCCAACAACCTGGCCCTGGCAATAATCCCATAGATCCACAAGTCTACGGCCGGAGGAAGATCCTTCTCCTACCTTACCGCAAAGACCTGGAACTCTCTTCCTTTACATCTCAGGCAATCACCCTCACTGCCTCAATTCATGAAGGACCTCAAGACCCGGCTCTTTGACTAAACAGGCTCTCCGACTGAACTGCAGAACCTACCCCCCAGCACCTCGAGACCCTAGCTGGTGATTAGCCATGCTCTATAAGAACCCTGATTGATTAAAAACTGATTTGTACATCTGACCCAATTTGGACCATTGACATTGAACCATAGTTTAAGAAGGACTCACATATTGAGGAAATTCGATTTTCGATCTCGCTTGTATTTAGCCACCATTTTGTGTCCCACCGCCATTTTGTGTTGCCCTCACTCAGGCAGCACAATTAAACGAAGTTTTTCTGTTGATCTCACTGCGACGTGTCAAATAACCTCCTGCCTCTGTTTACGAAACTGATCAGGGACTGGCTGAGTCCACTAATCCTCGTCTGGTTTGACTAAACCCTGTCTCGACTGTCTGTTGGTTCGCACCATTCTTTCCTGATTTTATCTTATCTTCTGGCCTTCGCTATTCTCTACTTGTATTCTTTCATTTCACAACTGTCCTCCAAAGCATACAAATGTGTCCTGCCACCTGCAAGTTGAGTTGTAGACACTACTACTGATTAACTTGTGGGGAGGGGTGACAAAAACAGTTGGGAAAGAGGTTTTATTTGGGTTACTTGATATCTTGTTTTCAAACTTTTCTCATTGGTTATACCTTGTTTTCAAACTCTTCTCATTGGCTAACCATGTATGCATTGGGAGTGTTCTTGGTGAATCTATGTGCTATAAAAGATTGTGCGCCACGGAGTAAAGTGGCAGTCTCCTAAGAACATACCGAGTGTACTTCTGGGACAACTGTACTTAGCTGCAGCTAATAAACCTGATCTTCTACGCTCAACAGAGTGTCCTGTGTCTCTGTTCAACAAAGCAGGTGAACTCAGGAGATTAAGGCGTGCCCTGCGCCGCCTGGCCCATAAGGCCCTGGTTCTTCAATTGGTGCCCTCTGTGAGGCGGCTTCAGAGGTTGCGGTTTTGCCTGAGGGTTGTGAGGAGCCCCGCAAGAAAATTCTGGAGGAATCGCAAACCACGTCAAGCGACCCCTGTATGTCGAAGTGGTCCGAAGGTCTTTTTCAGCGCGGTTTCTCCTTCCTGACGGCTGCTGACGACTGCTGCCCTGACTGCCGCCTTGCTTTGGCCCCCTTTTGGTGGTGTATGGTATCGCGAGACGATAGACGGGCCTCTGTTGGTGTAAGAAGACACTTAGTTAAGTATTGGTGGGTAGCTTCCACTATTCTGTTTTGTCTTTGGGCCTTTGATTCGGCTATTGCAAAAGCCGAAGCCGAGGGGTGAGTACATTTGTGCTGTGTTATTTGATTTAACCCCTTGATGTTTGTGAACAGTCCAGTGAAATAACGATGCCTGGTCTGAGTAAGTTTAGAAAGTTTTGTTGTTTTGGTTGTGATAGGGATTCCCGGCTGGAGGACTCTTGTCCAATTCCTCCGGTTGGAACTCCCACTTATGAGCTTTATTCTAAACATGGTATTGGCCCCATTGCCTTTAACCCCTTCATTGCCAGGCCTTTTCCCCCTCCTGTGCCAAGCCCTTTTTTGGCTATTTGGGGTAGTGCGCGCTGAGGCCCCTGTAACTTTTTGACCACATAAGGTATCCACGCCAAATTTGCGTCCTTTTCTCCCAACATCATGGGGATTCTGAGGGTACTCAGGGTTTATGGATTCCCCTGGAGGGGTCACAGAAATGAGCCAAAATACAGCAAAATGTAGTTTTTTGGGGGGAAAATGGGAAAAACGGTCTGCAAATGAAAGCATCTGGGGTTTTCCCTGCAAGTGTTATCAAAAAAGGGTTTGTGGGGCTGAAATCACAATTTTCCCAGCTTTTAGGGGATATCAGACTTTTGTCAGAAACCCAACATTTTTTACACAGTTTTGGCATTTTTCTGGGACATAGCCTATTTTTGCTATTTTTTGTGCTTTCGACCTCCTTTCACTTAATGGTAGAAATGGGTACAAACGCAATAATGGATCCTGGAAAGCTATACATTTTGGAGAAGTAGATAAAATTCTGAATTCAGCAAGGGGTCATTTGTGTAGATCCATCAAGGTTTCTTTATAGAAACTAACAGTTAAATATAGGATAAATTGAAAATTTGTTTAAAAAACCGCCTTTTGTGTCAACGTTTTCACCTGTAACTTCTTCTAATTTCGACAGCTCTTTGAAAGCAATATACCGTTACATCCGCTGGACATTTCTGGTTGTGGGGATATATAGGACTTGTAGGTTCACCAAGAACCCGACGAACCCAGAGCCAAAAACTGAGCAGCAACTTGCAATGGTTTTTTATTATGTACCGGGTATATAGTAATTATTCTGTAAAAATGTGTACATGGAAAAATCTTTTTTTTTTTTCTTTTTTTTTATTGAACGGAGCAAGAGGTAAATAAAACAAGACATTACAGAGTACAATTAACGTTCAATGCATAAATAGTATGGCTTGGAAGTGTAAAGTACAATAAGAGAAAAAATTTAATAAGAAATACGATATGCTTAGTATATAGCAACAAGAGTACATATATGTAAAACACCACTAAAGTGCAAGTGCTGAGCATTAATAATAACTCAATAATACTGTATAGCAGCAAGAGTACATATATGTAAAACACCACTAAAGTGCAAGTGCTGAGCATTAATAATAACACTAATATTGACAACTAATGATCAATATATAAGCATACATTTAGAAATTTCTATAGAGTGCTGAATACATTCCTGAAGGAAAGCCATCTAAATAGTAGATCACTTTAGACAAAAGTGCGATATACCAAGTGCAAAAATAGCAAAAATACAATACTTTAAGCCATTTAAAGTGCAAGTGCGAGACAAGGTAGACTACAAAAAATTCTAGTCAAAAGAATTCGACATCATAATACTCCTAATAATCAGAATAAAAAGCGAATCACCACTTCCAATGTTTTTTAAAAACAATTGCCGAACAAAGTGCAAGTGCATTCCTGGGAGGGGGAGAAAGAGAAAAAAAAAAAAAAAAAAAAATTAAGTCTTCTCCAGTTTGAGGTTTGCAGGACATTCTGGGTAAGGAAACGTTGGGGGATCCACGCAAGCCATACCTCCCTGGAATCCCCCGGGTGTCTAGTTTTCAGAAATGTGTGGGTTTGGTAGGTTACCCTTGGTGGCCGCCGAGCACCGGGCCAAAAACCCAGGTGACCCCCCTTGCAATACCAGGTCGTTTTGAGGTAGGCAATTTTCATGTCGCCGCAATACGTTTAGGGCCCTTGCCTGTCGCGGGTACTTGGGCCTCCCACACGAGTTAGGCACCGTTTTTATCGGGAGACCCGGGGGAACGCTGGGTGGTAGGAAATTTGTGTCAGCCCGGTGATGCCACAACTTTCCCACACAAAAATGTGTGAAAAAGGTGATTTTTTCAGCTAAATTTGAGGTTGGCAGGGCATTCTGGGTAGGGAAACGTTGGGGGATCCACGCAAGCCATACCTCCCTGGAATCCCCCGGGTGTCTAGTTTTCAGAAATGTGTGGGATTGGTTGGTTCCCCTACGTGGCCGCCGAGCACCGGGCCAAAAACCCAGGTGACCCCCCTTGCAAAACCAGGTCGTTTTGAGGTAGGCAATTTTCATGTCGCCTCAATCGTTTTGGGCCCTTGCCTGTCGCGGGTACTTGGGCCTCCCACACGAGTGAGGCACCGTTTTTATCGGGAGACCCGGGGGAACGCTGGGTGGTAGGAAATTTGTGTCAGCCCGCTGATGCCACAACTTTCCCACACAAAAATGTGTGAAAAACGTGATTTATTCAGCTACATTTGTGGTTTGCAGGGCATTCTGGGTAGGGAAACTTTGGGGGATCCACGCAAGCCATACCTCCCTGGAATCCCCCGGGTGTCTAGCTTTCAGAAATGTGTGGGTTTGGTAGGTTCCCCTAGGTGGCCGCCGAGCACCGGGCCAAAAACCCAGGTGACCCCGCGTGCAAAACCAGGTCGTTTTGAGGTAGGCAATTTTTATGTCGCCTCACTACATTTTGGGCCCTTGCCTGTCGCGGGTACTTGGGCCTCCCACACGAGTGAGGCACTGTTTTTATCGGGAGACCCGGGGGAATGCTGGGTGGTACGAAATTTGTGTCAGCCCGCTGATGCCACAACTTTCCCACACAAAAATGTGTGAAAAAGCTGAATTTTTTGCCTAACTTTGAGGTTTGCAGGGCATTCTGGGTAAGGAAACATTGGGGGATCCACGCAAGCCATACCTCCCTGGAACCCCCCGGGTGTCTAGTTTTCAGAAATGTGTGGGTTTGGTAGGTTACCCTAGGTGGCCGCCGAGCACCGGGCCAAAAACCCAGGTGACCCCCCCTTGCAAAACCAGGTCGTTTTGAGGTAGGCAATTTTCATGTCGCCTCAATACGATTTGGGCCCTTGCCTGTCGCGGGTACTTGAGCCTCCCACACGAGTTAGGCACCGTTTTTATCGGGAGACCCGGGGGAACGCTGGGTGGTAGGAAATTTGTGTCAGCCCGGTGATGCCACAACTTTTCCACACACAAATATGTGAAAAAGGTGATTTTTTCAGCTAAATTTGAGGTTTGCAGGGCATTCTGGGTAAGGAAACGTTGGGGGATCCACGCAAGCCATACCTTCCTGGAATCCCCCGGTGTCTAGTTTTCAGAAATGTGTGGGTTTGGTAGGTTTCCCTAGGTGGCCGCCAAGCCCGGGGCCAAAAACTCATAGGACCTCATTTGCAAAACCAGGTTGTTTTGTGATAGGTAATTTTGATGTCTCCTCAATAGGTTTTGGGCCCTTGCCTGACGCGGGCACTAGGCCTACCCACGCAAGTGAGGTACCATTTTTCTCTGAAGACTTTGGGGAACGCAGGGTGGGTGGAATTTTGTGGACCCACGCAGATTCCAGAACTTTCCACCACAGAAATATGAGGAAAATGTGTTATTTTGGACACATTTTTAGGTTTGCAATGGATTCTGGGTAACAGAAAGTGGTGAGAGCCAGTGAAGTCACCCATCCAGGATTCCCCTTGGTGTCTAGTTTTAAATAATGTACAGGTTTGCTAGGTTTGCCTACGTGCCAACTGCGCTAGGGCCCAAAATCCACAGGTATGCACATTGCTAAAAACAATCCGGAGCTCAGTGGCCTTTCTGCCGCCCTGGGGGGGAATCGGAGAAAGGGGTTTCATCCTGATATGCCCCTAATGGGGCAGAAAGACTGTGGCTAATTTTTGTGGGGGTGGGGGCTGCCCAAAATGGTCATACTAGTGCCCACGCATAATAAAAGCCTGCGTACTCGCTGGCGCCTAGTGGGCTTTCTGCCCCCCCAGGGGGCAGATCAGGGGCCACTGCCACCATCTGCCCTCCCGGGGGGGCGGAAAGACTGGAATTTCTCTGGGGGTGGGGTGGGGTATTGTCATGCCCATTTTGGGGAGCCCATACCCCATCACTAATAAAACAAAAAATCCATGGTTTCTAGTGGGCATTCTGCGCACCCAGGGGGGGGCCAGATTGGGGGCTACAGCTCCCATCTGCCTCCTGGGGGGCAGAAAGACTGTCATTTTTGTGGGGGGGAGGGTGGGGGCATTGGCCCACACCCAAAAAACAATTGCACAAAAAAAATCCCTGGTGTTTAGTGGGCTTTCTGCCCCCCCCCCCGAGGGGCAGATTAGGGGCCAATGCCCCATCTGTCCCCCGGGGGGGGGCAGAAAGACTGTAATAATTGGGGGATGGGTGGCGGCATGGGCCAGCCCGTTTTGGGCAGCCCCCACCCCTTTTTTTTGTTTTACAATTCCCTGGTGTCTAGTGGTCTTTTTGCCCCCTCGGGGGGGGGGCAGATTGGGGGCCAATGCCTCATCTGCCCCCCAGGGGGGGGCAAAAAGGCTGTAATGGTGGCGGTGGGTGGGGACATTGGCGTGCCTGTTTCGGGCAGCCCCCACCCTAAAAAAAAACTGAAAATAAATCCCTGGTGTATAGTGGGCTTTCTGCCCCCCTCGAAGGGGCAGATTAGGGGCCAATGCCCCATCTGCCCCCCGGGGGGGCAGAAAGACTGTGATAATTTGGGGGTGGGGGAATGGGCCTGCCCGTTTTGGGCAGCCCCCACCCCTATTTTGATTGTCAAAAAAATTCCCTGGTGTCTAGTGGACTTTTTGCCCCACCGGGGGGGCAGATTGGGGGCTACTGCCCCCATCTGCCCCCCAGGGGGGGCAAAAAGACTAAATGTGCCTAAAATAATTTGGGGGGAGCAAAGGCCCTTGCCCAAGGGGCCGCTCCCCCCTCCCTGGTGTCTAGTGGGTTGATCCCTGCTTGGGGATCGCCCTCCTGTGGCGATCCCCAATCACGCCGCTGATCGTCATTACAGTGAAAGGGGGGGGCCTCGGGAGCTGGGGAAGCTCTTCCCCAGCTCCCGAGGATATTTTGGTTTAAAGGGAATCCCTCTGGTGCCCGCGCCAGAGGGATTCCCTAGGGAATGCCTCATGATGAGCTGGACTCGTCATGGGCACAGCGCGACTGTGCTCCATGACGAGTCCAGCTCGTCATAGGCACAGAAGGGGTTAATGAGGCATGGATCCGATACACGAAGAACGATGGTGTTTTGCAGTGGCCACAGAATGGTAGCTTTGAGCCTAACATATTAAATAATTTGGAAGCAATTTTATTTAAAAGAAAAGCCCGGCCGGCAATGTTTGACTCTTTCCGCCTTTGGCGTAAGGAAGCCAAACAGAGAGAAATTAAGCAGGCAAAACGAGATAAGAAAACACAAGATATGATGATTATACAGGCTGCCCAGCAGTTTAAAGATAAAGAGATTAACCAAGAAATGGAAATTTCAGAGAGACAGCATCGTATGGCGATAGATAAATGCTATCCAGTGTTGCCTAT
This sequence comes from Triturus cristatus, assembly GCF_964204655.1. Lineage (NCBI taxonomy): Eukaryota > Metazoa > Chordata > Amphibia > Caudata > Salamandridae > Triturus > Triturus cristatus. The sequence goes on along the minus strand of NC_140594.1, from coordinate 946,841,123 downwards.
TTCCCCTTCTGATAAAAGTAAGGATCTTGAGGAAGACCCTTTGATGTCTCACCTATTGAGATTGCCTCCGCCTTATGTACAAGGTGCTAATGCACCCCCGTTGTGACAACCTGCTCAGTTGCCTGTTGTCCCCCCACCTGCTCCGGTCCTTCCGCATTTGCCCCTTCCGGTATTGCCAATCCCACCTCCTGTGCCATAGATTCTTTTGCCTCCGTCTCCTGAACATCAATCTCCTTTGCCTTCAGCTCCCCTTATAACTGTTAATTCTTCTCCTGTTAGTTCACCTAATACCTTGTCCCCTGTCCTTATCTCCAATTCTCCTACTGTGCGCAAACGAATCACAGATACTGTCTCTGGTTTTCTGTCTCCTATCTTTGAGACTCTTAATATGTCTCCGGCTTTTTCCCGAAGACAGTCTCGTAGTCAGCTTCCAGCTTCCGACGAACGGGTAATGTTGGACTCCCTCGCTCGCAAATGGATCGAGAAGGGTCCCCAGTATAGTGTGAAAGATATCATGATCACCTTTCATCAGTGGGATGCGCCCACGCAGAGATATGTATTTAATGTTATGTGTGACACTCTTGCTAAAGAATGGGAGGATGTGGATTTGGGCTTACTTCCCCAGGGTTTGTTAGATGTTCAGACTAATTTCGATAAAGGACTCATTGTGGGTTCTAAGGTTGAGGACGCCGTAAAGACACTTGTCCCTATTTTCCTCGCAGACTTTCCTCGATTCCGATCCAGCTGTTAGACTGACATCAAAACATTATCCAATGAGAGAGGTTCCTCCAGTGTGGAGAGAAGAGGTTGCGCAAGTAGGTAATATTCCAGCTATTCCCGCTTATTTCCAGCGTATATGGGTACATGTCCCCTGGAAAAGATCTGAAGTTTTAGCTCTTAAACAGTCTCTACCGGATCCCCGTAAAAACCCTGCTGGTTATTATAAAGAGTTGTCCCAGACTGTAGATGCCTGTATTATGAATTTAGCCGATATTGATATGTTGATGGGAAATGTAGTCCCACAAGCATTATGGGCTCGGATTCGTAGACAGGATCACGCCCAAGCATTAGGTGGTGATTGGGCTGCTATAACTGCCGCGGATAGAGCCCAAGTGAGTGGTGCTAAGCCTGATGCTTTGATTTCAGAACTCCCTGGTAGGATTATTACTTCAATGAAAACGATGATGCCCGCCTTGCGAGTTAATTGGGATAAACTAGCTGCGTGTAAGCAGAAGAAAGATGAGAGTGTATCTGATTTCTTCACTCGTTTTGAGGAGACGTTTATTGATCACAGTGGTCAGGATATGACTACGGAGGGTGGACAGCGATTATTTGTAGATAAATTCGTATTTAATTTGCTTCCCGAGCTGTCACATAAGTTGAAAGACTCTGAAAGGTCATGGGCTGTTTCTTCTTCTGCTCAAATATTGGCTACTGCTCAATATTATGAGAACAGGTATAAAGAGGAAAAAGACAAGCAAGAGAAAAAGACTAAAGAATTAAAAACAAAGGTTCTTCTGCAACAGGCTTATCCTCCTCGTCTTGCTCAGCGCCAGTTTCAACAGCCTACTGTCATGCTTGCCGATTACAGTCCACGGACGAGAGCGCTCCCTACCAAGATGGCCGTCCACGGACGAGCTCGCTCCCTACCAAGATGGCCGCCCACTACTGCGCAGGTGCAACGTGGTCAGGCAGGTTGAAAAGCCTGACTTCCGGTGGGCTCGGAGCTTCGCTTTCAGGTGTTGCTCCTCAGGCTGTTGCGGTATCTTCTCAATGTTCTGACTCATCCTGGACTATTCCGTAGCATTTCTTTGTCCTCGCTCGTTTCCAGTTTGTGACTCGTTTTCTAAGAGGCTTCAGTTGTTACCTCCGGTCACCTCCAGCCCATTCGTCAGAGCTCTGACACCCGAGCCTTGCTCCTCTCGCTCGGGGCATTTGTTCCTTACGCGCCGCTGGCGCCTTTTGTCTCCCTGCTCCTTGACAGACTGTAGCGGGTAGCGGTGTGCTCCGCCCACCTTACCGGATTTTGTCTCGTGGGCCGGCCGGGTTTAACCGCTCCCGCTCACCCTGTTCCCGCTCCCCCTGTTACCAATCCCCCTCGAATCATCCTTTGCCCCTTGTGAACCCTTAGTTTCAGCCAAGTCTTCTCCAGTCCTGCAGTGACCAGCAGTCTTCATCGCGCATAGGAAGAGTCCTGGATTGGAAAGGTTCCTTCGTAGCGGCTGACAGTGGTGTTCCCGACTCAGTTCCAGGTCCGGTTCCTTCAAAACAGAGGTACTGTGCAGGGGTAGTCAGAGGGATTAGCGTAACATGTAGGAAGTAATACTTATCCCTGTATTGTTTGTCTTTAAAGATACCTAGATAAAAACGCTGTACAACAAAGCGGTTTGTCTTGCATCGTACCAGTGCCTTTCCTGTTAGACTCCTTGAGATACCCTTTTGACACCATCACTGTTCCTCCGCTAGGTAGGCATGCTACGATTATGTCCCTCATGACAGTTGGGAGGGGGACTCAGGACACACTGTCATTAGTTATCTTCCTTTTTCATTGATTCTTTGTGCTTCTCTAGATTTCCACATTCCTCAGACCACAGACAAGGTGAAGACTGCAGTTCGATGGATGCTACCTCTCTTTCCTTGTTTTGTCTCCCCTCTTTCCCTTCTTACCTGTGTATTCTAGGGTTTGATAGATACACGGCGTGAGAGTGGAAAGTTGGGAATTAGCAACAGCGTCGTGGGAACTCGGTGGCGCCCCCGCAGAACCTTATCCGGTAAGATCTTGACACCTCCACAGTTTCAGAGGGTGTATCAAAAGCCTGAGCCTTTTATTCTGCGACCTTTGTTAAGTCCTAACCAATGTGCCTATTGTAGGGAAGAGGGTCATTTTAAGAATAGTTGCCCGGTTTTATTACAGGGTAAGGAAACATTGGGGGATCCACGCAAGCCATACCTCCCTGGAACCCCCCGGGTGTCTAGTTTTCAGAAATGTGTGGGTTTGGTAGGTTACCCTAGGTGGCCGCCGAGCACCGGGCCAAAAACCCAGGTGACCCCCCCTTGCAAAACCAGGTCGTTTTGAGGTAGGCAATTTTCATGTCGCCTCAATACGTTTTGGGCCCTTGCCTGTCGCGGGTACTTGAGCCTCCCACACGAGTTAGGCACCGTTTTTATCGGGAGACCCGGGGGAACGCTGGGTGGTAGGAAATTTGTGTCAGCCCGGTGATGCCACAACTTTTCCACACACAAATATGTGAAAAAGGTGATTTTTTCAGCTAAATTTGAGGTTTGCAGGGCATTCTGGGTAAGGAAACGTTGGGGGATCCACGCAAGCCATACCTTCCTGGAATCCCCCGGTGTCTAGTTTTCAGAAATGTGTGGGTTTGGTAGGTTTCCCTAGGTGGCCGCCAAGCCCGGGGCCAAAAACTCATAGGACCTCATTTGCAAAACCAGGTTGTTTTGTGATAGGTAATTTTGATGTCTCCTCAATAGGTTTTGGGCCCTTGCCTGACGGGGGCACTAGGCCTACCCACGCAAGTGAGGTACCATTTTTCTCTGAAGACTTTGGGGAATGCAGGGTGGGTGGAATTTTGTGGACCCACGCAGATTCCAGAACTTTCCACCACAGAAATATGAGGAAAATGTGTTATTTTGGACACATTTTTAGGTTTGCAATGGATTCTGGGTAACAGAAAGTGGTGAGAGCCAGTGAAGTCACCCATCCAGGATTCCCCTTGGTGTCTAGTTTTAAATAATGTACAGGTTTGCTAGGTTTGCCTACGTGCCAACTGCGCTAGGGCCCAAAATCCACAGGTATGCACATTGCTAAAAACAATCCGGAGCTCAGTGGCCTTTCTGCCGCCCTGGGGGGGAATCGGAGAAAGGGGTTTCATCCTGATATGCCCCTAATGGGGCAGAAAGACTGTGGCTAATTTTTGTGGGGGTGGGGGCTGCCCAAAATGGTCATACTAGTGCCCACGCATAATAAAAGCCTGCGTACTCGCTGGCGCCTAGTGGGCTTTCTGCCCCCCCCAGGGGGCAGATCAGGGGCCACTGCCACCATCTGCCCTCCCGGGGGGGGCGGAAAGACTGGAATTTCTCTGGGGGTGGGGTGGGGTATTGTCATGCCCATTTTGGGGAGCCCATACCCCATCACTAATAAAACAAAAAAATCCATGGTTTCTAGTGGGCATTCTGCGCACCCAGGGGGGGGCCAGATTGGGGGCTACAGCTCCCATCTGCCTCCTGGGGGGCAGAAAGACTGTCATTTTTGTGGGGGGGAGGGTGGGGGCATTGGCGTGCCCGTTTCGGGCAGCCCACACCCAAAAAACAATTGCACAAAAAAAATCCCTGGTGTTTAGTGGGCTTTCTGCCCCCCCCCGAGGGGCAGATTAGGGGCCAATGCCCCATCTGTCCCCCGGGTGGGGGCAGAAAGACTGTAATAATTGGGGGATGGGTGGCGGCATGGGCCAGCCCGTTTTGGGCAGCCCCCACCCCTTTTTTTTTGTTTTACAATTCCCTGGTGTCTAGTGGTCTTTTTGCCCCCTCGGGGGGGGGGGGCAGATTGGGGGCCAATGCCTCATCTGCCCCCCAGGGGGGGGCAAAAAGGCTGTAATGGTGGCGGGTGGGTGGGGACATTGGCGTGCCTGTTTCGGGCAGCCCCCACCCTAAAAAAAAACTGAAAATAAATCCCTGGTGTATAGTGGGCTTTCTGCCCCCCTCGAAGGGGCAGATTAGGGGCCAATGCCCCATCTGCCCCCCGGGGGGGCAGAAAGACTGTGATAATTTGGGGGTGGGGTGGGGGAATGGGCCTGCCCGTTTTGGACAGCCCCCACCCCTATTTTGACTGTCAAAAAAATTCCCTGGTGTCTAGTGGACTTTTTGCCCCACCGGGGGGGCAGATTGGGGGCTACTGCCCCCATCTGCCCCCCAGGGGGGGCAAAAAGACTAAATGTGCCTAAAATAATTTGGGGGGAGCAAAGGCCCTTGCCCAAGGGGCCGCTCCCCCCTCCCTGGTGTCTAGTGGGTTGATCCCTGCTTGGGGATCGCCCTCCTGTGGCGATCCCCAATCACGCCGCTGATCGTCATTACAGTGAAAGGGGGGGGCCTCGGGAGCTGGGGAAGCTCTTCCCCAGCTCCCGAGGATATTTTGGTTTAAAGGGAATCCCTCTGGTGCCCGCGCCAGAGGGATTCCCTAGGGAATGCCTCATGATGAGCTGGACTCGTCATGGGCACAGCGCGACTGTGCTCCATGACGAGTCCAGCTCGTCATAGGCACAGAAGGGGTTAATGAGGCATGGATCCGATACACGAAGAACGATGGTGTTTTGCAGTGGCCACAGAATGGTAGCTTTGAGCCTAACATATTAAATAATTTGGAAGCAATTTTATTTAAAAGAAAAGCCCGGCCGGCAATGTTTGACTCTTTCCGCCTTTGGCGTAAGGAAGCCAAACAGAGAGAAATTAAGCAGGCAAAACGAGATAAGAAAACACAAGATATGATGATTATACAGGCTGCCCAGCAGTTTAAAGATAAAGAGATTAACCAAGAAATGGAAATTTCAGAGAGACAGCATCGTATGGCGATAGATAAATGCTATCCAGTGTTGCCTATTTCCCCTTCTGATAAAAGTAAGGATCTTGAGGAAGACCCTTTGATGTCTCACCTATTGAGATTGCCTCCGCCTTATGTACAAGGTGCTAATGCACCCCCGTTGTGACAACCTGCTCAGTTGCCTGTTGTCCCCCCACCTGCTCCGGTCCTTCCGCATTTGCCCCTTCCGGTATTGCCAATCCCACCTCCTGTGCCATAGATTCTTTTGCCTCCGTCTCCTGAACATCAATCTCCTTTGCCTTCAGCTCCCCTTATAACTGTTAATTCTTCTCCTGTTAGTTCACCTAATACCTTGTCCCCTGTCCTTATCTCCAATTCTCCTACTGTGCGCAAACGAATCACAGATACTGTCTCTGGTTTTCTGTCTCCTATCTTTGAGACTCTTAATATGTCTCCGGCTTTTTCCCGAAGACAGTCTCGTAGTCAGCTTCCAGCTTCCGACGAACGGGTAATGTTGGACTCTCTCGCTCGCAAATGGATCGAGAAGGGTCCCCAGTATAGTGTGAAAGATATCATGATCACCTTTCATCAGTGGGATGCGCCCACGCAGAGATATGTATTTAATGTTATGTGTGACACTCTTGCTAAAGAATGGGAGGATGTGGATTTGGGCTTACTTCCCCAGGGTTTGTTAGATGTTCAGACTAATTTCGATAAAGGACTCATTGTGGGTTCTAAGGTTGAGGACGCCGTAAAGACACTTGTCCCTATTTTCCTCGCAGACTTTCCTCGATTCCGATCCAGCTGTTAGACTGACATCAAAACATTATCCAATGAGAGAGGTTCCTCCAGTGTGGAGAGAAGAGGTTGCGCAAGTAGGTAATATTCCAGCTATTCCCGCTTATTTCCAGCGTATATGGGTACATGTCCCCTGGAAAAGATCTGAAGTTTTAGCTCTTAAACAGTCTCTACCGGATCCCCGTAAAAACCCTGCTGGTTATTATAAAGAGTTGTCCCAGACTGTAGATGCCTGTATTATGAATTTAGCCGATATTGATATGTTGATGGGAAATGTAGTCCCACAAGCATTATGGGCTCGGATTCGTAGACAGGATCACGCCCAAGCATTAGGTGGTGATTGGGCTGCTATAACTGCCGCGGATAGAGCCCAAGTGAGTGGTGCTAAGCCTGATGCTTTGATTTCAGAACTCCCTGGTAGGATTATTACTTCAATGAAAACGATGATGCCCGCCTTGCGAGTTAATTGGGATAAACTAGCTGCGTGTAAGCAGAAGAAAGATGAGAGTGTATCTGATTTCTTCACTCGTTTTGAGGAGACGTTTATTGATCACAGTGGTCAGGATATGACTACGGAGGGTGGACAGCGATTATTTGTAGATAAATTCGTATTTAATTTGCTTCCCGAGCTGTCACATAAGTTGAAAGACTCTGAAAGGTCATGGGCTGTTTCTTCTTCTGCTCAAATATTGGCTACTGCTCAATATTATGAGAACAGGTATAAAGAGGAAAAAGACAAGCAAGAGAAAAAGACTAAAGAATTAAAAACAAAGGTTCTTCTGCAACAGGCTTATCCTCCTCGTCTTGCTCAGCGCCAGTTTCAACAGCCTACTGTCATGCTTGCCGATTACAGTCCACGGACGAGAGCGCTCCCTACCAAGATGGCCGTCCACGGACGAGCTCGCTCCCTACCAAGATGGCCGCCCACTACTGCGCAGGTGCAACGTGGTCAGGCAGGTTGAAAAGCCTGACTTCCGGTGGGCTCGGAGCTTCGCTTTCAGGTGTTGCTCCTCAGGCTGTTGCGGTATCTTCTCAATGTTCTGACTCATCCTGGACTATTCCGTAGCATTTCTTTGTCCTCGCTCGTTTCCAGTTTGTGACTCGTTTTCTAAGAGGCTTCAGTTGTTACCTCCGGTCACCTCCAGCCCATTCGTCAGAGCTCTGACACCCGAGCCTTGCTCCTCTCGCTCGGGGCATTTGTTCCTTACGCGCCGCTGGCGCCTTTTGTCTCCCTGCTCCTTGACAGACTGTAGCGGGTAGCGGTGTGCTCCGCCCACCTTACCGGATTTTGTCTCGTGGGCCGGCCGGGTTTAACCGCTCCCGCTCACCCTGTTCCCGCTCCCCCTGTTACCAATCCCCCTCGAATCATCCTTTGCCCCTTGTGAACCCTTAGTTTCAGCCAAGTCTTCTCCAGTCCTGCAGTGACCAGCAGTCTTCATCGCGCATAGGAAGAGTCCTGGATTGGAAAGGTTCCTTCGTAGCGGCTGACAGTGGTGTTCCCGACTCAGTTCCAGGTCCGGTTCCTTCAAAACAGAGGTACTGTGCAGGGGTAGTCAGAGGGATTAGCGTAACATGTAGGAAGTAATACTTATCCCTGTATTGTTTGTCTTTAAAGATACCTAGATAAAAACGCTGTACAACAAAGCGGTTTGTCTTGCATCGTACCAGTGCCTTTCCTGTTAGACTCCTTGAGATACCCTTTTGACACCATCACTGTTCCTCCGCTAGGTAGGCATGCTACGATTATGTCCCTCATGACAGTTGGGAGGGGGACTCAGGACACACTGTCATTAGTTATCTTCCTTTTTCATTGATTCTTTGTGCTTCTCTAGATTTCCACATTCCTCAGACCACAGACAAGGTGAAGACTGCAGTTCGCTGGATGCTACCCCTCTTTCCTTGTTTTGTCTCCCCTCTTTCCCTTCTTACCTGTGTATTCTAGGGTTTGATAGATACACGGCGTGAGAGTGGAAAGTTGGGAATTAGCAACAGCGTCGTGGGAACTCGGTGGCGCCCCCGCAGAACCTTATCCGGTAAGATCTTGACACCTCCACAGTTTCAGAGGGTGTATCAAAAGCCTGAGCCTTTTATTCTGCGACCTTTGTTAAGTCCTAACCAATGTGCCTATTGTAGGGAAGAGGGTCATTTTAAGAATAGTTGCCCGGTTTTATTACAGCGTAATGGAGGACTATCTGCTCCACGAGGTCGTCGTATTTATCAATTAGCGCCCAGGGGTAGAGGTCGAGGTGTGTTGACCCAAGAACAGCGTTCCCTTCCTCCTCCAAATTCCACAAACTACTTTGATCAACAAAATACTCAGTCTACATAGTATTACAATGATGACTACTATGTTGAAGGTGAGAATGAAAGCCTTCACACTAACTAGGACAGCCATAGACAACCACTGGAAAAGAGCTGAAGTTTTAGCTCTTAAACAGTCTCTACCGGATCCCCGTAAAAACCCTGCTGGTTATTATAAAGAGTTGTCCCAGACTGTAGATGCCTGTATTATGAATTTAGCCGATATTGATATGTTGATGGGAAATGTAGTCCCACAAGCATTATGGGCTCGGATTCGTAGACAGGATCACGCCCAAGCATTAGGTGGTGATTGGGCTGCTATAACTGCCGCGGATAGAGCCCAAGTGAGTGGTGCTAAGCCTGATGCTTTGATTTCAGAACTCCCTGGTAGTTTTATTACTTCAATGAAAACGATGATGCCCGCCTTGCGAGTTAATTGGGATAAACTAGCTGTGTGTAAGCAGAAGAAAGATGAGAGTGTATCTGATTTCTTCACTCGTTTTGAGGAGACGTTTATTGATCACAGTGGTCAGGATATGACTACGGAGGGTGGACAGCGATTATTTGTAGATAAATTCGTATTTAATTTGCTTTCCGAGCTGTCACATAAGTTGAAAGACTCTGAAAGTTCATGGGCTGTTTCTTCTTCTGCTCAAATATTGGCTACTGCTCAATATTATGAGAACAGGGATAAAGAGGAAAAAGACGAGCAAGAGAAAAAGACTAAAGAATTAAAAACAAAGGTTCTTCTGCAACAGGCTTATCCTCCTCGTCTTGCTCAGCGCCAGTTTCAACAGCCTCCACAGTTTCAGAGGGTGTATCAAAAGCCTGAGCCTTTTATTCTGCGACCTTTGTTAAGTCCTAACCAATGTGCCTATTGTAGGGAAGAGGGTCATTTTAAGAATAGTTGCCCGGTTTTATTACAGCGTAATGGAGGACTATCTGCTCCACGAGGTCGTGGTATTTATCAATTAGCGCCCAGGGGTAGAGGTCGAGGTGTGTTGACCCAAGAACAGCGTTCCCTTCCCCCTCCAAATTCCACGAACTACTTTGATCAACAAAATATTCAGTCTACATAGTATTACAATGATGACTACTATGTTGAAGGTGAGAATGAAAGCCTTCACACTAACTAGGACAGCCATAGACAAAGTGAGGGAGTTGTATCGATTCCAGTAGATCAGAGTGGACCTTATGTTAATGTCACTACAATGGGTGCTTCAGAGCCATTTCTTTTAGATACTGGTGCGATGAGAAGTTCTATCATTCACTCTAAACTCCCTGGGGCACCTTTGTCTGGCTCAACGAATGTATCAGTAGGATTTTCTGGCGCCCCAGTTCGTAACCCGGTCTCTAGCCCTCTGCCTATTTCAATTGGCCCTTATGACTTGGAAGCTCCTCTTCTTTTAACAACTGGTCGCGGCGAGAATCTGTTGGGTTTGGATTTATTGAAAAGATTGCATGCAACGATATATTGTTCTCCTTCTGGTGTGCATCTTACTTTGGGGCAGAAATTGACTTCTTCAATGTATTTGTCTTAAGATCAATTTCCACCTGAATTGCTCTCTCTCCCTGCAACGCTTTGGGCTACGGGTCCAAATGATGTTGGTTGTCTTGAGATCCCACCTTATGTTGTTACTCTCAAGCCCAATGCTAAATTGCCACGCATTCCTCAATACAGAATTTCCAATGAAAGTGAAAGAGCGCTTTTGGATATTGTTTATGATTTGGTTCAGAAGGGTGTGATTGAGGAAACGAGAGGAAATGTATGCAATAGTCCTATTCTTCCTGTTCTTAAACGCACTGATCCTTCTCAGCCTCCTGTTTATCGTTTTGTGATTGATCTTCGAGAGGGCAATAAAATTGTTGTACCACAGTTTCCTGTTGTCCCAGATATTACTGCCTTGTTAACTATGATACCTGCCTCAGCGGCTTGGTTTTCTGTTATTGATCTGACAAATGCTTTCTGCAGCATTCCCATTGCCAAAGAGAGTAGGGATATTTTTGGTTTCTCTCTAGGAGGCCGAAGTTTCCGGTTCAAGCGCGCACCCCAAGGCTATTGTGAAAGCCCCTCCATTTATAGTCAAGCTCTGAAATGTCAGCTTGATGCTTTTCCTTTGCCCCCAGGTACTACTCTTATTCAATATATGGATGATTTGTTGATTGCTGCTGATTCAGAGAATGTCTGCAAGAATGTGACTGTCGCACTGTTACGTTACTTGTCTGATCTTAATCATAAGGTTGCGCCTTCCAAACTACAATATGTCCGTCGAGAGGTTACCTATTTGGGTCATCTTTTATCAAAAGAGGGAAAGCGATTAACCCCAGAACGAATTCAAGCAATTGCGCAAATGTCTGTACCATCCACACAAAGAGAGGTGCGTGCCTTTCTGGGCATTACCTCTTATTGTAGACAGTGGATTCCGAATTTTTCTTTGTTGGCCAAACCTTTGTTAGCAATCACTTTGAAAGACACACCCCAACCCCTTCCTTGGACTGACGAATGTCAGAAGAGTTTTACTGATTTACGTGCTGCTTTGTGTTCTGCTCCTGTTTTGGGTACTCCGGATTACAGTAAGCCCTTCACGCTCTATGTCCATGATAGAGAGGGTTGTGCGTTGTCAGTCTTAACACAACGATTTGGAGACAAACAGCGGCCATGTGCCTATTTTTCAGCTACATTAGACCCAGTAGCCAAGGCATTGCCTAGTTGTCTTGAAGCTACAGCAGCAGCAGCGATTTCTATTTGTCAGTCTGCTGGAGTGGTGCTAGATTATACTCTCATTGTTATGGTACCACATGCAGTGGATACCTTGCTAAATAGGACGAAAACACAACATCTTACAAGTGCTCGATTGTCTGGATATGAGCTGACGCTCTTGGCTAGTCATGTGTACATCAAACGATGTAACATTTTAAACCCAGCCACACTGTTACCTCTTCCAGAAGAGAAAGATATTCAGGAACAACATGATTGTTTTCTCCGTACTGAGGAGGAGACAAAAGGAAGGATTGATTTGAAAGATATGCCGCTAGTGGATCCAGATGGGATCCTATGGGTGGATGGGTCTTGTTTCAAACTCCCAAATGGCGAGACAACTTCAGCTTATGCTGTTACCACCTTGTATACAATCGTGGAGACAGCACGCATCAGACATAATTCAGCTCAAGCGGCTGAACTGATAGCTTTGACCAGAGCGTGTGTGTTATCTAAAGGAAAGAGAGTGAATGTGTATACCGACAGCCAGTATGCGTTCGGTGTGGCGCATAGCTTCGGTTGTTTGTGGAAGGAAAGAGGGTTCCTTACCTCCCACGGTACTAAAATACAGCATGGTCAATTGGTAACTTGAGTCACTTGCTTTGCCTACCCAGATAACAATTGTGAAGTGTAGTGCGCATAAGAAGATTACTGATGATGTTGGTCGCGGAAATGCTTTTGCGGACGAGGTAGCAAAAAGGACAGCCAGAGATGCTACAAGTCGCATGTATGTTGCAGGTCCTGCAAATTGGGTCAGAAAAAGAGGGATGTGTGAGGACACAATAGAAAGTGTAAGATCGATTCAAGGAGAAGCTACAGAGAAAGAGTTGAGAAAGTGGAAAGAGAGTACAGGAATGTTAGATGCAACAGGATGTTGGATAGAATTGTCAGAACATCAGCGTTGGCTGTTACTAGATGCCTATGTACTGCCTGTAGTTACAATGGCGCATGGTCCAGCCCACATCAGTGCGAAAGGAATATGTAAGCTTCTGGCTCCAGTGTGGCTGAATGAAGGGATTCCAAAATGTGCAGATAATGTGGTGAAGCATTGTATCGTTTGCTTGATGTACAATCCGGGAAAGGGAACCCCAACTCCGGCCGGTCATTTTGCTCCCCCAACATATCCTTTTGAGGTGTTGCAAATTGACTATATTACCATGGAGCGATGCAACAATCTCAAATATGTCCTGGTGGTGGTGTGCGCCTTTTCCAGATGGATAGAAGCTTACCCCCTGAAGGACAACACTGCTTTGTCCACTGCTAAAGTTCTTTTGAAAGAATTCTTCCCTAGGTTTGGTTTGCCGCGCATTGTCTGGAGTGACAATGGAAGTGAATTTGTAGGCCAAATTATGCAAAAGGTGTGTACCGGTCTTGGTATAAGACAGAAGTTTCATGCGGCAAATCATCCTCAGTCAGCAGGTTTGGTAGAGTGCTATAACGGCACTCTCAAACTTAAGCTTGTAAAAGTACAAGCCAGCACAGGTCTTAGTTGGCCCGATGCTTTACCTTTGGCTCTCCTGTCCACTAGAACAGCTGTACATTCTCGTTTGGGACTCAGCCCATACGAGGTTGTTTTCGGGCGCCCAGCTAATGTATGGGGAGTCCCTCGCCCTAAAAAGTACTTTGACATACAGTATCCAATGCTGATTGATTACTTACATGACCTCACCACTAAATTACGTGTTCTTCATCAACAGGTTCAAAACACTTTGCCAGAGGCCTCCACAGACCCAGGTCATTCTATCCAACCCGGGGACTGGGTCTGTGTGAAAAATTTTCAGAGGACGAAGAATTTGGAACCTCGCTGGAGGGCGCCTCGACAAGTCCTTCTAGTAACGCGTACAGCAGTGAAAGTCGAAGGGAGAAAGAACTGGATCCACGGCGTGCACTGCAAGAAAGTGCCCTTGCCCTTGCCGTTTGATCAGTGGGTTCGTAAGGGTATAGGGGATTCTGAAGGAGAAAAAGTCCCCCGATTCATACCTTTCAGTAGTGCACACCTGGATGGAACTCGATCGGAGAAAGAAGATGACGGCATTCTACAAGAAGCCGTACCTTCCCATCTCTGATTAAACACTACAGAACCACAGACCCTATTTCAAGACCAAACTGTACCAACAAGGACTAGATACAATTTAAGACCTAGATTGGTCAAGGACACCTGAGATTTCCATCTCTTCTGCGACATTTATCATCTATCCAGGTTGCAGGGTCACGGTAGGAGTCTTGGTTTGTGACCTGTATAGTGGCTAGGCCCCCAGGACTTGCAGTGTCATAGGACGGCTAATAATCACAGCCAAGTGAGTAAGGAAGATTGCCGTGAGCAACAATTTTAGAGGATGGATGTTAAATTAGAAAAGAAGGATAAGGAGGAAGAGATGAGAAAGAAATATTATGGAATATTGTACAGTTGATGTAGCGTAACATTGTTTGTTTTTATGTTTTTGTGTATCCTATTGGCTTGCGTAGGTTGGGTTATTCATGCTATGCAGCAAAAAGTTGTCCCTAATTCTATCTCCTTGCCTCTTCGTTCTACTATCTCCCCACATCAATTACATACACTTCCCCAACATGAACTAATTAGGAGAACAGAATATTTTAATAATTCATTTGTCCAATTATTGCATCAGCACCAATTGGTAGTCAACACAACCGACTGTTGGGTGTGTGGACTTATGCCTCATACCACAGATAAAGGAATGCCATATTTAGCCCTTCCGTTTTCTTATGAAGGTTCCGCTTGGGCCTATTTTGTAATGTTTTCAAATGCATATCAGAGCCGTCCAGTTGGTTCATATGGTAGTAAGCCAGATTTTATTCATAATTCTCTGATAAAGGGAATGGTGGCTATGGCTAAAATTGTGGAGAATAGTAAGGTTCCTGTTGATGAGAGACAATCATATACTAATTGGAACGTGACTCGTTACGTTACTAGCCTTACAAATAAAACTAAACAGGGAAAAATCTCCACCAATTTGGACTGTCCCTCATCAAGGTAATTTTTGTTTACAAATGAATGGCCAGACTACTGACACTGGACAAAGAGAAAGTTTTTGTTCCCATACATACATCTACACATCTCAGAATTCACCACCGTTAGTGCCATCCCAGGGCACATATTTTATCTGCCACAATAAAGCTTACACGTGGCTACCAACGGATTTTTCAGGAACATGCTATATAGCTTTTCTTCTCCCTCCTACATACACTGCTCCTTCAGGCCATCATAGAAACAGATATGGCAGAGGGATTATTGATTCTAAAGACACGGCAGGACAAGAGGGAAGTGATTTCCTCAAAGGATTTCTTACTTTTTGGGGCCCAATGGCCAACAGCAGAAACATGAGACAGCTGGTTCGTGTTGTTGAGACTACCATACTGTGGGAGCCTTGAGTAATCTCACAGCTGAACTTCAGGCGGATCGTCTCATGACTTTGCAGAACCGGATTGCACTAGATGTTATTCTTGCAGATCGTGGTGGAGTCTGTAAATTGATCGGATCTAGCTGTTGTATTTATATACCTGACGATGCCCCTAGGGTATACCAAGCCATCTCCAAATTACATATGATCTCCGAATCGATTCATCAAGACGAAGGAGATTGGTCTTTATTGGGATGGTTTTGGGGATTACTGTCTAAATGGGGATGGAAGGCACTAACCGTCCTTGGAGTGGTTTTGGCCATCATTTTTTCCTGTTGTCTCTGTATGCAGTGTGGCCCCGCCATCTGCGGTCTTTGTGCCACTCTATGTGTCCCAAGAGTTGAGTCACAGAAAACAGAGAACATTAAAATGATGTTGCAGCAACAGTTTGACGTCCTCATGGCTATTGACATTGACTCAGATTAACGTGACTCTGTGTGTTTTGCCTGAGTTATGGCAAAAGGAGGGTCTGAGGAAATTCGATTTTCGATCTCGCTTGTATTTAGCCACCATTTTGTGTCCCACCGCCATTTTGTGTTGCCCTCACTCAGGCAGCACAATGAACGAAGTTTTTCTGCTGATCTCACTGCGACGTGTCAAATAACCTCCTGCCTCTTCTGGCCTTCGCTATTCTCTACTTGTATTCTCTCATTTCACAACTGTCCTCCAAAGCATACAAATGTGTCCTGCCACCTGCAAGTTGAGTTGTAGACACTACCACTGATTAACTTGTGGGGAGGGGTGACAAAAACAGTTGGAAAAGAGGTTTTATTTGGGTTACTTGATATCTTGTTTTCAAACTTTTCTCATTGGTTATACCTTGTTTTCAAACTCTTCTCATTGGCTAACCATGTATGCATTGGGAGTGTTCTTGGTGAATCTATGTGCTATAAAAGATTGTGCACCACGGAGTAAAGTGGCAGTCTCCTAAGAACATACCGAGTGTACTTTTGGGACAACTGTACTTAGCTGCAGCTAATAAACCTGATCTTCTACGCTCAACAGAGTGTCCTGTGTCTCTGTTCAACAAAGCAGGTGAACTCAGGAGATTAAGGCGTGCCCTGCGCCGCCAGGCCCATAAGGCCCTGGTTCTTCAATATCTCCGCTTCTTTGGCTTTTAAAGCCAAAAAAGCGGAGATGAAGCCCTTGTTAATATGCCTCTTTGTTTCTTAATCTATCCCTAGCCACACATAGATTCCGTCATGGGTTCAGTCAGGAGAGAAAAGGAAAACAGGAATAAAAAAAAGCTTGTTGAGGAAAAATAAATGACAGTCCCCAAAAATGAGTGCCGGTTGGCCCCACCAACAATCACTGGCTCAAATTAAGCACTGGACCAAGTGAATAAGCTAGGAGCAGGAGAAGGGCACCCATCCTGATGAATGCCCCAGACCTGTATGGCTCTTATTAAGGACAGAAACATGTGAATGCTTTATCACTAAGTATCAGCATTATGAAAGACCCTTGAGTAACTTGTTTCGATGGATTTGAGTGAGAAGTACCAATAAAATTAAGGGGCCGATTACGATGACGGTAGGACCGCCACCGACAGCCCGTCGGTGGCGGGCCCTCTACCATTGGAACCATGTAATCCGCCCGCCATATTACAGGCGGGTGGTAGGCGGTCAGAAGCGCTGATTAGGATGGTGGGTGGAATGTCGTCCAGCTGCCACCCTATCATAAACTGGACCGCCCGACAGGCTGTCGGCGGTCCTGACTGAGGCATTACGATGCGACCGAAACCATGGCAATGACTATCTTTTGCACTGCTCCGGGTTCTGCTGGTTGCAGCACATGCCGCAATCCATTGTAGGGATTGGATGTCCCTCCGATGCACCGGTGGGCTCAAGGAGTCCGTCGGATGGGTGGCGGTCTGTCTTTCTCACCGCCAACCATCCGCCCGCTGTACTAATATAGCAGGTGGATTACATGGTTCTGATAGCTGTGGGCCCGCCACCGAAAGACTTTTGGTGGAGGCCCCACTGTCATCATCGTAATCGGCCCCTAAGTAATCACTTCCTTCTACACATTTTATACTCTATTTCTAGAGTCCCGGTTTACCTTACTTGTGAGAAAGTGCCAAGCTTAACCCTCATAAAGAGCTCCAGTCAGTGCCCACTGTATACATCCCATCAGTTTGCAGTAAGGAGAGATCAATGATGAAGCATGCCACGTGGGTGCTAGAAGGCCTTCATCTTTTATAGGGTAACCCTCTGGCCAGCATCCCTCTCGAAGACATCCACAAATAGGATGCTTAAATATGCCCTCGAATGAAAATGAAGTAGGTTTTTGTGCTTTATGCTTTTGTGAAGGTTGTACCACAATTCTCTTATTTTCTTTTCCTCTCACTCCACTAGTTTGCCTGTGCAGGATAATATTCCCATTGAAAAAGGACTGACCCTCTTCCTTTTTTAGTTGCCTTTAAATCAGGCTTGATTCAGCGATAAACTTATCTGCCACTAAAACCTTTGAGCCAAGTTTTTGACTTGAGTGTAATGGAAAAATCTTACTATTTCCAGAGGAAGTGCTAAATACAGAGGAAAACGTATTGGTTGAAGTTCCTATAGTATATTTAGAATATGGTAAACAAAATCCTGTTAGCATCTTCTTCTCCATACTTAGAATGTCCTTCAGAAAACAGAGGATTCTTCATCACCACCAAACTTTAAATAAGGCCCCCAGGTCTATCATACCCTAAATGAGAGTAATACCAGTTCACTTTTCAGTTATTTACCACCAAACTGTTGGCAGTCTCTTTGATGTTACTGCTTATAATATTCCAATTTCTAAACAGGACAATTTGAATTTGAGCGATCAAAAAGATGTAAAGTGAAACAAACTTTGAAATGTAACAAGTCTCGGAAAAGCCCATGGGTCTTGCCTTTTCAAGTCTGTAATGTTTTTTAAATGCATTTTTGTCAAAAATGGCATTAGGTTTTGTAGGACATTGGGTTATTAGTTACACAGAATGGGAGGCCTGCACAAGTTATAGGTTCACAATTTCCCCATACTGGGAACCAAGCAACCCGTGTAGCGCTTGACTATTCCAGGGCAGCCTAGCAGAGCAGACCAAGGCCACTTCAGGAGATGTGTCATGGGCTAGTATTCACCATTCGCTGGCACACAATAATAACATTCAATAAATGATTGTCCAGTTGGCAGAGGTATGCACCTTTTCCAAGTAGGGCCCACAACCCTAATCAGGGTAAGTCAGATACAGAATCTAAATTAACCTGTGCTCACCTTCTGGTAGTAGGGCACAGATTAGTCAGGCTTAACTTGAGAGGGAATGTGTAATATATTTGTACACACTCTAATTACAGTAACACAGTAAAAACACCAGAAAAAGACTCCACACCAGTTTAAAAAATAGAGAATATGTATCTGATTAAAACAAGACCAAAACGACAAAAATTCAATTAGTAGAATTCAAGATATGAATTTTTTTAAATTAAGAGCAAAAAAAGTGCTTAGAAACCACTGGTGGTCAAAAGTTTACTTGAAGTCGCAAAGGACCGGTACGAATCCAAAGTTCAGGCTGACCGCGATGGAGGGCAGGCCGGCCACAGAATCCATGCAGGGTCTGCTGAAAAAGTACCCTGTATGAAGCAAAGCGTTGACGTCAATAGCACGATACGTCAGTGTTTTCTACGCAGTGAGGTCGATATGTCGGAGTCGAGCCACGCAGACGGTGTTGAAGGATTGGTGGGGACCTATGTCATCAGCGAATTGGCACTTTAACGGTTTCGGAGGACACTGCATCGGTTCCGATCAGGGCAAAGGGGCCACTGCATCAATTTTTGAAGAAAACAGCTGCGAGACTCAGCTCTGAGGCCCAGGCATGGAGGAAGGAACCTAAGGCAAATGTAGGATTCAAATATGGCAGCGTCCAGAAGCACCAACAGAGTTGCAAGAACTCGTTTGTATCCCTGAGACTCCAGAAAACAGAAGGCAAGCCAGCCAGCCCTTGGAGAATCTTGGGTTCAATGATGTAGAGGACAGGTCCAGTCCTTGTCACACCCAGGTAGGCAGCAGCAGGCCAACACAGCAATGCAGGTAGTAAAGTGGCAGTCCCTCCTATAGCACAGCAGTTCTTATTCCAGGCAGAATGTATTTGTTTCCAGTAGAGTTCTGATTCGGTGATGCCAGGGTCCAGTACTTATACCCAAATGTGTCTTTGAAGTGGGGGAGACTTCAAAGAGGCCTTTAAAGATCACAAGGTCCTTGCCTTTGCTGCCCTGGCTCCAACTCACCACAGGGGGTATTTAGCTCTTTGTGTGGGGACAGACAAAGCCCTATTCACATGCAAGTGTTAACCCCTCCCTCCCAGTCTACCTCAGGAAGGCCCATCAGCCTGGTGATGGGCCATCAGGATGCAAATGTCACACCCCTGCTCCCTTTCTGTGACTGTCTAGAGGGAATGCACACAGTCCAGCTTTCACTCATCCCAGATGCCTATTGAGAGACAGGCAGAGGCACAGAGGCACAGAACGGTCAAAGTAAGAACATTCCAAATATCTAAAAGTGGCATTTTCAGACTTATAATTTAAAATCCGATGTCACCATAATTTGTCCTTTTGGATTGTGAGTCCAGAGGAATCAAACTACAAATCTCTATCTTTTTACTACCAGGACATGTAAAACTCAAAAATCCACGTCCTACCTTTCAAATTCACTGCACCCTGCCAAGGACCTACCTTAGGGGTGACATATATGTACGAAAGGGGAATGTTTAGGCCTGGCAAGTAGGTTAACATGCCAGGTCAAAATGGTGGTTTAAATTACACACACAGGCTCTGCAGTGCCAGGCCTGAGCCATGTTTAAAGGGCTACTGAAGAGGTAGCACAATCAGTGATGCAGGTCCACTAGTAGTAATTAATTTACAGGACCTGGGCACATATAAAGCACTCTATCAGGGACTTATAAGTAAATGTTAATGTTGAAAGTTTTCAAAGCATGCATAAACCATTCCTCATGTTGACGTTAGTGTCTGCCATGGTGAACAGTGCGAAGGCAAAGAAGGGAACCAAAAATACACATTTTTTGTTCTTTCCAAAATTAACCCAAATTAAGCTGAGCTCTGAGATAGATGTGCACAGAATTCCACCATTTAGAAGTGGAATGAGAAAAACTCCTCCCTCCCTAACGTGCTTTTTGATTTTGTGAATAATCACCTGCATGGTTATGCTTGATAGGACAGTTCCCGGGGGAGCAGATGTTTTGAAAATGCTTTGCAGGAAAGAGGGGCCTGTCTGATGCAATGCTTTGTGAGCCCAAAACAAAGTCTTAAACTTAACTCTTGCTCTGATAGGCAGCCAGTGCAGTTCTTTAATAGTTTGTGAAGTTGAACAAAATTTTGGCTAGTTCTGCAACACTCGAGCGGCCGCGTTTTGCAGGGCCTGCAATTTATTGAGGTATCTCACTTAAGACCCTTTGTATAGAGCAATACAGTCATCTAATTTGGAAATAACCAAAGCTATAACAACTGTTTTTCTCAACTCAAAGAGGAGGAAGGGCCAAACTTTCCTAAGTATTCACAGAATGAGGAAGCAGGAGGATGTAAGCTGTTTCGTATGGTCAATGAACGTAAGTTTGGTATCGAACATAACAACCAGATTTCTTACTTTCTGCACTGGCATGGGAAGGAGGCCTAAATTAGGCTGCCACCAGATAAAGCTCCAATAAAGGTTTTCCTTACCGAACAGTAAAACTTCAGATTCGTCCGAATTTAGCTTTAAGCAGTTTTTCTGAATCCAATGTGCAGTGCAAGTCATGAAGGCATTGAATTGTTTGGGCCTCTTTTTCAGACCCTGAGGAGCCCAACACCACAATATAGGTGTCGTCAGCAAAGGAGAACACTGCAAACCTGCAGGCTCGAATAAGTTCAACCAGCCTGCATGGAAGATTAAAAGGGGCAGAAGTAAACCCTCAAGGGCCACAAAGTGCTCTCTATCTGACAGAAAGGATATAATTAATTTCAAGGCCGAGCCTTTAATGCCTATTCTTTCAAGATGTTTATCAAAAGAGAACGGTCAAATAAATTAACTATGCCAATTGTGGATAAACCAGTGTTACCATGTCTTGAGTACAGATCATATCCATTTTAGCACAGGTTAGCAATGGCAACGTGCAGAGAATCATAAAGCCAGCAAAAATAAAATCAGCAACACAGCAGGTCAGAAGGGTAAATTCAGGGGAAGCCATGCTAAGGATGCCAGATCTAACACAAGTCTCCCCAGCTGAAGGTGGGGAGTGCTACACAACCCCTTGGGAGTTCTCTTCACCAAGGCAGAAGAACCTGGAGAGACCATCAGCATTGGCATGGTCTGTGCAGGACAGTGTTCCACCATAAAGTCCCTTCTCTGTAGGGAGATGGAACACCTCAACAGTTTGCATTTCTCACCCCTCATCTGCATTAACCATCTGAGGCCTGTGGTCTGTCTGAACCTGCAAGTGAATGCCAAGCAGGCATGGCTTACGCTTCTACAGCCCTTTCAATCACACTCCATCTCTGTTCCCTGGGAAGTATCCTCCTACTGATGAAGGCTACAGGCTGATCAATGCCCTCTTCATTTAGCTGTGAGAGCACAGGTCCAATGCCATGGTCTGAGGTGTCCATCTGCACGATAAATCCTTGTTAGAAATCGGGTACTTCAGCACGGGTGCCCTGCACACAGCTTCTTTCAGTGCATCAAAAGCTTTCTGGCATGCCTCTGTCCAGATCACCTGGGGTGGCTGCTTCTTGGAAGTCAGTTCTGTCAAGGGGGCAATAATGATGTCATACACCTTGATGAATCTCATGTAATAGCCAGGGAGGCCTAAGAAGGCTTTCACTTCTGTCTGGCTCTTGGGGGGGTCCCCAAGCCAGACCAGCAATTTTGGGCTGTATGGGCTGCATCTTGCTGCCTTCTACTTGGTGTCCTAAGAAGATCGCAGAACCCTGCCCTATCTGGCACTTACTGGTCTTGATAGTCAGGCCTGTGCTCTGCAGAGCCCAACGCACTTACTGGAGGTGGTTCAAATGGTCCTTCCAACTAGAGCTGAAGGTCACAATATTGTCTAGATATGTTGCACTGAAGTTCTCCAACTCAGCCAGGACCTGATTGACCAACCTCTGTACGGTGGCATGGGCATTCTTCAACCTAAAAGGCATACCCCAGAACTGAAAGTGCCCTTCAGTGCTGAGAATGCTCCCCTATCTTTAGCCTCTTCAGTTGAGGCATTCTGCTATTACCCAGATGTTAAGTCAAATGTGCTGAGGAATTTGGCACCTTCAAGCCCATCTATGAGCTTATCAACTATGGGGATGGGGTGTGCGTCAGTCCGGGTGACTGCATTAAGCCCGCGGTAGTCCACACAGAACCTAAATTCAGATGTGACACCTGGATGGCAGCCTTGGGAACCAACATCACTGGGCTGGACCAATGGCTGTTTGAGAGCTCTATATTCCTGGGGCCTATTACGAGTCTGGTGGTCCGAGGACTGCCAGACTCGTGGTGGCGCAGAAGTGGCGGTCCCCATTACGACCCTAGTGGTGGTGCCACCCTGAGACCGCAGACTCTGCCAGGGAACCGCCATTCCTTAGTGGTGGTGCTGCAGTCCATTGGCACCTATATGCTTGCACCGTGGTCCTGCCAAGAATGTTATGACTTTCATCACGTCACTGTTTTCATGACTGTCTTTCCTCCATGAAATCAGTGGCAGTGGGGAAAGAAAGGGGACCCTGCAAGGCCCCCTTGTGCCTCACGCCCTGTAGATGCACACAGAGGGGCCCAACATGTGACCCCCTGTGTGTGAGCACATAAGTTCCAGCACGGCATGGACTTTTCAGTCCCTGCCATGCTGGAATTTCTTTTGACGTTCCAATCGTGGTGCCTATTTTAAAGGCACAGACATGGTAAGGCCTAAGGAAAAGCCCGCCAATGACTCAAAAAAGTCATTATAGGGCAAGTGGGCGGTCTCCATGTGAGTTTGGTGGAGCGGCAGTGGGCCGGTTCCATCGGCGCACTGTCAAACTCATAATATGTCAGCATCTTAGCATCTTGGAAACCTCCTCCTTGATGCTAGCCCTCACCTCATAAGACAACCTGTAAATGTTGTTCTTTACAGGTGTGCTGTCCCCGTATCAATATCATAGGTACACCATGCAGTGAATCCTGGGGTAAGGGAGAACAAAGAGGCAAACTGCCCCAGCAACTGGTTGCAGTCTCTCTGTTGATCTAGGGGCGAGGCTGACACCATCCACTGACTCATCCTGCTCCTTGGGAGATAGGAGGTCGGGGAGAGGTTCACTCTCCTCTTCCACCCCATCGTCAGTAACCAGATGCATGGTAATCTCAGACCTCTCAAAGTGGGACTTGAGGTGGTTCACATGCAGAATCCTCAAAGGGTTCCTAGAAGTTTTGAGCTCCACCAAGTAGGTGACATCATTCTTACACTCCTTCACCTCATACGGCCTAAACCAATGGTCTTGCAGGGCCCAGGGCACCACTGGCTTCGTTACCCACACTTTTTGACCAGGCTGAAATTCACTCAGAGTGGTTTTCTGGTCATAACATAATTGTCCCCCTGGCTAGCTTCTAGGTTCTCCTGTGCAAGCTTCCGAAAGCGGTCTGTCTGGTTGGGGAATGCTAGTACGTAGCTAACTACATACTGGGGTGGCTTCTTGAGAGCTTACTCTCAGCCTTCCTTAACCAAACTGAGAGGTCCTCTCACAGAATGTCCATATGGAAGTTCAAAAGGGTTGAAGCCAACCCTCTTCAGTGAAACCTCCATGTAGGCGAACTAACGACATGGCAGGAGGAAGTCCTACTTACACCAAATGGGTTCAGATAAACCCATATTCACACGTTTAAAGGTACGTTGAATCTTTCAACCAATGAGTTGGTTTGGGATTGCTAAGGAACTTATAGGTCACACCAAACCTCTTCAACATAGACTTCATGTAGTTGGACATGAAGTGTAGTAACCAGGTCAAATACCACCTCCTTGGGGAAACCCACACGGGTAAAGATCTCCATCATTACCCTGGCTAGGACAGGTGCAGTCACAGTCCTTAGAGAGATATTTTCCGGGTACCAGGTGGCATGGTTCACTAAGACAAGAATGAATCTGTTTACGATGGGGGGCGCTAGAGGGCGCAAAGCAAGATGTACGCACTTGCGTGAGGCTCTTCCCGTTCGGGCTATGATCCGTCAATTATCCTTGTCATCTCGGATAACCAGCGCGCTAGAATTTTAAACATTGGAATAGCGCAGCTCCATACCACGGCCAAGAGCGAAGAAATACCTGCCTGGGAAACCCCATAAATCGCCATCTGGCTTCCGCGGCTGCGACTCACAAAATGGTGGCGGCGCGGGCCGATTGAGCTGGGTTGGTTGGCGCTGATATGAGCGGCTGGAGCTGACTGCCTGAGGCCGCATCGCTGAGGGAAACGCCTGTGAGGAAGGGCCTGCCGGGCCCTGTGTGAGGGACTAAGAATGGCATCCCCCCTCCCCTGCATCGGTGCTGTGTCTGCACTCCCTGGATTGGACCGCCGCGGCCCCATTGATCTCATGGTGTGGCCGACGGACGGGGCAGACTTACTGGGGACCCGGTGGCGCCGATGCGGTGGTAGAGAGGTGAGTGCCCAGCGCGACCCCAAAGCCATCTGACACTCCCAGGCGGCGGCCGCGACGTACGCCTAGCGCCCCTCTGCTGTGGCTGAGCTGGAAGAAAGATACTATCTGTGCGGCCCTCATGGAAATCAGCTGCACTCAGCCGCCCTGCCACCCCGGCTGTGCCCCTTTGTACTGCAAAACATTGACCTGAGAATTGGTGCGACGACGGCGCAGACCGCCGCGTGAAACTGCCCGGGCCCCACTACAAGCACTGCATTGGCACCGGTTGGCAGTAAACAAACCGTTTGGCGGCCTGGGCGGCCCAGCCCACAATACACTCCCCCTACGGCCTCTGAAGACTTTGAGACCCGTGCTCCTGGGCCCGGACATGCACCCACTGCAAATGTGCTGTGGGACGCGGGATCCCGGTCTGCCACTGTGGCCCTGCACAGCCTGCGCGCCATCCTACCCTGCTATTCCCTCTTGGGGGAGAGAGTGCCCTGGGCCTGATTGGCGTGCACTGGAGACTCTGCGGTGAATTGCGCCCGCAGTGACAGGACATCGGCACCCGGGTCACGGAGTGTTGGCGCCCCCGTTGCTGCCTTGAAGCGCATTGTGCGCTCTCCGGGATGAGGCAGGTCGGCTAGCCCAAGGCCGCTGCTCACGCTGAGGGGTCCGACTTTGAGGGCCGCAAGCCACCCTGATCGTTGAAAGAGCACTTCTGGGGATACCGGAGAGACCATAGTAGTGGGGTGCCTGCCCCAGCAAGGAGACGCTCCCCAAGCGACTGAAGAGGTCCTGGTGCATGTCACGGAGGCAATCGCCTTCAAAGGCACCGAGATCGGCCCTTCTGCGACAGCGCCCTACGTGCACACGAATGTTAGACTCGATGGCATCACGCACTGAGTGGACAAACATGATGATCGATTGGCAGAGGCGGAACGTCGCATCTCGGACTTGGAGGACACCTCCACCACGACTACAACTCGCGCGCTGGAAATGGAGCGGGTCCTAAAAGTTATAGCGGCCAAAAATGAGGATTTAAAATCCTGCTCTAGGAGGAACAATCTCCGCAGCCTAGGGGTGCCGGAATCGACAGCCACCGGCAAGATGAAGGAATATGTTGAGCGCCTCCTCCTGGCGCTGTTTGGTAGGGATGCCTTTTCGCCGATCCTGGTGGTCGAGCGGGCTCACCGGTCGCTGCAGGTCACCCTGTTCCTGGTGCCCAGCCCCGCCCAATAATAGCCAGGTTACTCTCTTACCGAGACACAGCCCTCCGCCTCTCCAGGGAACATGGTCAACTCCGCTTTGAGGGGATGGACATCTGGATCTATCCTGACTTCAGCATGGCTGTTCAAGAACAGAGGCGGAAATTCCTCCCCGTAAAGAAGAAATTGCAACAACTCAACTTGCCATACGTAATGCTATTCCCTGCCCGTCTAAAAGTTACACACGAAGGAAAGCAACACTTCTTCAACACCCCGCAATATGCGCAGGACTTCATTAAGACTCTGCCGAAGCAATCCGCAGGCCGCTCCTCTCCACGCCACCGCCCAGACAGTAACGGTGATACTTCGGACATTGAATGAAACAATGCTGCCCCGCTTTTTAAATGGACATTGCCCACCGGAAGTAAGTCGGACGCAAATTGCATAGGGGACCTTTGGATTCCATTGTAGGCTGTGCACGGCCACAGCGAGGCGGTGTGCCCTCCCTAGCTGAACAGAACCACCACATGCCCCATGGAGCTGCAAAGTCCTCTGACTCCTCCCACTACAGGTCAGAGACCTCGACATGCACAAGTTAGTAACTATTTACATCTCGCAACCTTGGCTTGAATACTGGTAACTGCTGCATCCTGTCTCCTCTACCGTCTCACTGGAGAAACCAACCAGACCATACGAATATACCAGTACCTGACAAGATGAACATCCATGTGACTGCCCGAACACCCTCGCTTGAGGGAGGAGACTCTGGTCGACCTCTGGACTCCACCCATCAGGTGAACCCTTACCATTGTGTTGTTCTTTTGGAAGTTATGTTACCATTTAGACCACTTTCCCCAGTTGGGAACTTGGCAATAAGGGGCAGTTGGGAGGGGTGGTGGGTTGTGGGCCATGGCAGGATTGGGATGCCGATGTGTGAGGGGGACTCATGCACACCCTCTTGAGAGGATTAGGACCTCATGACGCACTACACGCCACTGTTCTGTTGAGCATCCACACGCCTGGACACCGACGCCGACTCGGACCATGTCCACGCCCACGCACGTACCATTTAAACCGCTACCAAGGCTGACTGCTCTAGACCCCCCACATACAACTTCCTCACTTGGAATGTACGAGGCCTAGGAGAACCCCGCAAACGCAGACAAATTTTATCCTATTTAGACCGTCATAACGTCCACTGCGCAATGCTGCAGGACACACATTTTAGCCCTGCCGCCCCCACCACTTTTGCATCCCGCTGGGCAAGCTACACACGCTTCTCCTCTTATTCCTCCTACGCCCAGGGCATGTGTATCCTTGTAAAGAAATCCCTTCCTTACACCCCCATATGCTCCCTTGAAGACAAGCAGGGCCGCTACACTGTCCTCTGGGGCAGGTTAGTCGCTGATTCCTTCACATTCGTCTCCTGCTATGGACATAACACTGATGACCCGGAATTCTTCTGGGTGCTCTGGGGCAAGATCCTAGACATCGGATCTGCTCACTTGATCAGGGGCGGTGATTTTAATGTTACGGTAAACCCCACACTGGGACACTCGCACCCACAACCACATCACTACTCCAGCTCAAACTACACCCTCAAAACGATTGTCGCTGATCATGAGTTGATAGGCGTTTGGCGCCATCTGCACCCACTGCTGTGGGAAGGAACCTGCTACACCACGGCCCGCTCTTCCTGGTCGAGGATAGATGGCTGGTTCATCACTAAAGGCCTCACCCCCGGCTAACACATGCTTCCCATCTCTCTTGCACGTACTCCGACCACTCTCCAGTGCTCATCACCCTTACCCCCCGCATGAGGACTCGCCTTTCTTGGCCTGGCGCCTCAACCTGCTCTCCCTGATCGACCCAGTATTTAAAAATGAACTAGAACAGGAGATCACAGACTTTTTCCCTCGGAACAAGAACTCAGTGGCGCAATACTCCACGATATGGGAAGCATTTAAAGTTACCATTCGGGGACTGTGTATTGCAAAGAGCGGCGGAATCTTGCGAGATATTCGATCCACTGTACGTAGATTGGAGACAGAACTCAAACACACGGAAACCGAGCTACAAAATGTCCCTACCCCTGAGTTACAGGCTCGGCTGCGAAGTTTACTCAATGAGTATCAGGAGACAGCTGAGAGCGAGTGTAGATTTAGGGGAAAATACCACAGGGCGCGCCAATATGAGGAGGTAGACAGACCGGAGAAGGCGCTAGCATCCCTGATTCGCCCTCCACAATTCTCAAATATAGTCCTTGAATTGAAAATGAGGACAGCCAATTGCACAGAAACACGTCTGATATTGTGGAAAGTTTCCGCAGGTTTTACAAACTCCTATATAGGACACACAGAACTCAAGCGGTAGACTTCACGCTCTTCTTCGAGGACACCGCGATTGCCTGGCTGGGGGATGGACAGAGGGAGTTTCTTCTAGCGCATCATGGGGATGAGGAGATTATATCGGCCATCATGCAACTGCAATCCGGAAAAGCGCCGGGACCAGATGGCCTCCCGGGCGAATTTTATTAAACATTCAGCCACATACTTATTCCGGTGCTGAGGCACGTACATGAGGAGGCTCGTGAAATGGGCATACTCCCCCCAACTATGCGAGAGGTGCGCATCATCTCTCTACCTAAACCTGGTAAGTCGACTACGCACTGCGATTCATACAGGCCTCTCTCATTAATAAATGTTGACGCCAACATTTTGGCCAAGTTAATCGCCAATTGCATCAGCCCTAGTACTTCCCGACCAATCAGGATTCGAACCTAACAGAAGCACTTCTCACAATCTGGGCACTCTGTTCGCAATACTCCATGACATTGATCCTGACATGAACGCGGCAGCAATATTCCTTGATGCCACCAAGGCGTTCGATTCCCTGGAATGGGATTGTCTTGCCTTCGTCCTACAACACATGGGGTTCCCCGCCCCCTTCCTAGCCTGGATAAATCTGTTATACACTGGGTTACAAGCTAGGGTCATTGTTAATGGCGTCCAGTCATCTCCCTTCACGATAGCACGGGGCACCCATCAGGGGTGTCCCCTATTGCCTCTCCTTTTTGTCATAGCGATCGAGCCCCCAGCGGCCAAAGTCAGACAACACTTCCGTGAATATGCACTGATTTATCCAGAGAGGCAGATACTAATCTCACTGTACGCGGATGACCTCACGCTGTATCTGCGTGATCCTGACATCAGGCTTAACCCCATTCTCAGCCTACTCATCCTCTTTGGCCACCTTTCTGGGGTGAACGTGAATTGGGGGAAATCCTATATCTACCCTCTCACGGACTCCACCACACGTTTCGAATCTGACTACCCACTTGCGTGGTGTGTGGACACGATCACATACCTCAGAATAACTATATCCCGTAACCGAGATGAGCTGATGAGTTCCAATTAAG
Organism: Triturus cristatus; assembly: GCF_964204655.1. Lineage (NCBI taxonomy): Eukaryota > Metazoa > Chordata > Amphibia > Caudata > Salamandridae > Triturus > Triturus cristatus. Next base: position 946,812,076 of record NC_140594.1, on the reverse strand, counting down.
GGCGAGCAGTAGACCTCCTAACTGACAAGATTACCAAATGGATTGTGCTGCCCCTCTCCATGGCTGCCAGGGTATCTCTGTTCAAGATGGTGGTGCTGCCCAAACTGGTTTACCTCTTCACCAACATCGCTCACACTCCCAGACTAACTGCCTACCCCCCCTTACATGCCTCACTTAGCTATAGAAGACGGGTACATGACCCCCACACCTTGCACAGCGTACCTAAGCACCCCTGTGGTCCCTAGACACCTAGCCTCCACCACTGTACAATGCACCACCAGCGCGTGGTGAGACCTGGCACATAGAATTCAATGCCCTCTACTCTATTCACCCTTGGCGCCTCTATAGGGGCGACAAGATCTCCCGGTCACACAGGAAGGAGGCTGCCACCGTATGCTACGCAAGCCATCCTATCTCACCTGGGGACAACTATATACACACAGGAGGTTTTGCACCAGCGAAGAATTCTTCGGCACCACCTCCCCCACCCCCCTGGAGCGATTCTATTACATGAGGCTTAGACAAGATATGCAGACCCTCACCCAATGCTTCCCGCTAGAATCTCCCATTATGCTTCCTCCTCATGTCCTCTTACAACAAACCACTCCCGCGCACGTGGTGTCATTGCTCTACCGCACCACCCAAAAGGAACGGGAGGGCGACCCTACCCCAACCAAGTGCAAATGGGAAGAAGAGCTGGGGCATCCTCTCACGGCCGAACAATGGTCCATTTGCTGCCGCCAGACTGGCGTTATTTACGCCAACAGTAGGTTACGCCTCACCGATTATACAATGCACCGGCTCGACTATACCGCTTACACTTGCGAGAAAATGATCTGTGCGACAGATGCGGAGCAGTGGGCGCAGACTTCAGACATTTGGCCTGGGATTGTCCGCGAATATTGGAGGCAAGTCCTTAACGCCTTAGACACAATGACAGGAACACCCTTGCCCGCCGACCCCCTCACTGCTCTTTTAGGTTATACCAAACCACTGCCTGCCAAGATACTGCAATACGCCTCCTTAGCTCTCCTACTAGCTAAGCGACAAACTGCCTGCAGATGGGGCAGAGGCCGTTCCCCCAAATTCAAAGGTTGGCTGAACGATCTTATATATTGCCAGGAACAGCTGCGCACCTACGTCGAACTCCTACCACCCTCCTCTTGCCCGCAAGATATTTGGGCTCTTCTCCAAGCCTACCTCCTGGAACACACCACCACCACTGACACTGACTTCGACCCCCGCCAGGGCGGGGATAATACACGAGGCGTAAATGGGAACTGAGTAGCAGCGGATTCCCAATAGACCGGCGTGAATCGAGTAAAATGCCTTCATGGGGCTATGACTACACACTATCTACAGAAATACTTGGGTAGCGGGACTTATCTAATGTGGACTAAGCGATACTTGGGCGTGGTAGATGAACAGTGGCGAAATTATTGTGCTTATTTGACTTAATTGTTAGATTGTAATTGTTTAAGACCTTTATTTGAAACCAACCATAATGTCTGCCGGCCGGCCCGTTGAGGTTTTAGGCGGCTTGCTGGGTTCCTTTCCCCACCTCCGACATTAAAGAACATGTCATGTTGCAGTGCCGGCCCATTGGGATGTAGGCACCATGCTGTATCAGAACTAAATGGTGTCAATAATGGGTTAAAAAAAAAAAATGAATCTGTTTACGATGACTGTCTCGGGATCCAGAGGCCCCACAATGTTGATGCCAAACTTGCTGAAAAGGGATGCTAACGACAACAGAAGGTTGCAGAGGGTCTTGCGCCTCCCCCCTGGCTTTCCCCTCGCCTGGAAGGTAGGACAGGGACTACAGAACGTATCTGAAGCCTTCCTCATTTGAAGCCAATAAAAGTGGGAGACAAGCCTGTCTCAACAGTCTTGTCTTGACCCAAATTGTGGCACATCATGAGCCAGACCCAGTAGGAAGCTCCTAAAGCCCCAGGGTACCACCAACACACATGTTGCATTAGGCTCAGGAACCTTAGGCTCACTATACAGGAGATAATTCTCCTATTAGATCAGGTGCTGTCCAGAAGCGTCACCAGCTGCCTGGGCCTCAGCCTGCAGTCGAAGAGACACAAGAGTAGGGCACTCCGTTTGCTCTATGAAGAACACTTCCCTGGAGGGACCACTTGCTGCTGCTGGTTGGTCAGCTCAGGCAGGTTCCCCAGTTCAGCCACATCTTCCCCTGTAGGAACCGGGGCGTCCCCCTCAGGTCCCGCCTCCTCTCAGACTAGGGAAATTTCAGGAGTGGATTTCCCATGCCCATTGCCAATTTTTCTTTTTGGCCGGTAACTGGGCTCCAGGTCCTTCTGACCACCCTCACACGCTGCCATGGACCATGTGGTCAGGCACACCTACTCAGGCAACCCCATCATGTCCAAATGTGACCTAAGCTCCACCTCCGTCCAGATGGTGTGCTCCAGGTCATTTCTCAGCAGACAATCCACAGGCATGGACGCACTCGCAACTACCTTCAGCAGAAATGAGACCTCCCCCTACCTAAAGGGAACCGGAGCCACAGGATAGTGGCTCTCATGTTTCTCAGTAGCAACAACTTGGTGGAACGTGTTAGGGATTACCTGCTCTGAAGACACTAGATGACACCTGATGATAGTAATGCTGGCTCCTGTGTCTCTCAGAGCCTCCACCCACTGCCCACTGATGGATACCCACTGACTGTATGCAACTAGAGACCCAATTTCTAACATTGGTGGCATCAGTGGGATCCACACCCTTGCCTCCAAAGAGACTGGAGGGGGCATCTCTGGCAAGTGGAATTACTCACAGAATACAGGGTCCGGCAGCACCAGCAGAATTGCAATGAGTTTTATGTGTCCCTGAGACTTCAGAAAACAGGAGGCAAGCCAGAAAGCCCTTGGAGAATCCTGGGTTCAAGGATGAAGAGAACAGGTCCAGTGCTTCTCACTCCAGGCAAGAAGCAGCAGACAGCAGAGCAGGTAGCAACGTGGCAGTCCCTCCTACAGCACAGCAATCAGCAGGCAATGACAACAATGCAGGTAGTAAAGGGACAGTCCCTTCTACAGCACTTCCAGGCAGAATGTTCTTGTTTCCAGTAGAGTTCTGACTTGGCGGTGTCCGAGGTCCAGTACTAATAGCCAAATGTGCCTTTGAAGATCACAATGTCCCTGCCTTTCTTGCCCTGAGTCCAAATTAGCTACAGGGCGTTGTGCAGCTCTTGCGGTACAGCCCTATTCAGGTGCAAGCGTCAGCTCCTCCCTCCCAATCTACCTCAGGAAGGTGTATCAGCCTGGTGATGGTCCATCAGGATGCAAATGTCACACCCCAGCTCTCTTTGTGTAACTGTCTAGAAGGAATGCACAAAGCCCAGTTTTCACTCAACCCTGAAGTGTATTCAGAAATAGACAGAAGGACAGAATGGTCAAAGCTAGAAAATGCAAACTTTCTAAAAGTGGCATTTTCAGACTTCCAATTTAAAATCTGGCTTGACCATAAACTGTGATTTTAAATGTTGAGTCCAGAGACACTAAACTCCAAATCTCTATCTTTTACCAATTGGAAATTACACACTTTAAATATGTTATAAATCAACAAGTTAACCTAAGGAAATATAGGTTTTGCAGTAGTGAAACAACTAATTTAGCAGTTTGTCACTACCAGGAAATGTAAAACTCAAAAGTACATGTCCTACTTTTTAAATACACTGCATCCTGCCCCTAGGTCTGTCTAGGACCTACCTTAGAGGTGGCGTATATGTAATAAAAGGGAAATTGGGGCCTGGCAGGTAGATTAACTTGCCAGGTCTAAATAACAGTTTAACCTGCACACACAGGCTCTGCAGTGGCAGGCCTGAGCCATGTTTAAAGGGCTTCTGAATGGGCTGCACAATCTATACTGCAGCCCCACTATTAGCATTTAATTTACAGGCCATTGGCACATATAGTGCACTCTACTAGGATTTAAAAGTAAATTAAATATGGCAGTTGTGGATAGGCCAATGGTAACATGTTTTGAGTACAGAGCATGTGCATTTTAGCACTGGTTAGCAGTGGTAAAATGCCCCGAATCCTAAAGCCAGCAAAACTGAATTTAGCAACACAGGAGGTTGGAAGACAAAACGTCAGGGGAAACCACGTCAAGGATGCCAGGTCTAGCATCCAATCAGTGCTTTTTCTTTGGAAAAGGAAAGGTACATTTACTACACACACTACTGAATACTGAGCGGCAATATAAAACATATATACATAAGGCAGATTACAAATACCTTAGATGACATACCACAATCACATTTGACCCTTATAGGGTCTTGAACCCAAAAATCCTAGTACCCCTACCTACACCGGAAAACACATCACAATGTATCAGTTTAAATAAAACAGGCCTATTGTCAAGGGTCATGACATTTAAAGACAGATAATCCACAGGTCATAACCAACAGCATTTCATGTAATCAATAATAATCAAGTTTGAATGTAGTAATCCCTCTCAATAAAGCATCTCAGCATTGCCCAACAATCATCGTCACCATTAGAGGTGAATAAAACATTGAAAATAAACATAAACATGTCCATGTCGTTTTATACACATTCAGGCCATATAAAATGCTACCATAGAGCTAGCCCCTAGAGAGCGCTGCATTCCCAGCTGGAACGCATAAGCTCCAAACTTGAGAATATTGGTGAAATTCAGAAGGAACATAATTTCTGTAGCCCCAAAAACATAGGGTCAGTTTTTAGATCTTACTGAAGGGGCATTGCCATGCTCTGTCAGCCACCAGCACATTTTGGAAGGCTGGTGGTGGTGTCCCTGTACTCCTGAAGTCATCACAAGCAGAAAAAAAGTATGTATGTATGTAGGACAGCACTGCCAGGGCGTTTCCAACCAAAACATCAAAGAGGAACCCCTCCTATTTTGGCTCCAGTTGTCTTGGCTTCCTCCTTTTTCTCAGTAGGCCCAGGCTGTCCTCAGCCCTGGTATAGTGTGACAGGTAATTAGGAGAGGAAGATTGTTTTTCCCACCCCTTCCTCCTCAGGAGCTGAGGCGAACACTATTAATTACTCCTTTTGTGAAGGGGGACCTTTGTTCCCTCTGCTGGGGAACAATGTAATTAACTTGGTCCAGCAGGTCGACAAAAGGCCTGGGCTCTGATCCCGAGCTGAGCCAGGGTAATGTGATCTTGGGACCTACATATATAAACTGGGCACAAACATTCAACCCCAGTTTTATGCCTCACAGAACTTTGTAGGCCTAAGGGAAGTGAAACCGCACTCTATGGCAGATTTTCCCCCTTGAGTATATTAAAGTGTCACTGCAGATAAAACAGTAAACCATACTGACTTTCCGTATGAGTGCCTACTGTTACTATAAGATCTACTCCAGGAAAATATCTAACCCTGCAGAGTTCCCTCTGCACCAGGATAGCTGTGAACAGTTAGAGGCTATAGACAACGGTAGTTTCACATGCGCAGCTAGTACACGTGTGCACATGTGTTCACATGTAGCCAGCCAAGTGCCGCTAACCCTTGCTGCATTGCAGTGGTCTAACTTATAAGGTGGACACTGGTGGTAAACCTAGGCAGTCCATTTACCGTGTGATTACCGTGAGTGCGACACATGTAGTGAGACCTGCTCACAGTGAAAAACGGGTGTCAAAAAAGCAAAATATATGGGCGCATTAAATGGGTGGAACCTATTTTGCAACAGGATTTCAAAGTACTGCTATCGAAAGGTTGTATGCATATGTTTGGAATTGTTTTTTAAAAAGATGACTCATTGCAAAAATAAATTTTAAAAAAATGGATTAACAGCAGAAATGAGAGCATAGATTGGCCCACTATCCTCAGCACTGAAACTGACTACTTTTTATACACATGTGCATAGGTGTACAATAAATATGCTGTCACTGACAGTGAAGAGATAATGGCAAAAGTGGGCTGACCAATTACCCCAAGCTGGTCTGAGGTGAGTGCAGTGGCGTCACTAGGAGGTGACACCAAAATGCAAAATAATGGGACCCCCGCCCCGCCCGCGGACCAGCCTGTACGGGGGAGCCCCGCACCCAGAGCCCAGGCAGGGATGCAGGTAGGGAGTGCAGAGGCAGGGTACAGGGGGGTGCTGAGGTCAGGGCACAAGGGAGTGCGAAGGTAGGGGCACAGGGGAGACGAAGGTATGGGTACAGGGGCAGGAGGGAGTACGGAGGTACGTCACACGGAGGAGTGCGGAGGTAGGGGGAGTGTTGAGATACGGGCAGTGGCGTCACTAGGTGGGAGCGAGGGTGCGGATCGCACGGGTGACACCATGAGTTACCGCACTGGGTGACACCAACCCTAGTGACGCTGCTGGGTGAGTGGAAGCAGTACAGGTACAGCACTTGAAAAGACCAATGTATAAAGAGGTGTTCCTGAAAACATGTGTACGCTCCATGCATGCATGTTGTGTGTACAGATTGACTCGTTTAACCCAATTGAATTACCCATGTTACATTACCTTGCACTGAGGCTGTATGTTGAACTTTAACAAAAGTTACTCTATGGTTTTATGACAAAATACAAAGTTTTAAAAAACCTAAATTAAAAACTGGATGGACAGGGTTCGAGTATTGTTAAGCTGCTCCTTTGTTCGGCCATGCAGCTCATTTCCTGTTGCTTTGCAGTGCAGGAATATTAAGATAGGTCCTGGTGTAATGGGATTATAATGATGGCGAGCTTGATTAAATAGTCTTGTGTTTAATCACTTGGGGCTTGCAGAATGTTGAAGGGAGCCAAGAAAGGCTTCCGCTCCATTGAATTTCGATGCCTCGGGAGGATTTTTCCTTTTAGGAGGCACGGTGCAGCCTTCTATGGAGAAGGCAGCTCAAAGGGGGCTGGAGAGGGCTTTGGAATATGTGCTTTCTTGCCCACTGAGGATTGCTTTCTCACATCTCTGGGATGTGGCACTGCCCTTTGGCAAGGCGCCGTGCTACACCAGTTGGATGCCCATGTGAAGAGGGCTAACTGATGTAAATCGACTTGAAAACAACCATGTTTTGCTTATAGTGAAATGTGAAACCTTCACAGTTAACTTACATAGATTTGCTTATTTTTGTATATATTTGGTGAGGTCTTGCTCGTGCTGACAACTGTGCAAACCATATAGGTTTCACCAAAGCCCTCAACTGCTCTATTTTTTTAGTTGTTGCATATTTATATAGCGCGAACTCGACCCGAAGGTATTAGAGCGCTTTACAAGAGCACCGAGTTTACATTACACATTCAGGCACGGGGAGATTAAGTGATTTGCCAAGAATCACAGGATGTGCACGCGACCCCGAGGCTCGAACCCTGGTTTTCAGCACCAAAGTCGGCAGTTTAGCCGACGGAGCTCATCCTCTCTGCGGTGGGTGGAATTAGGACAGCCATCGGTCGAGTGCTCACATTCGGGTATTATATTCCAACAGGGATTTTTACTATGCATGAAATATATTTTTCATTCAGCGGTATGCGGAAGCGAACTCTTAAGAAATGCCACACATTTTCTTCCGCCATCGACGGAATACAAAATGACCCAAAAACAGGGAATTGTCTGGCATGGGAATCCATGTGTTTCATACTGGCACAATGAGGCCCATTGAGAGTCGCACACACTGCCCGGCTCGTGGACAGCAAGGACAGTGTGTGCTTTCCCTGAGTCACCCCTTGCCAGAGGGAAGCAAACAATATGCACAAAACACAAAGGGGCATATTTACAAGTGAATGGCGAAGAGCGGCATTATGCTACCGCCACGCCATTCTCAAAATGCAGGGATGTGCCATATTTACAATAGTATGGCACATCCCTGAGTGTTCACTAGCACTGGCGCTAAACTCAGCGGCCTAACGCCAATGCAGGCACCCTTGCACCATAGTACTGCGTTGAGGGAATGATTGTTTATGGTAAGAAAGATGTCCCTTCCTGCACATGAACAATCATTCACGACGATTGTAACTCCTATGTGTGCTGCATTGTGCAGCACACATAGAAGTTGCAAATCATAATTGTGAACCCGTGCACGAGCAGAGCCCTGAAAAGTTTCCTATGTAAATCATAATTCAAACTTCACATCAAATATTATAAAGTCTCTCCAAAGTTTAAAAAAGTGCATTCCAAAATATGTTGAAGGTTTGACATTAATAAGTCACATTATGGCACTGCACTGAGAAGTACTTTTTAGAAGTCATAGGTTTTTAACATAAACCATCAGTGAATTATGAGGCAAGGCAGTTGTCAGTTAACACCTGCACATGGCCCAGATTAATATAGACCAACTTTATAGTCTATCGGTTCAAACACAATTGAGTTTTGTACAACTGGTATTCTGATCTCACAATAGACAATGCGTTAATATGCGATGATGAAGAAAAAAGAGTTATGGTGAAAAAAACATTTGCCTACGATCAAAAAATTTAAGCAGGGAAGCCACAATTTTTCCAGGATTTCTGGATTTAAAGTGTGAAAATCAACCAGTAAATGGGTTTCTATGTATCTTTCCTTATGCTAAGGAATTATTTTTTCCTCTCTCCCTTTTTGTACAGTTTTTGTATAGCGCGAACTTAGAGTGCTTTACACAAACATGAGTTACCTTATTGTTTATAGGCATGGGGAGATTAAGTGACTTGCCCAGAATCTCAGGATGTTTATCTGACATGTAGGGGTATATTTACAAGGAAATAGCAGAGCGTGGCGCTGTGGCAAATTTTGTAGCGCTGCGTCATTTAAAAAAAATGCAGTGATTTGCAGTATTCAGAAGAATACGGCGCACTCCAGTGTTATCCCTTGCGCTGGTGCTAAAAATTGCTGGCTTACGCCAACACAGACACCCTTGCACCATAGTGCAAGGGTGCCTACGTGGCAGGGAATCTTCCCTGCAACTCAGGCACCCTTGCACCATGGTGCAAGGGTGTCTGTGTTGCAGGGAATGATTGTTTATGTTATGTTATGTTATGTTATAACAATTTATATAGCGCAACAGCTGCCCCAACAAAGGGGCGTCCCGGCGCTCCTGACAAGGACTAAGCCCTCAAGACACCTTACAACACAGATTAGACTTTGGGGAAGAGATGGGTCTTAAGAGCCTTCCTGAAAGGCAGATAATCCCTTAGACCACGAATAAATGCTGGGAGAGAATTCCACAGCCTGGCTGCCTTATACCTAAAAGATCTACCGCCTGCCCTGGTTTTCTTAACCCGTGGCACCTTCAACAGGTTTTGGCTAGAGGATCGAAGTTGGCGCGTGGGCTCATAAGGCTGGATCAGGTCTGTTAATATCTGTGGAGAAGCCAGCCTCCATGCCTTGAAGACCACACAAAGTGCCTTGAACTCTATACGTCTTTCCATAGGCAACCAGTGTAGTCTTCGAATTGCATCCGAGGCAGACCTAGATCTACGTAGACCTAGCAACATTCTAGCCGCAGCGGTCTGGACTCTCTGTAACCTGTGGACCTCAACCTTATTGGCCCCCAAATAGAGAGTCGAAGCATAGTCCAGCCGTGACAGGATTGTGGCTTGAATAATCAGCTGTCTAGTAGGGGCATCAAAGAACTTAAAAATAGACTTAAAGCTCCTGAGCAGCCCAAAACATGTGCCAGCCACCTTCTGAGTCTGGGTTTGGTAGTTAAGATTGCTATCTACCCAAACACCGAGGTTTTTTTTTCACCACCGTCTTTGGAGGGGGTGCATGTCCCAGGCTCTGGGGCCACCAATCATTACTCCAAAGACCCTGGTCTTTCCCCGTCAGCAGAATTTCCGTTTTCTCAGCGTTTAGCTGCAAACAGTTGATGGTAAGCCAGTCCGCCACTGCTGCCAAATTGGTGCAGAAGCGGGCGGCGTCTAGGCTATTACCCCTAATGGTATTGCTAGACAGGGCTACCACCAACTGTGTATCATCAGCATAAGAGACAAGGGTCAAACCACGGCTCTTTGCGAGAAGAGCCAGTGGCAGCACGTAGATATTAAAAAGCAAAGGGCTCAAAGATGAGCCCTGAGGTACACCTTGTCTCACCTTGAAAGTCCCTGAGGAAAACGGGGGCACAGAAACCTCGAAAGTCCTATCCTCTAGGAAGGATGCCAGCCAGCGTAAGGCCAAGCCATTGATCCCAACCTCCTCTAATCGTCTCAGCAAAATGGCATGGGACACGGTGTCAAATGCGGCACTCAAGTCTAGCAGGATTAATGCCGCAGTGTGCCCATTATCCAAAGATGCCCAAAGATGTTCTGTCACGGCCAACAGTGCTGACTCAGTGCTGTGACCGGGGCGTAAGCCATTTTGCGAGGGATCCAAGATGTTATTAGAGGACAGGAAGTTGGAGAGCGTGGCATTGACATATGTCTCCAGAATCTTCGATGCCCAAGGTAGGCGAGAGATAGGCCTATAGTTCTCAGGATGATCTGGATCTAAGTTGGGTTTCTTTATTAAAGGCAGGACTTTGGCTATCTTCCAAGCAGTGGGCACGATTCCTGTGGTCAATGAAGCATTTAAGATGTCACACAGAGGGCCCTGAATTGTAGGAAGAAGCTTAAGAAAATGACCTGGCCTAAGCGGATCAAGGGGAGAACCAGATTTTATTTTAAAACAGAGTGCCTCCAGCTGGGCAGGCACGATCAGCGGGAACTTATCCAATAAGCAGGCCGTTGCCTCTACCGAATCCGTAGATTGTATTGACGCGGGAAATTGTTTATACATCCTTTCCACTTTGGAAATGAAATATGCCGCTAAATCATCACATTGCTTGTTGGATGAAATAAAAGGCTCCGTAGGAGCTGTTGTTAATGAGGCAACTAAGGAAAATATACATTTAGCCTTATTCCCACTGCCTGCAAGTTGTGATGCATAGAAAGTGGCTCGGACCACCTGGATCCTTTTTTGGTAGTTCTTAATGGCCAAACAATATTTTTCTTTAGCCATCAAGTCATAGTCCCTTCTCCAAGTGCGTTCAAGTTTTTTGCAGTCCTTTCGCAATACGGCAAGTTCTTCGTTATACCAGGGGCTGTAGCTAGATTTACGGGATGGTTGCCATTTTTCCGGAACTAGCTCATCCAAGGGCTGTCTGATCCAGGTAGAAAAGGCAGTATATGCCATGTTAGGGTCCGCATTAGACATGGGGCAGGAGGTCCCCAATTTTTCAGCGTAATTAGCCCAGTCGAGCTTATGCCATGCTCTCTTGCAAGTGAGGTGGCAGCAATCCTTAATTCTAGCCCCTTTGATTGACAGATACATCATGATCAAATAATGATCAGTCCAAAGCAATTTGAATGGGGCCGCTACAGACAAGTTCAAGTTGGTAAACACTGGGTCTAGAAGATGACCCGCCGTGTGAGTAGAACCTTGCACCAACTGAACCAATTGACAGGCCCAAAGGTCTGCTATAAAATTAGCTATATCGGGATCTTCTATATTATCTAGGTGGAGATTTAAGTCACCCACAATAGTAAAATTGGCCCATCCAAGTGCCAATCTGTTCACGAGCTCTACACAGGCTGCTCTAAATACGCTCGAGCTCCCTGGTGGTCTATAGATCAAGAGCCTCGCTACCGTATAATTTTGCGAGATAGTGATTTTGAAACTTGCACATTCACTACCCGCCAAAATTTGTTTCTCCAAATTACAAGTAAGGTAAGATTTAAAAACAAACGCTATACCCCCACCCCTGGTCTCTCTATTCACGGTCCTAATACTGTAACCAGCGGGGAGCGCTAAGAGAGTTTCAGGCATGGTACTATCGGTAAGCCATGTTTCTGTAAGAAAGCAAATATCGGGTGAGTAGTTCTCCAAAAGGACAAAAATGTCCTCGTGGTGCTTAACCAGCGAACGACAATTAAGGGAAAGAATCGCTATCTTCCTCGTCTTTTCAGCACGTCTGATATTAGTAGGACAAAAAAAGGCAGTAGAATGTCTGTTTAGTGAAGTATACCGACAGGCCCCGCAACTAAAAGGACCCTCATGAGCCTCTTGCCCAGAGTGAGTGCACGTGTCACCGATATCTCTTAGTGCTAAAATAGATTTGCGCCCCTAACGTTTCCTTACCGTAGTAACTTCTACAGCATCTCTGGCACCTGGCAGCGGTCTGGCGCGGACGGGCGCAGACGGGCTTGCCTCTGGTGCGCCTCTGGCGCACCAGAGGCGTGCCCGCTGCGCGCGCGGGCTGCGCGCTTGCATCTGTCTCAATAAATATCTGAGGCCGAAGAAACACTAGTGCGCCAACAGCCCAAAATGGCAGCCCCCGGTTTCTTAAGGAACACAGAAGAAGGACACCAGGTCAGTAAGAAAATGCTAAATAAAACTTTAAAAACCAAATGAAAGCAGCCAGACTAAACTAATGTAAAATAAGAGACCAAATGTACCCTTTGTTAAATCGTTTTTAAAGTGCAAGTGTGCCTAATATAATGCAGCAGCAGCAGGAACAGAACTTAGCAGCAAAAATCGTGGTCTAGAACAGGAAACAACCTTCTGTCAATATTTACACTTTCAGCAAAATAATCTCTTACAAGAAATTATATATACATAATTGCATTGAAGATCATTCTCCGACAAATCGCAATTCATAAATATAACAATTTGCTGATCACCTGTGAAAGTTACAAACCTGTGCAGGAAAGGACAAGTTCCTGAACATAAACAATCTTTAAAGGTAATTTTCTCTTTCTATGTGTGCTGCAGAATGCAGCACACATCGAAAAAGGAACAAGCATTGGCATAGCCAATAGGTCTCGCTTTTGGTACCTTCTAAGTATTTAGTTATGCAGCACAATATCCTTGGTGCAACCACATCAACTGTTGCGTGGCTAAACACTTATAAGGTTCCAAATGCGAGACCTATTGGCTATGCCAATGCTTGGTGTGGTTGTGTGTGCAGTTGTGTTTGGTTGTGTGTGGTTGTGTGTGTGGTTGTGTGTGTGTGGTTGTGGGTGTGGTTATGTGTGTGGTTGTGTGGGTGTCAATGTGTGTGTGGTTGTGTGTGTGGTTGTGTGTGGGTGTGTGTGGTTGTGTGGTTGTGTGTGTGGTTGTGTGTGTGGTTGTGTGTGTGTGTGGTTGTGTGTGTGGTTGTGGTTGTGTGTGTGGTTGTGGGTGTGTGGTTGTGTGTGTGGTTGAGTTTGTGGTTGTGTGTGTGGTTGTGTGTGTGGTTGTATGTGTGGTTGTCTGTGTGTGATTGTGTGTGTGGTTGTGTGTGTTGTGTGTGTGGTTGTGTGTGTGGCTGTGTGTGTGGTTGTGGTTGTGTGGTTGTGTGTGGTTGTGTGTGTGTGTGTGGTTGTGTGTGTGTGTGGTTGTGTGTGGTTGTGGGTGTGGTTGTGTGTGGTTGTGTGTGTGGTTGTGTGGTTGTTGTGCGCGTGGTTGTGGGTGTGGTTGTGGGTGTGTGTGGTTGTGTGTATGTGTGTGGTTGTATGTGTGTGGTTGTGTGTGTGTGTGTGTGGTTGTATGTGTGGTTGTGTGTGTGGTTGTGGTTGTGTGTGTGTGGTTGTGGTTGTGTGTGTGTGGTTGTGTGGTTGTATGTGTGGTTGTGTGTGTGGTTGTGCATGTGGTTGTGTGTGTGGTTGTAGTTGTGTGTGTGGTTGTGGTTGTGTGTGTGACAGTAATATTAAAAGCATCTCAAAATAAAGGAACACAAACATCGAGTTTGTGGAAAGAGAAAGCACGTTGTAAGTCAAACGGGCGCAGCAAAGCATTAACACAACAACAAAACAAACAAGATCACTTAGCGAAGACTGAATGCTGATAATGGATACACACAGCCCATCATCTTAAGAGTTCGATTGCAGCCAATGTGCACTCAAACCTGCCCCCTCCTTGTGAGTTGCACCCCATATTTCATGAGTTGTAACTGCTGCACCCACCATAGCGCATTGAGTTCTAAAGCGCTACATAGGTCTAATCGATTAACCAGTCGCCAACATGCTGTGCTTTTAAAGAGAATGTGCCAAAGGTTTCCAGCTTCCTCATCATGTCTTCATAAAAGCGCCAACGAAAGGACTCCCTGAATGGTGCAACGGACATGAAGCTGCCGCTGCGATCAGAAATAAACACTGTGAACGTTGTCCAGTTTCACAGTAACATTTCCTTAATGTTCTTTAAGTCACAAAACAGTAATACTAAAAGCATCTCAAATTAAAGGAACACAAACATCGAGTTTGTGGAAAGAGAAAGCACATTGTAAGTCTTTAAACGAGAACATCAAAGAGGCGCCGCGAAAGTGTTCGCGGGCGAAAGCGAAAGTGATCGGGGTCGGTTAATGAGCATGATGAGGATTGCCAGCCTCTGCTCCTAAGTGCGTGCCTGCGCACATGCACTGTAGCTCTAGGCTGGCCATGGTAGCATTTTTGGAGCCCTCACAAAAAGTCTCGCCAGTCCAGCACATGCGCTAGGTCAGGCGAGACCTAAAAACGAGGAGAAATAAAAGTATTCCTCCTCGTTGCACCAATCTAACACTTGCTTTTGCTTCGCATTAGTTTTTGGCACTGCTTCAAATTTACACATCCTTGTAAATCTGGGGCTGTATCCAAAAGCAATAGGTGTTGGAGTAGACACTTGTGTGAAACCGTACCATATTTACAAAACAGTGTTAAGCCATGCAAAGTGGCTTAACGCCGCTTTGTAAATATGATGCAGGGCATTGCGCCACCAGAACATCAAAAAAGTGATGTTGAGGTGGCACAGTGCTCTTGCAAATATGCCACCTAGACTCCAAACCTGGATACCCAGTAATAACGTCAGTAGCATTGGCTGTAAGGCCACATCCTGGGCCGAGTAAGGCAAGCAAGAGCCACATGAAAACTTGTCTCATGAGGGGCTCTACGTTCCAACAGGACCTTGAGCTGAGCCAGAGCTAGGCTTCAGGCTCAAGCTTGGCTGGAGCTTTCAGTGGCTAGGCCACCATTACATCTATATGAGATGAGAGTACTAACAAAGAGAATGACATAACATTGAAAAAAAAACATTAGAGCGGAGGTAAAGGGTTAGAAAGAAGAAATGATTTGTGACCATCAATCTAGGAACAAAACAAAGAGAAAGTTTAAGCAGAGGAAAAGATGGATGAGAAAAAGGAGATTTGACAGGAGAGAAACGTTTTTAACTAAAGAAAGTGTTACAGAGATAATAAAAAGAAATAAAAAGGGAAAAGCGAATGAGGAAGAATTAAAATAAATTGAAGCATAAGAAGAAATGAGAAGAAAATGAAAAACATGTAATGGGAAAAGAAAAGCCGCACCAGGCTTCCACTCTGGTGAGCCCTAGAACAAGGCAACAGACATTATATAGCCTTTTAGCCCACTGCTAAATCAGTTGTTAAAGGCCCTGAATGTGAGTTATAGGTTTGAGCTGCATGTGATGTCCTAGGACAAGAGAAAGGGTTTCTAATAATCAGAATAACCCGAATCAGAAGGACTATAAGGCTATTAGAGCATTCCACCCACTGTTGGAAGACAATTATACATTAAAAAAGAAGACAAATATAATAATTGGAATGTTAGAGGAGTAGACCGTTACCAGCCATTATTAGCCCTAAGCCACTTCATTGTCTTCAAATGATCTCTAAACACGCCAAAGCTCTGATATAGCCTTAGAGCGTGACGTAGCGGCTCTACTAGCCATTAAAGGCCCACTATAGGGTTGTGTGATGGAACCATGCACACGTTTACCACGCATGCTGGTTCCACGCAGTCTGTACAACACAAGTCTTAACCACAAATATGCCTTTACCATGCAAGCCTTTACAATGATTTGTGCGTTGTCAAAGCATGTATGGTAAACACATTTCCCTGGTTAAGACTTGAACCCCCCTGACCCCTGCCCCCGCCCTGAGTCCTAAAACTACCCCCCTCCTGAAAACCAGCCCCCTCTCCCAAGCACTAAAAACGTCCCTGCCTCCAGTCCTAAATACTACCCCACCCTCCCCTAAGCCCTAAAAATTACCCGACCTCCCCCTGAGCCCTAAAAATTACCCTGCCCTCCCCTAATCCCTTGCAAGTACCCCAAACCCCCCTTGAGCCTTAAACACTACCCCTGAAAACTATCCCAATCCCACCTACAAACTACCACAAATCCCCCACCCCTAAAAAGTACCCGAACCCCCTACACCTGAAAACTACCCCGAATCTCCCAACCCTTGAAGCTACCATGAACTCCGCCACCCCTGAAAACTACCCCAAACCCCCACCATTCCTGAAAGCTACCCCGAATCCCCACCCCTAACAACTATCCCGAAACCACACCACCCATTAAAATGACCTCAAATTACCCCACCCCTGAAAACTACCCAAACCCCTCACCCCTAAAAACTACCCCTCGCCCCAGAAAACTACCATGAACCCCCTCTACCCCTGACAACTACCTAAACCCCCACCACCCCTGAAAACGAATCCAAACCCCCTACCCCTGAAAACTACCCAAACCCCCACCCCTGAAAACTACCACAAATCACCCTACCTCTGAAAACTACCCCAGACCCAGCCCCAGCCCCAGCCCCACTTACCTGTCCATTTCCTCTTCCCGTCCCGATGCTCCTCTTTCAAGTCCCCAACCATTCTGAACACTAGAGCGCATTTGCCTTAACCACGCATATGCGTGGTTAAGGCAAATTCTGAGAATCTGAAAATGCACAAGATGTAGCACACTGTCTTCTGAAACATTCTTTTTTATTTTGTTGTTTAATTTTCTTTCTTTTGCTGCGTGTTTCCTTCTTTTACTATTTCTTTTTCACCCTTTCTTCTTCTTTCTCTGCCTTGTTAGGTCTTTCTTTTAACGTCTGCTTCCTTTCAATCTCTTTTCTCAAATTCTGTATTTTCTCCCAACTTTCTTTTTCAAAAATTTTTTTTTTTAAGTTTGGTTTAGCGCGAACATGACCCTAGTGGGTATCAGAGCGCTTTACATGACGAGAAGTAGGGTATCAATTGGACTGGTAAACAAAAAAACAAAAAAATGACACATGCGTGCAAGACAAAAATAAAGGAAATTAAGGGGCCGAGTCCAATCCTGAAAAAAGGCCGTACGAATCGTCGTACGGAGCGTTTTCTCCGTACGACTTGTACCCGGTAAACTGTCCGTACAACCTAGGAAGTACGATTCGTACAGAAAGCCTATTTCCGTACGAATCGTACAAAAGACCGTACGGGTAAAAAAAACCTACGATTCTGATCCAGAACAGCCTGTACGCGACGTCTGTACGTATGTAAGCAGCGTTTTACGGCCCAGCAAGTACGATTCGTCCCTACGTCACTCCGTACGGCTCTTTTTTTACGGGAGCCAATAACACCCCTCAGCTATCCAACACTTTCTATACTGTTGCACTCACAGGAGTGAGACTAGTAATTTTTAGCCCTCCGCTATCCAACACTTTCCCCAGTGTTGCACTCACTGGAATGGGAATAGTAATTTTTTTCCCTCCGCTATCCCACACTTTCCCTACTGTAGCATTTGCTGGAGTGGGAATAGTAAATTATTTCCCTCCGCTATCCAACACTTTCCCTACTGTTGCACTTACTGGAGTGGGAATAGTAATTTTTACCCCTCCGCTGTCCAACACTTTCCTTCTGTTGCACTCGCTGGAGTGGGAATAGTAATTTTTCCCTACGCTATCCAACAGTTTCCCTACTGTTGCACTCACTGGAGTGTAAAATGTAGGTTTAAAAAATATTAAATATTTTAATATTTTAATTTCTAATGTAATTTAAAAAAATATATTTTTATGTTACAGGTGTACAGGTGTATGTATATATATATATATTCACTGAAAAAACCATGGGTTTCACACACGTTATAGTTAGGAATTAGCATTTAAAAAACCTTAGAAATTCAATGAAAAAACCAAAGGTTTCACACATGTTATAGTTAGCTGGACATTTCACTCGTAAAAAACCATTGAAATTCCCCCGTTATAGTTAGTTCAGCTAACTATAACTCGCGCGCCCGCAATGCACTACTGATGACGTCACATATTACATCACTCATGACATGGTCACTGACATCACTCATGACATCACTGATGACATCTCAAATGACATCACTGATGACATCACTGATGACATCATCCTTGTGATAGAGTGGCAGACCTCCTCTCCCCCTAATATAACCATTGAAACACACATTCAAAAATAGAAACTAAAATGTTCAAAATAATGAACATATCAATATCAGTTACAACAACCTATTCAGTAATTCTAAGAACCACATACACATACAGTAATTCACCAACAGTCCTCTACAGTCACTCATACATGTACTCACTCATCATATGTACTCATACACCTGTACATCCCGTTACACAATGCCACTCATCCATAGAGTAACTCACACACATAGTCACTCATGCTCATAAAGAATCAATCATCCATTTACTTGCATATACAGTTATACACACACCACCACACTTACTTCTACAGAAACTTACATATACTTACTCTTTTAAACAATCACTTATAGAAACACATACTTATTCATACAGGAACTCTTCCAATCTCTCACTCTCACATATACTCACTTATATACACCAATAGTCACATATACTAGTTTAAAACATATGTAGTTACTCATAAAGACACTATTGAGACAGTCATTCACTCACTAACACACCCATGCACACACTCATCCACCCATACAGTCCTGCACACATGCTGTATTCAACACATACAAACAGTGAGTCACTCATTCATGCACCTATGCACTAAGTAATACCCCCCACCGAACCATACAGAAACTCAGACACTCATAGTGATAAAAAACCAACTAATAACCTATATAGACACTCATGTAGCTACTCACCAACCCATGCAGCCACTTATACACAAAGTAAGAAACTGATACAGATATTTAAATATTTAAAGATTACTCAGTAAGCCATGTATTCACTATGATACACTTAAACAGTCAGTTACACAAAAAAAATTCCAAAAAAAAGTATCCATTTAGACACTTATATACCCATTTATTCTTCCTTTGACCTTGAGATATACATAAATATAAAAAATATATAATTTTCATAAAAACACACAATCACTGGATGATGTCATCAGTGATGTCATCAGTGATGTCATTTGAGATGTCATCAGTGATGTCATGAGTGATGTCAGTGACCATGTCATGAGTGATGTAATATGTGACGTCATCAGTAGTGCATTGCGGGCGCGCGAGTTATAGTTAGCTGAACTAACTATAACGGGGGAATTTCAATGGTTTTTTACGAGTGAAATGTCCAGCTAACTATAACATGTGTGAAACCTTTGGTTTTTTCATTGAATTTCTAAGGTTTTTTAAATGCTAATTCCTAACTATAACGTGTGTGAAACCCATGGTTTTTTCAGTGAATTTCAAAGGTTTTTTAAATGCTAATTTCTAACTATGCCTACAGAGATAGGACATGTGAAGAAAGAAGAAAAAATGCACAGAAAGAAACAAAAGAAGTGCAGAAAGAAGCAACAGAAGTCCTCAAATACGAAGATAAGTGCAGGAAGAAGGATAACGTGCAGAAAGAACAAAAAGAAGAGCAGAAAGAAGCCTTGTTGCAAAATCATCCTGTACCCTCAACTTTTTCAGACGGATACTGGTGGTAACTGAGTCTGACTAACCAGTCCTAGAGCCAGTGCTATGTTAAAAGACACTTAGAATACAGTGAAAACACCTACATACACTAGGGAACATTATGCGTTGGGGTCCCCCTGTGATTAGCATGACCTCCTCTGTAAGCCCCTAGTGTATAATAGGGCATGGGGATTAAAACTACCTCTTAAAACAGGCCACAGGGCGTTTTTGCACACATTAACTCAGGCCCCGTCCCCTCCCTTCACCACTGTGTAAACACGCCCTGTGTCCATTTTTAGTTGGGAGATTAAGTTCATTTGAATCCTGAGGGTCCCTAGGGTCCAACTAGCCCACTAGGTACCTCCAGTAAGTGCCACAGAGCTGCGTTGCAGAGAGGTGTAAAAAGTGGCATGGCCTGGACCACCTCTCTGCAATGCAGCTCAGTGGCGCTTACTGGAAGCACTTGGTGGGCTAGTTAGCCCCCAGGGGCCCTCAGTATTGAAGGGAAATTATATCCCCAATTTAAAACATGCCATAGTGCGTGTTTGCACACGTCACCTCAGGCCCCGTCCCCTCCCTTCACCACTGTGTAAACGCGCCCTGTGGCTGTTCTAAGTTGAGAGTCCCCCTGAATCCTAAGGGTCCCTAGGGTCAAACTAGACCACTAGATACCTCCAGTAAGCGCCACAGAGCTGCGTTGCAGAGAGGTGTAAAAAGGGGCTTGGCCTCAGAACACCTGGCTGCAGCGCAGCTCCCTGGCGCATACTGGAGATGCCTGTTGGGGGCGCGTTTGCAGAGTGCTGCACGGAGGGGGCATGGCCTCCGGCACGATGCCAGTCTTTTATTTATTTTAGTTTTTTAAGAAGGGGGGCTGTTTGGTTCCCCTTCTTATTCTAATTTATTGGCCCTGATGACCCCATCCCCCAGGGCCAGTCTCCTAATTATATTTTTTTGACCCCAATCCCCAGGGCCGGCCACTGTTTTTTATTATTTTTAAAAAATATATATTTATAGACACACCTAGGACATGCTGGACAAACCGTACGTACCTATCACCATGACGATTTGCGTGATATTCATTAAAAGGCGACTATGCATGCAATGAATCCACGTGGAATGTATTTACACCACTAGTGAAGCTCTGACATGTCTGATGCCCTACCGTGCCTAATCCTGGTAGACACCCTTGTCGTTTATTTATACAAACATGGGTAGCTATTGACGGGCACATTTAATACACATGCACACCAAGCCATTCAAAGGGGATTCGACAAAAATTCGACCAAAACTATGCAAGAAACCCCCCTCACGGTTAATAAAACACACATCCACTGCCGGATGTGTAATACTTTTTATTTTACTCTCTGGAAAGGGGACGAACATCACTTGAGAGTCACAGCATGCTCCTGACAGAGCCCAATGCTGTGTTACACCCACCATTGCCTGCCGAGTGCCACACACCTCTGTGTTGTATTCCACTAGCTAGTGCATATGCTATGACACTCTCTAGCCCATGTGCACTGTAACACCACCCCGTGAATATGTCATGCCACACTTGTCTTCGCACGGGTTATATTGCCCCATCTAACGTGCCTTTCTCGATGCCTATGTTATAACGCACAGTGCTATGCCATACATATTACAATCTGGGATCCATATATTTGTGACAGTGCATATGCAACGTTACACTCCCCAGCACATATTTTATATTACAACTTTAGAGACTAGTTAGGTTACACAACACTGCCCTGTGCATATTACACTCCAAGGCGCATATCGCATAGCACGCGCTAGTGCCTGTGCTATCTCGCGCTCTCCAATGAATCTGTCATTGCGCACAATGTATTGCAAATTATATTTCACGCCCGGTTCATCTTATATCACACTTTTTGGTGCATAGTTTATACCATACACTATATCTAGTTTTCATTTTCAATCGTGCTCTCAGGACTATGTTCTATATAACACTGTGTTCACCTACCCTTTTCACGGGCATTACATTTTGCGATAGGGGGTGGAGGGTCAGGGGGTGTTTCTGCCAAGTGAGCCCGGAGTCACAGTCACAAACGTCCTCTTCTTCCTGAATAAAAGTGAGATTATGCTGCATACTTGTTCATATTTTAAGTAGTTCGCACAGACACAATGTTTTAAAAACAATAAAGTTCCTAATACCCGCCTTCTCTGAACAGTTAGCTTGCTGCCCCATCCCCTTCCTCCCTATCCTCTGTTGTGTGAATCCATGGACTAGCCTCCTCCCTCCTGCCATGCATGGTCTGATGTGCTGCCACTGCCCTCAATTTAGTATGATGTACCAGTCCAGTCCTCCTGCCCTCCATTGCCCAATTCTATGCCCCATCATTGACCTCCTGCTTAAACTCTGTGCTTAGCTTGCTGCCCCTATTCTCCTTCCCCCTGCCCTCCGATGTCTTTGTGCATGCCCCTGCTCCATCCTTTTTGCCCACCATGTCCCATGGACCTGCCACTCCTATCTACTCTGAGTGTTCTGTTGAGCTGCCACTCCCCTCCCACCTGCCTAGAATTGTCAGATGACTGTAACCTGTCCCTGCCACCTCCACCCTGCCTGTCCACATGCCATGCCCCTATCCTCTTCCTCCTGTCCTACATGGTCCATTGTACTGCCACACCCTTCTGCCCTCCCTGGTCTGTTGTGCTGCAACTGCTCCTCCTGCCTGCCCCGTGTGGTCTGTTGTGAGGTCCCTTCCCCTGAACTTTCTTGTCTGTGCACAGGTCCTGACCCTCCCTTCTATCCTCCATTGTCCTTTGTGCATGCCCCTCCACCCTCCTTCTTGCCCATCATAGCCATTGTGCTGCCACTAACCCTCCCACTTGCCATGCATGGTCTTCTGTGCTGCCATGGCCCCTCCCACCTTCCCTGTGTGGTCAGTTAGCTGCCCCTGACCCCCTCCCACCTTCCCTCCATGGTCTGTGTGTATGCCATCACAGTCTCACTGTTGCTCTACATGGTGTGTCTTGCTTCTAGTGCCCACTGCCTGACCTCCATGGCTATCTTGCTGCTCCTGCCCTGCCCCCTTGCCCCCAGCCCTACTCCCTCCCTCCTGGCTTGTCTGTTCCATTGTAATGCCCCTGGTCCGTCCCTCCTGCCCTTTATGGTCTGTTATGCTGCAGCTTTCTCTCCTGTCTGTCCATTATGGTCAGCTAGCTACCATTGCCTCTTGCTCCTCTGTTCTCTGTTGTCCATGTGCATGGTCCTGTCCCCTCCCTCTTGCTTTCTATGGATTGTTGTGCTGCACTCCCGTCCTGCATGCCCTGTGTGGTGTATTGTGCTGCTGCAAACCCTGATGCCTGCCCTGCAGGGTCAGTTTGGTGCACCTCTCCATGTCCCTCCTGTCCTCTGTTATCCAAGTCCATGTCCCTATCCTATTTCCTTCCATGATCCAATGTACCATACTTGCGAACATTTTGAACTTGGTAAGAGGGAGATTTTGAAAAAAAACTGGGGTATTGATTTTCCCCTTTGAGTTACATTGAAAAAGAGGATATTGTAGACAGGAGACAGATCAAATAAAGCCCATTTGAGCTTAAAAACATTGGACGTTTCCTGGCTGAATCGGGTCTGTTGGCATGTATGGTTGTACTACCATTGCCTCTTCCTTCTGCCCACAATGGTCTATTACATTGCCACAGCCTTGAAGGAGGGTAGATTTTGTATCACAGGGGGCCCCTGGCCCGTTCTGTCCACACCTGAAGTATGAGACCCTTGTCCTTGCCCTGCCAGCTGCATTTGTAGGCCGTATTAAATTGACCAGCGGGTCCTGTATTGCTATATAATTATCCTGAGACATCCTTACCACTCAGCCAGCATAAAACCCCTGTGTAGGCCCTTCTGTTCAATATGTAGGCCTCTTTGTTAAATTGACCATAGCTCTGCAATTTTAGTGTATAGCAGTCTGAAGGCAGGTCTGCGAGGCCTTCTGATCCAAACTAGTAGCCCCCACCCTACCTGAGTGCTCTGTGCTCGGTATCAAAGTTCAACATCCCCCTGAAGCTGTCGACATACAGTAGGCTGCATCCTGGACTGGTACTTGCGTCCTGGGCAGGTTTCCCGCTTTTAAGGAAGTGGCAACCGCAGAGCGTCAAGTTAGGAGAACTGAGGAGATTTTATACATGAATATATTGAATTCCCGTACAATACCCATTATTTTCTGCTTGCTCTATGGAACTTACGATAAGCGATTGGCCTGAGAGACTGACCTTTTCACCCAGTCCATTGTCAGCATTAAGTGGGTAAATGACGAAATGTCTGGTAAAATCTGCAGTCGAAGCTTTTGGGTAGCATACGTAGGTAGATGTAGCGTGCAAAGGAGCCCACAAAATGATATAAAAAGGGAGCACCCACAGATATCGACGGACTACCTCGCCGTCTGTATGTAGGTTAACAGGCAGTGCAGGTTTTCCCCAAGAGCTGGGAGCTCTTGTCTTCCTTTGCTTAAAATGTCTTGCTCTGCTTTGCTTGAAGTATCTTATTCTATTTTACCTATATGAAATGTCATGTTATGTTTAACCATTGTTCTCTTTACTTTTGCATTTAAAAGATTTTGTATTGTAATTGCAGGAATGCTTGCTCTAAGAGTAAACGTGAGTGTTCCTAGGTAACATTTTCCTTGGTGTAACTTGTTTCTCATGATGCATTTATAGATGTGTTTTCTCTCTCTCTCTGTCAGTACATTAATTGAGATACAGAGAATATTATGACAGCTGTATGATTATCTGGATTCTGTTTTTTGTACTTTATGTCTCTATTCTGCGGTTTCTTTGAAGTTGCATCTTCTCATTAAACTGCCATTGTATTCTGCCTCCAATTCCATGTCTCATATGTCTGTTTTCTTCATTTTTGGAGCAAGCGTTCCTAGGCACCCCGGCTCAAATTAAGGTGCCCCTTTTGTCCCTGACTCACTCTCCTGCTCAGTTCTGTGGTGGCTCCCGGGGATCTGGGGACCGCCCCTAGCTTCCTTGACCCGTAATAGATCTTCCCTCCAACAGCCTCTCTTGCAAGTCCTGTATTGTTGGTTTGTTGCCCCTGCCCCCCTTTCCACTGCCCTCCATAGTCTGTTGTGCTTCCACGGCCCTTCCTGCCTGCTCAGTGTGGTTAAATTGTTGCCTTTGCACCCTCCTACCTGCCTTCAATTTTCAGAGTCCGTGCCCCTGGCCTCTGCCTCTCAACAGTATCCTAATGAACAACTAGATTGCTAACATTCTATATTTATTACAAAAGTGTGGAACGCCTGACATCATCTTGATGTAATCAAAACTGTAATACCTAGAGCATTTCCTTTAGAAATTACATATATGAGAGGGTCTTATTGGCATCAAAATTATGGTTAGTGCTCTAAAAGACTAAAATAAGGACATATTTTCTGAGTTTTCAAATAGCGACAAAGCACTTTTAAATTATTTGTTATCTTTATGTTTTTTTATCCAGTTGACCACTTGATTAAATGTTGCACTTAGGGGAGAGGATGTGGTGTTACTTCCAGAACTGCAGACTTTGCAACTGGGGAACCAGGTTGAAGTTTCTGCTTCAGCTCGACATTCTGTGATTCTGGTCAAATCACTTAGTCTCCCCATGTCTACAACCAAAATGAATTTGTTCTTGTGTGATGTAACCAATGCTCATGTAAAGCACTCCAATACCTGACAAGTCTGCACTATATAACACTGCAAAAACACAATATAATAAGTGTTTTGCACACTTCTGTCATTGGGCTATATTTGGGCTACATCTGGTTGATTTTGGGCTACATTTGGGCTCTTTTGTCTCCGGTGGCCATCTTGGGAGATTTATTTGTTATGAAGTTTCCTAATTTCCTCATGTACTGCAGTCTCCTCAGTAGGAAATGCTTTCAGTTTTTTACTTTGATTCCATCATGAAGGTATTCAGATATGTCACACATTTGCCATAAATTCTGAATGTTAGCACTCTAGTTGCTCATTAGATCACTGTAGTAAAACTACTCCACCATGGAAGTCTGCTCCTGGTATTAAAAGTGCATGTTTCAGTCTGCATGTCAGAATTTTTTAATGAAATAGAAGAGGATTTGAGAAGTCACTCAAAATGTGCCCTCATTTTCTTTCTTCAGCTTTAATCATAATTTCTATGGCAAAATGAACCTCCTCATTGTGTTCCTTTTTAAATTAAATGTTTTAAGTGTTACCAGTTTATTCCAATCAAGATGGCTTCAGGTGTGCCATACTTTTGTCATAATGAAGACAGTAAGCGCTCTAGTTGTTTTTAAGAACATTCTGGGACATTCTGTCATTGGGCTATACTTGGGCTACATCTGGGTGATATTTGGGCTACATTTGGGCTCTTTTGTCTCTGGTGGCCATCTTGGGAGACTTATTTGTTATGAAGTTTCCTAATTTCCTCATTTACTGCAGTCTCCTCAGTAGGAAATACTTTCAGTTTTTTACTTTGATTCCATCAAGAAGGCATTCAGATGTGTCACACATTTGCCATAAATTCAGAATGTTAGCACTCTTTTTGCTCATTAGATCACTGTAGTAAAGCTACTGCTCACCAGGGAAAACTGCTGCTGGTATTGAAAGTGCATGTTTCAGTCTGCATGTCAGAATTTTTTAATGAAATAGAAGAGGATTTGAGAAGTCACTCAAAATGTGCCCTAATTTTTCTTTCTGCAGCACTAATCATACTTTTTATGGAAAAATGAACCCCCTCATTTTGTTCCTTTTTAAATTAAATGTTTTAAGAGTTACCACTTTAATCCAAGCAAGATGGCTTCAGGTGTGCCATACGTTTATCATAAGTAGGACTGTTAGCGCTCTAGTAGTTCTTTGGAACACTCTGGGAAGCTGCAGTAGAACACAAAGGAATCAACTGACAGTCTCTGCCCTTGTTGGATGTACATGTTTTACTGAGAATATCAGACTTCATTCTCACATGACTGAGAAAGATAATGTGAATTTACAGAAAATAAGCTCTCAGTTTAGCCTATAGATCACCTTCCAAACCTCTGTGGTAAAAGCATGAGAAAATATTTTTCTCTCAATCATGATATCCCAGCAGAAGGCTTTTTCACATGGTGAAATCACCTTAGAACATACCACAATTCCTAAAATGAGTATGGTACCATCAACAAATGATTTATAATGTAACTAAAGTCTTAAAACCTTCTATTAACTGCAATGCTTTTTAATGAGGTGCTATCATGTATATTTGTCCCAAGATGGCTGCCAACACTTCTTGGATGAAGTGCTGACAGCCAATCAGATCTCAGGATGAGATGTGTGGTTAGGCTCCGCCCACATATATATATGCTTTTAAATGCTATTTTCTCAGGATCTACTGAACAGATTTACACCAAACCTACAAAAGGCACTTCCTTGACCTAGGGACTACCTCTCTGCCAAATTTCTAGTAATTCTGTTCAGCCGTTCGGGCTGTAGCTCTGTCTAAAGGTCCTATGGAAAAATGCATGGGAAAAACGCGTTTTGGGACCCCCCTTTTATCTCAGCCCCCGCTTGACGAATCCCCCCGAGACTTTCAGGGTAGGAGCGGAGCGTAGCGCCCCACCTATTTTGAGAAATTCGCGAGGATTCATCGACCGGCGCCAAAGTTATTCAAAATAGAATGTTGCGGATTTCCTATGGAAAAGGGGTCCTAACTATAACTACCTACTACTCACACACATAGTCACTCATGCTAATAAAGAATCAAACATACATTTACTTGCATATACAGTTATACACACACCACCATACTTACTTCTACGGAAACTTACACATACTTAGTCTTTTAAACAATCACTTATAGAAACACATACTTATTCATACAGGAACTCTTTCAATCTCTCACTCTCACATATACTCACATATATACACCAATAGTCACATATACTAGTTTAAAACATATGTAGTTACTCATAAAGACACTACTGAGACAGTCATTCACTCACTAACACACCCATACACACACTCATCCACCCATACAGTCCTGCACACATGCTGTGTTCAACACATACAAACAGTGAGTCACTCATTCATGCACCTATGCACTACGTAATACCCCCCACCGAACCATGCAGACACTCAGACTGATACTCAAAAAACCAACTAATAACCTATATAGACACCCATGTAGCTACTCACCAACCCATGCAGCCACTTATACACAAAGTGAGAGACTGATACAGATATTTACATATTTAAACATTACTCACTAAGCCATGTATTCACTATGATACACTTAATCAGTCAGTTACACAATCAATTTTTCAAAAACAAATCATCCATTTAGACACTTATATACCCATTTATTCTTCCATCGACCTTGAGATATACATATATAAAACATATTTAATTTTCAGAAAAACACACATTCACTGGATGATGTCATCAGTGATGTCATCAGTGATGTCATTTGAGATGTCATCAGTGATGTCATGAGTGATGTCACTGACCATGTCATGAGTGATGTAATATGTGACGTCATCAGCAGTGCATTGTGGGCGCCCGAGTTATAGTTAGCTGAACTAACTATAACGGGGGAATTTCAATGGTTTTGTACAAGTGAAAAGTCCAGCTAACTATAACACCCCTGAAACCTATGGTTTTTTCAGTGAATATATATATATATATATATATGTATAGAGTCCAACGCTCACCTTACACACAAAAGTAAGCAGGACACAGCTCCGGATGCGGAAAAGAATTTAATGAGCAAAATTTCCAGCTTTGGCAAAACAGTCCGTGAAACAATGGCAGACGCGTTTCTGGCCTCCGTGGCCGTCATCAGTGCCGGTATCACAGGCTGGTGAATTCAACTGTTAGCTTGGAGATCTGTCCTGATAAGCAGTCTCTCAGCTCCTCCCACTACAGTCAGGTGAGTGAGACGGTGCCGCTGGGCTCCAGGAGAACTGCATGATGGTACTGGCAGTCCAACGTGGTACCTCATACAGTGACGGGAAAACAGACACCTATTAATGCCCCACAGTTCATGGCGCTGGACTTCAAACTGCATATTCCACCTGGATCAATTCGGCTCGCATCCTCGTCCGCATCCTTCTCAGGCAACTACGCGCTGCCTCCTTTCTCCCCTCGCAAACATAACGGCCCAGTGGCAGTAGTTTTCGCTCGGGGGGGCGCCGTGTTTGTACTCATCGTACTCATCCACAAGTTTTGCTGAAAACACGGTGCTCCTGACCGAAAGGGCGTGTCCGAGGCCGGCATCAGCACACCGGCTAAAACATAGAGTCCAACGCTCACCTTGCACACAAAAGTAAGCAGGACACAGCTCCGGATGCGGAAAAGAATTTAATGAGCAAAATTTCCAGCTTTGGCAAAACAGTCCGTGAAACAATGGCAGACGCGTTTCTGGCCTCCGTGGCCGTCATCAGTGCCGGTATCACAGGCTGGTGAATTCAACTGTTAGCTTGGAGATCTGTCCTGATAAGCAGTCTCTCAGCTCCTCCCACTACAGTCAGGTGAGTGAGATGGTGCCGCTGGGCTCCAGGAGAACTGCATGATGGTACTGGCAGTCCAACGTGGTACCTCATACAGTGACGGGAAAACAGACACCTATTAATGCCCCACAGTTCATGGCGCTGGACTTCAAACTGCATATTCCACCTGGATCAATTCGGCTATATGTATATATATATATATATATTTATTTTTTATTTTTTTATCCAAAGCCCAAAAGCATTCCTGATTGCACTCGACTGCTGTTGAAACCATGCGGTTTATTTAATCAAGGCAAACAAACCAATTTAATCTGGTCATTATTTCTTGTGCCCCTTATGCCGATGCGTTTTGAGGTAACAACCTCTTCTTCCTGGGCAGGCTAATGAATATCCGACAGAGACCTCCCACTTGAGGAACCATTTTCTGCATGTTAATATTTTGCCCTACCCATAGTGGGTGTTGCCAAGTACGCAATTGTTAGTCCTCATGTAGGTGCATGCTGGGGTCTGTAGTTCATCTGCGGGAGTATTTTAAATCCACAGTGAATTCTGCAGGCCTTCTGTAAAGCAATTAAAAATCCTTAGTAGGAGTCCGGATCGAGTGTTCATTCTTTTAAGCCACAACAGCAGCGCTACATATTGGGTGTGGAATAGTTCCCACCTCGCAGCCTCTCCTTTCTTTACGGGATGGTGCAATCCAGCACGGCAAGGGCACTGCGTAAAGAATTTTTTTTATCCAAAGCCCAAAAGCATTCCTGGACGCACTCGACTGCTGTTGAAACTTTGCAGTTTATTTAATCAAGTCAAACAAACCAATTCAATACGGTCATTATTTCTTGTGCCCCTTATGCCGACGCGTTTCGAGGTAACAACCTCTTCTTCCTGGGCAGGCTAATGAATGTGCGACAGAGGTCTTTGTACGTTTACCAATGGATGACGATGCAAGTTTCCTAATTGTATAATAAAGCTGTCTGGTTTTTATCTACCATTGTGTGCGTCCCTGCAGCTTTCGGGCATTTGATTGAACATATATATATATATATTCACAGAAAAAAACATAGGTTTCAGGCACGTTATAGTGAGAAATTAGCATTTAAAAAACCTTAGAAATTCACAGACAAAAACATAGGTTTCAGGGACGTTATAGTTAGGAATTAGCATTTAAAAAACTTTTGAAATTCACTGAAAAAAACATAGGTTTCAGGGATGTTATAGTTAGTTGGACATTTCACTCATAGAAAACCATAGAAATTCCCCTGTTATAGTTAGTTGAGCTAACTATAACTCGCACCCCCACAATGCACTGCTGATGATGTCACATATTACATCATTCATTACATGGTCAGTGACATCACTGATGACATCACTGATGACATCTCAAATGACATCACTGATGACATCACTGATGACATCATCCAGTGAATGTGTGTTTCTATAAAATGTAATTATGTTGTATATATATATGCCAAGGTGTATTGAAGAATGAATGGGTGTTTAAGAGTCAGGATGGATGATTAAGTAGGTGTGTGACTGACTGTATAAGTGAGTGATTAATTGTGTCTTGCTTAATTCCTGTGTTAGAGGACTGATACAGACATTCACACAGTTTAGGTTGTCAGATGGTGTGTAAGCAGTTCCATGGTTTGGTTAGCAACTAAATGAGGATCTATATGAGGTATTGATTGCTTGTCTAAGTACCTGAGTGTCTGTGTAGGTGGGTGGGAGGTGTGACTCTGTGCATAGATGTGTGAGTGCATAATTCACTAGGTATATGTGTTCAAGTCGGTATCTGTGAAGGGCTGTATGGCTTGGTGAGTGTGTGTATGAGTGTCTTGGTGAGTAAATGGATGCCTCAGTGGTACATGTGTGAGTAACTCCATATGTGAAAGGAAGTATATATGAGTGTTGGACTGTATAAATGACTATATGTGAGAGTGAGTGATTGTGAGAGTGCCTGTATGGATCAGTGTGTGCTTGTATTAGTTATTGTATTAGAGTGTAAGTATGTGTTAGTATATGTTTAAATAAGTATGTATGAGTGACTGTATGGGTGAATGAATGGATGTGTGTAGACCTACAAATTAGAGAGTGGATATGCACTAACTGCTATTGGTGTGTTCATGGTTTCAAAAATTATAGTCTGTATTTTAGAGTGGGTGTATCAAGTGTTTTATTAGGGTCTGATAAGGTGCATCAGATTTTGACTTGGATGATATCATCAGTGATGTCATTTGAGATGTCATCAGTGATGTCATCAGTGATGCCACTGACCATGTCATGAATGATGTAATATGTGACGTCATTGGCAGTGCATTGCGGGGGCGCGAGTTATAGTTAGCTCAACTAACTATATCAGGGGAATTTCTATGGTTTTCTATGAGTGAAATGTCCATCTAACTATAACATCCCTGAAACCTATGGTTTTTTCAGTGAATTTCAAAGTTTTTTTAAATGCTAATTCCTAACTATAACGTCCCTGAAACCTATGGTTTTTTTCTGTGAATATATATATATTTATTTAGAATTTGTTATATATGTCTAACATTTTGTAATTAATTAAAATTATTATTTATTAATTATTTTTAAGTATATATATTACTTTTTATATATGTAAGTTTCATTTATTTTTAAATTAAATTTATCACTTATAATGGTTAAAATTTACAAATAAATCTAAATATTTTTTTAATTCAAATGTATCATTTAATTAATTAACATTATTTTTTATATATAAAAAAAACGATATTTTGTACTTTGATATTTTTAACAACGATATCTTTTTCCAATATTTTGGTACTTACCATTAGGAAGATAGGAGGTCAATAGTTTTTTACAACGATATTTTTGTCCCGATATTTGTGTAACGCAATATTTTGGTATTCGATATTCTGTCAGTGATCCCTTGTATCAAGGTAAGCCTCATAGTGTGGACTACCATAATCCAGCCTGGGCAATAGAAGAGCTTGGACCTCTTGTTTTAGGTCTTCATGTGGAAGGTAGGGTTTACGTTTCCGCAGAATGCTCAGTTGGTAATTCGCTCCTTTGATGGCTGCGCTAATGTGACCCTGCATATTCAGATGTTTATATAATGCAATACCCAAGGATTTAGCAGAGTCTATGATGTGAGGAGAGCAGTTGAGGACTGTAAGATGTTTCAACCAAAGATCGATCTTGGGGATCTTATTCTGTGGTGAGATGAGAAGGAATTCGGTTTTGGCAGTATTGAGTTTGAGATGGTTATTCATAAGTCAGAGATTTGTATTTTGCAATGTGGAATTGAGGGATATAATGTCCTATGGGGAGGCGATTTTGAAATACAGCTGGGTGTCATCAGTGTACATATGATAGTGGATGTTAGCAGATTTTAAATGGTTTGCCAGTGGTCCAGCAATAGGTTGAAGAGAATGGGTGAGAGAGCAGATCCCTGTGGAACGCCAAGACTGATCGCGTGGGCCTTAGATAGAGATTGGTTCATTTTGACTCTCTGGGATCTGTTTTGCAGGAATGAGGAAAACCATTGCAATATGACCCCTGATAAGCCCATCATTTGCTCCTGTAGTTTCAGTAGACTATCATGTTTAACCGTGTCAAAGGCAGCCGATAAGTCAAGCAGTATCAGAAGGCATGATTCATTATAATCCAGCATTTTTAATATGTTATCCACGACATGAGTAAGTGCAGATTCAGTGCTGTGACCTTGATGGAAACCTGATTTGTGTTGGTCAAGGAGTTAATAGTTGTCTTTGTGGTTGCAGAGTTGGATCTGGACACATTTTTCTAAGAGCTTCTCAAGATTAGGAATGTTGGAGATGGGTCGGAATTTAATAGGATTAGAGCAGTCTGTGTTGGTTTTTTTTAAAGTGGGGGTTACTTGTCCTGCTTTTAGGCAATCAGGGATAGTGTCTTGATATAGTAGGCATTTATAATCTAAGTCCACAGGGGGAGTACACATGCTTTGATCTCTTTGAATATAGATGGAGGTAGAGGGTCAGTGAAGTGATTAGATGGGTTTGATGATGAAAGAATATTGTAAATGTCACTTTTGTTCATTGAAGAGAAGGTGTGTCAAGAGGCATTGTTTTTGGAGGGGTGCCTGGATGGATCACTCCCTTCAGTATACTGGGATGTGCATGAAAACTGAATGAGGCAGCCGGTAGTAGTTCATTTGCTAGTTGCAGTTAATTCTCAATCCTTGTGGTTTTTTCCATGAAGAAGGCAGCCAGTTCTTCGCAGTTTGGGACGGTGCTGGATGCGGAGTTTAATGGATTTGATATGTAGCATGACTGCTGCTTGACTATTTTGAATAGGTTTTTGGGCCTATTTCTGGCTTGGGCAAGCTGTGTTCTAAAGAAATTAGCTTTCACTTGTCTTATTTTTCTGTTTCTATCTTAAGCATTTTAGAAGTTCCAAGGATGGAAAAGATCTGGAGGCTCTTTCTGCTATTCTTAGATTGCGTCTTTCTGTGTTGTTGTTGAACTAGGGATTTGAGTTTTTCTTGGATATATTTTGTTGTTGAAGGGGAGCGACCGAGTCCATGACTCCCAATATGGAAGTATTGTAGAAGTTTGTGAGGTCATTGACATCATCCATGTTGGTCTGTGGAGTCAAGGTATTAATGCAAAGGGTAGTTAGTTCATTGTGGTTTATATTACGAAGATTCCTGTTCCATTGTTTTATTTTCTTCAGTTGCCCTTTCTTCGGGATCATCCTTAAATTGATGAGGAAGGTGATGCGATAATGGTCTATCCAGTCACAGGGGCTAATGGACTCCAAGGAGATGTTGTGCGTCTTTGAGATTATAAGGTCCAGAGTCTCACCCTTGTTGTTAGTTAGCCTGTCACAGATTTGGGACAACTCATGGTTTAATAGGAAGGCCTTTTGGCCGTTCACTAAATGGTCATTCAGGTCATTCCAGTGTCAGTTAAAGTCTCCCAGGAAGATCTGGGGCCCTTGAAGATTATCATTTATTGTGATGATTTCCATGATTTGTTCAATGAACAGTGAGTCATCGCCCGGGAGGTGATAGGAGGCATGTATATTAGAAATGGATTTGTTGTTGAAAGAGATATTGATGCTAAGATATTCGCATGTAGTTAGAGCGATTATTTCCAATTGGAATACTGAGACAGTGTTGCGGTAGCTGCATGCTATTCCCCCACTCGTTTTCTTGGATCTATCTAGTTGGATAATCTTGTGACTAGGGGGAACTAGTAGGTCTATAATGGGATGAGATGAGCTGTTTAACCACGTTTCCTTGATGATAACTATATCAAATCTATGTGAGAGGATGAGGTCGTAAATATCCGCTGTGTGTTTATTTGCCGACCTGCAATTGAGGAGCATGCACTTCACCTGATTATTGGAATGATGACAGGCAGTCCGAGATATATTGATGCGCTTGAGTTTGTCATTGTTTACTACTTTGTGATTGTACCTCGTTTTCTGAATGGGTTCGCTTGGATGGTTTGGATTTAATTTGGACCAGTCTTGTTAATATTCTTTTTGGTCTGATAAGAGAGGAGGAGTTCATGGATCTCACTGTTCCATAGATCTTGATTCCATCTCTTCGGGTGAGAAGCAGCGTTGGGGAATGGTATAATTTTCAATCCGAGATTGGATGTGTGTGGGACATGGAGTTGGGGCATATCTGCATGGGAATCAATTCTGGTTATCATGGTGCTATTTGATCCATGAGAGAACTGTAGATCAGATGTAATGGACGTGAGTCTCTGAATATCGTCCTTTAGATGGCGTAAGCTACAATCGATCTCATTGAATCGCAGTTGCCAATAATCATGTTTATGGGTAGTTATGGGTTGAGGAGGGAGGTTCGGGAGAAGGGAGAAGTAATAAGAGACGCCATACTGAGAAGAGGGGTCGTTAATAGAGGCCTAGCATGCATGGGCATCTGGAAAATTTTGTTGATGATATGCATGAGGATAATGTTATGTGAGGAGACGAGGTGTAGAGAGAATGGTTGTGAGATGGTCAGTGGATCTGGGTGACCTAAGGTTGGTTTGGTGATGGCATATGGGTTTGTAGACATTGTTGTTCTGTGTATAGTGGAGCGTTGTGGGAGTGCTTGGAGGGCTCTCACTAGAGTTCCCAGGGGAGGCAAGAAGGGGTGTATGGAGGGGGAAAAGTTCTATGAAGTCGGGGTCTATACTAGTTCTGTTATTGGGGTGGAACAGATGAGTTGGATCCTATTCCTAGAAAGGTTCTCAAGCTCTGACTGAGATGATGGTTCTGGAGTGGGAGTGGTGGTAGCGAGGGTGGGGAGGTAATTGCTTGTGACAGGAAGTGGGCTGATTGAAATTGGAGTAGCCCTGTGTGTTAAAGAGGGCCACAGTGTTTCATCAAGAGCGTTACGGTGATTTTGAGAGGGAAGATTGAGCTTGTTGTAACCTCCTTTTTAAGAGCAGGAAAGATCTTGTCAACTAAGGTCAGATTTTCATTCGAGGACTGTATTAGAATGATTCCATTACTGTATATAGATATGGTAGCGTTCACCCTGCAGAAGGTAAAGGGAGAGACAGATATTCTAAGTCCGTGAGGTGCCTGTGATGCGCAGCGTGGAGATATTTCTCCATTGGGCTCTCCTTTTTCTATGAAATATAAGGTCATTAATTAGAGCTTCCTTGCTGGCGCAAAAATAGAGGTCTGAAATAAGACTTTCTGGATGTGTTTTGAGTAATTGGTGTTTATGTTTTTTTGATGCATTTTTGGATAGATTGGGGGGTATTTAATAGAGAAGGCATTTTGGCCTGAGGTGTCCCGTTTTTTGTTCATTGTTTATTGCTGGAGTGTACCTCTGAGGGATGTGAAAGGTCGTAGGTGGTGTTTCTGATCAATCTTCTATTATTGTAAGGTGGTGAAGAAATACAAAAGTTGTAGAAGCTAGATTATATGTGGTAAACCTTTTGTTAGTGGTAAAGTTGAATTGTGGAGAATGGAGTATCCTTCTGATCGGGATCTCATTCCAGTGGTGCCTAGGTCAATCATATTGGTTTAAGAGATAAGGCATACAAATGTCTACTGTGCATTTTCTCTCTTGTCTCCATTCTTTCAATCTCAACTTCTTTCTCAGCTTCTCTTCTTTGCTTACCTTTTTATTTTTCCTGTCTTTCTCATCAATTTCTTGCTGTCTTCCATTCACATTTTTGCTTTCTTTTATCCTTTCTTCCTCTACTTCTCTCCCTTTTCTCTTGTTTCTGTTTTGTTACTTTCTTTTTTCTTTCTCCCTTCCCCTCATTTCTTTGCTTTCTTGCTGTTCTCTTTCTTTACTGTTTTATTCCTAATCTTTCCTTTATTATTTCTAATCTTCTTTCTTTATTCCTTTCCTTTCTTTGTCTGCTTCTTTTGTACTTTTTTCTTCTTCTCTTTACTTTGACTTGTACTCTACTTGCTCTCCTTTTCTCTTACCTTCTCTTGTTTTTATTTCTGACTTGCTCTTTCCTTGACCTTACTTCTCCTACCTTTTTCTTTCTTTCTCTACTTTACCTTTTTCAGTTTCTTTCTTTGTCACTTTTTCATTTACTGCTTTATTTCTTCTTTCTCTCTTTATTTTTTCTTCGTTTTCTGCCTTTCTCTTTCATGCTTATTCTTTTTCTTTGTAATTCTGCCATCGGTCATGTCTTTTCCTTCTTAGTTTCTCCTTTTTGTTTCTGTTTCTATTGTTCTCATGTTTCTTCCTCTCCTTTTTTTGTGATCACTTCTTCTTTTTCCTTCCCTTTCTCAAGCTGTCTTCTGACCGCTCTCTTTTTCGCTCTCTCTTCCTCTCTCTCCTTTTCTTTCTCGTCTCTCATTCACTCCTCTTTCCTTCTCTTTGATTTTTTCTTTGTGTATCCTTTTTTCTCTTACACTGTCTTCTTGGTCTCTTCCTTTCTTTACTTCTTCTCATTGTGTTCTTCCTCTACTTACATTTTTCTCTCGTTGTCTTTTGCTTCCTTTCTTTCTCATATTTCTATTTTCCCCTCTTCCTTCTTTTCCCCCCTATCCTTTTCTCTTCCATTCTTTCTCTCTTTTCTGGCTTCTTAAAGCTCTCTCTTCATGGATTAATGCATGTGTCATTATTTCCCTACTGCTGTACAGTGTGAAAGTCACTGCCGAGATATGTTTACTTGTCGATACCTATGAAGTCTACATGGGCCTCACAAAATGCTTATTGCTAATGGTCCTTCAAGCCCTAACTCTCAAAATGAGAGCAGTATCATCTTATTTATTGCAGGACAATGAGAACCTAAGTCTAAATTAGACTCTCACCTCTCAGAGGGATTCATAAACAACAGCCTAAAACGATCCATCGGGCCCCATAAGTTAACATTTCCTGTAGAGCTAGTGGGACATTTATGCTATATGTTTACTGGAGCAGGAATGAGATACTTTAGGGGCAGTGTTTAAGTTATTTGGACTTTATGTACCCTTATTGAACACTGTTATATTAGGCAGTAGCTCAGGATGGTTTCAATGACCAGAAATACGTCTCACTTCAGGACAGGCTGGGGACATCTGTTCTAAACAATTAAGGACCTCAGCAACATTCTGTGAGAGAACTGTGATTGAGCCGACTACACTCAGCATTGATACATCATAGATACATCATCCCCAAGAAACAACACAGGCAATAAACGTACATGAAGGAGTACAAGTTCCACGCTAGATTATCATCAGTGTTCACATAAACTACTTTTATGGTCAATTACTCTAGCTAGGACTTATTTATGCAGTCAGTGAATAGAAACAAATGTATAAAAATAGTGCGGGAAACAGCCTAAGCCACAAACATGATTCTAAATGGCCAAAAATGCCTTTGGCACGCACACTGGAAGATATGAAATGAGGGGCATATTTACTATTATTTCACTCAATGCAGCGCAGCAAGGGAACTTGCTGCTCAACTTGCATGAATGGAAGAGAGGAGAAATTATCCATATTTGCATAGGTAGGGAGCATTTCTCCTCTCTCCTTGCTTTGGTGCACTGTGTGCTGCCAAGCGCCAATGCAGACACCCTTGCATCATAGCGCAAAGGTGCTTGCATTACAGGCAGGATGTTGTAATTCCCTGCACAAATACAACCCAAAGAGGCATTTTCCTCTTTCTATGTGTGATGCACAATGCATCATTTTTTTGGGAACATATTTTATTGAGTATATACACCAAGCATTTAATCAGAAGACATCAGTTAGTATGGTCGAATGTTGACATGTATACTCTCAAAGGGAACAATAACTTAAGCACATAGCATAGTAGCACCTCTATGCTACCACCGTACAGCAAGCGATCTATAGCAGAGAAAGATGACCAAATCTGCACATTACTCTCCCAAGTGTTGCCCGGTTTAGTCCCAGCGTAGTTGACCATTGAATGGTATATACCTGTGCAAGGTAACAGTCTTTGGTAACCATGCCACTTCCAGTTAAGAAAACGAAACCCATTTCCACGCCCATCCCCCCCTCACAAACTCAGCGTAAAACATATACAGGTAGTTGACCCATTCTAATGCAACATAATCATGGAGATCTAATTCTTCACACCGTAACAGTAACCATCATTGTATTATATAGATGTACTTTAGATCAAACTGACCTCAGATTTCCGCCAAAAATCACCAGCGGGGGGTGTATATGGAATCTATCAGTACGTTTACAGGTCAACAGCAACAAACTCTTCCATCAGCACATTCCATTTCAGAGAAATGGGTGTCCTACGCAACCCCCTATGTTCTTCCCTGTGCAGCTCAGCGCCCTCTGCCCTTCCCCATCTCACCATTTCACTGTGCCATTCCTGTAGTGACGGTGGTTTGGCGGTCTTCCATCTCATGGTAATGTTACGCTTAGCTAATATTAAGGCAAGATTAGCAAATTTGTTAACTGGGTTTCCCTTTTTCCGTTTTGGACCCAACCCCGGCAGGCAGAATTCCAGCGAGACATTATTCCGCATCGGGGCAATGTCCTGCAGTATCGCACATACGGACGCCCAGTAGTGTCGTAGGCGTGGGCAGTTCCATAGCATATGTATCAGTCCTCTTCCAAGAAATGACAGCGCGGGCAAATATCCACCGCATCCGGAAACATGGAAGTCAGCCTGCGTGGGGTCAGGTAGGCCATGTGTGGGAGGATGAGTTGTATAAACTTAAATTTAGGGTTCCTTGATACTTTCCTGGGGTATTCCAGAATAGTGCCCCATTCTTTATCAGTCAGTGCTCGGCCCACATTGGCATCCCACCTGTTGTGGAGAGGTGGGAGTGTCACTGCTGCTATCGTTCGGATTCCTCTGTATATCCACCTCGTTAGATGGCGCCCATTTCCCATTAAATATTGCATAGTGAGTAGAGAGTGCGTAGTTGGTTCTATCCCCTCTGGGGCCCAAGTGTTACGTACGTAGCGAGAAACACTAGCATGCAGGAGAAAGAGTGTGTTCGGTACTCCATGCTCTCGGACAAAGACATTATGAGGCATCAGGGCACCGTCCAGAAAGAACATGCCCACTGTACGCACTCCTGCATCTCCCCAAGCTAATATTCTTCTATTCGTAACAGTGCCCGGCTGCGTGGGGATTCCCAACTGAGGAATAGTGGGGGCATATGGAGCCACTGTGTGATGGTGTATCTTAAAACATTCCTCCTATACAACAACGCGACCCTCAATAGATGAGGCGCCGTCGTGGGAATCTTGCTGTTGGGTAATATGAGCATATGTAGGTCACCTCTTTGCCATGACTGCTGAGACATACCAATCTCCTGCAAGTTACGGCCCGCCACCCAATACGCTAGCCATTATAGTTGGCTCGCGTAACAGTAAGCTTTCCGGTCCGGGACCCCCATTCCCCCTTGTTTAGTGTCTAGCTGTAGCTTTGCGATTCCAATGTGTCTTCGACCTTTTCCCCAGATTAAATCGATCAATAGGGAGGACAATGATTTAAAAATCTGTACCGGGACCATAATGGGCAAATTAGTGAAATAATATAACAATCTAGGGAGCATCACCATTTTGGCGATTGCCACTTTGTCCGCCACCGATATGGGTAGGGATGTCCAGAATTTTATTTGGGACTTGAGGGCATTTATAGTACGGCGTAAGTTGCCATCTAGAAGGTCTGTCGTTTCCCTGTATACTTGGATTCCTAGGTATTTGAAGGTAGTAGGTGCTATTTGAAACGTCCATTTCCCAAAGCCTAGAGGGCCACTACGTGTTGTGTCATTAAAGAAATAAACATAGGACTTGCTCTCATTTATCGAGAGCTCGGAAAGCCTCTTGAATGTGTCAAAGGTGGCAGGCATAGGTGCAAATCCCTCGTCTAAGTTTTTGAAATATAAAATTAAATCATCTGCATATGCGGAGACAATATGTGTGTTGGGCCCTATTACAATCCCCTTATTACCCGGTATATTACGTAGTTTATGCAGGAGAGGCTCCAGAGCCAAGATGAATAGTAAGAGCGATAGCGGGCAACCCTGCCTGGTTCCCCGTGCAAAACTGTACTGCTGCGAAATATGCCATCCCGTTCCAGCCCGCGCCGTGTGGTTCAGGTATAACAGCCACACCCATTTGATGTAGTCCTCAGGGATGTTAAATCTGGAGAGAGCATAGAACATATGGTTCCAATGTAGGGAATCAAAGGCCTGATGTAAATCAAGCGAAATGCAGACTCTAGTATCAGCTGTTGTCTGCTTATGCGCCATAATTTGGTGCACTCGCCTAATATTAAGTGCCGTGCTTCTGCCCGGGACAAAGCTGCATTGCTCA
Organism: Triturus cristatus; assembly: GCF_964204655.1. Lineage (NCBI taxonomy): Eukaryota > Metazoa > Chordata > Amphibia > Caudata > Salamandridae > Triturus > Triturus cristatus. Next base: position 946,771,361 of record NC_140594.1, on the reverse strand, counting down.
TTGTGTATCAGCTGCGGTATAAACTAACAGAGTCTATTCGCTAACAATTTACTCAATATTTGATAGTCCATATTTAAAAGGGAGAGAGACCTATAACTCACCATATCTGCACTATCTCGGCTGGCATCAGAATCGAGACCACTGTCGCTTGTAGCGTGGTAAGGGGAAGGGCACCATCCTCCAGGGATAACTGATACAACCGCAGTAAGTAGGGCACTAATTGGTCAGAGTATGCCGCATAGAATTCAATGGGTAGACCATCCCCCCCGCTGCTTTACTATGGAGCAAACTGTTAATCGCCCGCTTAATTTCCATGCAAGTCACCGGCTGCCCCAATTCCTCTTTATGGTTTTGTAATAAGTGTGGGAGCTGCAGACCGTCAAAGAAGGGTTCAAAGTCTACAGCAGTAAGGTCAGTCAGTTTTTCATATAATGTCTCATAGTAGTTTTGAAAAGCAGTATTTATTTCTACTTCAGTGAAAACTGTATCCCCTTCCATATTCTGGATCTCCAGAACAGGAGACACCGACGGGGCGTCCTTAATTATTCTAGCCAGCAGTGGGCCTGCTCTATCTGCCATGGCATAATGTTTCTGAGTGTAAAGACGGTAGTCTAGAATGCATAGATCTTCTAATAGTTCTGCATGTTTTATATGTGCTTCTTGCAGCTGTATTTGGTGTGCGTCATTTAGTGCAGCTTCCTGCTCTAGTCTACCCAGGCAATTTTCGACCTCCGTGAGTTGTTCAATAAGGGCATGTCGTGCTCCTGCTTCTGTACTAATTTTTACCCCTCGAATTACCGTCTTAAAGGAATCCCACTCAATTTGACAAGTGGTTGCCGTGCCTTTCAGTGAAGTATGGCTGTGGAAAGCGCACTACGAAAGACCTGGTCTTCTAAGAGCAGGGGCTGCAATTTACAGGTCGGTACTAGGGTAGGAATCCTGCCCCACTGAAGTGTAAGTTCTACAGGATTATGATCAGAGAGTGTTTTACCCAAATGTGTTGAGTCACTGACGGAGCCAAGTAAAGTCAAGGAGCAAAATATTCGGTCAATTCAGGTATGTAACCTGTGTGGTGGTGAGTAGAAGGAGTATTCCCTGTCATTGGGATGTGCCGCGCGTTATGTATCTCCTACCCCCACCCATCCACCCACCCTTTCAGTGCAGCTGCCATCTTCCTACAGCCCGTGTTGTGCAAGGGGGGGTGAGATCTATCCAGATCAATAGCAAGCACCGCATTAAAATCTCCACCCAATATCCAGGGGTAGTCCTCCCAGCCCACCAATTTCGTGCTAAGGATCTTCAGGAATTTGTCCTGGTCAGTGTTTGGAGCATATATGCTTACCATTACAAAGGGCTCTCCATCTAGCAATCCATGTATTAAGACATATCTACCCTTCAGGTCAATTTTCTGTTATAATACCTTGAAAGGAGTACCATTCCTAAGCCATATCGCAGCTCCACGATAAATGCCGAGTAGGATGTAAAAAACAGTTGTCCCTGCCATTTCTTGTGTAACTTAACTGCTTCATCATGGCTCAGATGGGCTTCTTGAAGAAACGCAACATTGACTTTCCGTCTGTTTAGCTGTGCCAATGGTCTATGCCTTTTATGAACAGAACTGAGTCCTCTTACATTCCAAGAGCTGTACTTCTATCTGCTAGGATGAGTCATCAGGTGCTATGTGAGGTGATCTATTGCGAACATAGAGGATACTAGGCCAATCTGGAGTCATGTAACCTGAAGCTGAGCCTGCATAACTATAAAAACTCCCCAATACTAGGATCCCCCAGAGAACATCAGAGGACCAAACCATAAGAACAAGTTCAACAGGAACTCTACATAAACAATACCATAGTGCATTCGCCAAAGTGGGGCTGGCAACCACCACGGTCCTAACATTCAGCATCCCGTATGTAATTACATGATTCACAACACTCCAGCACAAGCCCCATCATCATGAAATAGGCATAAGGAACAGGATCATCAAGAGCCATTATAGACATCGAGTCATACTAATTAGTACTTCATACTGTACCAACTTCCGGAGTTCAGATCATACCACCTCAATAGTCATGCGCAGTCTGTGGAGTAACTAATGGAAATAATGTTAGACTGGTTTTAGAGTCTAAGCGAACTGTGGCCTCATCTGAGGAGCGGACAGACACAGCTCGGGATTGGGCATCATGTTCCGCCAGGGCCGCCGCTGTCAGGAGAGCATCCCTCTGACTGTCCGAGATCTGTTCTAGAGAGGGGCTCACACCGGCTCCAGTTCCACGTCGTCGAGGCTCTTCCATGGTGACTACATCCTCACCCTGTGACAAGGATCGTGCAGACTGGTGCGGTAGGATCGAGTTTTGGGATACAGGAGGCGTGAAGGTGATCTCCAGCTAGTCCGCCACTTCCTCAGGATTATCAAAAAATATCGATTTTTGGCCAGAAATGACTTTCAATCGGGCCGGAAAAAGTAAGGCATATTTCAGATAGTGTGCTCTCAGTTTCTTTTTAACATCTTGAAAAGAAGCTCTCGCTTTCTGGATCGCTAGTGTAAAGTCCGGGTAGAGGGAGATTGTTTTATTCTCGAAGCGGATGGGGGCATTCTCTCTTGCAGCACGGAGGATCGTGTCACGGTACTTATAGTTCAGGATGCGTGCTATTAGTGGTCTGGGTGGCGCTCCCGGGAGGGGAGGCCTAGGCGGCACTCTATGTGCCCTTTCTACACTATAAAGCTCCGTCAGGCCCTCCTTTGCTACATGTTCCCCTAGCCACTTTCCCACAAACTGGGTGGGATTACGCCCCTCACTCCTTTCCAGTATTCCCAGTATGCGGACATTATTTCGGCGGGATCTCCCTTCGGCATCATCCACCCTGTCTCGTAGCTCCTTCAGTTGGTGCTGTAGCTGTTCCATTTGGGAAGTATGTATAGTTTATTGCGGTATCAAGTCATCTAGGGCAAGTTTGTTTGACTTTACCTTGTCTGCCAGTTTTTTGTGGTCTGCTTGTAAGAGTTTGAGGCTGATAGAGAGCATCCCTATTTGTGTTTCGATTGCGACACGTGAATCTCTGATTCCTTTTAGTATCAAGTCCAGCTTATCAGGGGGTTGTTCAGCCCCTGTGGGTGGCACTACATCAGTATCAGATTTATGCGCCAGATCTTTGCGCGTTGCAGTATGTGTCATCAGATGCTGGGGGATCAGGTTGTTTAGCCTTGGGGTGACCCATGCTGTAGAGAAGCGATGATCCCACGCAACAGCTTCCTCCGAAAACACTAGCGGGGTGACCCGCCTTCGTTCCACTTATTGTAGCTTGGAGTCAGGCTGTGTCACTGTACATCTAAGCCCAATGTCCCTCAAAGTCGTGCAGGCAGGGAGGACGTTAACCTGAATAAATGGTAGGCCACTATACCAGGGAGGCGCCAGACAACCGATGGCTGTGCACACAGGAGTTGCACCAAGTCCTCGCAGGCACACTCGCGTGCTGGGGATTACCTTGCCGCACAATGGTGGTGAAGCAGCGTGTGTTCACAGGGCAGCAGTGCAGACAGACCTTGTCCTCCACAAACTGGTACACTCGGGCCCCGGTGCCACTTGCCGCTGGTCACTTCGCTATATCTTGAAGGAAATAGCAGCAGCTAGTCACGGTGCAGCGGCGAGGCAGAGGCAGGTCCTCCTTTTAACCCTATCGCAGGGGCCCACAGGGTATAACTGTGACGTACCCCAACGCACCGAGGCCCACTGTCGCCAGCAATGCAGCCCTGCTCCCCAACGCCACCGCAGCACAACCAGCCAGCCACCATGTAGGGCACCAGCGCAGCGACACTTCATAGATTTACCTTCACATCGCGGCGCCGGTCATCAGGGCAAGTCAGCGCTCCCCGTGCTGCATGAGCGCCTGTGTCCCAGGCGAGAAGTCCGCAAGGTATCTCCGCAATTCCGCTAGTTTTGGATGTCCACAGCAGGAGTACAAGGCAATGATGAATTAAAGTGCAGTACTGTTGTGCATCTTCCCCACACGTCTGCGGTCGAGGATATACTCAGCAGTAATCCAGGCAGGGTAGGCTCTGTAGTCCTGCTAGCCTGGACAAGGCTCCCTGCACAGTTCCAGCAGCTCCCCAGCGGCCCACAGTGTAGCACCGTCCTCATCTGCTATCGGCCGCCATTTTGTCTCTTCCTCGCCGGGCAGTCCGTTTATCGCCAGGCCGGGTGTATGCCGCGTTCTGGGCAGCACATACACAGGCAGTGCGGGCAGTTTAAATCAGTCAGCAGCTACTTCCGATCCCACTCCACCGACTCACGATTCTCAAGATCGGCAGCGCTGGTATGCCGTAAGTCGGCATCCGGACCCCCCGTGACAGGGTTGAAGGTGCCTCAGGTGCTCCGCCTAGACATGCATCTCTTTTTGGCTCCAATGGCCCCCGCTCTCGCAGGATTTTTGGTGATGTGTCGAGGCTCGGCTCTGAGCTCTTTCAGCTCATGTCTGCCATGCTAAGCAGTTGGCCACGCCCCCATGTACAATGCATCATACATCGAAAGAGGAAATGAGAAGAAAAAAAGATTTTTCTCCTCCTTGTGCCATCCTCTAGAAGATGTACCAATTTGATGCAATACCAGGTTTACAAACCTTTATAAATCTAAAATGTTATCAAATCCATGGGTAAATGCATGGGAACACACATGCTCCAGCCATGGATTGAATACCAGCTGGAAATGTAAGTAAAGCATCACAAGTCACTGCGTTACTTTTAATTACAAAGCCAGGCAAGACGGCGCAAATTGCCCCATGGGTGGCTCTGTAATTCTTACTGAAGACTTTGCACTGTCCTTGAGCCACCTTGCAATCTGGGCCTCGGCATTCATTAACCTATGGGACAGTGGTATAAAAATTGTTGAATGACCATAATGCAAGCAAGGGATGTGTCACTGCACCAGCTCCACTATTTACAGCTACACCCCTGCTGTCTGACTCAGTACTACTCTGACAGGTTTAAAAGTACTCTTTTTATATTTATTTATCAATTTTATTGACATACAAACAAAATACATTGTAACAGAAAACCATCTATAACCTTGAGTCGAAAATGGCATTTGTACATGTAATTTCCTGTGTGAATGCATCTGCAGCAGTTACTCTGTTGCAAAAAGATATATGATACAAGATAATAGTACAGTAGCAGATTATCTATGGCCACAGCTATCATGGTGGGTGCCTGTCCTGCGGGAATCTCATGTTTTTAGATAGTGTGATCAATGTCGGAATATCCTCAGCTGGCTTGCCATCATAACTCATCATTTTCATTCTTATTTCTTCGTCCGTACAGCATTTCCCCACATTCGTGAGCCAGCATTGCAACTTGGGGGCTTGAGGCGTAGCCAAGCAACTGCCGCCCACCTTTTTGCCAACGACAGGGTGAAATCAATCAATCTATTTTTCATCTTATTTTTGTACGGATCCACCTCTACTCCCAGTGCCACAGGTATGTCACCTGTGGCATCAGACATTTTGTAATCTGTAAACCTCTTTTGAATTGGAATGCCAACTGTCTCCCGAAAAAGTATTGTTTTTGACTTGTAAAAGTTCAAAGGCAGGATGGCCTAACAAGATCCACAATCGTTTTTAAAAGCTCAGGATGACTTCTGGGCTTCCGTTTTCATAACTTTACTTGAAAAAACAGAATTAATAAGATTTCTGGCACTGTGTATTTGAATGAGCAGCTACAAACCAGTTTTGCATATTTCTTGGAGGCCGGAGCGCAGAATTTGACCCAATTGTCAGAAAGCGATTGTGGTGCAGGATATGACATTTCTGGCCCTGCTGTTTATGCTCAGACAATTCGGTCCAACTGAGATGAAGTGGGATATTACAAACAAAAGTGATCATATATTAATTGCAAGTTGTCTAAATTAGGATTTTTATGGCAAGAAGCAATTTGATTCCATTACTACGGTCGCAGAACATTCCAAGACAATTTCCCTCAGACCATTGGGTTACCTTACCTTTATTTTGTACTGCGGACCAGGACTTCTCTATACATTACTTTGCTAGTGATTACTGTCTTAGATTCACCTTAATTATTTGGCATATTTCACCTTAGTGATCTTTTTGACCTGAATATGTGATTATTTTCTGTTTCCTTTCATCAACCCAACAACTCCTTGATGAAGTTGTATTGACCAAATACATTTCAGCTGTTTCTCTTCACATCATGATGCAGCACGGCTATTATAACACCTTTTCTTATGACACCAACCCAGAAAAACCCATACACCATTTGTTAATCGGTGGGACCCATGACACAGAAACACACAATCACTCAGTTTTCTGGATCAGTGATAAGTAGACGAGCTGCAAGGCATACGGGGTACCTTGTTAAAACTTTACCTAACTAATAAGTATGTACACATTATATACATTTGATTTTGGAATTGTCGGTTCTATACATCAAGGTACTCCGCTATTTCGGTCAATGGACCAACTAGTAGGAATCAGTTGATGGCGATTAAGTCCAGCTCAATCACAATTAAAACCTTTTAACAATTATAGATCATAACTTTAATTCTAATAACCACAGACTTAGTTTTGAGTTAGCATGACATTTTATCTAGATTCATTGAATAAATGGAATAAGTAAAGTTTTATTAGACAAATATTCTAGACATTATTTTCTTAAGTATTTAAGTAAGATTGAATAGAAAACGGAAAATACTCATTACCCTTGCCTTGAGAATGATTCACCAGAACATGAATCGAAGATCACAGGACAGGTTCCCAAAACTGACTGTCTTTCCCTCTAACCGCCTCGGACGTATTCCCTCCCAGGATAGAATCCCGCGACGGTCTCGTTCCTTTTCCCCATCAACGTTCGAAGTCCAAAATTGTCAAAGTTTGTTCAGCATCAGAAGGAAAAATCGTCTCAAACAGACAGCGGTCGTGTTGAATAGATCAATGTGGAAAAAGCGAGTGCGACCACGTCATTGTAAGCACAACTCTTTTATACCCTTTCACTAACTTGCTATACCCAAAATTGATAACTTTTTAGGGGCTACATTCATTCTGATTGGTCCATTGGAGGGGTGGTGATGGTCACCTCATTGTCCTCCTTGCTTGAACCGGTTCCGCAAATACTCTATTCATACAATATTCCACGTGATTCATCAAGTCCAAATGTTCTTTAACTTTGTTAATATATTTGCAACATTATTCGATAGTCATGAATTAGTTCATCTTCTGGAGTTCGTCCCTCCCATCCGTCCCCATGCATTCATGCTGAACTCTTGGCACAACTCTTGTCTTAGGTCAGCCTGGCCTTGACATCTCTCACTCCAGGCATAGGTCACACACTTGTGACTGGAACTTCCACTCTGCTGATGCACGGGGGCCATCTTTATTCGGCGCACGCAATCACGTCCCTCGACAGCAGCCATTTCCCCAGCGAGGCCAAGCAGGCCCGAACGGAACTAATATGAAAACAACATAGCAGAAATTAGACATAGAAAATAAGCCCTTCTGTTTACCACCCACCATTCTAATGACCCGTGTTAGGTGTTACCTAGTATAAGCGACATTTAAAGCCATTTTACTTACCATCTGCATTCTTTGCCTCGATAAAATCTTACTATACACGAAACACTTGCAATTGACGTCTACTTTCTACATGAATCACAAACCTATTTTAATTTAACTTCACATTTGTAAATAAATTAGATTTTTGCAAATGCCAGTTAGTTTCCCGCATGTAGTGTCTAATTAAAGGTGCATTTGTTGATTAATACATGCATTCAAACAGTTAGGGGCCGATTAGGATGGCGGGCTGACTTTCGTCCACCCGCCACCCTAGCAGTGCTGAGATCGTCCGCCAGTGGTGCGGCAGTCCCGCACCTGCAATTGGGAAGCCACCGCCACCATGGCAGTGGCATCCTCTATTCCCAGGGAAACAACCTTTACAACGCAACTTTTACAACGTAATGCTATTACAACGCATTTTTTACAACGCAAAAGCTTTTACAACGCATGCATTTACAACGCATGCTTTTATATGGTAAGTACTTTTACAACGCATATACCATTACAACGCATTTTTTAAAATGTTTTATTTTTTAGAAATATGATGTTTGAAAAATAATTAATTAATATTTTATTATTTATATTAAATACTATATTTGAAAAATATGAAAGAGTAATTATTGAGTATTAATTATTTAATATTTAAGAAAAATTTAAAAATATGAGTAGTATATTAAACGATTAATACTAGAGTATTTTTAAAATATGAAAGAGTATTTTTTAAGTTTAATTAAAAAAATTAAAAAAGTATAAACAATGAGTAGTATTATGAGAGATTAATACTTGAGTATTTTTATCTTTCTTATTAAAACTGTAATTAATAATATAAAATATTTTTTTTTAAAAGAGTACTTTTGGAGTATTTTAAAAATAATTAATTAATATTTTATTATATAAATAAAATACTATATTTAAAAAAAAAAGAGTATTTTAATAATTAAGAAAAATTTAAAAATATGAGTAGTATAAAAAAAGATTAATACTTGAGCATTTATAAAATATGAGAGTATTTTTTAAGTATAATTAAATAAATTAAAAAAGTATAATAAATGAGTAGTATTAGGAGAGATTAATACTTGAGTATTTTTATCTTTCTTATTAAAAATGTAATTAATATAAAACATTATTTAAAAAAAGAAAGAGTACCTTGGGAGTATGTTAAAAAAAATAATTAATATTTCATTATTAATATTAAATACTATATTTTAAAAATTTGAAAGAGTAATTATTGTGTATAAATTATTTAATTTATTTTGAAAAAATAAAATATATGACTAGTATTATAAAAGATTAATAATTTTTTAAATATAAAAGAGTTTTTTTAAATTAAAAAAAAAATAATAATAATAATAAATGAGTAGTATTATGAATGATTAATACTTGAGTATTTTTAACCTTCAAATTTAAAATGTAATTAATGAAAAAAAATATTTTAAAAAAGAAAGAGTACTTTTGGAGTATTAAAATATGAAATTAGAATAATGTTAAAAAAAATTAACAAAATTAATATTATATTTAAAATATTAATAGTGTTATTAAAAATGAATTTAACATAAAATGATACCAAAAGAAAATAGAACTAAGAAAAAAGAACTTACTTTAAAAAAATTCCCACGCTTTTGCATTGAAGTCTATGTGCTAAATTGTCCTTCATTTATTTTGTCAGCTTAAGAAGATACAACCCGCGGGACAAGAAAAGAAGGAGCGAAAAGAGAAGAAAAAGCAAGTTTGAAAGGAAAAAGAAAATAGAGTCGAGGTAAGGAACACATTTAGTAAATTTACAAATTATAATTTACATTTTACATGTTTAAATAACAAAATTAAAAATAAATAACAGTAAACAAATAAGGTTTATTAAATATTTCTTTATTAGAAAAAACATAGAAAAAACATTTTTGATTTATTGTTTTTTATAACATAATGTACATTTTTTAGAAAACATATACATAATTTATTAATATTTATAAACATTTATTTATAGAAATAGTAAATAAAATAGTCCTTTTTTAACATTGATGCACGCGATGACGTCAAAACGTGAACGTAAACGTAAGGCGCCATTTTGAAGAGCATCGGAGGAGGAAGCAGCAGGAAGCTGATCTGCGTCCAGGTAGGAAACTTTTTCACATTTATTTATAGATATAACGTTAAAACAAGATACATATATAGTAAAAAAGGAATAAGGAGAGTTTGCGGAATAACTAATTGATCTTTAAAATGTAAAAAAGCATGTCCACGTTCATGTCATTAGTGTATGCCTATGTCGGGTCGCGAAAATGTATTTGTTCATAAAAAAATGTAAGTAACTGTAACAGTAATGTAAGTTACTATTAAAAATGTTTATTTCATAACTTCGGAACCATTACAAATGATTTAAATCTTCATTTTTTATAAAAAAAAGTTTGCGTATTCATAATTTGTGAAAAAAAAGATTGTTATTAATTTGGTGTTTATGCAGCAATGTGCATTTCGGAAAATGGATTGACTTTTGAAAATTTGAATAGGTAGAGTTTTTTTGGAATTTATGGGTGGTAGTTACTTAGGAAGTTTTCAAATAATTATTTACTTGCGATTGATTTTTGGAAAGTTGGTCGAATATTATGGAAAAGTTGCTTTGGATACATTGGTTGTTTGGAAAAAAATGAAGATTGGGAAAGAAAATACAAAAATTAGGAGACCCGACTTGTAATTTTGAAAAAATGTTTGAAAAATAATTGTATGCCAATTGTAATTAAAGGATATTTAAATTTGAAGCAAAGCAGGAAAGTAAGTACATAACTATTTTTAGAAAGAAAGAATGTTAGCAAGATTTTCCAGGTAGTCTAGAGCCACACACCACGTAAATTGTTGTAATATAGCCAATAGTCTCTCAGACATTTCCTTAGTTTTGAAAGTTACTCGTGGGTTTAGACTACCTGCAAGTGTTTGGGCAAGTCACATTTCTTGAAAACTTTGCTCCTTCTTCAAAGTTTCCAAGAAAGAGTAGAAATTTGGATGAGGTTTGCCAATTGTATGGTTGAAGGAGTTATGCCATCCCTCAATGGCATTATTTGTTTTTGCTTCTCCCTCTAAACAGCTCGTGTAGCAGTTCCACCACTCCACATGGAATCGTGGCTTCCTCCTGCGACCCGATCTGCTTAGGTGCCCAATCCATGTGTCCTCGAAATAATTTAGGATGGGTGCCAATTTCTCTTCATTACTTGTATAAAAAACAGATTCTATAATAGCAGTGTAGTACTCGTCCACACTATCGGGAGGAACAAAACAAAGTGCTGTTAATTTTTTTAGTTCAAACTGTAGTTTGCTATCACGAGAATATTCTGCAACTAGGGATGTTTTTTGTAATTTACGCCAAAAAGCCTGGGAAAAATGGAAAAAACATCCCTGAATTTGGGTATCCGTGTACGTTTTATTGATCACATTGATCATGCTCAATTCAAAATCTATTATTATTTTCCTAGGACTTTGAGAAGTTTTACTTTTAATAACTGATAAAAGTTCAGAGTATGTTGCAGAAGTCTTATCAGGTAGCAAACTATATACTGAGGGAATTACATTATTGTTAATTTTGGCATGTATAGTGTAAATTTGAGTGAAAGGATGGGGTGTACTTTTAAACGTCCCATCCATCATCCAAATTTCACTATTTTCTAACTTTGCAAGGTTACGTGGGGTACTAAAAATAAGAATTCGTTTCTGAGGGTTTTGGTTGTCATGCAGAAGGAAAGGTTCATCAGAAAAAGAAATAGAAAGATCATGTGGAATTCTAATATCAGAAAAAGTATGTGGTGTAGATAATTGGATGTTACTTGCCTGCTTTTGTCTTTGAATAATTCGTCTCAAATTAGGAATTATAGGCATGTTACTATCAACATGACTGGGGACATGCTGTGCAACCTCTCGTAAAATGGATCCTGTAGAATCATTGGAGGTGCTTGCAATAGCTTTCATTTCATTAACAGTTTCTCTTATTTCTACCTCCATTGCAGAGGCAGAGTGGTTATGTTCTGTTGTTTTTACAACTAAATTATCAAGTGTAACCGCTCTGCCACTGCAATGGGTAGTGTAGTATTGCACACACCTCCAATGATTTCTAGGAAAACTTATTCTTTCCTTACTATATATGTATCCTGCATGGTTTAATACATTTTTCCCTTTCCTCGATTTTATGTATTTAGCTGCTTCAAGAGTAGACATTATCTGTGAAGAGAAGAGAAGAAAAACAAATTAGGATGTAAAAGTAAATACACTAGCTCTAACGTTACCCCTACACCATCTAACACTTTCCCTACTGCTGCACCTTCCTGGAGTTAGAATAGTAAATTATACCCCTACACCATCCAACACTTTCCCTACTGCTGCACCTTCCTGGAGTTAGAATAGTCAATTGTACCCTTACACCATCCAAAACTTTCCCTACTGCTGCACCTTCCTGGAGTTAGAATAGTAAATTGTACCCCTACACCATCCAACACTTTCCCTACTGCTGCACCTTCCTGGAGTTAGAATAGTAAATTGTACCCCTACACCATCCAACACTTTCCCTACTGCTGCACCTTCCTGGAGTTAGAATAGTAAATTATACCCCTACACCATCCAACACTTTCCCTACTGCTGCACCTTCCTGGAGTTAGAATAGTAAATTATACCCCTACACCATCCAACACTTTCCCTACTGCTGCACCTTCCTGGAGTTAGAATAGTAAATTGTACCCCTACACCATCCAACACTTTCCCTACTGCTGCGCCTTCCTGGAGTTAGAATAGTAAATTATACCCCTACACCATCCAACACTTTCCCTACTGCTGCACCTTCCTGGAGTTAAAATAGTAAGTTATTCCAACTACAACCCATATTTTATGCATTTTGGGATCTTATTAAAATTAATAAATAAAAGGTTTGACTAATATATTGATGGATTTATAACAGTGTTGATTTAAAATACCTTTTTTTGGGGGATTTTTTTCCTTGGTGAGGCTTCTGCTGTGGTATTGGCCTGCTGGCTGGAGTTTTGAATAATGTGTTTAACAGATTTTTTCCACAAAGTTGCAAACAATTGTCTGGGAAAATGAAAAAAAAAAAAAAAAAAATTAAACACTTTGACAACGTTGGTGACAAATGCAAATTTTGAAAAAATGTTTGAAATTATGACATTGTATTTAAGTATTACTACATAACAATTTCCCTACTGCTGCACCATCCTGGAGTTAGAATAGTAAATTGTACCCCTACACCATCCAACACTTTCCCTACTGCTGCACCTTCCTGGAGTTAGAATAGAAAATTATACCCCTACACCATCCTACACTTTCCCTACTGCTGCACCTTCCTGGAGTTAGAATAGTAAATGTTATCCCCTACACCATCCAACACTTTCCCTACTGCTGCACCTTCCTGGAGTTAGAATAGTAAATTATACCCCTACACCATCCAACACTTTCCCTACTGCTGCACCATCCTGGAGTTAGAATAGTAAATTGTACCCCTACACCATCCAACACTTTCCCTACTGCTGCACCTTCCTGGAGTTAGAATAGTAAATTATACCCCTACACCATCCTACACTTTCCCTACTGCTGCACCTTCCTGGAGTTAGAATAGTAAATGTTATCCCCTACACCATCCAACACTTTCCCTACTGCTGCACCTTCCTGGAGTTAGAATAGTAAATTATACCCCTACACCATCCAACACTTTCCCTACTGCTGCACCATCCTGGAGTTAGAATAGTCAATTGTACCCCTACACCATCCAACACTTTCCCTACTGTTGCACCTTCCTGGAGTTAGAATAGTAAATTGTACCCCTACACCATTCAACACTTTCCCTACTGCTGCACCTTCCTGGAGTTAGAGTAGTAGGGTGCCGATCACGATCCGGTAAAAAATTCCCCCGTGCGACTCGTATCGGGTCTTTTTACCGTACGAATCGAACAAGTGCCGTACGAACTGGCAATCACGATTCGCATGGTAAAAAGTCCATACGAACCGCACCGGGAATCATTCCCCACACGTCCTCGGGTCGGAAAATGTGTCCGACACGTCCTCGGACGATTTACCTTACAAACGTAAAAATCCAAGTCCGACCGAGGAATCACGATCCATCCCGTGCGTCCGAGCCTACAACCGTATGGAAAAAACACCGTCCGCACCGAACACCTATAGCAACCATGGAGACATGTGCCCGCATACGCGCCCAACACTCCCCCCAGCCCCCGTACGTCCGACACGTACCCCCCGTATATGTATACCCCCACCCGTCTAGGTACACCCCAGTACGTTCCAGTCGTACCCCCACCCCAGTACGTGTCGTACCACCGTCAATGTACACCCCCCCACCCCTGTACGTGTCGTACCACCGTCTATGTACACCCCAGTACGTTCCAGTCGCACCCCCACCCCAGTACGTGTCGTACCCCCCGTGTACCTACACCCCAGTACGTTCGAGCCACACCCCCACCCCAGTACGTGTCATAGCCCCGTCTACCTACACCCCAGTACGTTCCAGTCGTACCCCCACCCCAGTACGTGTCGTACCCCCCGTGTACCTACACCCCAGTACGTTCGAGCCACACCCCCACCCCAGTACGTGTCATAGCCCCGTCTACCTACACCCCAGTACGTTCCAGTTGTACCCCCACCCCAGTACGTGTCGTACCCCCGTGTACCTACACCCCAGTACGTTCGAGCCACACCCCCACCCCAGTACGTGTCATAGCCCCGTCTACCCACACCCCAGTACGTTCCAGTTGTACCCCCACCACAGTACGTGTCGTACCACCGTGTACCTACACCCCAGTACGTTCCAGTCGTACCCCCACCCCAGTACGTGTCGTACCACCGTCAATGTACACCCCCCACCCCTGTACGTGTCGTACCACCGTCAATGTACACCCCCCCACCCCTGTACGTGTCGTACCACCGTCTATGTACACCCCCCCACCCCTGTACGTGTCGTACCACCGTCTATGTACACCCCAGTACGTTCCAGTCGTACCCCCACCCCAGTACGTGTTGTACCACCGTCAATGTACACCCCCCCACCCCTGTACGTGTCGTACCACCGTCAATGTACACCCCCCCACCCCTGTACGTGTCGTACCACCGTCTATGTACACCCCAGTACGTTCCAGTCGTACCCCCACCCCAGTACGTGTCGTACCACCGTCAATGTACACCCCCCCACCCCTGTACGTGTCGTACCACCGTCAATGTACACCCCCCCACCCCTGTACGTGTCGTACCCCCCGTGTACCTACACCCCAGTACGTGCGAGCCACACCCCCACCCCAGGACGTGTCATAGCCCCGTCTACCCACACCCCAGTACGTTCCAGTCGTACCCCCACCCCAGTACGTGTCGTACCACCGTCAATGTACACCCCCCCACCCCAGTACGTGTCGTACCACCGTCCATGTACACCCCCCCCTGTACGTGTCGTACCCCCCGTGTACCTACACCCCAGTACGTGCGAGCCACACCCCCACCCCAGGACGTGTCATAGCCCCGTCTACCCACACCCCAGTACGTTCCTGTTGTACCCCCACCCCAGTACGTGTCGTACCACCGTCAATGTACACCCCCCCACCCCAGTACGTGTCGTACCACCGTCAATGTACACCCCCCCACCCCTGTACGTGTCGTACCACCGTCTATGTACACCCCAGTACGTTCCAGTCGTACCCCCACCCCAGTACGTGTCGTACCACCGTCAATGTACACCCCCCCACCCCTGTACGTGTCGTACCACCGTCAATGTACACCCCCCCACCCCTGTACGTGTCGTGCCCCCCGTGTACCTACACCCCAGTACGTGCGAGCCACACCCCCACCCCAGGACGTGTCATAGCCCCGTCTACCCACACCCCAGTACGTTCCAGTCGTACCCCCACCCCAGTACGTTCCTGGCGCACCCCCAACACAACCTCCTAAGTACGGAGCGCACCCCATGCCCCAACATCACAACCGCATGTACGAGTCGTACAAAGCCACACACAAGGACCAAATCGTACAACCAAATGGCCCATGTACACACCGTACACACGCTCAAAACGCACGTACACAACAAGGACAAAACAAAACAACTCAACAATACACCATTCGAAAGGCACACAGCCACTAAACATGGCCAACAACCACTAAAATAACACAATCACTGACCTGCAACTGTCAAAAACAAACAGAGGCCCAATACACCACCACTCCTTATAACACACCCACCCAAAATTCAAACACTGCCACACCCACCCATGGACCAATAAAAAGGGCCCACACACACAAACCATGAGCCTTTGCAACAGACCCACTGCTGCCAGACACCACAGAACCAGACTACAAGCGACACCACATCTTACACTTGCACACCTTCACACGACCACCCTCACAAACACCCTCTCATCACATTCACACACACACACAACCATCCACACCCCCCCCAACATCCACACACCCCCCACACCCACACCATCCCCACCCACACCCCTCACCATGCCCACTACCAAGAATCCAAAGTTCAGTCACCGAGAGTTGGAGGTCCTTGTTGATCAAATCCTCAGAGTCGAGCCACAGATCTTTGGAACATTGGTCAGAAGCACCAGCCAGGCAGCCAAAACAGCCATGTGGCAGACCATCGTCGATGCTGTGAATGCTGTTGCGGACACCAGGAGGACCAAGCAGGATTGCCAGAACAGGTGGTACGATCTGCGGAGGAGGGTCAGAGCCAAGAGACAGGAGGAACACGACCAGGCCAACGCCACCGGAGGAGGGCCCTCCCGCAGACCCGTACAGTACCATCCCTGGGAGGAGAGGGTGATGGCCATACTGCCGGTGGAGGCAGTTGAAGGAGTAGAAGGACTCCGAGACCCGGGTGAGTACACAAACAACGCACCTCACATGGGGGGAACTGCAACCACAACCAAAATTAATAACAGGCACGCAACCACCACAAGCCATCGCATTACTCAACCACACTCCATGAGCAGGCACATGCCACTGCTGCCACCATGCCCCATGCACCCAGCTGGACAATGTCAAGTCACAGGCCACAGAAGACAACAACACATGACACGGTAACCCGGATGTCGGGAGGCTGGGCACCAAGAATCACATAGTGCGACTCCAAAGCAGACAACAATGCCCTCTGCCCATATGGCCTAGGTCACAGCCAGACAAACACTGTGTCCCAAAACAGGAATGACTTGCCAGCAAATGGCGGACGCCTTGCATCAACACATGGGGGTGAAGGCACTGTTTTGCACATGCCAGCAGCTAATGAACAGCCAACAGTGTGAAAGAGTGGCAGCACACACCACCACAGCAGCAGCGCACAGACACACAGCAGACAAAATGGGTGCCTGGAGATCAGAAACAAACTCACATCAACAGGCCAAGGGCCACTCAAAGATCTGCTAACAGTGTGTGCCCAGGAAGCTGGGCCAAGGTGACAGAGGGTGACACACGGAGGGAGGGAGAGGGGGACACAGAGGGAGGGAGAGGGGGACTGAGAGGGAGGGAGACGGACAGAGGGAGGAGGCTGACACACAGAGGGAGGGAGAGGGGGACAGAGAGGGAGGGAGAGGGGGACAGAGAGGGAGGGAGACACAGGAAGATGGACAGAGGGAGGAGGCTGACACACAGAGGGAGGGAGAGGGGGACAGAGAGGGAGGGAGAGGGGGACAGAGAGGGAGGGAGACACAGGAAGATGGACAGAGGGAGGAGGCTGACACACAGAGGGAGGGAGAGGGGGACAGAGAGGGAGGGAGAGGGGGACAGAGAGGGAGGGAGACACAGGAAGATGGACAGAGGGAGGAGGCTGACACACAGAGGGAGGGAGAGGGGGACAGAGAGGGAGGGAGACGGACAGAGGGAGGAGGCTGACACACAGAGGGAGGGAGAGGGGGACAGAGAGGGAGGGAGAGGGGGACCGAGAGGGAGGGAGACACAGGAAGATGGACAGAGGGAGGAGGCTGACACACAGAGGGAGGGAGAGGGGGACAGAGAGGGAGGGAGAGGGTGACAGAGAGGGAGGGAGACACAGGAAGATGGACAGAGGGAGGAGGCTGACACACAGAGGGAGGGAGAGGGGGACAGAGAGGGAGGGAGAGGGGGACAGAGAGGGAGGGAGATACAGGAAGATGGACAGAGGGAGGAGGCTGACACACAGAGGGAGGGAGAGGGGGACAGAGAGGGAGGGAGAGGGGGACAGAGAAGGAGGGAGACACAGGGAGAGCAAATCAGTCCTGTGGTGTGTGGGAATGTCTGCTCGTCAGCAGGTGGACTGCGTGCATGTAGACAAGGGTGGCCAGTGCCAGAACCCCCCCTCTTCATCATGGCAAAACGCAGGGCCATGTCACAACCTGTACACGAGCACAAGGACAGCCACCTGCATCATATGAGTGTGTGGATCCACTCCATGTGCACATGTACAGTGCTACAAGGAAGGCGCAAATGCATAGCTCGGCACACATGCACACTCCACTGCTGACTGCAGTCACACTTGACGCAGCAAGTAAGACTGTGCCACACATAGTTAAAGGGGCCAAATTGGTGCCCAAGGGACACACACATGCACAAGTGCACTGTGAGTGGAATGCAAGACAGATCCTAATTCCAAGAGGAAATGTGCCAACTTTGTAACGGATGAAACATGGATGTTGCATGGATCAAAATTAACATTTTCTCTCTCACACACAGGTCAACGTCGTGCTGCACCCCCCAACACTGGGGGGGAACACTCACAGGACCCGGATCTGCAGGAGACCGATCCCACCGGCAGCGACCACTCTCACCACTCTGCGGACGACCCCGACCGACCTGGCCCCTCTGGTGTCCAACCACCTGCAGCACCTGCGTCAGGTACAACCGTGCCAACCACCACCCCCACTCCTGCCACATCCCAGGAGACACCCAGGATCCCTGCCCCAACACCACAATGCAGCCAGGCTCGCCAGGAGGGACACGGTGTCCCGGGCACCCAGGAGGAGGCAGGCGACAACGCCAATGCCACCCCTCAGGGGTCCCGGAGACCCGATGTGCCCACAAGTGCAGGCCAGACGCAAGTGGGCAGGGGTGGTGGGAGTGGAGGACGGCGGAGGCGCGAGCCTGACCAGTTGGCTGGGGATCCGGTATTTTCACATGTCCGTAACATCCTGGACTCATACCGGCAGGACACCACGGGCATGGCCCAGGTTGTGTCCGTCCTCGAGGGGATCAAGGTCCAGCAGGCCCAGCAACATGCGGAGCTAATAGCCTGTCTACAGCTACACCAACGGAGGATGGAGGACAGACAGGCTGAGCAAGTGACGGCGTCCCAGGGGATTCACGCTGAACTCCGTCGGATGGCCGACACCATGGCCGACCCTCCCTGTGCCAGAAGGCGGAGAACATCACCACCCACAGGGAGGGATCATGAGGAGGAGGAGGAAACATCCGACGGAGCATCCCAGACGTCGTCACGGCCTGCTGCTGAGGTTCCCCGCAGGAAGCCGGGTCGTCCACGGAAAGGACCGTGAGGGTGGCTGCTACATCACCATCTCCCAGGACACCTGGCCTGGCACCTGGCCCACTGGAGCAACAGCATCACAGCATCAAGAGACATTCTCTGCCACATGGCCCTGCTGGTCACTGGCTGACCAATGTTGACAAAGACTGTGGCATGGACTCTGAGGATTTCCAATGGCAAGGACACCAACTCCCCTACTGAACTTTGGATTCCCTAATCCCGGAAAGCCCCTCACTTTGTCCCCCCCCCCCCATAATAAATCACACTATTAAGAGTAGATGCCTGCTGGTAGCATTATTACCTAACATGTGTCTTGTACAGTCTAAACATGCCTGAGTCATCTGTTCACTTCAACCATCCACACCCTGGGGCCTGAGTCTGGCACAGGACACATGGGTCACAGTTTATTAGGCAAGACAGACATGGAGCACCATACACACCCGTGATGGTCAGAACCAGCTGAGGGGGTGGCCGAACAACCGTGCTGACAGACACATTGAGTACAGCAACAGTCATGCGCAGAGGTCAGGGATCCTGGCCCGTGTCCTGGGGGGCACCCAGGTACGTGTAGACAGGTGGCAGAACTATGTCCTGCAAGCTTGAGTCCGGTGGATGCAGAGAATGGGGGCCTGGACAACGTTGGATGCATGGGGATGGCACATGTCACACTACCCACACAGTCATGGACATCATGCCCAATACACAGTCTCAGCACACACACACAGCTTGCATCTTGCCACTCGACACATTGACACATAGCCACAATCTGGGAATACCATGCCAGACATGCAGGATGCACCGTGCCAACACACCAGCATTGACTGAGAAGAGGCACCTTGGAGGCATAGGGACACCTTTAATAGTCATGTTTTTGGGATTGCAGAGGCAACTTGAAGTACACATGAACACATCATGTGGAGTAACATGTGGCTCAAACACTGGCACCCCCCTTCTGCAGCACAAATGCGTGATAGCCATGGAACTGGCACACAAGTGTCGGCTAACAGCTAAATACCCACAACTGCTCACGGAGAGACTGCCATACACCATACATCCGCTGATGTGGAAGTCCCACGCCATGTCAAGACAATGTTAACCGTATGTGTCCGAGGGCAGTGTCACACACATTGATGCCTTCATCACAATCCACTATCCCATCACTGATGACTGACAACCAGGCAGCCCATCTATTCAGGTGTACCCAGCTGCATGTTGTGTCCCATGGGGATGCCACATGTCTGCAGAGGAACCAAACCCCGACCTGGCCAGTGTGCACACATCGTGAACAACTGCCACACCCAATACACCCCAGATGCATCCCTTACCCCATGGAGACTTCCAAACGTGTCCGTGCCTGTAACGCTGAGTCAGCCCACGATGCCATGTCCATGAGGAATAGCAGTGCCACAACAATGCAACCAGAAGACGGCATGCGCAGGTACCTGGGGAAGAGAGACACACAAGAAGTCAGCCACAAAGAGCACAGCCACTTGCATGTGCATTGACTCGACACATGTATGGATGAAAAAATGCTAGGTCACAATTATGAGTGGGGAAATACTACCATCACTGCCACCATCACTCCAGTGACACACCCACGCACACCTCTGACTCACGTGCCATACATGCAGGTGGAGACACGCATCACAACACATGCCACACGGGGACCAAGGCGTGCACACTCAGACACTGGTACTCACCACTAAGCAAAGAAGTCGCGTATGAGCCGAGTCCGGATGTCCTCTTGCGGCTCCACATCCTCCACATCACTAGCCCCATTGCCAAGCCCTTCGTCCTCCACGGGTGGATGGTCCTCGTCATGTTGATTCAGGATGAGTGGCACAGCTCTTTCAACTGCCATGTTGTGCAGCATGCAGCAGACCATGAAGATCTTGCAAACCTTTGCCGGGGCATATGGGAGTACGCCGCCGGTCTTGTGGAGGCACCGGAATCGGCTCTTCAGCATGCCAAACGTCCTCTCTATCACTCGCCTTGTCCGGCCATGGGCGGTGTTGTAGCGGAGCTGGGCCGGCGTGATGGGGTTGCGGAGAGGTGTCAGCAGCCAAGGCATGTTGGGATAGCCAGCGTCCCCTAAATGGAAAGCACATGGATATCGTTAGAACTGGCGAAGCGGTAGTGCTGCTCGGCCAAACAGAATACAGGACAGACAGACTGTACCCACCAACAACACATGCTCGTTCGTTGCGCAGCTGCATCATCATATCAGGCATCCCGCTACGCCTCATGATGTAGGCATCGTGTGCTGATCCTGGGAAACGAGCACAGACATGTGAAATCACCATGTTGGACAGACACACCACAAGGGCATTGATGGAGTGGTAGTGCTTCCGATTGCGGTACGCCACCTCCCGTGCGTGTGGTGGTACCAAACCTACATGTGTCCCATCTATGGACCCAATGACATGGGGCATCCCTCCCAGGGCATAGAAACCACGCTTGACCTCAGTCATCTGTTCAGGGGTTGGGAACTTGAGGAAGTCATCCAGGTGAATCAACATGGCCTCCAAGAAATCATGCAGCACACCGCTGAACATGCTCTGGGACATGCCACCAACATGAGCTATGGTATTTTGGAAGGTACCCGTGGCAAGGAAATGTAGGGCAGCCATTACCTTCAGCTGGGGTGTCAGTGCCGTAGGATACCTGTGCTGCGGTTGCAGGTGTGGTGCCAGTCTCGCCGTCAGCTCCAGAATCAACGGTTGGGTGAAGCGGTAGAGCCGGATCCTGTCATTCTCCTGCATGGTGGCCAAGTCTGGAATTCTTCGGGCAACAGGAGGCGCTCTGCAGTAATTTGGAAGTGACAAGGAAGAGTGAGTGCACTACGAGAACAACTCATGTCTACTGAGCACATGTAAATCTGGCAATACACACATGCCACATAGGGAGTCAGGCATGTGCTACATGCCCAGGACACGTATGGATGCAAGGTGACACTCCTTCCAAGACCCAGCTACACACGGTGATTGAGAACCTCCCCATGCCACGCCATGGAAATAGCTGTGTCCCAGTGCAAGTGCACTGCCCGACGCAAGACAGGAGTGACATACACCCACACATCAGCAGAAGTGTGATGCCGATTGCAGAGACTGGCAGCGGAACACTTGAGCCACAGGTCACATGACATTACACTAGTCCAGCCCACACACCTTGCCATGAAGGTGCACATGTCATGACTCACCACACATTCCTTGTGAGTTTGCTGACATGGCCTTGTCACGCTACTGCGTGTCCCTTGCATACATGTGCACCTCACATCCGAGAACACATGTGGCATGGTGTTGGGAACAGTGTGCAATGACAATCTACACACAGCCACATGTTGGTTGCTGCAACGGCTGCAGCTTTTGAGGGTGCTACAACATCAACCTGATGTAAATCCCGGACACATATATGGCATAGTCACATTGTGCACTGTGGGTAGTGATAAGTCATGTGTCATGACCCCTGTACCTGGCATCATGGGACACTTCCGTGTGTTGGTGTCGGTGCCATGCCAGTGACGCTCACCCCAAGTGCGCAGTCCCACATGCACACATGTCAAAGGAGTCAAGGGCATGCCTGGCACACATTGCACCCTCACACAGTACACATGTACACATCTCATCATACATCTGGTGCCTTCTCCACTCAGGAGGCATGTTCCACATCACAGCCTGTGACACCTGTGCCCCACACATGTGGTAATGCACAGACGATGCCTTGATGTCCATTCCTGGACAAGTATGTCCATTCATGGACAAGTATGTCCGCCCTATTCCTACATGTGTGTCGCCTATCACCACAGTGATGTGTAAAATCCGCCGTACTGCTGCTGAGAGGGCCTGTGCATGTTCCCAAATCACTGTGGGAGTGCTGCCGTATGTGTACCCATCGTGATGGCGAGCGTAGATGCGAGTGTACGGTCCGTGCCACTACGGGTACGCATACGCGTGCAGACCCATAGTGATGGAGAGCGTAGATGCGAGTGTACGGTCCGTGCCACTACGGGTACGCATACGCGTGCAGACCCATAGTGATGGAGAGCGTAAATGTGAGTGTACGGTCCGTACCACTACGAGTACGCATACGCGTGCAGACCCATAGTGATAGAGAGCGTAGATGCGAGTGTACGGCCCTATCACTATGGGTCTGCACGCGTATGCGTACCCGTAGTGGTACGGACCGTACACTCGCATCTACGCTCACTATCACTATGGGTCTGCACGCGTATGCGTACTCGTAGTGGTACGGACCGTACACTCACATTTACGCTCTCCATCACTATGGGTCTGCACGCGTATGCGTACCCGTAGTGGTACGGACCGTACACTCGCATCTACGCTCTCCATCACTATGGGTCTGCACGCGTATGCGTACTCGTAGTGATAGTGAGCGTAGATGCGAGTATACGGTCCGTAC
Source organism: Triturus cristatus (assembly GCF_964204655.1). Lineage (NCBI taxonomy): Eukaryota > Metazoa > Chordata > Amphibia > Caudata > Salamandridae > Triturus > Triturus cristatus. Next base: position 946,747,885 of record NC_140594.1, on the reverse strand, counting down.
CACTACGGGTACGCATACGCGTGCAGACCCATAGTGATAGGGCCGTACACTCGCATCTACGCTCTCTATCACTATGGGTCTGCACGCGTATGCGTACTCGTAGTGGTACGGACCGTACACTCACATTTACGCTCTCCATCACTATGGGTCTGCACGCGTATGCGTACCCGTAGTGGTACGGACCGTACACTCGCATCTACGCTCTCCATCACTATGGGTCTGCACGCGTATGCGTACTCGTAGTGATAGTGAGCGTAGATGCGAGTGTACGGTCCGTACCACTACGGGTACGCATACGCGTGCAGACCCATAGTGATAGTGAGCGTAGATGCGAGTGTACGGTCCGTACCACTACGGGTACGCATACGCGTGCAGACCCATAGTGATAGTGAGCGTAGATGCGAGTGTACGGTCCGTACCACTACGGGTACGCATACGCGTGCAGACCCATAGTGATGGAGAGGGTAGGCATGCATGTACGGGCCGTTGCCATGCATTTGGGGTGCCCTAGGGCCCCCACACGCACCGTACCTGTGTGTGATGCTCCAAATTACATAGGGGACAAGTATTAAGGCCTACATGCATGCTGGTTGTCATGGAGACCAAGTTCAAAATTCGAAATTGTTCTGGAAGGTGCACAGAAGAAGTCAGTTGGAATTTGTCTACTTTGTTGCAATGTGTTTGTGGGGCTGACATCATGCAGGAGAATGAAACCGATAGAGAACACACAGACTGCTAGGTTTGTAGGGATTGGTGGAAACATAGGATGCAAATGTGAGTGACCAATCTCTCTGTACTCCTGTGCATGAGACTGGGCAGAAGGGCACATATAAGGCAGCCAGGTCCCATGAGGGAGCACTTGCCTGCACATCTTTGCATTCGTCGACCCAGCTGCTGCTACTGATTCTCTGGAACCATGTCAAGGGCTGTGGAGAGGACACAGCCATTCACCCTGGAGGAGAACATGGCTCTGCTGGATGTGATCCTCCCACAGTACCCCATGCTGTATGGGCGACCAGGGTATCAGGTGAGTGCATAGGCCACTGCCACAGACTGTCCCTATGTTGTGACTGTGACTTCTGCCATTGCGTCCAGGTGTAACACACATGCCATGTACTGTCGGGGGGGTCCCAGGGGGGGGGGGGTGCCTGATGTCTCCCAGCAGTGCCCTGAGACAGGAGGGGTGGGGGCCTATCACTCACAGCAGTGCCCTGAGACAGGAGGGGTGGGTACAGAGTGCTCCCAGCAGTGCCCTGAGACAGGAGGGGTGGGTACAGTGTGCTCCCAGCAGTGCCCTGAGACAGGAGGGGTGTGTGCCTATCACTAACAGCAGTGCCCTGAGACAGGAGGGGTGGGTACAGAGTGCTCCCAGCAGTGCCCTGAGACAGGAGGGGTGGGTGCAGTGTGCTCCCAGCAGTGCCCTGAGACAGGAGGGGTGTGTGCCTATCACTAACAGCAGTGCCCTGAGACAGGAGGGGTGGGTGTGATGCACAGTGTGAGCCTTGATCATTGATTGTGACATTGCCATCATTCCACCTGTGTACCCACTGTGGCACGTAGTGCTTTTTCCCCTCACCAGGGGATGATGTCCCTATGACAAAGGTGCAATGCGTTGGCTGCATGACATGCCGTGTTGTAACCAGCTAATTTGTACCCATATGTCTCTCTGTGACATGTGGCTGGTGTATTGATGTGGTGTCACTTGTTCTTCCTCACAGGTAGGCGCCACTGCCAAGGAGCAGATCTGGCTGACCGCCGTCAGTGCCGTGAGGCGTGTGGATGGTCGGAGGCGGAGCCTGCCCCAGGTGAGGAAACGCTGGCAGGATATCCGGTGCTGGACGCGGAGGATTGCACGGCTCCTGCTGGGGGACTCACCTGAGAGCCACAAGAACCGCGGCCGCCGCCGTCTGAGCCACCTCCACAGGCGTGTGCTGCCGGTGGTCTTTCCAGACCTGGAGAGGCGCTTACAGGCGATGCAGCAGCCGGAAGGGGGTAGGTACATGTGTGTTTGTTGTGTGTCACCGGCATTTGTAAGGGCACAGTAGCATGAATTCACTGGCAGGGTTTAAAGGTGCTGTGCAGATCCTGTTTGCCCCAGTATAGCGCTGTGCCCCTGCCACCCTTCCCCTCCTTGCAATGTGTTCCCTGGTCTGTGTGTAGTCACTCCTTCACAGGGTAATGTAGGCTGGCGCTTTGTCCACGGGAACAATGTCTGTAGCATCATGTGTGGGGGTGGTGTGTAACAGGTTGTGGGACATTGCCTGTGCACTGTCAAGTTCACTGCATGTGGGTTCCATATCAGTTGGCACTGATGCTGACTCCAGACATGAGAGTTGGTCTCTCATGTGTCATGCCTTACAGCGCGCATGTCCCATGTAGTGGCCTGTGACATGATGTGCATGAGTGTGCGATACACATAGTGCAGGGATGGTGACGTGTGTTGCAGTCATTACCATTCAGTAGCATGTAGTTGCGTGCCCACTACTGTCCCCTGGGGCACCTTTTCCTCAGTGGTGTATGTGTCATCATAAACGTGGCCACTGTCAGTGTCTACAGCGTAAGTTGTGCTCTCTGCCATTGTCCCCTGTCACCATGTATATAGACGTGCTATTTTGTACAGGTGTCCACTGTGCAGCCTGACCTGATTGTCCTTCTTCATACTCACAGTTGCCAGTGCCTGTGTGTCTTGCTATACTCATCTGAGGATGGGCACTGGTACCACATTATTTGTACAGGCGCACCTTGGCCGTTTGGCGTTCAATCTCGCTTTTTGCCTGCCCCTGTGTGTATCACCCACACTATGAGATGTTGGTGCCACCTGTGTCTCAACAATTTGCCTCGTGTAGGGTCTTGTTGGGGCGGGCAATGCCTATGTGTTAAATCCTGATTACCACTTGCTGGGTCTGGGCAGTGTGTGATGTGTCTGGACACACACGCAATGTGCAGTGACAGAGTCATGTTGTGCATGTTTTCAGCATTACCTATGCAGCATGTGTCTCAAGTTCATGGATATGGTCCCTGGTCATCGGTATTTTCGCCAACGCTGTGTGGTGCAGATGCAGTGCTGGATTGTCCCCAGGGCCTGGGTGCTATGTCAGACTCCTTTTCCTGTGTTTAGCTATTGTCTCATGCTCTCCATGGTATTTCAGTGGCATGGTGGCTCAACCAACTGTGTGTTTCATGCCCTACATCGGTACCCTGTTCAGTAGATGTTAGGGATCTTCCTTTTCAGGCCATGCAATGTTACCTATGTGGATTGGACTCATGTGACAGATGTGTACAGATGTCTGATTATTTCTGTCTCTCCACCCTGCCCACAGCATCGTCGGGGGACACGGAGGGAGACATGGACACAGACCAGGCGGAGGGACCGAGCACCAGTGCCAGCCGTGACATCGGGTCTGGCACATCGAGTGGTACAGAGGCGGAGGAGAGTGTGGCCGAGGACCTGTCGACTGGCACATCAGACTACGAAGCTGACAGGTCCGGGGACGATGTCTCCGAGTGGGCGGAGGCTGCACCAGCAGCTGACAGCGAAACAACACCTCGCACCGCCCCCTCAGTTTCCACCAGCCGCCTCCCACTTGCTCGTGTCCCTTCCCAGCGTGCCCGGTCACAGCATGTCTCCTTCCTGCCAGGCACCGCACCCCCTGCCCCTGTCTCCACTGCTGCCGCCAATGCAGAGTCTGTGGACATCCAGCGGCAACTGCAGGTTGGTCAGGCTGCGATCCTTAATGTCCTCCATGCCCACGGCAAAACCCTCACCAACATCGAGGCTTTCTTGGAGGGCATTCATTCATCGCAGGCTGACCAACGCAACTTGCTGAGGTCCATTGACTCCACACTGACTGCAGCAGTGGGTCTCCTGCAGCGCGACCTCCCCCCACCTACCCCTGCCCCATCCACACTTCCCACTCCCATGCCTGTCACACGTACACCCAGACGTCGGCATGCACCCACATCAACGGACACGGGCACCACACCAGCAGGGAAGGTCCACCGCACTCCTCCTGACACGCACACACAGGGTGAGGTAGGCACACCCACTGGGTCGGGGGGCAAACGTGTGACACGCAGCCATAGTGGGAGTCCGCATTCCACCCAGTCCACTCCCTCCAAATCCCCTCCCCTCAGCTCTCCTGGCCACATCTCCCCCAAGGACACCTTCATGGCCGCTCTGTCCCTGAGCCCCACAGTTACACCACCACGCAAGCGGTCAAGGAGGTCCCCGGTCAGGGTGGTTGAGTCTCCCCCCCTGTCTCCACCCTCCCCCGGTGGCGCTGCGACCCATCCCTCTGACCCCCCCCCTCCTTGGGGCCTGAGGTCCCTTCGGGTGCAGGGGACTCCCTGGAGGACCTTGCAAAGGTGTGTAGTGCCATCCTGGCCTCCGCCTTTGGCACTGACCCACCCCCTGTGGTGGAGTCCTCCATCCCTGCACCCACAACGCCGCCCCTTTGCCCTGATGTCCCTGCGGTGCCTGTTGCTTCCCCCCCCCTGATGCCCTCACCAGTGTGGAAGACGATGCCATTTGACTGTGCAGGCAATGTAGGGGACACGCATCCCACTGTGTCCCCCATCCAGCTGAGAATCATTGACTGCCCTATGGGCTTTGTGAAGATTGAACTGCCTGCGATCCACGGACATTGTGCTCATGCTGAATAAAGCTTAATTTTGTTTTCATTATCACACTACTGCTATGCTGGTATTGGTGTTGGTGGGGCTGCTACATGGTTTTGGGTGGTGTGTAAGGGTTTGGGTGTGTGGGATGTGTAGTAGTGTACTGCTCATTGGTGGGACCCTGTGATCTGTGTGCCATCACAAGGTGTTGGCTAACTTTCTTTGTTCATGTAAGCAGTTACTGCATGGTGCACTTGTCCCAGGGTGTATTCCTTCCTCTGTGTACCCAGCTTTCTTCCCTGCAGGGTGTTCCCAATGTTTAGCGCAGAGCTGTGTCTACATGAGCTGTGTGTGTGACGGAGCCCTTCTACTTTGGCCATGCATGCAGGGCCATGTCTCCACCTGCGACAATCGTGGCATCCTTGGTGATCACTGTACTTGTGTGTGGAGTCTCTTGACATGAGTTCATGGGGACATGTTCCCTTGTAGCCAGTATGCATGTGGATAATTCTGGCCTCACACACATGTGTTACACCCCTCCTGTATCAGGGCACTGCTGGGAGTGATGGGCACCCACCCCTCCTGTCTCAGGGCACTGCTGGGAGGACTCTGCACCCACCCCTCCTGTCTCAGGGCACTGCTGGGAGGACTCCACACCCACCCCTCCTGTCTCAGGGCACTGCTGGGAGGACTCCACACCCACCCCTCCTGTCTCAGGGCACTGCTGGGAGGACTCCACACCCACCCCTCCTGTCTCAGGGCACTGCTGGGAGGACTCCACACCCACCCCTCCTGTCTCAGGGCACTGCTGGGTGGACTCTGCACACACACCTCCGATTTCAGGATATGTGCGCTTGGCACATACACGGTGGGGGTACGCACAATGCATTCGAGGTGAGGGTACGAGTCTACTGACACTGGTGTGGTGGGGGTACGCTCCGTACGTCCGCGGGTGTGGGTGCGGGTCGTACTTACACTGTTGGGCTGGGGGGTACGCTCCTTGCATTCGCGGGTGGGGGTACGGGTCGTACTTACACTGTTGGGCTGGGGGGTACGCTCCTTGCATTTGCGGGTGGGGGTACGGGTCGAACTTACACTGTTGGGGTGGGGGTACGCTCCGTACGTCCGCGGGTGGGGGTATGGGTCGTACTGACACTGTTGGCATGGGGGGTACGCTCCTTGCATTCGCGGGTGGGGGTACGGGTCGTACTTACACTGTTGGGCTGGGGGGTACGCTCCTTGCATTTGCGGGTGGGGGTACGGGTCGAACTTACACTGTTGGGGTGGGGGTACGCTCCGTACGTCCGCGGGTGGGGGTACGGGTCGTACTTACACTGTTGGGCTGGGGGGTACGCTCCTTGCATTCGTGGGTGGGGGTTCGAGTCGTACTTACACTGTTGGCATGGGGGGTACGCTGCATGCATACGCGGGTGAGGGTACGGGTCGAACTTACACTGTTGGGGTGGGGGTACGCTCCATGCATACGCGGGTGGGGGTACGGGTCGTACTTACACTGTTGGGCTGGGGGGTACGCTCCTTGCATACGCGGGTGGGGGTACGGGTCGTACTTACACTGTTGGGCTGGGGGGTACGCTCCTTGCATTCGTGGGTGGGGGTACGGGTCGTACTGACACTGTTGGCATGGGGGGTACGCTCCTTGCATTCGCGGGTGGGGGTACGGGTCGTACTTACACTGTTGGGCTGGGGGGTACGCTCCTTGCATTTGCGGGTGGGGGTACGGGTCGAACTTACACTGTTGGGGTGGGGGTACGCTCCGTACGTCCGCGGGTGGGGGTACGGGTCGTACTTACACTGTTGGGCTGGGGGGTACGCTCCTTGCATTCGTGGGTGGGGGTTCGAGTCGTACTTACACTGTTGGCATGGGGGGTACGCTGCATGCATACGCGGGTGAGGGTACGGGTCGAACTTACACTGTTGGGGTGGGGGTACGCTCCATGCATACGCGGGTGGGGGTACGGGTCGTACTTACACTGTTGGGCTGGGGGGTACGCTCCTTGCATACGCGGGTGGGGGTACGGGTCGTACTTACACTGTTGGGCTGGGGGGTACGCTCCTTGCATTCGTGGGTGGGGGTACGGGTCGTACTTACACTGTTGGGCTGGGGGGTACGCTCCTTGCATTCGCGGGTGGGGGTACGGGTCGTACTTACACTGTTGGGCTGGGGGGTACGCTCCTTGCATTTGCGGGTGGGGGTACGGGTCGTCCTTACACTGTTGGGCTGGGGGGTACGCTCCTTGCATTCGTGGGTGGGGGTACGGGTCGTACTTACACTGTTGGGCTGGGGGGTACGCTCCTTGCATTCGTGGGTGGGGGTTCGAGTCGTACTTACACTGTTGGCATGGGGGGTACGCTGCATGCATACGCGGGTGAGGGTACGGGTCGAACTTACACTGTTGGGGTGGGGGTACGCTCCATGCATACGCGGGTGGGGGTACGGGTCGTACTTACACTGTTGGGCTGGGGGGTACGCTCCTTGCATACGCGGGTGGGGGTACGGGTCGTACTTACACTGTTGGGCTGGGGGGTACGCTCCTTGCATTCGTGGGTGGGGGTACGGGTCGTACTTACACTGTTGGGCTGGGGGGTACGCTCCTTGCATTCGTGGGTGGGGGTACGGGTCGTACTTACACTGTTGGGCTGGGGGGTACGCTCCTTGCATTCGCGGGTGGGGGTACGGGTCGTACTTACACTGTTGGGCTGGGGGGTACGCTCCTTGCATTTGCGGGTGGGGGTACGGGTCGTACTTACACTGTTGGGCTGGGGGGTACGCTCCTTGCATTCGTGGGTGGGGGTTCGAGTCGTACTTACACTGTTGGCATGGGGGTACGCTGCATGCATACGCGGGTGAGGGTACGGGTCGAACTTACACTGTTGGGGTGGGGGTACGCTCCATGCATACGCGGGTGGGGGTACGGGTCGTACTTGCACTGTTGGGCTGGGGGGTACGCTCCTTGCATACGGGGTGGGGGTAGGGTCCGTACATATCCGTCCCCACGCTATGTGATGTTTGTGCGGCCCGTACCCAGGCCTTTGCCACGTGGGTGCGATCCGTCCCGCCATTGTTGGGGTGACGTGTGTGGGCGTGGTCCGACTGGTACCCACGCTCTTCAGGCGTGGGTACGGGACGTACCTGTCTGGTTGTGTTGCCGGTTCGCGTGGTGACGGACTTCCGTTGTGGCGGTCGCTGGCTTATCAGGACACGCCCCCACCCCCTCGTGGTGACCAGGGCATGGGAGTCAGGTATGTCCAGGCCATGTGTGGTGTGTGACTTATGTGGTTGTTTTGTGGCCTGCCCTGGTCGTGCCACCCCCACCCCACCCCACTTTCCCCCCTCCCTTAGTTATTCTGACCTTCTGCGGCGTCTGCGTCGTAACCTGTAGAGGAGGTGTACTGCTATGAGGGCAGGGATGACTCGTAGGTTCGGGTCCATGTCTGTCCGTCGCGTACTGGTCCTCCTTGTTCGCGTCGTCGTCTGTCCGTCGCGTACTGGTGGTCCTTGTTCGCGTCGTCCTGATTTCCCGGCAGTTTTTGGC